>NC_136071.1:249181407-249801407 GCF_964261635.1 Lissotriton helveticus
AAGAGTCGTGGATGAAACCATGAGCTCATTGCTGTAAAGTCATGTGCTCTGTGTAGTATTGTAATGTAAGTCATAGTAAAATGTTAGTATGTAATGCTAGTAGAATATAAGTATGTAATGTTAGAATGTAGGGCTGTCATGAGGGGAACCTTGGGGAGTTTGTACACGGTGGTGGAGAAGGCAGTTGCTTTGCTGTCTGATCGTGTTGGTGGCTGTTTAAGCTGTCTTGTTTTCCTGCAATAAATCTACTTATCGGATCCACTGCTCTCTGCCTCTTCACTACATAAATTTGGCGACGAGTGGGAGAAGGTAAAAAGAAGGCAGCACTCACTAATATTTCGAGCTTGCTTGCCTTGTGCTGAAGACCCGTTTTCTTCGTGAAGCTGTTTTTAATCATACCAGGGTCGTCGGCTCATTGAACTATGTCATCCGACCTCTGGTAGGATTTATATTTTTAGATTTTGGGCTTCCTCTGCCTCTTCAGTACACTCTGCTTGCTGTACTACACATGTACAAGTAGTGTTAGTATGCTTTTATACTAATTCTGTAGTTATGCAGTAACCAATGCATCATGGTTGTAGGGAGCGCCACCTCCCAGGCGCAGCTCATACAATGTCCCGGGGTGTGCATCTGCGGGACATTTATGTTTGCTGTTGGAAGACGGGTGCATGGCTTCCACCCTGTGATAGCAAATCCTTGTTTGCCTTGTTGAAGCGAGATGAAGAAAACCTTGTATCGCTTTAATAGAGCGGATCCAAGTGGTAAAAATTGAGAAAAAAAGAAGCGGGGTCTCACCCATTCATTTAAAGGAGCCCCTTGTTGGGTAATGTTCCAGGGCCAATCCTATTATCATATTGCGGGGTCTCTGCAGCACTGGGGACCTTAATCTCACATGTAAATTAGGCACGGGAGGGCACAGAGACGTTTCGCAGCCTAGGGGATCGCCACGTCCCCGGATATTGTTTACTAATTGTTCGGGGGCTTCGAGGCCAACTCAAGTCAGGGGATCGCCACCCTCTGGGGCTTTACTTAAATATGCAGGGTGGGCCTCGCCAGTCCCTGAAGCCTTGGAGGCTCTAGGCAGTGCCTTATTGGTCCTTTAATCACTGAGGCAGTACTCATGGTGTTATAAAGTGATACACTCATAGAACCCTTACAGTTGTAGAATTACGCAGGCTTCCTTTATGTTATAGTCTGTTGGTTTATATTTGGTAGGAGCACCGCAAAATTACAAATGTTTTCCCTCATAACCTCCTTTAAACAGCCAATTTTCGCAATAAGGGGAGGGAGAGTCAAAAGAACAGAGGGAGGAGGAGGAGACAGCGCGTCGGCCTACTGCACCCAGCCCTCCATGTTCACCTCCCATCACCCGTGTGTCTGGGACGCTGGGGTCCACGAGAAAGATTGCGGTCCAACAAGTCCTTAAAATGAAACAAATATAAATGAGGTCAGAGATTACATTATTATCTACAGCAACATAGCTTGCCTGCACCTGTGCACCCAGGCTGCTGCACCCCAGCCCGTTACCTCACACTGTGCTGAATTGCAGCTCCTGCACACCGAGGCTTAACTGCTCACCTGCCACCACCGGTGTGTCCAACGACGTGGCAGTGCAAGCTCTAACTCGCCTCTGTCAGGGTGGCACAGCAGGTCTCTGGTTGGGGACGGTGTCTTGATACCACAATGGAAGGCGTCAGAATGCCTAGAGCATCGGGACGGGGTGAGCACCCACTCCGCCCATTTTGGCGCAGGCAACTCAGTGTCTGAAAGAGGAGAAATAATATAATGCTGGAAACGCCTTGAGGTAAAGGAATGTTTATTTCAAGCTTAATAGCGAACACCAGTTGAGTGCATCCTTCCTTCTTGAAGTACGATCTACCAACTGTTAGTGGTAATCGTGGTTCAAAGAGGAGTTGGAGTGCACGAGAATAGACAAGGTTAAATAATAAAATGTTATGCCAACGTTTACATACAAAGGAACAGAGCGCATGCTAGTAGCATAATGTGCGCGTGTAATGCAGTGGTGCAAGCCTCTGTGCATGTACACTTAGTAATTAGCTCAATGCAGTGTTCCAAAAGCCAATGCCACGTGTCTGTAGAGCAGCGGTGCCTGCTGGTTCGAGCTCGAGACCCCCCGGACGTATTTATTAAAATATGAAACAAAATAAAAAATTTAATAAACTAACATTATTTACATAATTATCAAATGCAAAATTCAGACATTAGATTTACATCCAGTTTAGACAGGTATGGTGGGCTAATCTTAACAAATGTCTAATACAGCGTAGTTCCTAGCCGAATCTAACATCCTGATATCAATTTTGCATTCTAATAATTTCTGGTCCTACGGCAAGGTCGCTAACCGGTGTCAGATCCTTTTACCCAGATGCGCTCTCACGTCCGAGATGTGCATGCGCAACAAGGGCCCGTTTACCCTTGTGCGCTCCATGAACTCCATTTAACCATAACAGGAGGGCCCTTACACTCGGGCCCCTTGATGACATCATAGTGTATGTGAGGGGTGGCTACCAGCCTGAGGAAAGCGTGACTCCCTCCCCCGCACCCTTCCAAGCGACGGATATCCTGCCCCTGAAGTTCTGGGAGAGACCAGTGGCCCCTCCCCTTGGGCGGCCCCTTTCGTGAATGGGACTGCCCCCCCTAAGGACCTTAAATTGCTGCTCACCGATTATGACCTTACCGCCACAGGCCAGCATAGTTGACCGACTATCTGGCCCCCCCAAAACCTACACTGAAAGGTCATACCTTCCTCGCAAAACCTTCTACCCATGCTAAGATGTTCCTTATGAATAGGGCATTCCCTGACTCTGTCAAATGGACCCCATCCCGCACATAAAACTGTTCCCCGCAGATGCAACCATGAGGTATGCTCTGTAGATAAGGAGTTCGAAACAGCTTGTCCAGTTTATTGTTGACCCTCTTTACCGAGTGATTCAACGCACTGACTGACTCACCCCCCCTCCACTGCAATCTTGGTATCAACTGTGACCATACAATAGTGCAATCCGGTAACAGTTTCCCCAGCCACCCTGCCGCTGATATGATTTCTTCCAACAAGACCCTTCTGCCCAAGTCTACTAAATCATTCCCCCCCAGATGCAAGATGACCGCTGAGGGTGGTGATGTGTGTCTCTCCAGTAGATCTGACATGTAACCCCTAAGCTGACTGAGGCGAAGCCCCCCTCTGCCATGGAAGGAGACATTGAAACCCCCGCACTCCGCCCTCCGTCTACCCGCTCCTGCAAGGAAAATTGGTTTAGCACGTTTCACATAAGAATGGCCGACTACCCATACTACAAAAGTCTTCTTTGTGACTTCCTGCCGTTGCCGTGATGTTGATGGATGGCTGTGATGGTCCTCAAGTAGTTTCCGTCCTGCGTCACAGGCCTGAGAATCTATAAATAAAACAAGACAAAACAGCAGGCGTCAGAAAGGCGGCGACTGACCCTTACAACATGTGCAACCGCACATAATGCTTATAGGCATTGGAAGACCACCTCCCAATCCTCTTCACACTATTGGCATTCAACCCCCTTGCAGTGGCCTCAGTGGCTGCCCCTATCCGGAAAGAATGTGTCCCAAATTCTTTGTGGTTTAAACCTGCTTTGGCAATACTCATGGATAAGACTCTCTGGAACAGAAACCTGGTCAAAGGGGTACCATCATTGTGCATTAGCAATGCTCCACTTGGCTCACCTGTGCGTTGCTTAATTAATGCTTCCACATGTGACACCGGGCAGCACGGGTTATTCGGTGTCCGGTGTAGCACTAGACTTTGACCCTTAGCCTCCTGATCAGTCTTGGATTTCCGAATGGTAACCCACATCGTGTCCTCCCGTATACAGACATCACGCAGCTGAAGGCCACCATCCCACCTAGTTTGTTGACTGCCACCAGTTCGCCTACCCGGAAAGCCCCGTAGAATGCCAGGGCAAAAGCAGAATTGAATAATCCCACTTCAGCCATAGAACTGCATGTGTCTGGCAGGGCGAGGAGCACTGCTGCCAAACGTTCTAAACCTATCGGCTTCCTGCCATAGGCGGTGGGTGCCTGCAAGCGCCGCCATCCTTTCAACGCTTTTTGAACTAAGAAACTGTTTGTCAGTTCCCTGGCTCCCTTAGCGCGTGCGAAAAAGGAAACAGCTGTCTTGTGTCTGCTAGCTGTCGCCGCCATGCGCCCTTCCTTGTGTAATGTGCTCATGTACCCATTAAAACTATCCTCCTGATCCCACTTGCTCCGCCAATCATGTCCCAGAAAGTTACAGTAAGACCTGAACGCCCCTTCGTAAGCTGTCCTTGTCCTTGGAGCTAGGCTGGCTGCCACTAGGTCGTGTAGTCGGGGGCACCAATCTGCCAAAGAGTCGATGGGAAGTGAGCTGGGGATGCCTCTGCAGCCGGTAGGTGTTCCCTGAATACCTGCATCTTAAAGCGAGAAAGGACAAATGGCTGCGTTATTCAAGACCCCTGGGACATGCTTGGCCCTGAAATGCATATTCAATCTCATGCAACTTAGCACAATCTCCTTGAACAGGCGCAGTATGAACTGACACCTCGCTGCCTGCTGATTGATGCATTCCACCACGGTCATGTTGTCAGACCAGAAAATCACTGAGCGATTGGCCAATTGCTCGGGCCAGACCTTCAACGCCACCCAGATTGGGAAGAGCTCTAGGAACCCAATGTTTGCAGTCAGCCCACTCTCTTCCCACCAGACGGGCCATTTTTGAGCCACCCACTTCCTGCCAAGAATGGCGCCAAACCCCACACTGCCTGCAGCGTCAGTCCATAAACCTAACTCTGCTGAGGACAGCGTGGGGGCACCCCACAGCACTCTGCCATTGAAATCCTCCAGAAATGCAATCCATATCCGCATGTCCTGGCGAACCTCGACTGACAGCCGTGTGCGATGATGCTTTTCCCGCAAACCCTTCATGGCTTGCGCAATTGAGCTGGAAAATGGGCGTGCCATGGGAATAACTCTCAAGGCAAAGTTTAGCTGACCAACTGTCTGCTGCAACAGCTGTAAAGTGACTTTCTTTGTCTGCAAGCATAGTTCAAGAGTTAACCTGAATTTTTCGATTTTGTCTATGGGTAACCTGAAACAGCCTTCCACGGAATCCAATTCAATTCCCAAGAATTCTAAACACGTCAATGGCCCAACCATTTTCCCCTGCGCAAGCGGTACCCCAAAAGTACGCATGAGCACGCAAAACTCCTGCAATGCCCACGCGCACTCCTGTGAGCCCGCTGGACCCAGGAAAAGAAAATCGTCTAGGTAATGCATGACATACTGGTGGCCCCTAGATTGTCTCAGGACCCACTCAAGGAAAGAGCTGAATGTTTCAAAGTAGGCACATGAAATAGAGCAACCCCATGGGCATGCACATATCCATGTAGTATTTGCCTTCGAAGGAAAAACCCAACAAGTGTTGATCCGCCGGATACACTGGGAGTAGTCTAAAAGCTGACTCAATATCTGATTTGGCCATCAGTGCCCCAGGACCCAAAACTCTCAACATATCGACAGCCTGGTCAAAAAACGCATATTTCACACTACAAATAGACTCATCAATTGCATCATTCAAAGATAGGCCCTTCGGTGCCGACAAATTGTGTATGAGCCTATACTCGCCCTTTTCCTTCTTTGGGACCACTCCTAAAGGCGAGCAGACAAAATTCTGTACAGGGATGTCAGGAAAAGGTCCCGCCACCCTACCTAGGCGCAGCTAATTCTCTATTTTGTTCGCCACTACCCTGGGATTGTTCTGAACTGACAACTGGTTCCTACACTGCGGTGTCCCAGTGTAACCCCCAGCTGGAATCCGGAAACCATGTGTGAAACCCTCTTGAAGCATCCTTGCGGAAGTGTGGTTAGGGTATCTATTGAGCCAAGGGATCATAGCTGCCAACAAAATAGGTGAATGCGCCATAAGGGGGTGTACTCTGCTATTCCGGTTTCCTCCTCCCTCTGTTACCAGACCCATTGCCCTTTGACCGGCATGTCGCCTCCGGGTGGGAAGGGTGGCCGCATAAGTTACACGTGTGCCTGAATTTGCAAGTGCCCGGTGCCCTGTTGCAAGTTCGCCTATTGAAATCCCAGCATACTCCTTTCCCACCTGTACTACCTCTGGTCTTGTTGGCCATTTACCCGCCTTGCGCTTGTCGAAAGGGCTGCTGAAAGGGCTGCTGGGGCTTGGGGGAATAACCTTTGTTCCAGGTAGCGCTGGTACTTGCAGCCTGCCCCTTCTCAAAATGGGAATGCCAGGAAATAGAATCAACCTTGTCCCCGGTCAATGACCTGTTAAACGCCCTCGATTTCCTGAAAGCTATGTCGTATTCCTTCCATGCGTCCCCCCCATGATTCTCATTATACATTGTAATCCTGCTCTGATAGCAGGCCATCACAGCTTGCATACCTGGGAAGCGCTCTCCAATCACTGCACTATACACAGAAAAAGCCCTGATCCAATTGATGAGCGTCTCCTCCACCCTAATTTTGTACAATTGAGATCGCCATTCACTAGGCAACATCATATCCTTCTGTGATTTCGCATATTCCCACTCCCTGTTGTCAATCAGCAATGAAAAAATATTAATATATTTGTCTGCCCAAATTAACTCCTTCACACTCTGAGATACATGCTGTGCTAAACTCTCCCCCCTGGAGGGAATCGCGCCCTCGCCCAGTACCGGCAGGGCAACCTCCTTACCACTTTCGGTGGGTTGTGTTGCGTCCACGGTCTTGACTGCGCCCCCATTGCTTGCTGAACCTGTTTGGGGAGAAATCGGTGCACCCGGCGTGCTACTCCTGCCCCTAGCCAACAATATTTGAGCAACCATTTTTTGGGCCTCTGCGCGGAAGGTAACACTCCCCCAATCCCCAACCAAGGAAGCACTGCCGCTATCTGTGCCGCCAGTTCTGGTGGCACTGGTCCCGGAGCTGGAATGACCAGCGGGACAATGGCTGGCACAGGGCCAGTCGCTGGAGCGACTGGCGGCGGGATACCAACGGGGACCGGGTCAATGGGTGGCATGATAGGCGCTACTGGCACACTTGCTGGAGGTTGCGGGGCGGGGGCCGGAACGCTCGCAGGAGGCAGAGGGGTAGGAATTGGTGAGCTAGGTGCAACAGGCAGTACATTCGGTGTTGGACTCGGGGACCCCACACCCCCACCGGACCTGGCGGGGCGACCACCAACCTTCTTAGTTCTGGCGCGTTTGGGTGGTGTTTCAAAATCCCCCCTTGGTTTGGGGGCACTATGGTCTGCTTCGGCCTTACTGTCGGGCCTGCCTGGGCATCCATCCTCGCACCCAATTCAGCCACAGTCTTACCTAATTTGTCCACTTTCCCCAATCGCTTGTCCATTGCTGACATTCTGCGCATCATTGTCTGAAGCATTAGCTCCACGTTCGAACCCCCTGCACCCCGTCTGGCAGACATACTGTTCTTAAAGCTACACTGCACAATGCGCTACTTATTGGCACACTGTGCCCTGTACCTGTCCCAGTCGGAGGCTCACAGGCTGGCCGTAAGCACCACGCAACTGTGACCGCACACCCCAGCTAGCCTAGAGTGTTTGGGCGAGCGAACTCCAGCCCAGTGGCCCGCCAGAAGCAGTGAAATGCAGGCCTGCCCGCGTCCTCAGGATCCACCGTGAGCTCCCCAGCTACCCGGTCCGCAGCGGCACTTGTCTTTAGCTCCTAAAATGAGACAAATTGTTAGAACCGACTCGAGGCTATTCACAAATGATGAATTTTTCCGTCCCAAACTGTGCAAAAGCTTAATTTATGCTTTAAATAACCACCCAGCTCTCCCGTGACCCCATAAACCGAACGGCTAACACAGTGACACAGCAAACCGTATGTAGGAGCCCAAACAAGCTGTTGAAAATTGACAAAATGCAAAACTCGGTCTGAATCAGGAGGGTACAGTGAAATCAAAAGATGTGGCCGAAAATCATCCCTCCTAACCATTGAGCAAAATTGGCTATGCCACTTGGATCAGCATACAGAGAAACTGGCTTTTCTGAACACAGTATGAGAACGTAAAACTAGCTGTGGTCAAAACAACTCTCTATCGTGCAAAACTTAATCTGGATTAAACAGTATGCTGCATTAAATCACAGGCTTGCCTGAATCAGCTGTATACGTACTTCATTCAGCACTGGTGTGTTACGTGATGATCCCTTAATTTGCCAGGCATGTTGACACTCAGTGACTATTTCGGGACTCCCCCTCAAACCGGAACTCCCACCCTGCACCGGACTCCCACCTAGATGCTGCCGGGGCAGAGCCTGCTGCGCCCGTGAAAGCGTTCTCTTTATGGCGCACACACGCTCCGATGGGCCCCACCTCGAGCGGCCGTGCCGCAGAGCCCGCTACGTACCTTGCGGTCGATAATCTGACCGTAACTCAACCGCCCTTTGTGCATGCCGCTCCCTTCGTCCCGTCCACCGAGGCGCCGCACCGGTTGACTCGGACCTTCGCCGACGCTTCACACCGGAGATCGACGAAGCTGCTCAAAAGCGGCAGACTCGGACCTTCGTCGACGCTTCACACCGCAGATCGACGAAGCTGCTCAAAACTGCTCCCTTGTTCGGTGAGACGCCAACCGCCGCTTCTAATCGTTAAAAGCTGAAAAACAAAGAACAGAGAAAATTAAAGGCCCCACAGCGGGGCGAGAAGCGAGCCTGGGAAGCGCGGGCACAAAGAGGCCGCTTCCCGCGCTCCCCAGGCTCTTAAACCCCCCCTAAGCCGCGATCCCGCCCCCTCGACCCGGAAGCGCAAAACTGCTTCCGGGTCAACTGGCGGGACACGCGGACCAACCAGGACTGGTGGAGGGGGGGGCGGGCCCAGCCATGTGAGCGTGGGGGCCGATCGGCCCCCCTTTCCTAGATATGTGTACACAGCAAAAAAACTTTTCGAAAAAGCTCTCTAAGCAGAAAGGATGTGTCTAATTCAGACACTATAGAGAGAATGACTAAAATGGGTGGGGTCCTCCAACTGTGTATATAAAAGAGAGGGGCCCCTTCAAACACCCAGTGGGACTGGGGCACTATAACAGTGTAAAGTAGAAAAATCCCAATGGGTAAGTTACTCATCCGTCATCTACATATACTCAATAAAATTAAAAATTTCATTCATTCCATTCATTCACCAAGAATGTACTATAACATATTGATCAATATACTTCAACAACCAATAAATTCACTTATGAAACACTTTATTTAATTTACAGGTTCATTAAAAATTTCACATTAAAAAGCTGAAAATCAGCTAGACAAATTAAAAAACAGTGCAAACATATTAATAATCACCAATGAATACAGAGATATAAGTTGAACAAACATAAAGAGAGTATTGCACCAGACCTAAACATTTGTTCTTGGAAAGCTACACGTCCCCTACTAAACTATATGGTAGATACATTACTTGACCACATTTGTATATTTTTGCCGTTCAAGTAGTGTGAAGTACAGGGATTGTGTACAGATTAATGTGCGTCGATACGTTTCGATGGGTTCTCGATTTATTTAATCTTTATCAAGACCAAAGGATCACTCTCATTTAAGCAGGATACAGTTGTGAATAACTATGCACCTATAAAACCAAAAATTAAATTCAGAAACCATACTTTATAATATCCAACCGTTACAATGGGAAATGTTATGAAGTAATCAAATGCTTTTTTGTAAGGTCACATGGCCATCTCGCATCGAGCGCACAAGGAGGCCGCACCCGACACGATTTTGAAAGTTTATTACAGTTAGAAATATATAAATGTTTAAAATATTTTAGATTATCGCTTGCTCTCATATACACTTTAAAGTTATTTATATATAGTTTTGAGACATAAAAAAAATGAGGGAATGGCGTACCCGGCACAACACCATATGTCTATGATGTGAAACAGGGCCTGGCAGGGTGCACTCGTCGTATACGCAACGCGCAGCAGACGCGACCCCATACGTACATGACGTAAAGCGTGGCTTGGTACTGCATAGCCGTCGGATACCATAGTAGCAGCTGGCGCGACCTTATACGTATATGATGCTATGCGGGACGCGGTGCCACGAACCCGTTGGATACGAAATGCGCGTCATTTACGAGTTTAGCAATATGGCGGATAGGATTCACGTGGTGATGGAGCTTGGTACACTACCGGTATGGGACTGCAGTTTTCTCCCCAGAAAAATAAAAAGATATACATTATTGTGGGGAAAATATAAAACATTACATAATTTTTAAAGTAAAAAAAAGGATAATAGAGATCCAAAATATTACAAAAACAATAGAAAAAATATAGTTTTATAAATATTAACATATTAAATTAACATTTAAAAATCTTTAGAAATCCACTGAAAAAACCATAGGTTTTACAGACGTTATAGTTAGGAATTAGCATTTAAAAAAACCTTTGAAATTCACTAAAAAAACATAGGTTTCAGGGATGTTATAGTCAGTTGGACATTTGACTCATATAAAACCAGAGAAATTTGCCTGTTATAGTTAGTTGAGCTAACTATAACTCGCGCGCCCGCAATGCACAGCTGATGATGTCACATATTACATCACTCATGACATGGTCAGTGACATCACTCATGACATCACTGATGACATCTCAAATGACATCACTGATGACATCATCCAGGTGATAATCTGATGCACATACTGATGCCCTAATAAAAACTTTGATACACCCATTTTAAAATGCAGACTACTATTTTTGAAACCATACACACAACAATGCCATATACATGAAATTCCCACGTTATAGTTAGTTGGACTCACTATAACTTGCGCGTGCAATGCACTGCTGATGACGTCACATATTACATCACTCATGACATGGTCAGTGACATCACTCATGACATCACTGATGACATCTCAAATGACATCACTGATGACAACATCCTTGTGACAAAGTGGCAGACCTCCTATCAGCATAAAATAACCTTTGACACACACATTCAAAAATAGAAACTAACATTTTCTTTAAAAAGGAGAAACCAATACCAATTACAACAACTTATTAGGTAATTCCAACATCTACATACACATCCACTCATTCACCAACAGTTCTATATAGTCACTCATGCATGTACTTACTCATCATGTGTACTCATACACCTATACATCCTGTTACACACTAATACTCATCCATATAGTTACTCACACACAAATTCACACATGCAAATAAACTATCAAAAAAACATTTACTTGATTATACTGCTATATACACACCACTACACATACTTCTACAGAAACGGAAACATATTTACTCTCTTAAACAATCAATTATAAAAACACATACTCACTAACCCACCCATACACACAATCATCCACCCATACAGTCTTGCACACATCCTGTCTTCAAAATACATACAAATAGTGAGTCACTCATTCATGCATCTGTGCTCTAAGTAATATCCCCCACCGAACCATACAGACACTGATACTGATACTCAAAAAAAAAAACTAATAACCCATATACACACTCATGTAGCTACTCACCAACCCATGCAGCCACTTATACACAAAGTGAGACACAGAAACAGATATTTAAATATTTAAACATTACTCGCTAATATATGTATTCACTAAGATACATTTAATAAGTCAGTTAACCAATCAATTTTACACAAAAAAACATCCATTTAGACATTTATTTACCCATTTATTCTTCCATCAACCTTTAGATATACATATATAAAAAATATTTATTTTTCAGAAAGATACACATTCACTGGATGATGTCATCAGTGATGTCATTTGAGATGTCATCAGTGATGTCATGAGTGATGTCACTGACCATATCATGAGTGATGTAATATGTGACGTCATCAGCAGTGCATTGCACGCGCAAGTTATAGTGAGTCCAACTAACTATAACGTGGGAATTTCAATGGCTTTATGCGAGTAAAATTTCCACCTAACTATAACTGGTGTGAAACCTATGGTTTTTTCAGTGAATTTAATAGGTTTTTTAAATGCTAATTCCTAACTATAACTGGTGTGAAACCTATGGTTTTTTCAGTGAATATATATATATATATATATATATATATATATATATATATATATATATATATATATATATATATATATATATATATATATATATATATAAAAATTTCTATGGCAAAATGAAACCCCTCATTTTGTTCCTTTGCAAATTAAATGTTTTAAGTGTTAACACTTTATTCCAATCAAGATGACTTCAGGTGTGCCATACTTTTGTCATATGTAAGACTGTTAGCGCTCTAGTTGTTCTTTAGAACACTCTGGGACATTCTGTCATTGGGCTATAGTTGGGCTACATCTGGCTGATATTTGGGCTACATTTGTTTTTTTTTGTCTCTGGTGGCCATCTTTGGGCTACATTGGGCTACATTGGGCTACATTGGGGTACAATGGGCTACATTTGGGCTCTAACATATATATAGCCCAATGTAGCCCAATATATATTTTTTCAAAGTTAATTTTCGTAAAAACCACTGGAGCATATATCTTGAGACATAACAAAGGCACATCGGGGTACCAGTCCCTACAATTTTGCCAAGTTTGGTGGAAATCCATTCAGCCGTTCGGGCTAAAAGTGAGTCCAACCCCCTATGGAAATTAACATGGGGAAAACACGTTTTGGGACCCCCCTTTTATCTCGGCCCCCGCTTGACGGATCCCCTGAAACTTTCAGGGAAGGAGCAGAGCGTAGCGAGGCAAAGTTAAGGAAAATTACAGGCAGATCCCTCATTCGGCGCCAATAGAATGTTGCGGATTTCCTATGGAAAACGATCCTAACTATAACTACCTACTGGCGACCGCCAGTAGGTAATATATATATATATATATATATACACACATATAGAGAGAGAGAGAAAGAGAATTCATTATAGGTGACTGTGTAATATGGGATTCAGGTAACATTTATAATTCACAAGGCCGAACGAGCAACACATGTTTCTCATTGTATACTTTTTTGTATTACATGATTTTAAAAATGTATTAAATTATTGATGTTCTCTTTAGAAAGTTTTGGAGCATTTGAGTGCCATCCATTATACTCTTTATTGGTTGCCTGAGACATCAAATATATTTGTCAATATTTTGAGAAATGTGTGCTTTTGTTTAGGGCAATGTTTTAATATTAAATGTGTTGTATGCAGAAATGTGTGCTAGTATAAACAGATTTCAAATACAAAGTGCATAGTAATGAAATTATAAACATGCATTCTAAACCGTGCTTTTCTTTTGTAGTACACTGACACTATAGAGCAGGCTTACCAAGACAAACACATAAAGTGAAATGTGGGACAGTGTAACTTTATGCAGTCAGGTTTTTGCATTTACAATGATTATTTTTCCCATGGGGAATGTTTGTTGGTAGATGCTTGCATCAAGGCTGGTCCTGCAAGGGGGATCTTGTCAGGTATGCTGATAAATACTCTGAGAGTAGTTGCTTCATGAAAGCATCTATTGAAAGTTTTTATTTGTTTAAGGAAGATTAGCGTAGGTAAAGATAGATAGATAGATAGATAGATAGATAGATAGATAGATAGATAGATAGATAGATAGATAGATAGATAGATAGATAGATAACACGGTTAAGCCTTGTTTAATGTTTTCCAGTGGTTTAAAAGCTGGAATTTCACTGAGAAGAGGTCTTCACTGTGAATTATTTCTGTACTTCATTTGTTTAATATTTAGTTTCCCTAAACAAATACAACATTAAATACATTAACACAGCATTTCTTCTACTTTCAGTGCTGATAAAAAAAAGTGGTTTCACACTGACACGCTAAGACCCGTGGGAGTCTCTTGGGATTGTAAAATCAGGTTGTTTTTTTAGTTTTTTTTTTACTTTGGCCCCACATGGGCTAGATGGTCCTGTCATCAGTAGTTTCAGATGTTGAAGTGATGTAATCAATAATGTCGTAGATTATGTTATGAGTGAGGTGATATGTGAGGTAATTAGCAGTGCATGTGAGGGTGCGAGTTATAGTTATTTTAGGGCATGAGTTACATTTACTTGAGATAACTATAACTGATAAATTTCAGTGTTTTTTTTGTATAAAATGTTACATTGTCATTGACATTTATGTTAACCTTTGTTGTTTTCCAGTTTCTAAAGTCTTATTTAATGTAAAGTAAAATATAATAACAATTCCTAACTATAGTGTCACTTTAACCTTTTTTTTTGTAGATTTCAATTTTTTTAATATAAAGTAATATATTATTACCACACATAACGCCAAACCCACACCTGCGTCCAGGCCCTGCATGCAACCCCTCACAGACAAGCAACCCCATGACCTTATGCAGCGTAATGTTGCGCACAGGGCCTGCACCCAACTCCCTATGAGCATTCTACTACCTGCTGTGAGTGGCCTTTGGCTGTTCTCAGCTTTGGGCTGGGTACAAGGCTTAGCCCCTACGCCCATCCCCCAACAAGCACCCTACCTACCGCAGCAAATGGCCTTTTACCATGCGCAGCGTGCAGTTGGTCTTGCATGTTGTGGCTGCACTCAGACAGACTTACTGACTTTGTTAGTCAAAACTCCAAAATATGTAACGTGGGCATCTTGTCTTTATCAAGAAGTGATCATATCAATATATATATATATATATATATATATATATATATATATATATATATATATATATATATATATATATATATATATATATATATATATATATATATATATAAAGCAGATCAATCAAAAAATCACTAACTTCAGTAGTTCACACAGTGCAATGTTTAATACAGTGATTCTTATAAACACATTTAATAAAGTGTTAATTAAAAAATAAAGTCAACATGTCTCAGTCTTTCTTTTAGCAAAGTCTTTATGTTTGCATTTTATGACCTGAAAAATGTTAAAAGAAAGATTCGGAGTTATGGTATTTAAAAAAAACAACAAAAATGTATCTGAGTCTTTTTTTTTACATTTTTCAGCCCACAAACTTCAATCACTAGAACAACCACAAGAGGACCTTGCACTGCAGCTAAATAGCTAGCTAGGAGTGTTTTTTAAAAACAAGGTAAATTCTCCTGGGGTCATGGATTTAATGACTCAAGAGACATACTGCTTTTTACAATGTTTATTTTGCTGGTGGGCTGCTGCACTCCCTGCAGTCCCACACAACATTAAAATAAATGCTTGATGGTGATCTTGCCCCTTCCAGGGAGAACGCCAAGCTGAAAAAAAGTGCAGAAAGCACTTGCAGGGCATTATAGAGATCTCCTTCAAGGAGGAGTGAATAGTAAATGAGCAACTTCCGCATGTCATTTATTATCCACTTTTTTGCAGAAAAGCAAAATAATAATTTTGACCCGGGGGGTTCCTCTGGGACCCTTTTACAAGGGCTAGGGTGTAAAGGTATCCCGATAATGCCCCTTGTATCTTTGTTCATATATTTTGAGGACAGGAGACTGGAGTCCTGCAGTGGCTGCCGCAACATTTTCTTTCACGATGTGGCTAGGGGCGTAACACAGTGCGGGCGGACCCCGAGCGGGTCCCCCTCAGCACAGTACTCAGGCCTGAGCGCTCCTAATTAAATCCAGAGCGGGGGCCCCTCAGTGTACATTGCAGGGGGCCCTTTAAACTTTCGTTACGCCACTGGATGTGGCCAGCCAATCAGAGGACTCAATCGCATGGTACCGTCATTTCCAAGGTATACAAATATTTTTAACCTTAATTTCACAAAAGCCCACACCTAGGAGCCGATTATGATGACGGACGGAAACGGGTTCCGTCCGCCAAGGACGCAGCCAAGATACTCCCGACCGCTCTGCGGATAAACCGCCGTTGCGATTAGGATAATAATGTCATGAAACTCCGTCCGCGGCTGACGGAGTACATCAAACCCCGGGGTCGGGTGTAATTCCGCGGCGGTGCGTTCTCTTCCGCCGCGTACGGAGTTTTGACAGTGTTTCCCATCCTAATATGGCGGTCGGACTGTCCGCGGCAGGCGGACACGGAAAAGGCATTTTCCGCCTACTCCAGGACGGCGGTCGCACTTCCGTCCGCCATCCTAATGAGCCCCCAAATTTGGTGTAATTGCTTTAAGCACTTTTCAAAAACCCATATGGAAATTGCATGGGCATTTTGCATTTTAGGAACCCCCTTATTTTTTTATACATATCCCTAAAAAACCATAAGGTTAAAGTAAGGTCATAGTTCGATGAATTTGGCTGTGACATCATTAATGTTTTGAACATAAAATACCACAGAAATTCACCAGTAATTGTTGGGAGGCAGCGTTTACAACGCTGTGAGTACCACGCGCGCTATGGTAACAACACAGACGTTACATTGTCCGTGTTGTTACGATGCATGGCATTACAACGCGAGTCGTTTCTACGACTTGCGCTAGATGGCGTGCAACACCAGGGAATGTGTTGGATTTTAAGTCCAACACATTCCCTGCTGTTGTGTTAACTGAAGTAGAAATAGTAATTTATACTATTCCTAAGTCCAGCGCGCCATCTAGTGCAAGTCGTAGAAACGACTTGCGTTGGAATGCCATGCGTGGTAACAACGCGGACAATGTAACGTCTGCGTTGTTACCTACCGCGATGAAATATGTGACGATGTAAAGTCACATATTTGTTATTGTTAGCAGAGCTAACTATAACCTTCACCCCGCCATACACTGCTTCTGGCCTCACTTATGCCATCCTATGCCATCACTCATGACATGTTCCATGACATTATTTATGACATCATTGATGACATTATTGACATCAAATTACATCTTTGATGACATCACTCATGACATCATCTAATGAGTGTGCTAGTTTGTTTTATAGTTTACATAGTAGAGGGTTACTAGCATATTATTTTTCTACATATTTATGCCCAGCCTCGGTCCAGCTAATGGGAGTACGTATTTACAAAACGCTTGTGCTCCTACTGCATCATAGGTGTGTATTGAACACATTATAAATGTTTGCATTGAAGAGTAACTCTGTGCGTAGGTGGCATTTGTCAACATGTGTCAGTTATATTCCACACAAGATTTTATGCTCTGCAGAAAAAGTTTGCAATAGGGCAAACATTCTACATAAAACATAGTAAGTATTGTAAGCAGCCTTGAGTTATTAGACAGGATCATCTCAGCATGACAATTTCTACATAACATAGAAGACTTTGCGCACCAGGTATTAAACTATGTACATGTGCTTGTTTTGTTTCAGAAGATGGGCTATCTGTAAAGTTTTCACCAAGTTATGTATGCTGCAGGTAGTATAATCTTTAGCACCTTCAGACATGTTTTTCTTTAAGCGAATAGCGTCTTTTTTGCCATGGGTTACATAGAGTGTACACTGTTATTAGTAGATACTTTTAAAAGTCTGTGGGGTATTACTCATGAAGGTTTCACTGTCTGCAAACTGTGTAGTACAGTGTAAACTCTCTACATAGCGTGAATACTGTTTACAGTACCCACTTCTCTAGTCATAACAACGTCATTTCTCAATGTAAGTTCGGTGACTATCAGGGGTTTGATACAGATAAAAACTGTCCGTAGTAGAGCATTCGCTTTGGAACAGGTATTCAGTATTTTAAGGAACTTGGCTTTCTCTAAACAGTTGTATACAGATTGAACACTGTATGCAATGAGGGTTTCCCATATATTTATGGTTGTCTGTTAATGTGAACTACGCTACCTGTGAAGTGTATGGGGGCTATTGTGGCACATAACCCATACCTTTTACAACTAAGGAAGTTTTTTTCTGTTATGGTATTATTGATGCCTCATATTCTTCTGAGCTATTTTGTACTTAATTTTAGCGCGCTAATGCTATACCCGTTTATAGAGCAAAGTGAACAAAAGAGGCTTGAATGATGTCACCACTGATGTCATCAATGATGTCATTCGAGATGTCATCAGTGCTGTCTTAAATGATGTCGTAGAACAACATTTCAAGAGTGATGTAATATGTGAGGTCATAAGCAATGCATGGCATGGGCGTAAGTTATAGTTAGCTGTGCTAACTCTAACTGGTGAATTTCTGTGGTTGTTTTAGTTCAAAATGTTAATGACAAATTCACCTAACTATAATTTTACAAAAGTGGGAGGGGGACCACATGGACCCCTCCCCATTTGTAGTAATCTCAGGCTCAAGGGAGGGCTCTCCAAGGCCTTTAGAGGCTCGAGAAAGAGGCCCATGTGGTCCCCCTCTCACTTCTGTTAAATTGTGGCCTCAGGAGTGGACTCCCTGTGGCCTTAAGAGGTTCAGGGAGGGGGCTCAGCAGCCACATCCCCCTATAAATTAATTTTGCCTCCGGGGGTGGGCTCCCCAGGGCTTTTGGAGGAGCATGGAGTGGGGCCAAGCAGCCCTCCTCTTCTTTACAAATACAGATTATGGGGTGGGCTCCCCGGGGCATAAACCTAATAAATGCGGCCCGGCCCCCATTTGGGGTCAGGGTATTCCTACCCTGCCAGCTTATACTTTTTTCTTTTTTTAATTCAGGACAGGGGACAAAGTGTCTGAGCCCTGTAACTATAACTCGCTACCCCACAATGCACTGCTTATGACCTCATATATCACATCACTCATGACATGGTCAGTGACATCACTCATGACATAACTGATGACATCTCAAAGACATTACCAATGACATCACTGATGACATCATTCAGTGACTGAGTGTTTTTTTTTAAAGTTTATGAGTGTTAAATATATATATACCAAGGTGTATTGGTGAATCAGTGGGTGTATAAGTGCTTGTATGGATGGTTCAGAAAAATCATATGCTGTTGCCATTTACTGTGCAGTGTGGTAATGGGTTAAGAGGAAACTGCAATCTGTGTGATCCATAAGATGATCATTTACAACAATCAAAGGCATATCACCTTTCACAAGAAAAAGATCAATAAACAAGCTTTGAATCTGATGGGACTAAACATAGCAGATTGAATGAACATAGCAGATACTTAGCGCCGAGATGCCCACGGGCCTTCGTTCGCGCTTTAAAAGCGCTATAAATAAATAAATAAACCTGAGATGTACAATTAAGGTCCAGGAGCACGGGATACGTGCCGGCTTCTCAGAAAATTCTTGTAAGATAAATTTACATCCACTGGGTTTGATTCATAAACCTATTTATGCTTGAAAATCTGATTTACAAGTGGGAGGAATTCATATAAGTTGATCTTGCAGTTATAAATCCATGTACTTTGCATAAAGATTAAGGACCCGATGTAGGTAGCCAAATACCGGTCGGTAACGGCCGAAATTCGGTAAATTGCCGTTACCGACCGGTATTTAAGGAATTGAGATGTAGGAGACAGGTTTCAAGGATTCGGTAATTTACCGAATCGGTAATTTAAAGAATCGGTAAATTACCGAATTCTTAAAATACAGATTCGGTAATTTACCGAATCCTTAATGTAGGGAGCACTCAAGTGAGTGCATTTTTCATTTAAGGATTCGTTATTTACCACCAACTACAAGTTGGTGGTAAATATCGAAAACCTTTAAAAAAACAATGTTGTGCTTTTTTAAAAGTGCCATGTGGCAGACATACATGCCCTTAGGGCATGTATGTGTGCCACATGTGCACCTATGCACTATTCAGGGGTGCAACAGGGTGTCAATGTGACACCCGGCCACCCTTGCAAATGTTCCCCCTATTACTGATTAGGTATTTACCGAATCGGTAATAGTGAATGGCTTCCCATTCATTCCTATGGGCCTCCAGGCCCATAGGAATGAATGGGAATTACCGAATTGGTAAATACCGAATTGGTAATATCGAATATTACCGATTCGGTAAAAGTTACAGATTCATTACCTACATCACATTTACTGATTCCTAAATACCGAATCGGTAAAATTCGGTATTTAGGAATCGGTAATATGTGATTACCTACATATGGTAAGTGCCCATCTGGCTTGTCTTCTTACACTGCTGTCTGGCCATAGAGATGATGCCTCTGGTAACCTCAGTGAGAGCCCCTTCGAGCCCAGGCTACCAATAAAAAACTAAGATTAAGAACAGATTTGTCTAATTCCATGGCTAGCACAAATGATTGGCTAGAAAAATTAGAAAGTATGTGAAAGTATTGCATTGAGGAACTGCATACTTTGTCATCATTTGGTGAAAAATGTTTGAAATGTAAACTGGTGCTCACTTTTCGGGCAAGAATTAAAGTGGGTATGTTATTACCTTGTAGATTTGGGGTATCTGTGAGGGCTCCCCTGGAGCATGCTTTGTTCCATATCTAGCTCCAGTCTTTCCTCCCTCTCTTACTTCTGTCAGGGTGACCAGGTCTGACGCAGCTTCCCCTCTCCTGCACTCCCAGGTAAACTCTCCACCGTTTAGCAACTAACAGTCATCTAAAACAATCAAGAAAGTCAGAGCAGGTGGCAAATAGTAGATTTGTCTCAAGAATCGGGGGAAACATGTGGATAAGGATCTGGTTATTCGGGACCTGCATGGTTATTCCCCATTCCAAGGGGAAAATCTCATAATGATCGACTGTAGATGTCTGGAAACCGTGTGTTATCCCCATGCCTAAACCCGTCCAATTTGTTATGAGTGCCAAAGTGTCTTTGTCAATTACATATAAGTCTTTGTTTTCTCTCCTTATGAAACAATCCCATAATAAGGTGGCAAGCTTACACGCAGGTATGGGCAAAGTGGGCCCCTTGGTAATGTAATCTTTATCTCACTCTGGGCCATAAGTATCAACATTCCGTTTTGCGATTCCTAAATAGCGATTTTTAAGGAATCGCTATTTAGAAATCGCAAAATGGTATGTATGTAGAAATTAGCTTCATTTTAGCGATTTCTTACAATTCCTTAATTGCGATTAGCAAAGCAATTAAGGAATAATTTCCCATTCATTTCTATGGGCCAGGAGGCCCATAGGAATGAAGGTGAAATTTGCGATTCGCAATTTGCGAATCGCAAATTGTGAATATTTTCAAGGGTGCAGGGGTGTCCAAAGGACACCCTGTTGCACCCCTGAAATCGGCATGGGTGCACATGTGGCGCACATACATGCCCTAAGGGCATGTATATGCGTCACATGGCACTTAGAAAAAAGGAAAAATATGCATTTTGAAAGGAATTCGCAACTTACCACCAACTATAAGTTGGTGGTAAATTGCGATTCCTTAAGGCCAATTTGCTATTTATTTTGGCTTCTTACATTGCATTTAAGGAATCGCAAAATTTGCGATTCTTTAAATGCAAGCGCAAAATAAGGAATTGCAAATTTTGCGATTCCTTATTTTGCTATCAAATTCCCTTGATACATACTATTAGGCCAAATTGCATTCGCAAACGCCGAAATTCTGCGAATTCCGGCGTTTGCGAAGTCAATTTGGCTTCATACATATGGCCCTCTATCTTCCCTTTATAGATTGTTCTACCAGAACCACTATACTTCTGCTTCTGACTCTGTCTCCTTCTTTTAAGGACCCCATATTCATATATAGAAAACAGGCGATAAAATTAAAAGTTGTTCCAAACGGGGCTTTAATAATCTAAATATTCTTAAAATGACCCTACGTACCCACGCTGCCTGGGGGTCCTTTTATTCCTCCACGGTGCAGCCGATGCCTTCAGTCAGTGTGAAAACTCACATTCATCTTATTAACGTGTTTATAGGCAAACATTTCAGGAGACGAGTGGTGCTGCTCGGCAATTTATATGTTGCCCTTCAGGAGCTGACATTTCCTCAGCTAGAAGGCTGTAATTATGCTCTGCTTTACATGCACACCATCACCGGGGCATCTCGGTCTTTTCGTAGCGATAAGGCTTTGCACAGGAGCATCCGCTGGTTACCTTGTCTTGTATGTGTTTGCTTTTCTGTAATATTATCTGTTACCTCCGAGCGATACATCCATACACAGGGAAAAATATTGTGTGCTTTTGCTATGCCTGGTTTGCAGTTCTACATTAGACAGCCTTGGAAATATCAGTTCCAGTTCTTATTTAACAACAATCCTGACAAGATTCTATACATCCCTTCTACTGCAGTTTCGAAGCACTGCAAATAACATCTGTCACCATACCAAATATGTAATTGATGCCCTTGGAATAATGTCAATTGCTTAACCACATCGCTGCGACGGCTATTCCGCCGCAGCGCTAAGGGGGCGGGGGGCCGCGCGGCGGGCCCATGCTGGTGACGGAACCGCTCCGTCACCAGCCGCGGTTGAGCTGTGCTCATGACGGAGCGGTTCCGTCATGGCCCCGCCCGCTTAATAGAACGTGCCGCGCAGGCGTGACATCAGCGCCGCGCAGGCGCGTCAGGCGGGCCATGACGGAACCGCTCCGTCATCAGCACAGCGCCACCGCGGCTGATGACGGAGCGGTTCCGTCATCAGCACGGAAAGGGTTAAGTTAGAGAGGACCGATTCACAAAGCCATTTGTACACCAATCTTCTATAAGGCCAATATCTCAATAATCACAATCGGATCGGTGGAATTTTAACTATGTTAGAAACTGAGATGTTGTTGTCTGGGGTGTGAGCCCTGGTCAAACAACAACCACCATCCGATTCAAGGTAAGGCACAAGCAAACCTGTGCTTACCCTCTTGTTAGCCTGGCAAAGAAAAGTCAGGCTTAACTTCAAAGCAATGCGTAAAGTATGTGTGCAACACAACAAACAGTAAAACAGTGGCAACACCACACAAATACGATCCCACACCAATTTAGAAAATTCGTGTTTAATTTAATAAATAAAACAAGACCAGAATGACAAAAATCAAATAAGTAGAACCGGAGGTCTTGAATTTTAAAGTTTTTAAAGAAAATAGTGCTACAAGGTGTAACGCGCCAACTGTGGATATCTTGTTGCACTAAACCAGAACAAAGTCATAAGTTCAGGCCAACTGGGTTGGACTGTGGGCCGGCAGCAGGGACCCAGTTAGGTCAGCTGAAAGAGTATCTTAAAACCTGGTTTGCGGAGCGTTGTGCGGATTCGTGTAGATGATGCGCTACGCAGCCGAGGCGATGCGTCGGTTCCAAGATTCGGCGAAGCTGCAGTGTAAGGCCCTGTTGTATGGACGTTAAGGATTCTGCAGACGGAGCATACGATGCAAAGTTTAGACTTGGAATATGTCGTGCAATTGGGGTGCTGCTTCGTTTCAGAGGAGCTGCAAGGCTGCGATGCAGTGTCCGACGCCGAGGATACCATCAACGAGAAATGCAAGGGCCTGTGCCGAGGATGCATTGCGCTGCCATGGTTCCGAAGGCAATGTGGGTCATGGCGGTGATGGAAGTCTTTGCAACGTGTCCAATCAATGCAGCAACAGAGATGCGTCGGTTCTGCTCAGGGTTGCGCCGCATAGCAGAGGAGATGCGCCGGTTCTCCTGGATCCACAGAGGCTGGCAAAGCACCTTAAGCTCACTTCCAAGAGTCCATGAGTGGGGTGACAGGGTAGACTCATAGATGGCAGAGTATAGATGCAGATGAAAGGTTGTTGGAAGCCTGTTATGTCCATGAGGCTTCAGATCAGGAGGTCAGCCGAATGGCTCTTGGAGTCACTCTGGGTTCTGGGTTCAAGAGAAGCAGGTCCAGTTCCTCTCATCCAGGCAAGAGGTCAGCAAGTCAGCACAGCAGGTCAGCACAGAAGGGCAGCAGTTTCTTCAGAGCATTAGTCCCATAGAGTGGCAGTCCTTTCAGCAGCACAGTAGTCCTTTTTCCTGGCAGAGTATCCACAGGTCCAAACATGTACTGAAATGTTGGTGTCAAAGGTCCTCCTTTTATACACATTTGTTTCTTTTAATTGGAGCGAAGCTTCTAGATGCATTCCTTTGAAGTGCACAGACGCCAGACTGACTACAGGGGGAGTTCAAAGCTTTGTGTGGAGACATGACACAGCCTATTTAGCTGTAAATGAGGCTGGGCCCAGCTCCTCCTTTCCATCCTGCCAGTGATGGGCCATCCAGTTACACCTAAGCTCCCATTGTGTGTGGCTGTCTAGGAGGAATGCATAAAGCCCAACTATCAACGACTCTCTGTCATGTGACCAGAGACAGGCTGCAGGCATCAAATGGCTAAGGCAAGAAAATGGCAACTTTCCAAAAGTGGCATTTTCAGAATTGTAATTTAAAATTCAACTTCACCATCAGTTAGGATTTTAAATTAGGATTCCAAAGGCAACTCCACTGTTATCCCATTGGAGCGATAGTCCTTGCAGTAGTAAAACGAGCTTTTCACTACCAGGAGATGTAAAATTTAATACTACATGGCCAACTTTTCAAATACACTGCACCCTGCCCTTGGAGCTGCCCGGGGCCTACCTTAGGGGAGCCTTATATGTATTAAAAAGAAAGGTTTGGGCCTGGCAAAAGGTTTATTTTGACAGATCGACATGACAGGTTAAACCTGCACACAGGTTCTGCAATGACAGGCCTGAGACATGTTTAAAGGGCTACTTAATTGGGTGGCACATTCGGTGCTGCAGGTCCACTAGTAGCATTTGATTTACAGGCCCTGGGCACATGTAGTGCACTTTACTAGGGACTTATAAGTAAATTAAACATGGTAATTTGGTATAAGCTTATGTTATGTTTTGAGCAGAGAGCACAAGTACTTTAGCACTGGTTAGCAGCTCTAAAGTGCCCAGAGTCATAAGGCAAGCAAAAACGAAGTCAGCAAAACAGGATATAGGAAGGTAAGAAGTTAGGGGGAAACTACGCCAAGGATGCCAGGTCTAACATGTGTCCCCCTCATCTGAAAGCTGGGAGAACTACTCAACCCCTTTGGAGTTTTCTTCATTAAGGTGGAAGAACCTGGAGAGACCATCAGCATTGGCATGGTCTGTTCCAGGATGGTATTCCACCTTAAGTCTCACTCTGTAGGGAGATGGACAACCTTAACAGGTTGAGATTTTCACCGCTCATCTGCATTATCTTTCTGAGGGGTCTGTGGTTTGTCTGAATTCAGAAGTGAGCACCAAACAAGTATGGCCTCAGCTTCTTCAGGACCCAGACCACTGCAAATGCTTCCCTCTCTATTGCACTCCACCTCTGTTCCCAGGGAAGCAATCTCCTACTGTTGAAGGATAAAGGTTGATATAGGCCCTCTTCATTTAGCTGTGAGAGCTGCCCCCTATGGCCTGTTCTGAGGTATCTGTTTTCACAATGAATTCTTGGGAGAAGTCAGGGGCATTGAGCATGGATTATGTGAACATGGTCTCCTTCAGGGTGTCACAAGCTTTCTGGCTTGCCTCTGTCCAGATCACCTGATGTGGCTGCTTCTTGGAAGTCAGCTTCATCAAGGGTGCAACAATGGTGCCATATCCCTTGACAAATCTCCTTCAGTAGCCGGTGAGGCCTAAGAAGGCTCTCTCATCTGGGTCTTGGGAGGCACACAAGTCAGAATGGTTCCAATCTTGGCCTGCAGGCACTGCACCATGCTTCCTCCAACTTGGTGACCCAAGTAGGCCACCTCCCCCCCGTGCTTTATCTGGCACTTACTGACATTGATACCCAGACCTGCCCTCTGCAGGGCCTGAAGCACTTCTCTGAGAGTGGCACAGGCGGTCCTCCCAGCTAGAACTGACAATTGCAATGTCATCCAGATAGACAGCACTGAGGTTCTCCAACCAAGCTAGGACTCGGTTGACACACCTCTGGAAGATGGCAGGGGCATTCTTCAATCCAAGCCGTTCTAGGCTAGAAAACCCAGACCTCTCTTTGGTCCCCTTAGTCAGGGCAATCTTCCAGTACCCAGGCATTAAATCAAACATACTGAAGAACTTGGCAGCTCCCAACTGATCTATGAGCTAATCAGCTCTGGGAATGGGGTGTGCGACAGTCTTGGTGACTGCATTGAGCCCACACTAATCTACACAGAACCTAAGTTCTGGAGTGGCACCTGGAGGAGCAAGCTTGGGGACCTACAACAATGGGCTGGACCAGTGGCTGTTTGAGAGCTCAATTACCTGTAACTCCAGCATCTTAGAGACCTCCTCCTTAATTCTGCCCCTCACCTTATCAGATAACCTGTAGATTTTACTCTTCACTGGTGTGCTGCCCCCAGTGTCAATATCATGAGTATACCATGTAGTGACTGAGTCCAGGGGTAAGGGAGAATAAAGAGGAAAACTGTCTCAGCAACTGGTGCAGTCTCTCTGTTAGCTTAAGGACAGTGTAGGGGAGAGACTGACACCCACCAATGACCCATCCTGCTCCTTGAAAGAAAGGAGGTCGGGGAGAGGTTCACTCTCCTCTTCCAGCCCATTGTCCATGACTAGGAGGTCAACTCAGACCTCTCAAAGTGGGGCTTGAGCCGATTGACATGCAGGACCCTTAAGGAGTTCCTGGGGGTCGGGAGGTCCACCAGGTAGGTAACATCACTCTTGCACTCCTTCACTTCATAGAGCCCAGACCAGTGGTCTTGTAAGCCCGCAGGATTCTACAGGCTCCATAATACACTCTTTTTGGCTATGCTGAAATTCGAAAGTGGCATTTTGAACATAGTGCTGTTTCATGTCCTCCTGGATGACTACTAGATTTTCCAGTGCTTGCTTCCAGTAGCGCGTCATCTGGTTATGGAGTGCCAGGATGTAGATGACCACATCTTGTGGGGCATTCCTGGGAGCTTGCTCCTATCCCTCCCTCACCGGACAGAGAAGTCCTTTCACAGGTTGCACGTACAGAAGTTTAAAAGGGCTGAATCCAGCCCCCTTCTGTGGTACCTCCCTTGACTGTCCTCCTGCTATGCCAAAAGGCATGGCAGGAGGACATCCCACTTCCAACTTACGGGATCTGATAGGCCCTTTACCATGCCTTTTAGGGTCCTGTTAAATCTTGAGAAGCCCATTAGTTTGAGGGTGGTATGGAATGAAGAACGTGTAGGTTGCACCACACTCCTTCCACATGGCCTTCATTTACCTGACATGAAGTTTGTATTCCGTTCTGACACCACCTCCTTGGGTAACCCCACATGGGTACAAATCCCCATCAGTGCCCTAGCGACTGAGGGCGTAGTTACTGTTCTCAGAGGGCCCTATAGTCCACCAACACCAGGATGAACCTGTTGCCCAGGGCTGTCCTGGCGTCCGGAGCCCTAATGATGTTGATGCCTATCCTTTCTAAGGAGGTGCCAACAACAGGAATAGGCTGCAGGGGAGCCTTGCGCTTCCCTCCTGACTTGCCATTGGCCTGGCAGGTAGGACAAGACCTGCAGAATGTATCTTAGGTGCTCCTCATTTGAGACTTATAAAAGTGAGTTACAAGCCTGTCAAAGTTCTTCTTCTGCCCCATACGACCTCCAGTGTACATCCTTAGCTAGCTCGAGTGGGAAGGCCATGTAGCACTGGGGGACCACCAACATATGGGTTGCAGTAGGCTCAGGAACTTTAGGCTCATTACACAGGAGACCATTCTCCCAGTAAATCAGGTGATCATCAGAGGTCAAGGCCTGCTGCCATAGGCCCACAAGACTAGGGCATTACTATTGCACCTTGTAGAACTTCTCCTTGGTGGGACTCCCTTTCTTCTGCCAGTTGGCCAGCCCAGGTATATTTCCCAGGGTGGCAACATCCTTCCCTGTAAGCTCCATGGCATCCCCGTCAAGTTCAGCCTCCTCTTGGACTGTGGAAGTTTCAGAAGTGGGTTTCTCGTCATCCTTGTCCTTCCTCTTTTTGGCAGGCCACAAGGCCATCCTTCCAGGATCCAGGTCTTCCTAATTCCCTCTAGGGCAGCCTTGCACCGTGTGGTCAGACACACTCACTCAGGAAACCCTACCATAGCCAAGTGGGACCTGAGCTCCACTTCCTCCCTGATGGAGTGCTCCCTGTCATTGCCAAGCAGACAATCCACAGGCATGAATGGACTCACAGCTACCTCCAAGGAGCCTGAGACCCCCTGCCACTCAAATGGAACCAGGGCCACTGGTTGTCCACTGGAACAACTTGGTGGAATGCATTAGAAACTACCTGCTCTGTGATATCAGATGACATCTGAGGCTGGCTTCAGTGGCTCTCAGAGCCTCCACTCTTTGCCCATTGATGGTGATCCACTGCCCTTATTTCCTAGTATTACTAGGCATATGAGTTATCTGCACCATCTCTCCATCACCCAGAAACACTAGGGTAACCTCAGCTTTCCCCCTCCATTAATTGGGTCAATCTCCTCCCCAAGCGCTATACTAGTCAACCCTAATGACTGCCCACTGGTCGGGGGATGTGCCCACTTAGGACACTTGGTATCCCCCTTCCTATTGGCACTCATAGCACTTGGAGGATGCCTTCCCTTTGTGGTGATCCCCTCCTGATGCCTGCCTATGGACCCTGTTGCTGAAGAACAGCCCACCTCCTAAGCAAGCTCCCTGGGAACAGAGTGCTTACTGTCAATCAGTTGTTGACACATATCTACAAAACAAAGACTGAACATGAGCCCTTTGCAATCAAACTGTACAGCTCCTGATAAGCCTTTACTTTACTGCCCCTAACCCAGCCATCCAGTGCCTTCTAAAAGGAATCCACACAATCCACCCAGGTCCGTTTGGCAAGTTTCTGACAGTCCATAAACTTCTGTCTGTACTTTTCTGGGTTCACACCATACTTCACGACAAGGGCTTCTTTCATGGGGGGGGGGATACTTCAACCTTTCTCCCTTCTCTAGGGCCAGTAGGGTGTCCCACGACCCTGAAGGAATATTATACCGAGCTCAGTGGAGCTATACCAGCCAATTTAGTTCAACTTGTCAATCAAATAGACCTAATATGTGGCTTTTATGTAGCTCTTGGGAAGACTTTCACACCTCGTTCACATCCATTTAGGCCAAATACAGGCTGGGAGTTGGCAGAGGCTAATGTTAATTAGCTTTCTGAAAGCTCAGGCAGGTAAGGGGTTACTTCCTAGAAGGTATGTTTTGAATACATTTAATAAAAATCAGACTTCACCATTAGATTCGATTGTTCATGTCTGTAGCTGGTACAGGTCAAAAGTTATAAAGTGTATAATCTATACTTTTACTTTTTTCTATGTGCCAGTTACAGCCTGACCAGTGGTAATGTAGTTTCGGGCCTAATCTCTTAGTGGACATGCCATTTTTAATGTCAACCATGTGCTACTCCTAAATAGTAATCACCCTACCTTGTAGCCAGCTAGGTGTATTTAGGGGTGACATTTTTAATATATAAAATCAGGTTCTCCTACCTGTCAAATAGTGATTTTGACAGATATGTGCAGCAGCGTTGAAGTTGGTGCTCTCAGGCTACACAAGGTAGGCATGAATCTAGATTTTCACTGCCACTGTAGTGAATGTCACAATAGGTGCTGAAGTCCTCAAGTGGTATTTAACATCCCAGGCCATGAATGTATTTTTTTGGCCATAAAGTTAAATGAGCTAATCAGGTTTAAGTCAATTTAGCCAGGTTTAAAAGGGGAGCACATGCACTTTCTCCCTGTTTAGTTGAGGTAACATTGTGCAGAGTTCTAAGTCCAGCAAAAATAGGGTCTAGAAAAACGTTTAACATTCAGGGTGCAGAAAAGGGTGATTCCCTACTGTGGTGCTAACTTTCTTCTTTAATTTAAGGCACAGGTGACTAGAGGAGATACAGATGCTGTAGTCTTTTTAAATCTCTCTGACCATAACCAAATGCAGAGATTAAGGATTATCATCTGTGATTTGTTGACAGTTCGGTGGTTTGAATCATTCTTTTTGGCACAGTCACAAAATATATTCTTGCCTTCTTATAAATCGAAGCCAAGTCAACATCTGGTGACCAGAGGGGTCCCCCAAGGATCCGTCCTTTCCCCTCAACTGTTCAACATATACATGGTTCCCCTCACCATTATACTGAAGAAAGCTAACATCCCTTTCCATCTATACGCGGACGACACCCAGATGTACATAGAAGCCACTTCCTATAACGACATTCTAAGGCTCAACGACACTCTAAATGAAATCCAAGAATGGCTAGGGACGAATCACCTCAAATTAAACCAAGGAAAAACCGAGATCCTCCTCATCTCCAACAAAGATGACAACCCCAAATTGACTGAATGGGTGAAAGTCATTGACGCTCTCAAAGGAAATCTCACCCTGACCAACACAGTAAAATGACTTGGAATCACCCTGGATCACAAACTAACTATGTCAAACCACATCAAGAACTCCGCGAAAAGCGCCTTCCTTAATCTGAAGCTCCTCAATAAAATCAAACCACACACCCCACAAAAAGATCTCCAACAAGCCACCCAAGCATTGGTCCAGTCCAGACTGGACTATGGGATCGCAACACTATCTGGCACAGCCATATCCCACCTAGCGCCACTGAAAACCACCCTCAATGCAGCAGCCAGAATGGTCTCAGGTGCAAGGAAATTTGACCACATATCCCCCGCACTCAAAGATCTTAAATGGCTTCCTGTGGAAATGCGCGCAAACTACAGAACGACTTGTCTCACACACAAAGCCCTACACACAAGAAAACCGGAATATCTAGCCTCCAAGCTCAAGAAAGCAGGTCAATCCAGACACCTCAGAAGTTCAAACTCCCTACTACTCATCCCCTTGAAAACCCGGAAACCAAAAACCGCCAGCCGCTCCTTTGCCGGCAACGCCCCAAAAATCTGGAACTGCATCCCAGTGGACATCAGAACCACCCCTTCCTTTCCCGAATTCAAGAGACGACTAAAAATCCTCTATCTCAACTGCGCATTCCCGAACTCTACCTCAATAGCGCAACCTGGAACTCGGACTACCTCAACAACACTACCTCAAAACCGCCCCCAGGCGGAAGAGCACTGAGCTAATCGCTGATCTTGTATGTACCCTATCTATAGTATGCTGTACTATTTTTCGCACTTGTTTCTTCCTGACTGAATGTAAAGCGCTCCGATACCCTTGGGTCTGGCCAGCACTATAGAAAACTCCCAAAATAAATAAATAAATAAATCTGGTGCAGGTCCTCATGGATTCATACTATCACCTCTTCTCTTTAACATCTGTATAGTCCCACTTTCATCTGTGTCATACAAGCATGACATGCAATTCTACATTTATGCCGATTACACTCGTCTCCTATTCATATTGCTCTAAATTAGGGAATACCCTTAAAGTGGTACGTTGTTTGATGACACTGAACATCCTCTGATTCTGGGCAAATCCCTTAATCTCCCCGTGCCTAACAAAAATGAATGTGTCCTCATGTAACACAACTGCTGCTATGTAAAGCGCTCTGATACCCGATATTTCGGGTCAAGTTTGCGCTATATAAAACTCTGTAAAATAAAAAAATAAAATAAAAATGTCCACCAATTACTTGAAGTTGAATCCTGCGGAAACCCACCCTCTTGATAACCAGAAATGATGTCCTGAAGCTGCAGTCCTTCAATTAGACAGATAGCATGGGCTCTTGTTCGATATCTGTTAAAGTGGTTCCCAGTATTGGCTTTTGTCATCACACCGATTTGTCTTTGGAGCAGCAGGTGTCTACTGTGGCCAGCACCTGTTTGTAGCAACTGAGACTGGAAGCACAGATTATTCCTTATATTGACAATAACTATCATGTGGTTTTCATTCAAGCCATGGTAAGTGCTTTACGAACTGGACTACGGCAAAGCCTGCGGTTTGGGACTGGCAGGAAAATCATTGCCACGACTTCAGCTAGTCTAAAATGCCACTGCCCATATCATAACCATATCTCCATATGTGTCTGATCCTGACAATGTATAATACTTGATATTATGGTCACAATCAATCTGTGAGTTGATATTTTTACATAGCTACTGTGACATACCACAGCATTACAGGAGTAGAAGCTGTAAGTATATGGGGCTCCAAGCAGGTATATGTTACTGCTTCACCCTTCATGCCTTTAGGTCTGATGCACCATGTTTCTGACAAAACCTTGCAATGGTTGGGAATTATGAGTCTGTCTCGATAGACAGCCTTTGTCACCAGCAACTCTTCGGATCAGGACCTCAAGTGAAAGCGACTCTCTGTAGCATACCGTTCCTTCTTCTTCCTAGGGAACAAAACCAACCAAAGAGGAAATGTTAAGCCCAGCTTGCTTAAGACAGTGGGCCCTTCTCACAACCTTTTTTCATGTCTACCTGTGGCTTATACACCAAAAATAGAAAAACGATTTTGAAACTGTCAGAAATATACTCCTGATAAGGCCAGGTATAACTAACTCCCTTTTCCAAGAATCTGTGGGTCTAGGGCAGGATTTTCTCCATGTAGAAAATATTCTCTCTATGGATATAAAAGCGGAAGATATATGTATATTTAGTCATGAGAGAACAGTACACAAAGGTTTTCCAGTAATGTGCATCAAACGGCATAACTTTAACGGGCTTCCAGGTGTAACATGGAAAACCTTTATGAAATCCAGAAATGAGTAAATGTACCACTATGTAAGGTTGTAATGTTTACGGGGAAGATTTTCTCAATATTTGGAGACTTAGGGGCCCATTAGGATGGCGGGCAGATTGTCCCCGCCAGGCTGGCGGTAGCTACAGTCGGCCTGGCGGGGGCAATCCGCCCGCCAACCTTGCTGCAAAGATCCCCCGCCATATTAACATGGCTGGGGGGGTCAGCGGCGGATGGAAAGACCATCCGCCGCCTTTCCGCCCCGGTCGCAAGAAAAGGGTTTATATGATGACGGTGTCTATCAGACACCGCCAGCCATATTAGCATGGGCTTCTTTAGATGCCTTTCCGTGGCAGCATTGGGCATGCGGAGTCTGCTTTGGGGGCCCGATGCGGGCCCCCATGGACTCCGGGGGGAGGGGTTGCCCCCCCAGCACTTCCATGCACAGCATGGCAGGCACCGCGCTGTGCCTGCCATGCTGTGCATGGAAGTGCACAGCATGCCTTCCTGCCATTGTGGCGGGCAGTGCTGAGTGCACCGCCCGCCACAATGGTAGGAATGCAGGATGCGCCCGCCACTGTGGCGGGCGCATCCTAATGCTGGCCACGGGACCCCCGCCCTTATGGCGGGCGGTCCCATTCACACAGAGGATGACGGGTGGACAAAGTCCGCCCTTTGCCCGCCCGTCATCCTAATGGCCCCCTTAATTCCCAATATCTTTTGTGCCTAGAAGAGTGCACAGAGAAATCCTCACTCAACCACCTACATACAGCAAAAGTCAAAGGTCTCACCCAAAAAGTTCTCATAAACAAGGGAGACTTCACTGAAGGTGAAAGTGAAAACCCATAAGAAATGTCTTGAAAACGGATCAATGGATCTAGGACTACAAGGCTGCACTACAAATGCTTCCAAACCGTGATATTTGCAACCTTATTGTGTCAATAATTAAGCTTTAATCTGGCAATAGAAAACGCATAGCATTAGAAGTGCCTAATAAATATATAAATAAAAAATGCATTTTCTGTCTGTCAAGGAAGAATTAATTTTAAAGGTGAAACCTAAAGTGTTAAATGAGAATCCCCGAAGAACGAGTCGGAGTGACTTTGAAAATTTATAAACTCATAAATAAATGTTTAAGAAAAAAATTCTCATAAACTCAAAACTCCCTGTGAGATCTTTAGGTTAGTCCAAAAAGTATGTCTCTTAACCAGAAAAAAATGTGCTGCTTTAAAATCATCTGTTTACAATATTCTCTCTGTTTTTCAAAATCCAAAGAACTAATTATTTGCCAAAATAAGTTACTTCCATATGTTTCTGTCACCCTTAATTTCCGGTAGAAGCCGTGGTAGTCGAGAAAGTTACCAAGGGGAGGGCGCCACATTCCATGAATTGTATAAATATTTGTAAAGATTCGAAGTGTATTTCACATGGGTATTATTTTATCTGCTGGCAAATCACAGGCCCTGCAAGTAGGGGTGTGGAGATGCTGCAGCACCCCCAAAATCCCTGTGCCGGAGTTCTGATGGTGAATGAGCAATACAGATTCCTTTTAATGTTGTTTTTATCTTGTCACATTTGCTGTGAGTTCAAAGACAGTGGTCAAATGCCAGACTGTCTTGTGACAAATTGCTGCTTATTCTTTTAAAATGGAGAATGGTGATCACTTTTATTTCTCTGGCTTCAAAATGAGAGGATTAAAAGTTAGAGGATTTTGGTAAAGTGAGCTATCTGAAAATCTTGCTGGGGTACAGAAAGCATGAAAGGAAAGGCAGAAGTTTTTTCCAACAAGCAAAACATTTAGAAACCTGTAAATGAACTGTATGAATATTTCAAAATATATCAGCAGTTAGGAAACCCAAATAGAACACATTTTCTTGTAATTGTGAAGTGTGATGGAAACTAGGATTTTATTGTGATCAAAACTGATCAAGACACTTTGGGGCATATGTACACGCCCCTATCGCCACCACAACGTCACCTATATTGACGATGTGTGGCGATTATGTACAAGGCAGCGTTAAGCCACTTAACGTGGCTTAATGCTGCCTTGTACATAAGGTGCAACAAAGAAACAATGTCCTGAGAGGTAAGGATATGTAGACAATTAAACATGCATGCATACAGCATTACTTGTAAAGAAAGAAGGAGAATACTCGTTGGTATGAAAAAAGATAGTTAATCATCTTTATATTATGACATTGGTTTCGGTGTACAGTCATAATATCAAGTCAATTATTTCGACTGGACAGAATATCGAGTAAAAAATATAGAATGGACATAATATCGACTAGACATAATATAGACAACAAAAATATCGACTAGAGAAAATTAATATCGAATAGAATGGACATAATATCGAATCAAAAATATAGAATGGACATAATATCGACTAGACATAATATAGACAACAAAAATATCGAATTTAAGGTAAGTTAATAATAATTTTTATTTTTTGTGTAATATAAGTCTGTAGCGGGTTGTGGGTTTATAGGGGAATAGGGTGGGAAGTAATTTAATTCTAATTAATTAAATATGTTAATTTATTTATTGATATATATTTAGAATTAATTGTTAATTAATTATTAATTGGTAATTAATTAAAATATAATTGGTAATTAATTATAATTGATTAATTGATAAATATTTTTATTTTAGTAATTTATTTTCTGTAGCGGGTTGTGGGTTTATAGGGGAATAGGGTGGGAAGTAATTTAATTATAATTAATTAAATATGTTAATTTATTTATTGATAATAATTTAGAATTAATTGTTAATTAATTATTAATTGGTAATTAATTAAAATATAATTGGTAATTAATTATAATTGATTAATTGATAAATATTTTAATTTTAGTAATTTATTTTCTGTAGCGGGTTGTGGGTTTATAGGGGAATAGGGTGGGAAGTAATTTAATTATAATTAATTAAATATGTTAATTTATTTATTGATATTTTTTTAAAATTTAATTGTTAATTAATTATTAATTGGTAATTAATTAAAATATAATTGGTAATTAATTATAATTGATTAATTGATAAATATTTTAATTTTAGGGTTCAGGGTCAGTTTTCAGTTTTTGGGTAAAGGGGTATTTTTAGGGTTCAGGGTCAGTTTTCAGTTTTTGGGTAAAGGGGTATTTTTAGGGTTCAGGGTCAGTTTTCAGTTTTTGGGGTAAAGGGGTATTTTTAGGGTTCAGGGTCAGTTTTCAGTTTGTAGGTAAAGGGGTATTTTTAGGGTTCAGGGTCAGTTTTCAGTTTTTGGGTAAAGGGGTATTTTTAGGGTTCAGGGTCAGTTTTCAGTTTTTGGGTAAAGGGGTATTTTTAGGGTTCAGGGTCAGTTTTCAGTTTTTGGGTAAAGGGGTATTTTTAGGGTTCAGGGTCAGTTTTCAGTTTTTGGGGTAAAGGGGTATTTTTAGGGTTCAGGGTCAGTTTTCAGTTTGTAGGTAAAGGGGTATTTTTAGGGTTCAGGGTCAGTTTTCAGTTTTTGGGTAAAGGGGTATTTTTAGGGTTCAGGGTCAGTTTTCAGTTTTTGGGGTAAAGGGGTATTTTTAGGGTTCAGGGTCAGTTTTCAGTTTGTAGGTAAAGGGGTATTTTTAGGGTTCAGGGTCAGTTTTCAGTTTTTGGGTAAAGGGGTATTTTTAGGGTTCAGGGTCAGTTTTCAGTTTTCGGGTAAAGGGGTATTTTTAGGGTTCAGGGTCAGTTTTCAGTTTATGGGTAAAGGGGTATTTTTAGGGTTCAGGGTCAGTTTTGGGTTTTTGGGGTACAGGGGTACTTTGTAAAAATAAAGTAAAATTACATTTATTTAATAAAATTAAATTATATTAAATTATATTATAATATTTTTTATTAATTTATATTCAAAAAATTATTATATACTTACCAATACTTATGTTGTAATGGTATGCGTTGTAAAGGTATATGCGTTGTAAAATCTTGCGTTGTAAATGTATGCGTTGTAAAAGTTTTTGCGTTGTAAAAGTTTTGTTGTAATGGTAGGCGTTGTAAAAGTATGCGTTGTAACGTCATACATCCCTGGAGTGGGAATAGTAATTTTAACCTCTACGCTATCCAGCGCTTTCCCTACTGTTGCACCCACTGGAGTGGGAGTAGTAAATTTTACCTCTACGCTATCCAACACTTTTGCTAATGTTGAACTCACTATAGTTGTAACAATAAATTTTAAACATTTTCTAAAATGTTATATATGTTTATTTAATAATATGTTTAATATATATATATATATATATATATATATATATATATATATATATATATATATATATACATATATATATATGTGTGTGTGTAATTTTTGGTGATATAATTTTTTTAATTATATAAATTATTTATTAAAATTATATTTTTTTAATAATTATTTCTAAGTTTATATTAAATATATGTATTACTATATTAGTTTTAACTTAATTTTAAGACATTTTAAAAAATCGATATTTTGACAGTCTATATTTTTGTAAGTCGATATTTTGGAGTCGATATTTTGGTACTTACCTGTTTGAAGATAGGGAGTCGATATTTTGTCAATCGATATTTTTGACTCGATATTTGTGTATCTCGATATTTGTGTCGTCGATATTATGTCAGTGATCCATTGGTTTCATGGTCGGACGTTATACAGTTAGAAGCAGCACTGCATAAAATGAATTGGTGACAACCATATAGTACTTGGTGCATAGAAGTGTACAAAGTGAAAGTGGCGACGCAAGTGCAGAAGTGAACAGCGTGGACGGCGCACTGTGAACAAAGTGCAGATGATTAACAGTGAGTGGCTCAGAAACATGTGACAACGTGATATCACAGTAAACAGAGGTCGACGGCGTTTCGATCCCCATTAGTTTGGATCGTCATCAGACCACGCTTGGATTCCTTCGAGCAACAGCACGCCGATTGACTCAGGTAACGTTCTGGAGCACGGCTAATCAAAGACGGACGGCTAAAGCCCCGATTTTTCAAGTGCCCTTATGCAGGCCCCAGATGATCATTGACTTGACCAGCCAAATGTACTTTAGGCTGCCCATCCTATCCGTGGAGGCTTGCTAACAACCAATACACGTCTCACGCTACCGGACTCCACCCAAGCACGCCCCAACTCAGACAACCAAGTCCTGATGACGATCCAAACTAATGGGGATCGAAACGCCGCCGACCTAACAGCCCAATAACTGGCGCACCCCTCCTCTGTGGCTCTACGTCCAATTGAAAGAACCTCTGTTTACTGTGATATCACGTTGTCACATGTTTCTGAGCCACTCACTGTAAATCATCTGCACTTTGTTCACAGTGCGCCGTCCACGCTGTTCACTTCTGCACTTGCGTCGCCACTTTCACTTTGTACACTTCTATGCACCAAGTACTATATGGTTGTCACCAATTCATTTTATGCAGTGCTGCTTCTAACTGTATAACGTCCGACCATGAAACCAATGTCATAATATAAAGATGATTAACTATCTTTTTTCATACCAACGAGTATTCTCCTTCTTTCTTTACAAGTAATGCTGTATGCATGCATGTTTAATTGTCTACATATCCTTACCTCTCAGGTCATTGTTTCTTTGTTGCACCTTACCTACCCAGTCCTGAATTGGTATATGGGTTACACTACTGTAAATTTTACAAGCCTTGTACATAAGGCCCCTTTTAAGCTATAGTTAGTGTGAAAGAGGTGGGCAGTGGGTGTTGCAGTGGGTGTTCCACTGCAACACCCATTCATTCTGACGCTGCCCCCTATGTGCAAAGCTGACATATATAGGAGGCAGGTAAAAAACTGGTCTTAAGATGGCGAAACGAGGAGAAATGCATTATTTCTCCTAGCTTTTGCTTTTCCCACCTGTGCTTCCTTGTGCAGCACACATGGAAAAAGCAAAATGCCATGGTTTGTTCATGTACAGGAAGGTGTCCCTCCCTGTAGATAAACAAACTTTAAAATAAAATGCCATTTTGTCACTTTTATGTGTGCTGCATGAAACAGCACACATGCAAGTGACAGAATGGCCTTTATAAGATTGTTATATTCTTTGTGTGACACTTGGCTGGTTCACAATCCCTCTGAATTCAGTAATGTGACTTTGATGGCAGTACCCTCACTCTGAAATGTTTTCCAGCACCCCTTTGGCAAATAATGCTATTTTGTAGATCCTTCTGCTACATCTTGCCAGGTTCTCTGCTATTATATCGCAGGTGTTATATTGTGTGGCAAACATATTACAACCGTTCTTACATCCAACCTAACCATTACATCACCTGGTACATTTACGTAAGTAGATCTGCTCGTAGGAATAGTAATGTAGTGATAGGTGGTGTAGTTGGCGCAATATCTTTATGGTAATGCTGTCAACCTTGATGTACTGACTGCCAAACATCTTGAAAGTTCTTCAATATCTTTTTACCTTTATAGATTCATTGCTTGTCACTTACGAAGTTCTGCATTTTTAATGTTAACTTGATGACCAGAATTAGGCCAATTCCAGTCATGTTTCTTCTATGTAGATACATGTATGGAGCTGAAAGAAGGAAAACCCTCTGAGGCCCTTATAGACTGAATCTTTCTCTGCCAAGAAGTATTTGAGGCTTCTGTTGGTGTGTGAGGCCAGCAGTGGACATGGGAAAATCAGATTTGGCCACCCAAACCAATAGGTGTGCTCTATGGGCAGGGAAATCCCAATGCTTGATGAGACTGTGCAGCACTTCCCACAAATACTCTAATGGTCAGTGTGATAAGATAGGATAATGTATTGGTAAGATCCTGGTAATTGGCACACAAAGACTTGCACATATACACATGATCACTCACACACTAGCCCTTTTACACATTTTTCACAGTGGGTTCCTTTCACTGGCGTCCATTAAAGGTTACTTTATTGTTCCTGATCTTGGAGCATCATCAAATTTGTAAATTTAGACCAAATACATGTTCACTCACTAAAGCTGTGAAAAAAAACTGTCAATTCACTTGGAAACATCTCATTGGCACTGTGAGGAAGATCTCTGCAGTGCGGTTGACCCCTACAAATGTAACCTCTGACAACGACTAACGCACGCGCCCGCACCCTCACGCACAACTACGCCACTCTTTTTTTTCTCCATTTTTTTCCCCTTCCATGGCGAGTTTTATTTCTCTCTACTGACCCGTTAGGCTTTATAGTCTATTTTTTCCCTAGCCCTATATTTTTCGAATAGTTTTCAATTCAAGACAAACATGTCATTTTCCCTGTCACTGCGAGGCTCAACCCAGTAAAAAAGGCACAGTGGCAAAGCCAAACAAAAAGACGGTTCTTATTTCTCTGCTAGTTGGGTGAAAAACGCAAAAGGAAATAATATTGCTGATAATCACCACGGCACAGAGAAATGCGATAAGGCAAACAAAGATGACCTTTAACCGGCTGCAAACAAAATCCAAGCAATAAAGAATGTCCAAGAGATTTGTGCTGAACAAAAGTGGTGAGCCAAGAATTTCGCGTTGTTTTTCCTAAAGCTGACAATGCGCCACAAAAGTGCCATATCACAACAAGCATTTGCAATGCAATAGGTCTCGCATTAGGAGTTTTTGAGCTATTGGTGTTGTAAATGACAAATATTTTATTTATGTGTTTGTTTTGAAAATAGTGAAATTAATAACTTTGTCATTTACAATGCCAATTTTGAAAACGTGACGCCTACAGCATTTGTAATCCAATATGTGTTGTATTTACATGACTTAGATGTATTAATATTACAAATAACAATGGCTTTTATTTTTTTTGATAATTAATACTTAAATAAAAGTTATTGTAATTTATAATGGCAATAGCTTAAACTTTTGTAAATAACTTTTTGGGAAGATTATGTTCAGTGTATTTTATTGTGATGAAAATCCAAGACCAGCAGTGAAATATTAACATATTTTTGTGACATTTGTAATAACACTTGAAACATTGAGAGAACATATTAGAACCAGTTGTTGTTGAATGGTTGCACAGAGTGATGCTGTGGCCTACAGTGGTACTGAGTGATGCTGTGGCCTTCAGTGGTGCTGAGTGATGCTGTGGCCTTCAGTGGTGCTGAGTGATGCTGTGGCATTCAGTGGTGCTGAGTGATGCTGTGGCAATCAGTGGTGCTGAGTGATGCTGTGGCCTTCAGTGGTGCTGAGTGTTGCTGTGGCCTTCAGTGGTGCTGAGTGATGCTGTCGCTTTGAGTGATGCTGTGGCATTGAGTGATGCTGTGGCGTTGAGTGATGCTGTGGCGTTGAGTGATGCTGTGGCATTGAGTGGTGCTGTGGCGTTGAGTGGTGCTGTGGCGTTGAGTGGTGCTGTGGCGTTGAGTGGTGCTGTGGCATTGAGTGATGCTGTGGCGTTGAGTGGTGCTGTGGCGTTGAGTGGTGCTGAGTAATGCTGGGGCGTTGAGTGATGCTGGGGCGTTGAGTGATGCTGTGGCGTTGAGTGATGCTGTGATGTTGAGGGATGCTGTGGCATTGAGTGGTGCTGTGGCGTTGAGTGGTGCTGTGGCGTTGAGTGTTGCTGTGGCATTGAGTGGAGCTGTGGCATTGAGTGGTGCTGTGGTGTTGAGTGGTGCTGTGGCGTTGAGTGGTGCTGTGGTGTTGAGTGGTGCTGTGGCATTGAGTGGTGCTGAGTGATGCTGTGGCATTGAGTGGTGCTGTGGCATTGAGGGATACTGTGGCGTTGAGTGGTGCTGTGGCGTTGAGTGGTGCTGTGGTGTTGAGTGGTGCTGTGGTGTTGAGTGGTGCTGTGGCGTTGAGTGGTGCTGTGGTGTTGAGTGGTGCTGAGTGATGCTGTGGCGTTGAGTGATGCTGTGGCGTTGAGTGATGCTGTGACGTTGAGGGATGCTGTGGAGTTGAGTGGTTCTGTGGTGTTGAGTGGTGCTGTGGCGTTGAGTGGTGCTGTGGCGTTGAGTGGTGCTGTGGCGTTGATTGGTGCTGAGTGATGCTGTGGCATTGAGTGGTGCTGTGGCATTGAGTGGTGCTGTGGCGTTGAGTGGTGCTGAGTGATGCTGTGGCGTTGAGTGGTGCTGAGTGATGCTGTGGTGTTGAGTGATGCTGTGGGAAGGTAATAAGGAGGCTAGATAGAGGGTAGGGAAGAGAAAGGAGAGAAGAGGGGTGAAAGAAGGGTTGGCGTGGAGATGCAGAATGATGAGGTGAAAGATCACTAAAGGGGTGTTGGACGGCACACATACCATCTGATGTACATATACGTTGCTCTAAAACGTTGTGCCGATTGCTTTACTAGGATGGCTTAGCATATGGGCACTTGACCCAAGAGAGGGGCGCTCATTAAAATCACCTATTATAAGTTATTAGGTAGACCAGCATGCCATTCACTATACATAAGTTCTTTTGAATATTTGGGTGCTACGATACTGCCAAGGTCACAGGTTAACGTAGCTAAAAATGTTTGTTCAGGCAGCACAACTTTGCCATGCACTGTCAGCATTGTTAAGCACTTAGCAGCTGCCCATGAAGAACGTGAAATTACATCCAGTCAAGGTAAACTATAGTGCGTGCTCAGAGTGATTAAAAAAGTGTTGCCAAATCTCATATTCGTGCCATGAGTGAGATCAAGCGTGACTCTGTGAGCAAACAAGCACTTTGAAGCATAACTCAATGTGTGTCTAAGTCTGCAGCTCCCAATTATTATGAGCTACATTAACTGTCCAAATGTTGTGCGCAGTGTGTGTGAGTTAGAGAGTGTAAGAGAGAAAGAGTGTGTGTGTGTGTGTGAGAGAGAAAGAGTGTGTGTGTGTGCGAGAGAGTGTGTGTGTGTGAGAGAGAGTGTGTGTGTGTGTGTGTGTGAGAGAGAGAGAGTGTGTGTGTGTGAGAGAGTGTGTGTGAGAGAGTGTGTGTGAGAGAGTGTGTGTGAGAGAGAGTGTGTGTCAGAGAGAGTGTGTGAGAGAGAGAGTGTGAGAGAGTATGAGAGAGAGCGTGAGGAGAGAGTGTGAGAGAGAGTGTGAGAGAGAGTTGTCTGAGTGAGAGTGTGTGTGAGTGAGAGAGTGTGTGTGTGTGAGAGAGAGTGTGTGAGAGAGTGAGTGTGAGAGAGAGAGTGTGTGAGAGAGAGTGTGTGTGTGAGAGAGAGTGTGTGTGTGAGTGAGAGAGTGTGTGAGTGAGAGAGTGTGAGAGAGAAAGAGTGTGTGTGTGAGAGAGAAAGAGTGTGTGTGAGAGAGTGTGTGTGTGTGAGAGTTTGTGTGTGTGTGTGAGAGAGAGAGTGTGTGTGTGTGTGAGAGAGAGTGTGTGTGAGAGAGAGTGTGAGAGAGAGAGAGTGTGTGAGAGAGAGTGTGAGAGAGAGTGTGAGAGAGATTGTGTGAGAGAGAGATTGTGTGTGAGTGAGAGAGTGTGTGTAAGTGAGAGAGTGTGTGAGTGAGAGAGTGCGAGAGTGAAAGAGCGTGAGAGAGAGTGTGTGTGTTAGAGAGTGTGTTTGTGTGTGAGAGAGAGTGTGTGTGTGTGAGAGAGAGTGTGTGTGTGTGAGAGACAGTGTGTGTGTGTGAGAGAGTGTGTGTGTGTGTGTGTGTGAGAGTGTGAGAGAGTGTGAGAGAGTGTGTGTGTGTGTGTGAGAGTGTGTGTGTGAGAGAGTGTGTGAGAGAGTGTGTGAGAGAGTGTGTGTGAGAGAGTATGACATCTAGAATTTCCCGGCTGTAGCGTATTTTACTTTGACAAAACCAAGCGAGTGCAAAAACCTGATATTGGTAAAAAATATAATATGCTCAAGATTATTTTACAATGTGGTGGCATCATGACGCCAGATGTAAGGGGCTAGCTATCGATGATCGAGCTATGACACTCCTACGTTGGTTAAAAATGGACCTTGTTAGCAAGTGATGGAATTCTGGCCTTTACGTTGTGGTCAGTTGTCAGCTTTTCGGAGCGGCTGAACCACCGGCTTTATTTAGAGCCCTTCGCAATCCCCCTGTATGCAGTACCTGTTCCTCACGTGCAGGTGGCAGTACACATCTATGAAACTGCACAGGGAACTAGACAGTGACAGAAATGTATAAAGGAAAGTTTGATTCCAGAACCGGGCTTGCAATGGTTATACTGAATCTTTGTGTGTTCAACTTGTCCATAACCCCGCTTCAGTAAAAGCAGCAGTGCACGTCACCCCATTTGCTTCTTTTTTACTGCTGAGCTTCTTACCCGACCTTTAATTTGGTCCAGGCGCACTTTAACGTAAATTCATTTTGAAAGGGCTTTTTGTTAAGTATTCACTAAAGGCGAAGGTTGCCTTGTGCGAAAGTGTATGTATCGCGTTAAGTTTCAAACTGTACCCACCAGCACTGACGGTGTAATTGTTTAAGTTCATGGTTTCTCATACCTCCGTAGTGGGCGGCGAAAGTGGGGACCCAAATATTATGGAACTGTGTTGGTAATTTTGGGCATGGAAGTGGCGACGTTTACAACTCCGTCAAGCGCGTAAGTTGGTTGGCTTTCTGAGCAGCAAATTTGACACAAAAGAATGCATGTGCCACGAGCGCTGTGAGGGGGCTGGGCAAGCATGCCAGCATTCACGAGCAGATGGTCCTGTTTATGACCTGCGGAGCGCGTGAAGTGGCTGGTGGCAAATGGACTCAAAGCGGCTGGTCGCTTTGATGTTCTTGGCTTGTCTTGCTTGGTGGAGGAGCAGATTTCTGTGTGAGGCCAAGCGCGCGCCTGGCGAAGCGTCACGCTTCAGTACACAACATGCATTGGGAGGAATCCGCTTGTTCAAGAGTGTTGTTTCCCCTGCAATAGTTCAGAGCTATAAATAGCTCGACCTAAAAACGACAAGAACATTATGTGGGATCTTTTTACGTGGAAACATGCAAAAAACATTTGCACTTATTTTCACAGTTGAGAGGGATAGTCTTTTAGATAGTGAATTCTTCATTCCGAAGTGCATATGTTCTGATTTACCTGCATAGTAAATATTGCAGTATTGTGCTATGTTTCGATTACAATTTTACTAAGGTTCAAAAAAAAAAATTTGATGCTGTGTTTGCATCATGAGCATTGATGATGTCAGTTATCCACCACCCACTTACGTGCGATGATATAGCACCAGATGAAACTCCCCAAATTAAAAATTCGGCCTAAATGATTAAAAATGGTTATGGTCTAAGAAGCCATAACAGAGCTGCAGTCACATGACGAGCTCTCAATTCTTAAAAATCAGTAAGACATTTTTGGTATATCTGATGGCGTTATAGGAAGTAATTTCATACAACCTTCGACTTTAATGACTGCTTAGGAAGTGATATCAGTAAAATTATAACACATTTCAAAATAAATATAAAATCAATATGATAAACCCAAAGACTCAGTTAAGGAGACTTATTTATTTTTATTTATCGGAGCGCTTAACAACATTTGTCGTCCAACAATCTAATACAAAATATAACAATAGTAAAAACATTGAATTCTGACGCATCCTGTTCAGGGAGAGGGGACAAAGGAGCGAGTCAAGAGGTAGGTGATGTAGAAGCCTTCTTATCAAAGTGACTATATGCTCCAATGAGTAAAGTTCTACGTTAGGCGGCAGCTATCCCATCGGAAGAGTTTGCTTGAGGAAGAGGTCTTAGAGATGGCTTTTGAATTTTATGAAGGAAGGGTTAATCCTGATATGTACTGGAATGGTGTTCCAAATTTTCGGCGCATTTCCAGAGAAGGAGCATGATAATGTTTTTTGTTTGCGCGTTTCTGGAGGAATGGGAAGTAGAGTGTTAGTACTCCTGAGATTCCTTGTCTGACCCACCTTATTTAGTTTGGAGGAAATGTAGGCAGGTTTGCCAGTGTGGAGAGCTTTGTGTGTGAGACATGCAGTTCTGAAGTTGACACACTTTTCGATTGGGAGCCATTTTAGCTCTCTGAGAGCGTGAGAGATGTGTTTGTATTTCTCCAGTGACCATCCTGGCTAATGGCTTACAAAAGTTGTGCAGAACTCTTATGAAGCTTCATCTGCAGGAGTGTTCCCTCTGTGATGGAGTTACTTTCTGAAGACTACAGCTTCCAGCAGCTGCTCTGCAGACCACAGAGCTGTGAACAGAGCCACATTTAGGATTCAGGTTTTAGTCCTCACAAGGTGTGTCACTCAGCTTGCTATGAGTGTGTGCTCCACCAGATTTTACAATGTGTGAGTCTCACTTATAGTGAGACTTCAGATCCATGCATATGATATCTTCCACCACACCCCACAATGCAGGTAAGTCATAGATTGGGGACTGTCTCTAGTGGGTGATTACGAGAGTAGTTTTCTAGGACACTGGCTCTCCCACCTACATTACACAATACTACAGTCTCTTGCAACCTCCAAGCTTCACTTTCAAGATGGCACCTTTCTACCCCCCACTCTCAAAAGACAGTATGCAGTAGATAGGGAACCAAACGTGATCATAAAGGGGGCCCTCTCTATAATCAGTGCAAAGACCATAGCAGTGGTGTATCATTAGCCCCTGTGGTGCAAGGGTGCCCCCTCCGGCACTGTTCATGACTGGCTGGCCCCTGGCATGAGAGTCCTGACTGGGTCCAGAGCATGTAGCCCCCATGTACTCTGCAGGGGAGCCCCTCAAGATTCATTACACCACTGGAGCATGGGAGAACCAGGGACCAAGCACTGTGGCAGTGCCTTCCAACTGCAGAGTCCTGCCACCTACATAACCTCACATGCTTATAGCAACAGAGCTCCTTAGACTCATTCAGAACTTGACATGAACATCCAATTGCATAGAATTCACTATATGGTACTGCCGCCTTTTCCATTGCCAGTGATCTCATTTTGTGTAGGATTGTGTGGTAGTGCACAAACAACACTGGCAAATTACGTGTTTTTCATAAAAACGTGTTAGGGCCAATTTGAATGTGTTAGGTAATCTAGTTGCTTTTTCAATTGTTTATTGTCTGATTGTCTGTAGCAATTTCCCAACCTCTCAATGGTAACATAATCCATGTTTAATGTTCATCACAATTTAATGTTATGTTTCAAAAGTGCATGCCATCATGCACCTATGGTTGCAGTAATTTGTGCAGATGTTTCCTGAAACTGGCATGTGTGTAAAAATAACTTTGGTCGGTGCTGGAAATGGACAGTGAGGTCATTACAAGAATTTACATCCAATCTACAAAACATTCCTGGCTCCAGCTTCCTTTAATTCCTGCTAAAAGTGTACTATAATTCAGCTTTGGTGGATTATCTGCCAAATCTCAGCAGACATGAATGTAAACAGCCAAATATTACCCAGTCAAGTGACAGTACTTTGCTAACTTCACAGTAGCATAGTAATACTAATAGTCAAGTCTTACATGTGTGTTGGTCTGTCTTCCATTTTTCTACACAACCTGGTATTTTTTTGCAAGTTCACTGTGTGCTCTAGAGGATGTCTCCTTTTATTTTTACCCATTCGCTATTCTGAGCATCAGGAGGTACAGGAATGCCAATGAAAATAATTTAGCTTTACAGGTGACAATCAGTTGACCACAATATTTCTAACAAACACAAGATTTGTCAATGGGTACCTATCATCCAAGATAGGTTGCAGGCAGCCCCGGCTGCTCTAAGCAGCATTGCCATTTAATTTTACATATGGACAAGCGTAAGGTTATAGATATAGGTACATCTACAGAGGATGCCCACTGTGATTGCGCAGCGACTTCTTTGACATTATCGGTTGCTTGGTTCACTAATGGTCCTGGACTGGTATTTTATTCAGTATTTGCTTTAACAGTTTGACAAGGACTTCTTTCCTCTTTTTCATTTTAACATTTTAACATTTTGCAGTTGACCTTTGCCCTTAAACTTTCTGAATAGTGACACCTTTCTCAAGGTGGTTACAGTCTCATGGGTGATCCGTGACATGGCGCCTTGGGTTCTGCTCTTGAAAGAAACATAATATTGGGCATTTTATGTGTGGTTTGGTGGTGTGCATCAGAAAGTTTTGATTAAGTTGTACATGAAGTGCTCAAACTCACTTTTATGTCTCTGGCCACTTCAGATTGATTTGTTTATGTTGGACATCCAGAATCCTGGGAAATTCTTGAAACTCCTTGACATGACATGGTGAGTAATTAACCTAAGGTCTGATATTGAGGTACTGACTACTCGATTTCCTTGCAAGATGATCCAAACTTTGGAGAATTTTCTATTCAATAACTTCAAAATGGCCACCACCATCTCCAAACTGCGCTAGAATTTAGCAGATTCATGGAAAATGTAGTTTGGGTTGGGGCGCTGATGCATAGTGTGTCCTCTAGAGACATTTTGAGAAGCGGCGTTGACATTTCGGGAGCACTGCCAGCTTTTCCATCCTCAAAATTAACTTAGAGTTTTTTAGTTCATTATATTGCATCTGGGCACCTGCCGAGCCCACAAAGGGGAGTCTAAGCCAAAGCTCACATCGATGAGATACTAGAAAATAACTAGCTGAGATATTTGTGATGCATACCAAAAGTGAGTTTTAACATGCATGAAGTGCAAATTCAACAGAAAAAATATTCAAAGAATTCACTGGACCTCACAGAAGATCAGAAAAATAGGATTTTTTGAAATCGGTGGATTGCTGGATGTGCATGGCGAACCAGGAGGATTATATTGAAATGTTCTTAAACTGTCCTAAGATCTCGGATTAGTCTGGAGAAATCAACATCAGATCCAATATTATCTTATATTATCCTCACAGTGACATTGCTTTCTCAGTCCAGGGAATAGATACTCTTTCACAATAATAAAGAACAGGAATCAGTAGACACGAAGGTCTTGCAAATTGATAAGACGCCTAACTGAAATGATGAAACTCAAACAAATGGAGAAAAACTAATTTATCCAACGAGGTCAATTGGAAGTGTTCAGACTGATATGGGCTGAATCTCTGGAACTATATAACTAAGAGGCACATTAAATATCCATCTGTATGTTAGCAGTTTCTAATCAAAAGTGGTTGATTCATACTTGCCTGTTATACTTAGCTTTTAATGTATCTTTATTATAACATATTTTCTTATAATGAATCTTAAGTAATAATAATTTGATGTTAATACTTTGAAGATCTGCTTTGCATGTATCTATTAACCTGCTCTGTATTATGCGTTTATATTCTCATAAGCATTTCAAACTTAAAAAAATAATAGAAGAAAACGGAGAGCCTCGGCCTCCTCCTTTTCTTGAAATCCATGTCTGATATGAAGCCGGATACCTGTTTCTTAGGTGTCACTCTCCTGGGACATCATTGCTTTCCAGTGGTATGACAGATGCACACGTGGCTGAGCCATGCATGCTTCTACAACGCGTTCTCAACCAAGAATGCGTCTTAACTCCCATTTCCCTCCTTAACACAGAGGTGAAACTTCTGGCCACCATTCTAGCGATGCGACTACGGGCAGTGATACCGGACCTCATACATTTGTACCAGACGGGATTCCTACCAGACAGGGCCACCAGATTGAACCTTCGTCGTTCACACAACTGGTTGCAGGAGGTGCGGGCCAGAGAGGAGCCTCATTGGTTCCTCTCCCTCGACGCCGAAAAGGCTTTTGATGCTGTTCACTGGCCGTTCCTGGAGGGAATATTGCTTAAGTTTGGCTTTGGACCCAAGTACCTGACATGGGTACGGCTCCTCTACACAGAACCTTGGGCTAGAGTAAGAGTGAATGGAAAACTGTCTAGAAGCTTTCATATCCGTCAGGGGTGCCCGTTGTCCCCCCTCCTCTTTGCGCTTACCATCGAGGCATTGGCCGCTCGGATCTGACACAACACAGACATTAGAGGCTTTAGGTGGAATGAGACGGACTCCGCACAGGAGAAAATTTCCCTGTACGCGGATGATATCCTGCTATATATTACGCATCCGGAGACAACCATGCCGGCGCTGTTCCATGAACTCGAACAATATGGTAGGCATGCGGGCTACCGAATCAATTGGCATAAGTCGCTCCTCTATGACCCCGGGGGACGGGGAGACTGGGTGGCACTTCCAGAACAATTGTCGACTACAACTGAGGGCTTCCAATATCTCGGAGTTTATGTGACTCTGGACAGGTCCCTGTCGTTCCAACGTAACCTGGAGCGAATTATCTTGAATTCAATTGCGGACATGGACCGCTGGAGACAACTCCCCCTCACTCTTTTGGGCCGAGCGGCCCTGTATAAGATGATTATCCTACCCAAGTACCTCTATGCCCTACAGAACGAATACTACACGCTCCCAGCCAATGTATTCTCCAGATTACACGCAGACCTGAGGGCCTGCCTCTGGTTGGGTAAACAACCTAGAGTAGCACTAACCACCCTCCAGAGACACCAATACAGCGGGGGGATCTCGCTTCCGAACTTGGAAGCCTACTATTGGGCAGAGCATCTGGCCACGATAAATGACTGGTTGCACGCCCCGGCAGATCACCCTACTTATGCCCTTGAAAGGTACAAAATGTCCACCAGAAACTTACTATATTACCTTTATGGGGGCAACCGACGGGAGCCGCTTCTTCCGGTGACGGTCACTACCCTAAACTCGTGGTATAAGGCCACAAAGCGCACTGGGTGGGAGAAGACTCCCACACGGCAGACGCCGCTATGGCACTGCAAGTGGTTAACGGAACTGAACAAACTGAAAGGCTTTCAAAGATGGGACGACATAGGCATCTCCACTATAGGTGATGTGATCTCCAAAGGGGCCCTAAAATCCTTCATGGCATTGAAAACGGAATTTGGTTTGCACCACTCACAATTCTTCATATATGCACAGCTACGACACGCCTGGCGGGCCCAAAACATCCAAATAACCGAGCTCCCAGAATATGCGCCATTGGAGGGACGACTATTGCAAGAACAAGTTCAAGGGAAGACAGTCTCACTGGGTGCACTGTTATTGCACCCAAGGGATGTCGCAATTAAATCCAGGCTGCGCCTTATCCAATTTAATATGCTTCACAGAACATACTACGATAGAGTGTGGCTCTATAAAATGGGGAGGGCGACAGACAAGAGCTGCCTTAGGTGCCTCCGAGAGGACGGGGATTTTTACCACCTTGTGTGGACCTGCGATGTGATACAATGATACTGGACCGCCATCTTTAGGGAATTGAGTGAGGTTATGGGGACATCGTTGCACCCGGAGCCCAGGCTGGCCCTTTTGGGGATGACGAATGACATAGACCTGTCTAGACCCCTACTGATCTTCTTGATGTTGGCCCTAGTTGTGGCAAAGAGAGACATAGCAAAACACTGGGGGAGCCCAACCGCCCCGGAACTAGAGGAATAGAGGAGAGGACTAGACATGTACATGGCCGCCGAGAGAGTGACCTATAAGGCTAGGGGGTGCCCGAGGAAGTTCCGAAGGGTCTGGTCCAGATGGCGCTCTTACCATGGTTTGGATGGGGGGCTGTGAGGGTGGAGACGTCGGTGCTGGCCGGAGTACTTACAAGTGCACAAATGGGACAGGTTTGACTAGGATGTTCTTAGATCACAATACAATGCTGCAATTGATGTCGGATCGGATTGGAGTTAATTTTGTCAGGAATATGAGAATCAGGGGCGGGCGGAGGGGGGTTATGGGTGCGTGCTTCCTTGATTACATGATTGTGTTGTTGTGTACCTATAAAATACAAATACAAATATTTCTTTAAAAAAAAAAAGAATGCGACTTAACTACGCATTCTTTTACAACAATATTAGTTGTAAAAGCACGATTGCTAAAGGAATATGTGTGGTAAAATCAAAATTAGACTATCTCAGCAATTTGCACATCCAAACAGATTCACTCTGAGCCACCTGGAACACCCACTAATTGCACCCCGAAAACGTGCACAACTGCTCCTTTCCATAGGCCCCAATGCAGGCGTTTTGCCATTTAGAAACTAGGCCCAAAACCACCCCTCCCTGGAATTGATTTGTTCCTAAAAAATCACAGGCACAGTAGACATCTCTAGCCATCAGTGACAGAAGCCATTTTTACCTGGATCAACTGGAACACCCCAAAAGCACTTCTCGGCAACCTCCAAAATCAGCCCATTTGATAATATTGCAACCCGCACCTTCACAACCAATGCTATTTGCACCCCTGCCACTGCATCGATGCTCTTGAAACTTGGAGGGACACTAGTCTGACTTATCCCTAAGTACCTCACCAAGCTGCAGGGAAACAACCTTACAACGCAGTCATTACATCGCACTACCTTTACATAGCAGTCATTACATCACAACATCCTTTACATCGCATTTCATTACAATGCAGCCATTACATTGCATGTCACTACAAGGCGTCATTACAATGCATGTCACTACAACGCAGGCATTACATCGCAAATCATTACAGCGCATACCATTACAACGCATAGTACCGTTACACTATCCAACACTTACCCTACTGTTGCACTCACTGGAGTTAGAATAGTAATTATTACCCCTATACTAGCCAACACTTACCTTAAATGCAATGTAATGGCATGCATTGTAATGGTATGCATTGTAATGGTATAATGCGATGTAATGGAATGCGTTGTAAAGGTAGTTTCTGAAAATGCAATGTAATGGCATGCTATGTTAAATAATGCGTTGTAATGGATGTTGCGGTGCAAAAACTGTGTTATAAAGCCATGCATTGTAAATGTATGCCTTGTAACGTCATACAGTCCATGCCGCAACCCGATCAAATCATGGGAAGGGGTACGACTTTTAACACAAATACCCCTCACTCCCGGCCATTGAAAAACAAGCAAAACGAGTCAAAAACACACCAAATCGCAGCAGAACCTTGCAAACTTCAATATGCATGAAACAACAATGGGCCTTGAGCACTAGTCTCCGGTAACCCCAGCCCACACCAACACAAAGTCCTAAAAACGACCCCGTCCTCCTAGCCTGAGCTCTAAAACCAACCCTGTTAAAAATTACCCCCCTCAAACCTGGCCCCAGCCCCTATTACCTGTCTGCATCGAGGATTCTGTCCCGACCCTTGCTGTTCTTCTCCCCCGCCTATCCGTGTATCTAGACCATGCATTGCCCTAATAACGCATAAGCATGGTTAAGACATATGCATGGTTACGGCAAGCATGGTTCGGTTTGCGGGGAAACAACACACGTGGCTCAGCCCGCTGTGTACAGGCCCTTTCCCTTGCTTTCCTGCTCAGATATGGAGGCCATGAGCAGGGCCGGACTGGCTACCGGGCAGTTTGGAATGCTCCTGAGCTGGGGGCTGATTTCGTTCATGAGACCTGTGTGTGCTAAACGAAATTCATTTTGCTTTAATTATTTCGAGCACACGCAGGTCTCCATGAACGAAATCAGCCCCCACCGCAGTGAAATCTGCCCCCAGCTCGGCAGCATTCCAAACTGCCCGGTAGTCAGTCCGGCCCTGGCCATGAGCCGTCCGAGTACTCCTTGGTGGTTGATGGTGAAGGAGGCGTGGTGCTTCCTTTCTCAATTTGCCCAGCAATTGCTTTTTTAGGTTTCGCCTGGCGTCCGCTGCGCAGCAGCGTTCGCGCAGGCAAAATCTTATGTTAGAACAGTACGGGGGCTTTGTCCCGCCTGCTCTTCCATTGGCTAGCTCCATAAATGGAGGCTAGCCATTGGAAGAGAGATCTGTCCGTCATTGCCGGAGAAGATTCGTGGGCGTTCCGGCGATTTTTACTCATCCCGCCCCTTTGCGATCGTCATGCGGCGCTGGGCGGTTGTTTATTTATTTTTTTATCGGCAATGCGGCCGCCCTTTTTTCGTGGAGCTGGGGCGGGCGGGTCGATCTCCATGGAAGTGGTCAATCCTCCATTTCCACTGCCTGCCCTGGGTCAGGATTTCCATCAGAAATCAGGGACTTTCCATCAGCGCTCAATTATGGACCAGCTTTTTGATTTGAACGACAGACCATAGTTTTTACACCAGCCGAGCAGCGCGCGCGACAGAAACATTCAATGGAGCTTCTGGTGTCAGTACTTCTAAGAAGTGCCAGCCCCGCATGCACACCATGTCTCTCTGTCTGGTTGGTTCCTGTATGATTATTTGGTTTGATTGGTCTGTGACAACTGGACAAGTCCTACATTTTTGCGAGAAAACATGTAATTGCTTGGTAAGCACCTTCACATGGAAGTCAATTAACATGTCATAGTGCCCGGCAGAGGGGCAGATAAACACGCAGGATATTTTGAGACCACTGCCCTATTTGCAATGCCTTGCGAACAGCTGCGTTCTTTTGACAGAAAATGCTTTAGCCGGAACCCTTGGTCCCGAATGTAAGGCCGCGCTTGTGTCGGTGTTGTTTATTCATTCACTCATTCCTGTGCACGGCCGTCGGCCATTATAGTGAAGCTGCATAAAGAGCCTGTCTAGTACTTTCCATGCAGTGAATATGGCCATCCGCATCTTATGTTCTTGGGTTCCTCTTTAACATTGAATACATCCACAAGATGATATTTAAAGATAGCACTGAATTCACTTTTTTTTTTTGCTAGGGAGATAGGCACTTTCTTCCAAAACATGGCTAGAGGGATGTGTTCTTCAAATATTCAACAGGAGGCCGCCTCGCTGAAACTGTCAAATGTTCTCGATTTACATTTTTTTTAATGTCGTTTTCATGTATTTTGACCTGTGGCTGCCACACATTTTTTTTAAAACGCCGTTTGAAACAAACTGTATTAAAAAGGGGTAACTTTACACATACAAAGAACAACCGGGCTTTACACCAAGGGCTGAATGATGACTTTTGCAAATTACCCGTCCTTCATTTGCAAACTTTCTTATGTCAAGGAAACAGGTGACTAGAAACCTGGTATTACCTAAAACAAGTTGGGCGTGTGTGGAGTGTTATGAAAAACTGGCCGAGCGCAAAATAACAAGTTCGGGGTGGAGCGCGAGCTGGGCGTGAGGTATGCTGGTCCGTGGAGGGAGGGAGGGGTAGGAAGAGCCTCTGTGGGGTGGCTGTCATTAGGAGAGCACAGGGTGTGCCCACCTCATCTAACGAGGCCTTTAGTGCCGGCTCTCTTGGCCCACGCCCTCAAAGAGATCAGAGGGCCGTGGCCTGCTGCCCATCACAAAGGGGGCGCAGACAGGGCAGGGGATGCTAGAGCCTTCCCGGCCAGAGCGTCTCCAGCAAGCTGGGGCTGCTCCCCATGACAAAGGTGGTGCAGACTCGGGTGAGGGGGGGACACGGCCCCCCTCCGGACAATGTGTCTCCAGTGAGCCCGGGACTGCTCCGCATCACAAAGGTGGAGCAGACTCGAAGGGGACAGGGCCCTGGGCTGCTCCCCCGCCCCCACAATGAGTCTGCAGAGTAAGATTGGGGCCTGCTCCCCATCAGAAAAGCTTTAGAAACCAACTCCCGCCGAGCAGAAGCCTCCGAATGTCCACTCCTGGGATATGGCTGGGATGGGGGTCTGTAAGGGGCAGTGCTTGGCATTGGATCTAGCTCGGTGGTGGATGCGCACTCATGGTAACCTGTGCTTCCCACAGCACAACTGTTTCTACGAACGTGTCACCTTCACTAAAGTCTGTTCTCCCCGATATACTGACAGGTCCCCGGAACAAGCTGCACGGACGGACAAATAGAAGCAGCTTGGATACATATATGCACTGCATTATAGAAGAGGGGATACAGCAAGATCTGTCACGAGAGCGCTGCACCCTACAGCGAGGTTTAAATGGGGATCTCTGCCTATCGGGTCCCCCTGGGATATTACAAGACCATCTCTGTGGCGTGGGACACGGCAGGGCGGCGAACATGTGCCGCCCCGCTGCACACACGAGAGAAACCGTAATCTCTGCCGCTCACACGAGAAAAAAATCACATGCAACCCCTACTGAATATACTGACAGGTCCCCGGAACCAGCTGCACGGACTGACAAATAGAAGCAGCTTGGATACATATATGCACTATCTGCTACGCATAGGGACAAATCAGCTAGACACGGAGAAATACCTCAAAGCGATGCTACACATATGTACGCATCCCTGCAGCTCCGCTAATCAGTAGAAAAATACCGTCACATACAGACAAATACGTTTAAGCCACGGTACAGATAGCGTCACTACCTGCAAGGTCTGCTGTGCCCACAGATGATTACCGGTCACAGACGGTCACGCGCAGGGTCTACACATAGCATCGATGCACGGGCGCGCCCGAACTGGCCCGCTCCGCTGCACGTGGGGGCAAATACAAACCTGTGCTACACATATGGACAGACCCTCCACACTGGGACAAACCCCTGTAAGCTTCACATAAGAAACGACTGCAAGATCCGCTACACACATGAACGGCAACTCTCTGCTGCACCTGAAGTTTAGCAAATATCACACAGCATTATAGAAGAGGGGATACAGCAAGATCTGTCATGAGAGCGCTGCACCCTACAGCGAGGTTTAAACGGGGATCTCTGCCTATCGGGTCCCCCTGGGCTCTTTAGGGAGAGCAACGAGCGGCGCCAGCATGTGAGAGCCCTGGCTGTGCCAAGCTGTAGGTGTGTCTGTGTGTGTGTGTGTGTGTGTACACAACCATTAGTCCGTGTGTGTGCAAAATGTAGGTGTGTCAGTGTGTGGGAAGTTGTGGGTGCTTGCATGAGCGTGCCGGTGTGCAAGTGTGGGTGTGTGCACAAGTGTCAGCGTGTGATTAAGTGGTGGGTGTGAGTGTCCCCTGTGTGCAAGTTGTGAGTGTGTCCGTAAGTTGTGTGTCGGCATGCGTGTAAGCACGAGTCAGTGTGTGAAAAAGTTATGTTGTGTGTTTGTGTCAGCGTGTGTGCAAGTTGTGTATGAGTGTCAGTGTGTGTGTAAGCACAAGTCAGCATGTGTGCAAGGTGTCGTGTGTGTGTGCCAGCCTGCTGCGCTGTGTGTCTCTGGGCCTCGGCAGACCCCGGCTGTTCCCCAGTCCAGGCGAGGAATGAGCTCTCCTCCCATATCCTCAGCCAGCCTCCTCCGTCACTCCCTCCCACTCCCTCCTCCTGCAGCCTCTCCCTCCCCAGGGACAGCGGCCCTCCCCTGGCCCATCCACAAGCCCACCCCACAACATCACCCAGCCTCCCCCGTCACTGCTCCCCACCAATATCAACAGCACTAACTAGAACAATACGGTACAGTGCATTTAATTCTTCGCGATTAATTCTTCGCGTTACTATGATCGATGCTGGCCTGGACTGTGCACTCTTTATGTTTTTAATGTGAACATTTTATTTACTTTTGTGATTTCATATAGCGCTAACATGGGCCGGAGGCATCAGAGCGCTTTACAGTAAAGCAGAACATGTGAATAACAACCAGACCTGGCATTTACATAACTGATTAGTTGCCCACATGACTCGCGTTACTCCTGACCTGTGCTGTATCTGCTCTGTGTTCCTTTGAACATTACTGACAAGACCTCACCTTCTATCATTTATTTTTAACAATAATTGCCAGTAACCCCCCAGATCTCTGCCGATATAAATAACACAATTATTACTGCCCAGTACTACACCTTTGCAAATACATTTTGTGAAATATTGGCCAGTAGGTCACATATTTTTAGTTTATATGAACAATATTGACAGGTAAGGACCAGTGCACGACTGACAAGCACACAAACATGACAATAGTGGGTGCAGCTGTGTACGAGGACAGTGTGCTCCCGTTGGTGTGTGCGACTGTGCAGTGAGAACACTGTGCGCCCGTTGGTGTGTGCATGAGGGCAGTCAGTGGGCGCGCACGCTGGTGAGCTCAAGCTAGGGTCACACACGCGGGTCTGTGAGTCTGTCCATCCATGGAGCAGTGCACTCAGAAGAGGTATGTGTGTTTGTGTTATTGTTGGTGTGGGTTTGTGAACTATGCGAGTGGATTCGGCTACGGTATGCCTGGGTGACTGACTGCATGTAGTGATTGTATGGGTGACGTCTGTAAGGGTCTGTGGGTCGGTGTGTCTGGGTGAGTCTGTGGTAGGTCGGTGAGTCTGTGGCACAGCAGTGTGTGTATATGGATCTGTGGTAGGTCGGTGTGCCTGGAGGGGTCTGCGGTAGGTCGGTGTGTTTCGGTGACTTTGTGGCACAGCAGTGTGTCTAGATAGGTCTGTGGTAGGTCGGTGTGTCTAGAGGTGTGTGTGATGGGTGGGTGAGTCTGTGGCATGCCGGTGCAAGTCTCTCGTAGTTTGGTGTGTCTGGATGTGCCTTGCTGTGCCTGGAGTGTGAGAGACCGCATTCTGTGTCAGAAAGACAGCAGTGTGTGAGAAAAAGCAGTGTGTGTGAGAGAGACAGCAGAGTGAGAGACAGCAGTGTGTGTGTTCTAGGAAGAGACAGCAGTGTGCGAGAGACAGCAGTGTGAGAGACAGCAGTGTGAGAGACCTTTTATTTATGTTTTGGTTTTTGAAACATAAATAAATGCATTGTTATTTGCAATGTCAATAGCCCAAACTCGCGTAAATACGTGACCTATTGTATTGCAAATGCAATAGGTCTGGCATTTGGGAGAGATTAAGCTATTGGCATTGTAAATGACAATGCCATTTATTTTTCTGTTTTCAAATCCAACACATAAATAAAAAGTTTGTCATTTACAATGCCAATAGCTCTAACTTTTGCAAAGGCGAGACCGTTGCATTGTAAATGCTTGTTAAATGCTTGTTTTTAACATTGCTTCTATAGTTGACACTTTCAAAACCTACAGTGAACGTACGACAACGAAATTACCACCTATTTCATGCACCTCCTTCCTTCCATCTCCACAGAATCGTCAAAAAACGCACCACCACAAACCAACAAGTAGGCAGGGTTCATCATTGCCTTGGTATGCTAATGCAATCAGTCCAAAAGCAAGGGCTCACTGTTCCCCCCCTGCTCGGGGGATGTTCGGCTGCCTGCTAAACCAGCGCTGGATGAGGCATGCTGCTGACACAGAAATTACAAGAGGGAACAGCGTCTGTTTCAAGGGCCTCGACCGCTGTCTGCTAATCACACGCGTGGCTCACAGACTGAGGGGCTCATTTACAAGCCTCTGCCTTGCGCCACCGGTGGGTCGCTTTCAACACCGGAAAAGTGACGTACAGGCAGCCCAAGGGGCTTGTAGATAAGCCTCTGAATGTGCTGCAGTATCAGATGCAGGAACAACAGTACGAGTGTACATCACCCGTTTCATATACATGGAGCCGGATGCAGGGTCACTGAATTTCACTATGCCCTGTTATGGTTAGTAATTATTTATGAGACAGTGAGCCACAGTCCAACTTTCCTGAAAAAATATTCAAGAAATTGGCGCTTCAAGAGCCGTTTAATTATACACGCAGGATTTGCAAAAATCGTTTATTTTGTGTCCATGATAATTGTCATTATACAATTGTAAGAAATGTTTTACTCGGGAGAGATTTATAGAACAAGGAAATGGCTTGCTGAGAGAGATTTTCTGCTCGAACCAGTCTCTTGGATGTATCTCGTGTGCCTCGTTTTTCTAGTCAGTCGGATCATTTCGCACCTTTTTTTCTGAATTTATGTGAAATTTCTCAAAAGTGGAACGATTTTGCACCCCTCTCAAAGGTGGTGAAAAATGCCATGTAAATACAAGTTAATAATGTATGTAATTGGCAGACCCTGTAATGTGAGTGTTGATGGAAACTCACTAACCCAGCTAAGGGGTGGCCTGTGGGTTCCTCAAGTCTGTAGTGACGGGAACATTTCCTTTCCTACTATGAGCCTCTTACTAAGGGTAGTGAGCCAGAGGAGGCTTGTCTTATTCTTTTTATCTTGTTGTCCCTTGTACTCCTTAGCCCCTGACAAGGGCGTAGTTACCTTTGGTGCAGTAGGTGCAGTGCCGATTGCTGTATTTTTGCTCCACCATCAGCAGATGAAGGGCCCGTGGAACAGAGGATTTGGGAACAATATTCAACTCTGAACTGCCAGTCTGTGATAGAGGTTTGATGTGGAAGAGGTCTGTGTGGTGGTGCTTGCAAGAACGCTTTATACATTTAAATTTAGGGACAGTCCGCAGTGATGGTGATAACACAGTGGGAGTCTCAGACGTGCTTAATTTCAAACCTTTTTTTAACAGAGTCATTTTAAATGTAAAGTCTCAGGGGCCCATTATGATGTCGGGTGGATTGCCCCCGCCAGGTTGGCGGTAGCCACCGCCAGCCTGGCGGGGGAAATCTGCCCGACATCCACACTCGTTTTCCCCCCTCCATATTAGTATGCGGAGGGGACCTCGGCGGACGGAAAGACCGTCCGCCGCTTTTCCGCCCCGGTCGCCTTGCGGCCGGGGCGGAAAAGGAATAATATGGTGGCGGTGTCTATCAGACACCGCCAGCCATATTATGATGGTTGTCTTTAGGTGCCTTTCCACGGCGGCGATGCGGCCACGGAAAGGCATGCGGTCTTCACTGTGGGGGCCCCCTGCGGGCCCCCAGAGTGAAGTATAGGTGGACGGTGCACACGGGGGTTACCTGTGGTACCCCCTTCATTTGCATTAACAAAGCGGCAGGCACCACGCGGTGCCTGCCGCTTTGTCAATGCAAATGCTGAAATGCATTTTTAGCATTGTGGCGGGCGGTGCAGAGAGCAACGCCCGCCACAATGTTAAAAATGCAGGATGTGCCCGCCACTGTGGCAGGCACATCCTAATATCCCCCACGGGACCCCCGCCCTTATGGCGGGCAGTCCCGAATTCCGACAGGATGGCGGGCGGACAAAGTCCGCCCGTCATTCTAATGACCCCCTCAGAGTAGAGAATCTGAGACAAATGCACAGAAAATATTGACAATTTACAAGACAACATTAATGTGTTGTTTCACTGTCTGATAACAAAAAATACTGTGAGACAGAGATGTTGAGTAAAATTAAGCATAAGTGATACATCTTCTCCTGAGCAAGATGGAATGTTTTTAGAGAAACTGAGCACAACAGTCCCCATTTATTGGCATTCGTAGAATACACCCAGTCCCCATTATCTAACTCTCTTCAATAAAACCTGCCCCCTTTGCCTACGGTGAAATGCCAAGGAGAACCATCAAGGATTGCACATTTCCAGCTGCTCACTTCCTACTCAGAAGTGTCAGAGGTCACTGAATTAAGGATCCTTTGTCACACTTCTGAAACACAGCAAAACCCCCTCTTCTAAAACTGCCGCCTTCAAACTTTTTAAAGGTCCCACCTCACCATATAAAACAATTAATTTCTCCTACCCGAATGACAAGTCTATTTTTTAGGTCAAGCATTCAAGACCTCTTGTATATACTTTAGTATATACTTATCATATACTTACATGTGTATGTACCTTGCGGGCTCTGGAGATCACTCCTAGGACTTATCTGCTTCCGCTTAGGGACTTTTTTTCTGTTCAACTACCTCTATTTAACTGTCTTGATAGGAAACGACCAGCAGAGGTCAGTAAAATACCAGAATTGTTTTCTGCTGTGAGACTTTATTTATTTTTCAGGCAACTGCCTCTATTTAACTTTCTTGATAGAAAATGACAAGCAGAGGTCTGTAAAATACCAGAATAACTTTAGTATTCTCTAGATTCCAGTCCATAGAATTTGTCTTCCATGAGCATCCGTAGACAATAATATTCTTTTCAAATCTTGTATTTTCAGTGATATGTCCACCGAAGGCCCTGATTTTGTATTTAAAACAGAGCTTTGGACTATACTATCTCCCGCTGAAAGGCAATATTTCTCACCGTGTGTTCCCATACCTGGTGTGTCACGCAGTTTGTTGCTTACTTTCCCTCCATGTTAAAGGACAGTAGATGTTTCAGTACCCAGGCTAAAGTGCTGCACAGCTAAATACATATAAGGTTCCAAAGACGAGATCGATTGCTTTGAAAATGCTTGTTTCTCAAGTGGCAGCTCTAAACATATTTAACAATCCTAACATTGCAGTTATGATTAGGTATTCCATATAAAATGCAATTAATGCATGATTACCAATATGCTATGTGCAGCCTTGTTGCCCTAAACTGTAAAAGTATCCACAGTGTGATCCTTAATCAGAAACGGGGGGAGTGTATTTGAGAGTAATATGGAGCCCTCCTTCCCACCCTTTAACACCTAATATCGGCCAGGACATGAGTGACACAAGATGTTACTGGTGACCTATTACAGAGTGGCTCATTGCCACATTTTTTCACAATAAAAACAGTTTTCTTCATGATGCTCCACATGGCCTGTGCCATCCCAGAGATCAATTTAGACCACCCCCAGTTGAAACATCTCTGTTCTAAGAAAATCTAACCCGGAGAAGTCTGAAATTCCAAATCAAACTTTAAAGTTCCTTTTTTTAGTGAAAACTGATTGTAAAACACAAATTTCAGCTGTCACCACAAACCTCATGGGTTCCTATTAGTTTGGGTTTAGGCCACAATGCAATGGATTGGTCCAAAGAGTCACAGCTGGAAACGTGGATATGTTTGATGAGAAGTTGCTGTAAGATAGTAAACGTCAATGGTATTTTAAACAATTTTATTATTTATCAATGATAATTTACTAATGTGAATCTCCAAGTTATGCGTGTAACAAGAGGGAGAGAGAGGACTAGATAGCTAGTCCGAGTCCCCGAGGGTTTATATGTGATTAATCAAAGAGGACTAGCTTAAGTTGACCAAAGTGTTGCAGTACTCTAATTAGTTCTGTCACGGGCACCTTGTTGGTGTATTCATGAAGCCCTCACCCACCAACCTAGTTGGTGGCATGCTTCATCATCGGGCCCACCCAGTGACACCTAGTATGTCCCGGGTGTGCTACGACGCCTGATTACAGCGGAGCTGGTATATTGCTGAGAGTGCAGTGAGTGAGGTTGAGTGAGTTGTGATTTAAAACGGCTTGGTGGTGGTCCCAGTACCCGAGGGTAAATTAAATTTTAATAACTGGGCCGTCACCAGCGGTTAAAAGTAAGGCTACAGGACGAGTAAGGGTGGCGAGTTACTGCCCCCTGCGTCCTTCAGATGGTCGACATGTTTCAGCCAGTGCCTTAGAGTATTCTGGCTTTCCTCAGGACCGTTTTTTAAAAGGTGTGGTGAAATAAAACAGACGGCGGCGGGACAACAGGTACAAGGCAGGCACTGACCAGAAAGACTGGTCATCCCCTTACCGCTTCCCTCCAGGAAGCCTTGGCTAATAACCCAAAGCGTATGCATGAGAAGGGAATCCCCCTCTCACATATAGAAAAACGCCTTAGTGAGTGTATCACATAGTCTGTACCACAACACTAAGTCAATGGGAGCCTGTGTTCCGCCCAACAACAGAGGCTCCCATTGAAAAAGGGGTGGTTCTGGTAGACCATAAACCATGTCACAGGCCCCCCATGGTGCCTGCCACTCTGTGCATGATTGTAAGAAGGGTCCCATGGGTACCCCCACAAGCCCCAACCGGAGGCCTCCGGGTGATGGGGGGCCTGCTACAGGCCCCCAAAGTCAGTTTCCGACAGCCATTTCGTGTCGGACAGACCAATTCGGAAAGGCTGTCCGAATCTCACATCGTAATGCGATGGTCGCAAACATGGTCCATAGACCTGCACGATTTGGCTCCGACCCTCTCGGAGTCTCCGAATGCTGATTGGAACCGAGTCGGAAAGACTGAACAGTTACCTTCTATCGTAATCAGTCAGTCAGAAATGGGTCGGAAACATGAGTTCTGACACAGGTTAGGAAAATCCGAATGCCGTTCGGAGCCTTTCGGACCGACATCGTAATGAGGCACTATATATATATATATATATATATATATATATATATATATATATATATATATATATATATATATATATATGTGAACGAGGAGAAATGTCTCTGAAACGCATATGGCTTTGCATTTATAAATGAATAAAGAATGCTGTCTGCCTTTAAGGACCTGTTCTAAGAATGCTCTTCAAACAGGGGAGGAGATTGTATAGCATATTTTCACGGCAGTTCCTACCGAGAAGGAGCACGTATATGTATATATATATACATATTAACAGAACTTCGTTTCTTCATCCAGACTCTAGGAAGGAAACACGAAAACGGACCCAAGCAGGTAGTTTGCAGTCTTCTTTATTTCATGTGCATTCCAATGACCACCATGACGCGTTTCGGGCCCGATGAGCCCTTGATCACATAACGTTGTGTTGGCAAGCCACACCATTTAAAGTGCTAGTGCAAGTCATCTGACCACAAGGCCTAAGGGCAGAGAAAACAGCCTACCGCTCAAACATGTTGTAGTTCAATAGAATGTTCTATACAATCAATATAATAATCAATATAAGCATGGCTCCACATTATATTTGTTAAAATCAATGAATTAGCAGCAGAAACAATAAAGTACAAAGTATTTCAGACGTGTGCAATATATGCAAATAAATACACAGCAATGTAAATTATTATTTAAAATGTGCAAATTTTGCTTATAAATGTGCAAAATACGCTGAATTAGTGCCAAATACTGCGATCAAAGTACCTCTAACAGCTGAGTTAATGGTATAGGTCCGCAAACCCTAGGCAAAGCTTAAATTGTCATACCTACTAAAGCATAGTCATAAGGACCATCCCTTGTGTAAAAAAGTGAAAATGAATCAAAACATAAATTATAAAACTTCTCTCGCGTACAGCCGTAAACAAATTGATTCATGATTGATTTTAGGCATGCAACTTGATAAACATAGTACTGATGTATCCACTTTGATCTCAACCCTTAAACCTGAAGCTATTTATAAACAAGTATACAAATCCTCACTAGAGTGTAAACCGTTTGGTGTTTTGGAATCTAGCTCAAGGATGTATCGTGTTTCAAGTGTTCTCAGCTGGGCCTCTCGATCTCCCCCTGCGCAATTGTGGGACCATGTCTATTACAAAATAGCTTAGAAACTCCAGACTACTCCCATGGATTAATTTTAAATGTCTGGCAACCGGGTATGCCTCATCCTGGTTGCTAATTGCCCACATGTGCTGGAGTATACTCTTGTGAACCTGCAACTTGGTACTCCCAACATATTGCAGCCACACGTACACTCCAGCACATACACCGCGTATTCAGATTTACACGTCAGTTTTTTATTTATGGGTACTGGTACATCACTGAAGGGAGTGACGTAGGAAGTTTTGTTCTTACCCAGTTTACACGCTTTGCAAGATGCGCATTTGATGAATCCACTGGTGGTTTGCAACCAAGAACTATTGGTGCAGATCTCCGGGCTGCTTTTCACGAGCATATCTCTCATGGAGCGTGACCTACAGAATGTAATGGCTGGAGTTTTAGATAGTGTGCCACCAATAACAGGATCACCTTGAACAATTGGCCAGTTTTTACGTATAATGCTGCGCAATTGTTTATGTTGTCTGCTGTAGGTGGTGATGAGCCTAGGTTGGTCCTGAATTGACCTGTCAGAGGTTGATGGTATAACAGTGCAATCGCCCTGTGTTGGTAGGTGAGATGTCAAGTTTGCTTTAGAAATAGCTCTGTCCAACACAGTAGCAGAGTAGCCTCTAGCCAAAAATCTGAACTTGCTCCTCTGTTGAGCCTGCCTACACTCGTAGACAGATACGTCTAATTCGCAGCATCTCCCCGTAGGAGATCCTGCGGACTAGATGATTCGGGTGTTGGCTGGTGGCATGCAAGACTGTATTCCCCGCTGTATCCTTGCGATGTAATCTAGTCTCCAGTTTATTATTCTCAATGTAGACTTCCACATCAAGGAAATTCACTGAGACCCTGCTCATCTGACCAGTAAACTTGAGATTTAAATTGTTCACATTGATCTCTGCAATAAAGTTCTCAGCTGACAACTCAGAGCCTTTCCAGATAATAAACAGATCATCTATGTAGCGATATCATGCTACAATGTGGTTCGACATGATGTGTTCGACCTTGGTTCTGAGGACTTGCTCCTCCCACAACTCCATATGCAAACAAGCATAGCTGGGGGAGAAGCAAGCCCCCATTGCCACGCCCCTCATCTGTTGGAAAACTTGACTCTGGAAAAAGGAAATAGTTGTTATTAAGACAGGTCTGAATCATGTCAATTAGCATTCTGTTGTTTAACATGTGGGCAGGTTTGGTTCGCAGATAATGTTCCACTGCACATACTCCACACAGATGGTTAATACTTGTATACAATGCAGCTACATCAAGAGTGATCAGTAGGAAATCTTGCTGCCAGTCTATCGTTTAAATCTTCCTCAGGAAATCGCCAGTGTCCTGCAAGTAAGAGGGTAAACTTTTGACATGTTCTTGGAGGAAGTAATCTATATACCGTGAGGTATTTTCAAAAATGCTTCTTTTGGCAGAGCTGATTGGTCTCCCCGGTGATCTAGCAGGGTCCTTGTGCACTTTAGGGATTAAATAAAAGACTGGAATAACTGGGTAGTTGGTTTTCAAAAATTTGAACTCGTCACCACTAATTAAACCCGCACTTTTCCAAGATAACAGTCTAGAATTAAAACTGTTCCAAGCTGATTTGACCGTTGGCCAATATATATATATATATATACACACACACACATATACATATACATATATATAAATATATTTTTTGCATACACATAAAAATAAATAATACATGTATAAAAAGATGTTAAAAAATACATACATTTATATATATAAACATATAAAATTAAATACACATAATAAATATTGAGATTATACTAAAAAAAGATTAAACTCTAATAATAATAAATATACTATTCTCATTACAGTATGTGCAACAGTACTGAAAGCGTTGGACACCGAAGGGGTAACATTTACTATTCCCACTCAAGTGGGTGCAACAGTAGGGAAAGCGCTAGATACAAGAGGGGTAAAATCTACTAATCCCACTTCAGTTTGTGCAACAGTAGGGACAGCGTTAGACTCAGGAGGGGTAAAATGTTCTACTCCCATTCCAGTGTGCGCAACAGTAGGGAAAGCATTGGACTTAGGTGGGGTTGAATGTACTATTTCCACTCCAGTAGGTGCAACAGTAGGGAAAGCTTTGGACTCAGGAGAGGTCAAATTTACTATTCCCACTCTAGTCTGTGCAACAGTAGGTAAAGCGTTGGTCTCAGAAGTGGTTAAATGTACTATTCCCACTCCAGTCTGGGCAACAATGCTACAGTACAGAGAGAGTACTTCACTTCAAAGAAATAGCATAATTTGACAACTCTATTAAATACCCAAAAATATTAAATTAAAAATAATAAATTAAACAATCTAAATTATAACACAAAATGAAACAAAACATAAACATTATAATTTTTAATAATTATCATCAATTAAAACAAATATTATTGATATAATTAAAATACCACACTATATTTCCACAAACATAACAGACAACAAATAAAATGTAATGGACATGAACAAAGTATAACACAATTAGCATATTAAATAATATATATTCTTTATTTTACAATTACTTAAAAAACTTCCCACCCGATTCCTCTACAAATTAAACAGCAGATACTTAAAATATAACGTAACAAATATGATACATTTACAATTAACATAATTATCAATTATGTAATTAATAATAAAATGTCAACTAATAATCAATACATTAAATGTTTATTAACTTGCCACCCTGTAACCCTAAATACAAAACAATTAACAAATATATATTCAAAATTATAATAATGATACAACTTACATAATTATTTCCCAATTAAACAATTAATAATAATGAACTAATAAAGAATTACTTATCATTATTTAATATCCCGGCTTTCAACCTCAAAAACTGCACCTGAAATATAATTAAAAAAATATCTTACACAATTTACATATTTAATTTTCTATTAAATAATGAATAATTTAACATTAGTTATTAATTAATTATAATTAACTTACTTCCCACCATGTACCCCTACAAACCCCACAACCCGCACCTAAAAAGTAACGTAAAAATAAATTCATCACACAATTTACGTAATTATCAATTAAATAATTATTAATAATTAAAAATGTATTACTAATCAATTATAATTAATTTACTTCCCACTTGTTCCCCTACCAACCTCACAACCCGCACCTAAAACATACATTAAAAAATTAATTAATTACACAATTTACATAATGTATTATCAATTAATTAGTTATTAAAAATGAATGATTAATTAATTATAATAAATGTACTTCCCAACCTGTATCCTTATATATCCCACAACCAGCATCTAAAACATAACAAAAAAAAAAATAATCAATAATTTACATCCATAATTGTCAATTAAATAATTAATTAATTAAAAAGAATTATAATTAGTTGAATTACCACACTGTACCCATATTAACCCCACACCCTACTATGATACTAACAATTACAATACATAATTACATTTAATGTAAAAACAACTAAACATTTTAAACTACATTAAAAACATTAAAAATAAAAAAATATTTTACAAACAATTTATAACACATACAAATATAACAGATACTTAAATACATAAAGGTAACTAAAAAACGATGTTAAAGATATTTTTGGAAATGATATTAACAACATAGATATTTTTAAAATCGATATTAACAAATATCTATTTTTGGAAACAATTTTCACAACATAGATATTTTTGACATTGATATTTCTTACCTTACAAATCAATATTCTTGTTAACGATATACCTGCATCACGATATTTGTGGATCATGATTTTAAAACGCTTACATCAGCACCCCGACTAGCACTACTCTTAAGGTCTGGAAGAGGTCAGGAAGGATGAGAGATGGACTACTTTCCCCTCACTTCAACCCAGATTTTCCCTCTGCAATGTGGGAAGGCCCATTTGACGGGTGGCGGGAGGGAGGTTGCTTGAGGGTCTCTGACCTATTCCATAATTTCAAGATACTTACATTTGTGACCTGCCAGCGGCACTTTCAGGTTCCGAAAAGCAAGCACTATCACTATCTTCAACTCAAACACTGGGTTTCCCAGCCACAGATGACAGAAGCAGCCACCAGGGAGCACACCCAGCTAGAACATTGGATACGGAGGCGGGCTCAATGAAAGGGGCAATTTCCACACTCTACACACTGCTATCATCAACAATACATGCTCCACAGGCACGCTATCAAACATTCTGGGAAAAGGTAGTGGGGAGAGACATAACAGAACAGGACTGGCGTCATATATGGACGGACATACTCAAACACAATCATTCAATACTTTGAGGGAAGCCCACTATAAGACCCTGTTTGATTGGTATTTTTACCCCTCCATGCTCAAAAAGATATTCACAAACACTTCCGAGCTATGCTGGTGCTGCTGCGGTCTCCTCTGGGACTTCCACCACATCTGGTGGGATTGCCCTGCAATACGACCCTTTTGTGACGAGATCTTATCACATATTAAAGATATGCTGGGCTACCCCATTACAACGTCCGTAGAGGGGGTCCTCTTGGGAGTTAGAGACTCTGATCTTGAGCACCAGACACGGGCGGACAAAGCTATTCTGTGGGCGTGCCTTGAGGCTGCCAAAATCACCATTGCAGCAGCCTGGAAAAAGAAGGAGGCTCCTGTGATATCGCTCTGGCACTCGAGTCTCTGGGGCATCCTCACCATGGAGTGGATGGCGGACATCTTGAGGGACAAATGCAAAAATTTAGAATACAAATGGGGCCCGCTGATTAGTTTCCTGTCCCAAGGTCTTCCCTCAGCTGTATGTCCCCCTTATGTCAGAGCTATGCACTTCTTTCAGTTTTAAACTAACGAACCTCCAATCCATTTTTAAGACCTCAGTTTGTTAAGAAAGGCCCGATATAGGGGAGTGAGGGTCTGCACATCCTTACGGCTCACACGCTTACTGTAGATACTTCACAACCACCAGGGAGGGTGGGAAGGGAGGGCGGCATAAGGAGGGGATGTTTTTTGTATTTTTTTCTTATTGATTTAAATTGTCTGGGGGATTCCCCCGATGTTGGGGTTTGGTAACATAGGACCTGCAAGGTGTAATGGGGCAAGGGGTCTTTTCAACATTAGAAACTGAATCTGTATTAGTTGATTCTACACGCGGTACGTCCTGTATATTTTGCAATGTGTTATACCCTTTGCAGTAGTTGAATAAAAAGAACAACAACACAACACAATGCGGTAGAGTCACCTATTTATGAGCACTTCACGAGATCAGTATTTAAATGTGCGCAATTAGTCAGACTTCTTTACACACTCAACTTGGAGTAGTCCACCGCCAGGACCACTTTAACAATAATACAAACACGAAACCAAGGAGTATCTCAAATTTAGAAAAACATATTTTTAAACGTCATATGTAGACAAAGTTCATATTCAAAAGAAACTCTTTATAGCAGGTTTTGCTTCTTCTTTTCGAATTTTATTTTTCTTCTTTCTTTCTTTGGGTCGACTTTTTACCAGGCGAGTCGTCAAAGCAAACGGATGCGGGTGAAGCTGATCTTATTAGACGGAGAACTGCCATTTGAAAATCCCATCTTGATTAGGACAATTTTTAAGAGAAAGAGACTGAACTAACAGCAGTGGATGGTGTTTAAATGATTATTGGATTTAAGAAAGTACTAGCTATTAGTGCTGAGGACTTATTTAGCCGCATCCGTTGACACAACTTGATCTTACTGGAAGATTTTCCGCATCTATAATTTAGCCCTGATGATGTCCCTGTGAGGACGAAACGCGTAGGCTGTATGGGAATACATGTGAACATCAATTGAATTGGCTGTATTGGAACATTTATTGTTTTGAAATATTTTTGAACAATCATACTTGAAGTAAAAAGAAAAAGAAAATTCGAAAAGAAGAAGCAAAACCTGCTATAAAGAGTTTCTTTTGAATATGAACTTTGTCTACATATGACGTTGAATAAAAAGAACTTTGACAAAAAAAACTCAATATTTCTGCATCCCAATATTTTTAGTCAATATTTTGTCCGAATACCAGATCTTCTTGGTCATAGATATACGTGTTAAATAAATATGCTGATTTATTTCTGTGTGGGTGTGTATGTATGCGTGAGGGTTTGCGCAAGAGCATTAGCAAGCCCCAATCATTTCTGACATTTTTCACTCGATAAAGTTGAACTATTTTAACCTGCTGGAATTCATCAGTGGAAAACTTGGATAGTGCTGCCACCAAATGCCTATCTGCGATATATGCGCTAAGAGGAGTTATCACACATTTCACAATTAACAGGGCTGCTTAAACAGAGGGCCCTAGTGACCAGCTGCCAGCTGGGTTAATGTCACACTAATGATCCTCACACTTAAAACATGAACTAGTGTTGTGTTGTGGTTCAAATCTCCCAAATATATAACTGAGCCTTATTGTCGTGGCAGTGAACGGGTAGGGAAGGATCAGTTTAATTTACATAGACATTACATATTACACCACAAAGAACCTTCTCCTAATTATTTATTTCTGTCCCTGTAAAAAGCTTTGAAAGTGAGAGCCTGATTCATTTAATACAAATAAAAAAAGCTCTAAAACTGAGAGCCTGACTCATTTAATACAAATAAAAAACCCATTAAGTAGAGTACCAGCAATAAATCTATTTTTTGTTTGTGGAAAGCAGTGGAGGACGACAAGCCTACCATGAATGATGTATCACTAAATGGAAAAAATAGCGAATGTTAGATGGGGTCTTTCATAATTAATTGAAATCAAACTGAAACCCCACAAGCTGGTACTCAATCAATGTCCACATGCTGCCTTCTTTATTGTTCTATTAGTATCACATATGGTGTGCTTTGATTTCTTGCCCTGTCGGTGCACACTGCATCCATGCTGTTGCTCTGATTACTTAGCACTTGAAAGTGGAGGGGAAACTACATTATTTATATCTGCTTTTTGTGTATTCCTTTAATGGAATTTAGACATGCATGGTCAGCTCATAAATATTGTTCCACATGCTCCCTCTCTGTGTTTATTAGCATGGAACACTAACTCACATTCTGTGTGTCTGTCCCTCGCTTTTACAATGAAAATGGCTTAGACCATGTCTTATCAAAAAGGGGTGTTGCCAAGTGCCAGTGATCTTGAGATATGCAATGTGTTGAGGTGACCTCCAAATGACAGCAAATCTAGTTAAGTGCATTAATGTAGCCGTGCACTGCCTGAGAAGAGAAGGGGATGGTAAAATCCAACAAATTATACTGAATGATTGTCTTGAATGAGTTGAAAGAGTTGTCTGATTTGCAACTGAAGTGGAATTTTATCTCTTTTCATTCAATTTCAGCTCCATTGTATCTATCTAATTGTTTCTTATTTACTTCTTACAAGCATTTAAGTAATAATGAGGTTTTGCGATGGACAAGACTGCTCTTGCCCATTATTTTGGCTTTTGACATGGAGTTTTCTCGTACGCTGAAGGTCATGTGTCACTGAGTTGTGCATGTGGTGCTGACTGGCTATCTGGTAGAATTATCACTTTCCCCCCTCAACCAGCATCCATCACACTATGTTGCTGCAGGTATGCCGTTTCTCTTTAAGGGGGTTTGCTGGTTACCCAATACTGGAGAGACTGTGTCAGTTCCTCTGTTTGAGTGGGTCAAATGTATTATTCCATCAATTTTTTTTTCTGATTCAAGCCAGTGGAGAGTTACATCAATTATAGGACCTCAAAAGGGTGCATACATTCTTTGCAAAGTGCTCGATCAAGATGAAGCCCCTCTAGACAATTATCCTGACAGTACTACCAGGAGACCTCGCTGACTCTGACATTTGCTTCCATGCATATTCTGATCAACAGTGACCATCTGAGAGTGTAGATTATCTTGAAGGCACCATTACAATCACTTGCTGGCAATGCTGTGCATAATGGCTTCAGCGCCTAATTTGATTACGGACGTGTTGGCTCTATTGGCCGGGGATCTCCATGTGAGTGGGGTGGACGTTCATCCTCACCTAGACCACTATTTCATCCACACTACTTCATTTCATCAGGCTTTGAATCGTGCAAGAACAATACAATTTTTGATCTTTTAAGTTTTCTGAATAAACTTCAAGCAATACAGAGTATTTCTATCCATTCCTGGTTTTCATTAAAGTATCTTCAGTGTAATCCCAGGTCAGGTGTTCGTCTGGTAGGCAGGCACTGCAGAATGTAGCTGAGGGTTCATTTTCTAGCATTACTTTAAATGGCCACAGCTTGACAGTGCCATTGTCTCCAAGAAATGTTGATGCTAATCAGACTATTTTTGTCAATAATAATAGGAATCAAATTCTTGAAAGAGTGTGAGCATTAATTATTTAGTTAATGCCAGAGCTCATAGAATAGTCAGTAGAAATATTCACAAACAAAATGTCATTAGAAGCTAAATAGAAACCAATGCATTGGAGGTTCTCAGCATGAAATATATCACTCACGCAAATGCTAGCTCAATTAAAGCAATATCTGAATTAAGTGATTTCACATTCTTGGACAGAGCTGTCTCCTTCTCATAATGTCACCTCACTTTGGGATGCCACCTTTGGTGTGATCTTAATCAAGTGCTAGATTCTTTTTTTTAACTAAATGCACACTAGATATAGAGAAAGCATGTTTAATTGACATACAGTTGAATTTAAGATCTGATGATGAGCACTGGGACGTTTTAAAATGTAGGTCCCTATTTAAAGTTTGATGGACAGGGTACTCTATCAGCCAAATTCTCAGTCCACCCGCCTCATTCAGAGACAGGCTAACTGCAGGCTTTCTGTCGATGGAGCCCAGATTGATTCTGTCAAAGGAAAGTTTCCTCCAATGTCCAGACACAGTAGGGGCCATCAGAAGAAGGGCATTACACTACCAACCCTATTTAGGGTGGACAATTTAATTTTCTTTTTTTCTGATCCTCAGCACCAGGAAAAATGTGGAGGTGAGGGACAGAAACAAAATAATGAACCTAGTCCTTGGGAGAAACCTCCCAGGGTGTTGATTCATTCATGTTTAGTCTTTTTTAAAACAAACTCCCACTTCAGAGTTTGTTTTCGTAAAACCACATTTTTTTAAAGTATGGTCAACAATCCGACAGTAACCATCCATCAAACTTGTTTTATCTTGAAGAAAACCGTAGTGATGGGGGGTCCTTTCAAAATACAGAGAGGACTCATGGGACAGGGGTGATGCCTATATTTGATGGACAGTAGTCCATTGGGGTGACGGAGATAATATCCCTCTCTGCCATCTGCCAAAGCCTACATCAGGCCCTAGGTGTCTAAAGTTGACTAACTGAGTTTCCAGCTTCTTCACACATTGTTAAAAGTTAAAAGATATGGGTCTAAAAAACACGTAGGGCCTCATTACGAGTTTGGGCGTCCTCCTACAGGTCTACTACTGCTGGGCTCCCAGGAAGACCGCCAAGTCTGTAGTGCACTCACCCAGTAAATTTCGAGTTGATTCCAGGGAGGGCAGGCAGGCGGGCAGTCGAGCAGCGGGGTCATGGCGACGGTCTGTTAACCTCATAGGAGAGCCTAACAAGCAGACCGCCAACCTGACTGCACCTACAGCATGTTCCTGCATGGAGTGGCATGCACCATGTTGTGCATGCCACACAGTGCAGGAACAAAGGTGCAAAATTAGGGGGTAACAACATGCACACTCATGGGCAAAATCACCCGGGGGCTCTGTTAGGGCCCCCTTATATGCATGTTCGCCACCCTTTTCATGGCGGAGTCACCACCAGGAAATGGGCAGGTGAAATGCAACTCGAAATATGCTTGGGTGCTGGTATCGGCACTGCCAGCAGGGGTGGCTTAAGACTCATGGCGGCCCTGGGCAGGGAGTGTAGGTAGGGGGCCCCTGAAGAGGGGGTCCGGGTGCGGCGGAGCCCTCTGGAGCTCAGGAAGGTACCAGCGGGCCAGCAGTGGGTAGGAAAAAAAAGAAGCCAATCATGAACCAGGAGGAATGCAGGCGGGGGGTCAGGGTGTTTGGAAGTGGAACAGAGCCGGAGGCCGCCAAATCCCTGCCAGGGGGCGCCACGCAAATATGTATCCATCCTCAGAGGATTATTATATTAAGGATATATATTGGCGTGGTGGCCCCTGGGGTTTGGTGGCCCTGTGCAGGTGCACAGCTTGCACATGCCTAAAGCCGCCCCTGCTGACAGCATATTCCTGCCCTTTTCCACATCGCCACCGCTGCAGGATTCTGTATCCCGGCGAAGGCAGCAGTCTTGTGGCGATCCGACCGCCACTCTCGGAATACGGCGGTCAGACCCACAGGGGTGTCGGTGGTTGGACCACCACAGTGAGTACAGCAGTCCCAGGACCGCCATACTCGTAATAAGCTCCTAAAAGTATTTTTTGTGGGAGAATATTGTAATATTATTTTCTCTCCAAAAAAGCTATACCATGATTTTTAGTTGCAAAGTTTGCCACTGATGAAGTAGTAAACTCTGAATGTCTCCAGTAGCATTAACATTCCATACAGCCCTACTGAAAACATACCAGAGAGTCACTGCGGACATGCACAATTTTCTCCATTTGTGCATGTGGCAGTAGGTTAGAATTCCCAATGTAACATAATATTTAGCAATGAAAATTCATCATGGGACCCTTCAAAAATGTTCGAAAGATGCACTCACCGATACCTCACCAACCAAAACCTGTATGAAAGGTGCAGTGTTAAGCATATCACCAGTAGCGGCTCCTGGAGGGAGTGCTGCCGGGCGGTGACGCAGGGTGGGGGATCACCAAATGCGATGCAGCACCCGCAATGAAATTCGTTTTATTTATTTGTATATTTACCTCCATTAGGCCATAATCCAGAGTTTACTACCCCCCACTCTGCACCTCCCCCGCCTTGCGTCACCGCCCGGCAGCACTCCCTCCAGGAGCCGTTACTGCATTTCACCACACCTTTATACAAGGATGGGTGTTGGAATGTATCCTCATGGGGTAACTAGAAGTGTAGTTCTGTACATTTTCTGTTTATTTGATGGCTAAGTATAAAGACACAATTTACTTGTATTCAGTAGTCAAAGCCGTCGGTGAGGTAGGAGGTGTGAAAAAAGTGAAACCATATCTTGGATTTGCTTGGATGAATACCTTGAATATGTGTATGTCAAAGCTAAGTTTCACCAATGCAGGGTCCTCCCGGTGCTAAACTGCAAGTAAGGCATTTAAATAATGTGGATCAAAACGGAAGGCAGTGCTGCCATAGAGATAATTTCCTATCCTGTGAACTACGTCAATTAATGTTGATCTGATATCTTAATAACAAGCTGAGCAAGAAACTATAATGGTTAGCATCCCAAGTCGGCTCCTCAGTTCCATGAGTTTACAGGTACCCCTTTATGGAACCCTGCACGCAAACAGAGATGGAAAGCTCTTTTTCAAAGCTGCCCTAAAATTGCATGGCATTATCAGCAGTATGGGTAGTCAAACTATTTGTGAGGAAGACGAGCTCAAAATTATATCTGTCGCTTCAAGATGTTTTAATTTCTTTGGCATACTACTACTACTACTTCTACCACTGCTACTACTACTGCCTATGCTCTACTACTACTACTACTACTGCCACTGCTGCTGCTACTACTACTACTACCTCTTCTGCTACTTCTACTACCACTGCTACTACTAATACTGCTGCTACTACTACTATCACTGCTACTACTGCCACTACTACTTCTACTACTGCTACTATTACTGCCTCTGCTGCTGCTACTACTACTGACTTCGCTGCTGCTACTGCTACTATCACAACCACCACTGCTAATACTACTGCCTCTGCAGGTACTACTACTACTACTATGACTACTACCACCACCACTGCGACTACTACCAGTGCTGCTGCTACTACACTGCTACTACTACTACTACTGCTATTATTCCCCCTACTTCCATTCCTACTACTGCCACTGCTGCTAATACTGTCGCTGCTGCTGCTACTACCACCACGTCCTCTGCTGCTACTTCTACTACTGCTACTGCTGCTACTACTACCTCAGCTGCTACTACTATCACTGCTACTGCTACTGCCACAGCTGCTCCTACTACTACCACTGTTACTAGTACTGTTGCTTCTACTACTACTACTACTACTGCCTTTGCTGCTGCTGCTACTAATACCACTACCAGTGCTACTACTACCACTGCTGCTGCTACTACTGCTACCACTACCACTGCCTCCGCTACTACTATTGCCACTGCTGCTAATACTGCCACTGCTACTACTACTAGTACTACTACTGCCTCTGCTGCTATTTCTGCTACCACTGCTACTACTACTACTGCTACTGCTACTACTACTATCACTGCAGTTACTACTACTGACACTGCTGCTACTACTGCTAATAATAATAACTTGTGTTTTATATAATGCTTGCAGCGATAGTTTCGACCTGGGAAGGACTGAAGCCTAGATAGCAACCAGTGTGCAACAGTGCAACTCTGGTGGGTAGTTTTTCTGTTTATTGGGAGTGGGAGGAGTGGGTGAATAGGACAAGACAATCCCCATCTGGACTCGGGGCAACCAGAATTATGTGATTATGAAGCCATAGCGTTTCCCCATAATTGTGGTTTCAGCACTTTTCATCTACTTCGTCATTTACTGAATAATTTGCAGTTTTCAACAAAAAGATATTTTCTAACTAAAATGGATTAAAAGTTGATAAAAGGCAGCATTCAACACATTGACAGGCGCTATGCAAAAGTTTAACGGTCGGTTTTTGGTTACTGTTTCCAGATGTTAGGCTTCTTCTAATGAGGAGAGCGCGTAGCATGGAAGGTAAAACGTACCCCGATTATGGACATTCAGGAATGTGGAGTAGGAAAGACTTTGGCCAAGATGTACGGCCAAGGAATTTGAGACTCGCAAATTGTGTAGCAATAGCGAGTCGCAATTTGCGAGTCGCGAATTGGTATGTGCAACAGTGTCTGCAACACTGATTGCGATTCCCAATTGGGTTCACAAATTGCATGTCTCATGCATATTAATGAGGCACTCGCAATTTGCGATCCCATTGGGAATAGCTAGCCCCCCCAGGTATGGTGGCCTGCTGTGCTCAGCAGACCTCCATGTCTGGGACTGCTTTTAAATAAAGCAGTTTCTTTTTAATGCAGCCCGTTTTCCTTAAAGTTTCATTTTTTAAGGGCAGGTAGTGGTCTCTGGGACCACTGCCTACCCTAAAAAATAGTTTCCCCTGCAGTTGCAAAGGGGAAGGGGTCCCATTTGTGACTGCATTACCATCCTATTGAAGATGTTGGTAAATTGCAAGTGTTTTGCTACTACAATTATGGTCGCAAAACATTCTTACATAGGGTTGCAAGTTGCAATTAGGAAGGGACGCCCTTGGAACGCCTCTTCCTAATTGTGAGTCGCTATTCCTACTTAGTGAGTCTTAAATAAATTGCGACTCGCTAAATAAGGTTTGTACATGGCCCTAACAGTTTTTGTATACGCAAACGGGTCACTAACCCGTTTGCGCATGCAAAACTGGGTCATACATCTGGCCCTTTCTCCTTTAGAAATTTGACATTTATTTCAAACAGTGAGGAAGTCATGAACAATACTTTGTCATGAAAATGCTTTTTTCATTTCTGCGCACATCCTTGTTATACCAGTGACAATGTTAAGGTCTTTTGTCTTAAATCTCGCAGTATCTCTTAGTACGGAAGTTACATTACACATATATACTGTACAATATTTCAGGGGAGGTGGACAGAGGTTCATCCAAAGGTTATCTCCAAACTGCACTTTATAGAGAAGAAAACACACCAGTCACAGGGTAGTCAATGTTTATCATTAAAAGTAGAATATGGTGTTGGCTCGCCCACCTGCCATCAGGCTGCATACCACCCAAGACCCCAAACAGTCTCATTGCCCCCCAGGGGGGAAATGTCTGGGGATTTACACCCTCCGCAGAAGAGGGTGGGAGCAGAAAGCATACTGTATGCTTGTGATTCAGATTATTATTATTTTTTTAAATAATATGGAGGGGGGAAATCAGCTTGTCCTGTCTGAGGTCTATTCACGGTATGGGGTTGGCTGTCTGTGGGGGGTTGGCATTATATATGGTAATAAAATATTACTTTGCATTAATAAGAACCCTAGAAATTCACTGTAAAAAAACAAAGGTTAAAGTTACGTTATATTTGGGTATAGCAATAAAATATTACTTTACATTAAATAAAAACTAGAAAGTCACTGAAAAAAACACAAGTTAAAGTGACGTTATAGTTGGGTACAGTCATAATATCTTACGCTACATTAAAAACAAACTTAGAAATCCACCAAGAAAAACAAAAGTAAAAGGGACGTTATAGTTAGTTTAAAATGTCAGTTAAAATACACTGGGTCTCATTTCGATGACGGTGGGAGTTGCTGCCGACCTACACCATTTCTGTGTGAAAACCAACCGACCATAGGCCTGCGGTTCCGCAAACCTCATTAGGGTGCAACTGCACATGGTGTGATCTCAAACTCCCATTTCTCTGTGGCAGCTTGTGCGGCATACGGAAACCACCTACAGCACAAGCTCTCATTAAGGCCCCAACCAGGGGCCGCGCAGGGGCGGGGGCCCCAAAGACACTTTCCGACAGCAGTTGCATGTTTGAAAGGCTGACATGGAACTGCTGTAGGAAAGTGGCATCATAATCCAGACTGCGGAAACGTCGTCCATTGGGGATTATGAGGTCCTTCCAACTGGCTGACTGGCTTCTTGAGCCCGTCGGAACCGAGTCGGATTCCCCAGCCGGTTTGGACGGCTGTCATTAAATATGGCAGTCGGATTTCAAACCTACGATGTCAGTCAGAATGTCTACGACCAGCAGTAGAAGGCTTACCGACTAACATCGAAATGAGGCACACTGTCTTAAACAAACAAAACCACTGAAATTCACCAGTTACAGCTATCTCAGGTAACTATTACATGTGTCCCCCAAAGTAAGTATAATTCACGTCCTCGCCATGTGTAGTACTGAATTCTAACAAAATATGTACCTGCGGACTGGGGGCAAGCTCACCCCATCACCCCTATACCACCTGCAAGAACATCATCTCTGGCAGCTGGCCCACCTGCACACAACCTATGCCATATAGACCTGGCGCCGCACTGGATGGTCACGGCCGGTGGTCACCCAACCCTTGAAACAGGGGAGGTCAACAGCAGAGAGAGATGCCCACACTTAGCAGTGGCTTAAGGACATACAGTGAGCTTACTACCTGTGGCTCCGAACGCTTGGATACCCCCTCAATGACTGCACGCACAGCTGATGCTTGGGCCAGGCAAAGTGATTACGGGACCCTCTGGTGTACCATGACATTAGCAGTTGTCCTCGGACTGTCAATCTCTGTACCTTTAGATCTGTCTCCCTCATCCTCCTACAAGGCCCAGGTGCAATGCTTGAATGTTGAGAAGAGAGGTGGCTCCAATAACTGCTCCAGCTGAGACAGCAGATCACAGCCTCTTGGCCAGCCATGTTTTCTAGTCCATACACCCTTGTGCGCCTACCCTGCTGCTATGCTACATCCCAAGCCCAGTAAAGAGAGCTCATTGACCTCTCTTTGGAACAAGACCTCAATGGCAGATGTCGAGGTGAAGTAGAGCCCGCCGTCAGCAGGCGCCTGAGGGTCTCCCCCGTTGACCATTTCGCAGAACTACTTGGACCAATTCTTCAAAGAGATCCGTTCTGACGTAGGGTCCCTCAAGGCTCACTTCATGTCCTGCCTTCAGGACATGCACTGTGACATCTTTGAAACAGGGGGGCGAGTAGATGATTTGGAGTGCACCGTAGACTCCCATTGGAAGATCAAATATTCTATGGAGAAGACTGTCAACGCTTGAGCAGCAACAGGTTGAGCTTCAGGCCAAGCAGGAAGTCCTGGAAAATGGAAGCCACAGGAATAACATTCACATCCAGGGGGTGTCCAAGTGGGCAGAAGGAGATGACATCATCGCTTTTCCTTCAAAGCTCCTGCACTCCATCCAGGGCGACACGAACGCAGCACCCCTACCCTGAACAGAGAGCCCTGAGAGTCGTCAGTACCTGGGCAATCTGGCACCGGCCCTGATATCTTTTTTTTTTTTTTAAATATTTTTATTGACAATTTTTACATAATTAATACATCCCCCCCACCCCCCCTTTCCCTGACCAAGTGCATGTCGAGGAAAAAAAAGAAAAAAACATAGATACATAAATACATTAATAAGCCACTATATACCAACATACAATAGAAATTAATCCGGAATGTGCTATATGATTCCAAAAAGGTATGCGTATACATAATACCACATACTTAATATATACATACATCATCTGTTGGTCTAAGCTACGTTATAGGGATACAAAATAATATATATGTAAATAATACTATAATCCAAGATTGCTTATAAAGTTAAAAAAGGAGTACATATGTGTATACTACTATATGCTTATTATATACATGCATCAGTTAATTTTCACTGTGCTATAGAAGTACAAAGAAATATATATGTAAATAATACTATATACGCTAAATGCAATCAAGTATGTCTCTGGATCCATAATAGCATTGGTGACCAGATCCGCATACCCATTAATCTTTTTTAACGCCTTTGTTTTTATAAATTGCAACCTCCAGACTACAGGTGGCTAAAAACCTAGCCCTCCATTGTTGAAATGCCGGTGGCTCTGGATCTAACCAAGCTGATGCAATTGTAAGTCGAAGTATTGCCATGGCCACAAATATTAGCCCCTGAGTGTTTGTCTGCAATTCCCGATTTGCCACACCAAGCATTATTTCTTCAGTTGAGATTTCTATTCTTGTTTCACAGACCTCTGATAAGAATTCCGAGATATCATTAATCAGCTTAGTAAGAGTGTTACATGTAGCAAATATATGGATAATATCGGCCCCATATAGTGCACAACGAGGGCATGTTGTTCCCTTCCCTGTTCCCCATTTAGTAATCTTCTTAGGGGTATAGTAAAGGCAGAAGAAGGTTTTGTAAAATTGTGCCTGTAGTTTTATTGACATCAATGAGTTCAAAGCTAAGTCGTATGCCATGCGGGGAATATTTGACTGTACTTCTAGTTGTTCCTGCCACATTGCGTATTGTTTCTCCATATCATCTAGGACCATTACATTAAAATATTCATAGATTTCCCCGATCCTGAGAGTTCTTTGTTCCTGCATAGATTGTCAATCAATTGATTATTCAGGAATTTCTCCCGACCACCAGTTTTCTTTGTTAGAAAATCTCTAACTTGCAAGAACTTGAAAAAATCCCTATGGCTGATATTATATTCCTCATGTAGATCCTCAAACATCTTGAGGCAGCCTTGTTTATAAAAGCAGCCCAGTTGCACCATCCCCGCCGATACCCATCTGTTTATGCAGGTATCATGAAATATTAGTGGTAGATCGTTATTACTATTCATTGGTGTGTAAAATGAAAATCGCCCGAGCCCCAACACCTTGCGAATACTACTCCATGCTTTATATGCCCCTCTAATAGTCTTAAATTTGACTTTCTTAAAATAGTTATCATTTGTATGTCGCCAAAAGCAGCCGGCACAATCTTCTCCTAATAGGAGTTCTTGAGGAGACGGGATCTCTTGACTATTGCTACCATTCGAGATCAAGTAGGCACAGTATTTTATAACAGTGGCCCAGTAATATAATTTAAAGTTCGGTAGGGATAGACCTCCCTTTTCCTTCGGTAATGTCAATTTTTTAAGAGCTCGACGTGGTTTCTTATATCCCCAGATAAAGCTTGAAAGCATGGAGTCAATAGTCACAAAGATCTTGGGGGGGAATTCAAGGCAGATGGTCCTAAAGAAATATAAAAATCGAGGCAAAAAAACCATCTTAATCAAGTTACAACGGCCCCCTATAGTTAAATGTAGATTATCCAATCGGATCATTTCCTTCTTTGTTCGGGAAATCAGAGGTTTTAAGTTAATATCGACAATGTTTGTGATTTTTGCCCTGATATCTTGACGAGGGTTCACAATTCACATCTTAATCGAAAAAGAAACCATTCTGCGTGCCTCCAGGGGTAAAGCTGATTTGATCTCCAGGGGCAACACTATCCAACTCTTTCAAGATCTTTCCCCGGTCATGCTACATAAGCGCTGTGACTTCAAACAGATTACTGACAAGCTGAGGGAGTTAGACATTTGCTATCAATAGGGTCATCCCTTTGCACTCATGTTTCACTGAAAGGGTGAGCAACGCTCCTTGCACTCCCTTACAGAAGCAAAAAGGCTACTGGACATTCCTGTGGAAGGCCCTGGCAGAGACCTTTCCCCGCCAAGAGATACGGCAAGAGATTAGCATGTGGAAAGACTATGTACCCAACACGTCAACGACTGGCTAATACTCTCTGTATATGACTATGCAGCACCTCAGAAAATTGCCATATCCTCAATCTGCAGCAAGACCCTGACGTTGTCCTTCTCCTGAGGGAAGATATCCACCACATTTTCCGACTGAAATATCCCCTTTGTCACTGGGCCTACGCCTCTACTAAAACTCTTGGGAAGGCTATTTTATGTCAGGCGGGATTCTGCTCTACCATCTTAAAAGCTGTCAGGGATAGAGAAGGGCGCTTTTTGAAAATGAAACTTCTTAAACGCGCACGTCCTCTCAACCTCCTTTACAAATATGCCCCAACCAAGCCCAGTACCTTTACATTAGGGGCATCCTAGTCCTGGTGGATTTGATGGGTGAAATTATTGTGGGAGGTGACTTTAACTTGGAATGGGATCTAGACCTTGACCGAAGTTCGGCCTCCTACCAGGGCCCAAGGGGCAAAGTCAGCCCAACTCTAACGTGAAATAGTGGACCTGGGACTGGTAGATACTTGGAGATATAAAAAACCCAGCGTACAAGATTTTCCAGTCTGATCTCATGTACATGCCTCTTACTTCATTGGTTATATCTTTCTTTCCCATTCCCTACTCATGGATGTCAATACCATCACCTTCTCAGACATCTTCACTTCAGGACATGCGCATGAAGAGCTGGTGTTTCCCTGTGACTACGGCTCCCGCACCGCCTTCATGACCTGGTAGATGTAGTCGAGATACAGCAAGGAATTGTACACTACTTTGATCATAACGCTGGCCTGGACATGTGCTCTGAGATGGGTTTAAGACCGCTGTCACATGGGTGATATCGACTATTGCCATAGCTAAAGTGAGGGAGGTCAGGCTGGTAAAGGCAAACCTAGCGGCGGAGATTAAGACCCTAGAAAGATTAGACCAAACAACACCCTCCTGACACAACAAATGTCAACAGTTGATCCTGCAGGGCAGTCGAGAGCACACAGAACTAACAAAGTTGAACGTTCTCTTCTGGTTTTAAAACAGATGTACTATGAGGGGGATCAAAGTTGGCTAAATACTAGCCCAGAAATTATGCCATCAACAAGCCAAGACCCATGTTTCTAAAATCCGGGTGAAGGACACTACCTTGGCGACCACTGAACAGGCTAAGCAACAGGCATTCCATGACTACAACCAGACCTTTCATACCCTGGATGATATCCCTCAGGAACTGATAGACACCTACCTTCAGCAGTGTGACTAGGAGCACTTTGACTCTTGCCACACCAAACTACTTGATGCTCCGACCATACTTGAGGAGCTCCAATAGGTGCTGTGGGTAAACACCGGGCCCAGATGGGCTTCCAGTCACCTTCTATAGAGTATTCCTCCCTACCCTAGAAGCTCGGCTATTGACCCTGTTCAACTCTTCCACCCATTACACAGGTCTTATACCGACTATGGCCGCAGCAGAAATTACCCTAATCCCTAAACCAAGGACCCCCCACTGGGTGCCTATTACCCCCATAGCCCTTCTGAATACCTATGACAAGCTTTTTACAAGTATTTTCTTGCCAATAGGCTGGAGCAATACCTCACCCAGCCTCATCGATACTTTTTATATGTAATAGGCAAGAGGCAGATATCATACGCTGGGTTGCGCATTTGGTGGCGAAATCCCATTGTCACAACATCCTGGTTCGCTTGATCAAGAGAAGGCCTTTTAAACAGTGTTCCTGAGGGCAGTTCTCCACAAGATTAACTTAGCCCCCACACTGTCCACCTGGAATAAGGCGAACTGGCTGAAGTGTCAGCGGTCCATCCTAAAGGACCCCATCACCACAAAACCTTTATACATCTCATGGCTAGGCCTCATCAGTGTTATAAAAATAAATGTCCTGCCCAGGGTACTCTATGGTTTCTCAACTCTACTCACGCCCATCCCAACTGATGACATTGTGTGCCTGCAGCAGGACATATGCTCCTTCATCCGGGGTGGTAAAAGGCACAGGTTTTCAAACTCTTTGCTAATGTTACTCAGAGACAAGAATGGCCTCACTTGCCCTAACCTCCTCGAATACTATTGGTTGGCTCACTTGCACTATATTTCAGAGTGGGTTAATGTCAACACCCAACTCCTACCTGCAGGAGATATTGATTCCACGGGAGCGAAGAGGGGACTCCAATCTCCCAAAAGACAGCGCCAACCTGAGTGTAAGTACAACCTCAAGAATAGCCAACTTTCTCTCAGGGGAGAAGATACAAGAAAATTGGACCACTCTAGACAGAAGACAGCAGCAATACAGCATGCAAATCTACAATTCGTCAGGATCAACAGCCAAAGTCTGCAGTCACAAAAGAAATGAAGAAACAAACATTAATGATGGCTGAATCAAGCATATACTAGTTCAAACTTTTCTGATTGTAAGTGAGCGTTCTTTGTGTAAAATCATATACTCACAAAATTTCTGTCCTTTTCCATTCAGAAGTTAAAAGCACTGCCAAGAACACGTACAGAGGAAGCTACAAAGTAGCAAAGTAAAATGTATCTTCTTTAATAAACCATAAACACTGTCAAGGTTTCTTCATCAGTGCACTGACCTTTAAATGCAGGTTGTGTAGAATCAGTTGTTATGTACACTTTCCTTCGTCCTTCATCCAAACTCTAGGTCAAAAACAGGCACCTTTTGATGGAGGGAAAAATAAGGGAAAGGATCAATGGAAAAGACTGCTGCAGGATGGAGTCGATCACCAGCAGGAGAGCGCGGGGATGCAATCAGCGAGAGTGAGTGCCAGCGTGTAGAAAGCCTTTCCTACACGCTTAGGAAATGCTGGTAGAATTTCCAAAAAGGTGGTGAGAACAAAGTGGCTCCAACGCTGAGTGAATCTCTCCCACGCGGGAACCAAAAATACGGTGATTGCGCCATGAAACGCCGGCAACGGAAACAGATGGCGATGGAGTCCGCCGGTACTGAGGTGCTGTTGCCGATGCATAAAGGGGGACGGGCGGGCCACCTAATTTTTTTCGTCTGGAGGTTATATATGCCCCGTTGATTGCTGAGCTGAACGACTGCTATCACGGTTGTTACGCATCCATCAATTCGACAGTGGGTTATTTATGCCCTTCTTTTTTGAATGAGTAGAACTTTTGACCTACTCTGTTCACTGTTATCAGAAGTGTCCGAGGCTTAAGGAGTAACTACTCGATAGTGCCAGGTGTACATTAAAATATAGAGGTTTATATATTTAGCTTATGCCCTGTTGGAATCCTCTTTGATTTTGGAGAAACAAGGTTGCCAATACACGTTGCTGCATGTACTCAGCATGAATGAAGAATAAAGGTTCTTATAAAAGAACGTGATCTAGACACACTCGGAGGATTCTAAAATCTATTTTTTGACTGCTGTGCTGGAACCTCAAGAGATTACCGAACCATGATGAAGTTCCGAAAGGAACGAAATGCGTTGGCTGAGGCCTTTTAAAGATTGAATAAATAAAGGATTTAACTTTCACGAAATTGAAAATCTCTGGACTCTTATCTTTGGTGCACCATCTTTGTCTTCAAGATGGTAACGGAGTCCAGAGAACGGAGCATAGTCCAAACCTGAACCAGGGAAGTAAGCCATGCAACGTCCTGTTCCAAGAGTCCTCTTTTATGTTGATGATTCACCCCAGCTGTGGCACCGTTGGAATTACGAAATTACACAAAGAAGGCTTCCCTAATTCCTGCCTTGTTTTTAATCACAGAAGTGCATATTGGGTATTGTAGTGTATACCCAAGTGCACAGGAGGCTCGAGGAGTAACAGTTCTCCCTCCCATGGCCTATTTACAGGACGGGGTTTAGTGGGGTTTAGTGCATGGAATCTACGCACCAGGAGAGGGGCATGAACGTTTTCTGCGGGTTCCAATGACCTATCATCAAGAGCATATCCCACCCAATCTATGAGGTGTTGTAGTTTTCCTTGATACATCCGGTAATCCAGGATACGCCTAACTTCATACTCCAGTTCTCCTTCAATGCTCACTGGTGGGGAGGGGATTCAGGAGCGGATAAGGGAACATGAACTTTTAATAATGATGTATGAAATACGGGGTGGATTTGCATTTCCGGAGGTAAGTCTAATCTCATGGTAACAGGGTTGATGACTGTGATTATCATGCTAGGCCCAATATACCTAGGTTGTAGCTTTCTGGGCCCTGGCATTCTAAGATTTTTTGTGGCTAACCATACTTACTCTCCAACAACATAATCTGGAGCTGGACGCCGATGTTTATCAGCTTGTAATTTCATGTTATCTTTAGCATGTTGTAACTCAAGTTTTGCCTTGTTCCATATTGTGGCATGATGTTCCTTCACTGCAGGTATATTATCTATTTCTAAAGATGCGTGTAGGGGTAAAAACTTGGGGTGACAACCATACAAAGAAAAGGTGATATCTTGGTTGCGGAATGGGTGGTGTAATTATAAGCAGATTCTGCCAAAGGAAGAGCTCGAACCGAGTTACCAGTAGTGGTGCTTAACAGGTATCATAAATATTGTTCAAGAGTTTGATTGGTTTGTTCTGTGTGGCTGTCAGTTTGAGGGTGATAAGCTTTGGAAAGCCTGTGTTCTATGTGTAGTGCCTTACATATCCCTTTCCAAAACCTTGAGATGAACTGCATTATCTTATCAGAAATAATAACCAAAGGTATTCCATGAATTCTCACAATTTGCTCAATAAATGTACTGGTTAACTCCTTAGCTGTAGAAAGCTTCTTAAGTGGTAAAAAATTAGCCATTTTCGTTAGTAGGTCCACTTCTACCAGAATCTTAGTGAATCCTTGTGTGACCGGCATATCAATTATGAAATCCATACTGATGGAATGCCATGGAATATGGCGGATGGGCAATGGATGCAATAATCCTGCAGGAGCACAATGCGAGGCTTTCTGCCTGACACAGGTAGGACAAGCTTTAACATACTCACTAATATCCTTCATCATTCCTTTCCACCAAAACCACCTTTGACTAGTCTGCCCTGTCTTTTCTCACCCAGGATGAGCTACCATAGGAAGATTATGGCACGATTGCATGACCATAAGGCGCAGCTCATTGGTAGGAACAAAGAGACAGTTTTCAAGATAGAATAGACCCTTGTCTATTGTATTCCCAGCCACTTCCAACCAGTCCACAGAATCCAGTGTTGCACAAGCTTGAGTTAATTTATCAAAGAAACCTTTAGAGTTATCTATCTCCTATAATACCCAGACCTTTTGTCTGGGTATTATAGGAACTAGAGATTCCATGTGGTTCTTGTTTTCCTTTCCCAAATGAGACAGAGCGTCAGCTTTGCCACGTCTTTCCCCGGGTCGATACGTAATGATAAATTCATACTCACTAAAGAAAGAAACCCATCTCATTTGTCTTGTTGTGAGCGCTCTGACAGACTTTAAGAACTGTTGATTCCTATGATCTGAATACATTGTGATGACATGTGGGGACCCCAACAGATAATGTCTCCATTCTTGAAATGTAAGTTTAATAGCTAACAGTTCTCTCTCACCTATAGTGTAGTTCTGCTCTGCTGGAAGAATTGTTTTAGAAAAGTAAGCCACAGGGTGTAAAGAACCTGTCTTGTTGTCTCGTTGAGATAAAAACCCCCTACAGCATATTGTGTTGCATCCGCCTCCAGATAATAGGGTAGTGTATTGTCTGAATGGCTTATGATAGAAGCAGAGGTAAGCCGATCCTTTGGTGGTTTAAATGCAGTTTCGACTTCCTCGGTCCACACAAACGCAGTACCTATCCTCAGCAGTTTGGTAATAGGGGTGATGATGTCTGAAAAATTATCAATAAACTTTCTATAAAAGTTTGCAAAAGTAAGGAAAGATTGGACTTCACGTACTGTACTACGACTTGACCAATTTAGGATGTCTGTGATTTTAGTGGGATCCATATAAATTCAGTCTGGAGAAATGACAAACCCCAGGAAATCTACTTGTGTTGCATGGAAAGTACATTTATCCAGCTTTGCAAAAAGCTGGTTCTCCTTGAGGCGTTGTAAGATCTTTATAACATGATCGACATGTTCTTCTTCTGACTGAGAGTATATCAATATATCATCGATATACACGATTACAAAAAGGTAGATATAGTGTCTCAATATCTCATTGACATAAAACTGAAATGCTACTGGTGCATTACATAAACCAAATGGCATCACACCATACTCATAGAGGCCAAACGTGGTGCGAAACGCACCTCGTATTTGGTCTAGCAGAACAGAAATAAGAGGAAGAGTGTACTTGTTTTTAATAGTGACCTTGTTGAGAGCTCTATACTCCAGGCAAGCTCTCAATCCACCTTCACGTTTAGGTATAAAAAACAGAGGAGATGAGACTGGGAGGTGGAGTTTCTTATAAAGCCTTTCTGTAACATGTCTTAAATGTATTCTTTAAGTTACACAGTTTCAGGCTCAGTCAGAGCATGGATATGACTAACTGTCAATTCTGCACCAGGAATCAGATCTATTCTACAATCAAAAGATCTGTGCGATGGCAATGCTACTGCTTTAGTTTCATCAAAAGCTTCCTTATAAGCAGAATACACTGTTGGTAATGTGGAGGTATTTTTTTTGGGTAGTAACTGCACAACGCAATGGAGTTTTCCATTCTGTGGCTTCTTCATAGCAGTGCAACATACAGTAATGAGATTTTAAGACGACTTTGCAAGATGTCCAATCAATAAAGGGATTGTGCAGTTGTAACCATGGAACTCCCAAGATGGCACCAAAACTGGGTGTATCAATTAAGTTGAATCTTATTACTTCTGAATCCACCTTATCATACAACACAACTATATCCAAAGTTTGATAGGTAATCAACGCAAAGGTTAGTTTAGAGGTGTCTACTGCTCTTACCGTTTCCGGTTGAGATTTAGGAATAAATTGTACTCCTAGATATTTTGCAAGAGTGATATCTAAGAAATTACCAGTTGCTCTGGAATCCAACTGAATAGCCAATGTCTTTCTGCTCTGAGACGGCATTATCATGGTAACTGATATAGTAAAATGTGTGGGTACTTGTTCTAAAGTGGTGACTAGATACTGAGAGATCTCATATACTTTAGAACTCGAAAGACTGATCTCTTGTTCCTTCAAGTTTTCTAGTTTTCCGACTGTGTGGAATAACTCTTTTTCATCACTGATGTCTTTAGGATTAGTCTGGGTTTCCCTGGGCATTCCTTAGCATGATGTGCACCTTTGCTGAGGTGGTGCTGAGTCATACTGAGGTGGTGGTGCTGTACCGGGGCTCTGGTGGTGCTGAACTGGTGATCAGGTGGTGCTGAGTGATGCTGAGTTGGTGCTGTGCTGAGGTGATACTGTGCTGGGTCTGCACTGGTGCTGACGTGGGGCTGTGCTGGTGATGATGCACTGATGTAGAAGTGGTGCTGTTCAGATGCTGAGATGGTGCTGTGCTGATGTTGAGGTGGTGCTGTGATGGGTTGGTAGTGCTGCACTGATTCTGCGGTGCTGTGGCACTGTTGCTGAGGTGGTGCTGCACTGGGGGAGGTGCACTGATGAAGAGGTGGTGCTATGCTGATGCTGAGATTGTTCTTATGCTGAGGTGGTGCAGTGGTGGTCTCAAGCGGCGCTGTGCTGTTGTTGAGGTGGTGCTGTGCTGATGCGGAGGTGGCGCTGTGGTGATGCTGAGGTGGTCCTGCGCTGATGCTGAGGAGTGGCTGTGCTTATGATGTGCTTGTGCTGAGGTGGTGCTAAGGGGGTACTGTAGTGTTGCTGAGTGATACTGAGATGGTGCTGAGTGATACTGCTGAGGAGGTGGTGTGCTTGTGTGGAGGTGGTGCTGAGTGATACTGAGGTAGTGCTGAGTGATGCTGAGGTGTTGGTCAGGTGGTGCTGTGCTGGTGTTCAGGTGGTGCTGAGTGATGCTGAGTGATGCTGAGTTAGTGCTGCACTAGTGTTGAGGTGATGCTGCACTGGTGCTGAGGTGGTTCTGTGCTAATGCAGAAGGGGTGTTGGGTTAGAGCCAAGATGGTGCTGTGCTGATGAAGTGATGGGGCTGCGCTGGTGCTGAGTTGGTGCTGTTCTGGTGGCGCTGTGCTGATTCAAATGTGGTGCTGTATTGATGATGAGGAGGTGCTGTGGTGATATTGAGGTGGTTCTTCATTGATTCTGAAGTGGTGCTGGGTTGGTGCTGAGCTACTGTTGGGGAAGGCCTCTGAACAGGTGCTAAGGGTGGTGCTCCACGGGTGGCTGTGCCTTGGTGCAGAGATGGTGCTGTGCTGATGCTGCTGGTGCTGTGCTGATGTGGAGGTGGTGCTGAGGTGGTGCTGCGCTGGTGCTGAGGTGGTGCTGCACTTATGCTAGGTTGGTGTTGCACTGGTGGTGGTGCAATGATGACAAGGTGGTGCTATGCAGATACTGAGGTGGTGCTGTGCTGATGCTGAGGTGGTGCTGTGGTGGTGCTCAGATGGTGCTGTGCTGATGCTCAGTTGGTGCTGAGTGATGCTGTGGTGGTGGTGCTGTGCCTGTACTCAATTGGTACTGAGCTGGTGCTCAGGTGCTGCTGAGAAATGCTAAGTTCATGCTGTGCTGAGTTGATGCACTGATGCTTAGGTGGCGCTGCGCTGATGCTGAAATGGTGCCCAGATGCTGCTGTGCTGATGCTGAAGTGGTACTGTGATGATGCTGAGGTGCTGCTGCGCTGATGCTGTGCTGGTGCTGAGGTAGTGTTGAGTAATACTGTGGTGGTGCTGAGTGATGCTGTGGTGGTGCTGAGTGACGCTGTGGTGGTGGTGCTGTGCTGGTACTCACTTGGTACTGAGCTGGTGCTCAGGTGCTGCTGAGAAATGCTGAGTTTGTGCTTTGCTGAGGTGATGCACTGATGCTTAGGTGGTGCTGCGCTGATGCTGAAGTGGTGCTGCTGTGGTGCTGAGGTGGGGTTGCGCTGGTGGTGAGGTGGGGCTGTGCTGGTACTGAAGTGGGGCTGTGCCGGTGGTAGTGCACTGATGCAGAGGTGGTGCTGTGCTGTGCTGAGATGATGCTATGCTGATGTTGAGGTGGTGCTGGTTTGCTGTTGAGGTGGTGTTGCGCTGGTGCGGACTTGGTGCAACATTTATGATGGGGCACTGATGAGGAGGTGGTGCTGTTCTGATGCTGAGATGGTGCTGTGCTGATGCTGAAGTAGTGTTGTGGTGATGCTCAAGTCGTGCTGTGCAGCTGCTGAGATGGTGCTGCGCTGCTGCTGAGCTGCTGCTGCGCTGATGCTGTGTTGTTGCTAAGGTGGTGCTGCACTGATGCTGAGATGGTGCTGAGTTATACTGAAGTGGTGCTGAGGTGGTTGTGTGCTTGTGTGAAGGAGGTGCTCAGGTGGTGCTGAGTGATAACGAGGTGGTGTTGAGTGATGCTGAGGTGGTGCTGACTGATGCTTTGGTGGTGTGAGGTGATGCTCCACTGGTGCTGAGATGGTGAGTGATACTGAGGAGCTGCTGTGCTGATGCTGAGGAGGTGCTGAGTGATGCTGTGGTGGCACTGAGTGATGCTGTGGTGGTGCTATGATGATGCTGAGTGGGTGTTGTGCTGATGTTGAGGTGGTGCTGCACCAGTCCCGAGGTGATGCTGCACTGGTGCTGAGGTGGTGCTTTCCTGATGCTGAGTTGATGCTGCACTGCTGGTGGTACACTGACGAAGAGGTGGTGCTGTGCTGATGCTGAGGTGGTGCTGGACTGATGCTAAGATGGTGCTGTGCTGATGCTGAGCTGGTGCTAAGGTGGGTCTGCACTGGTGCTGCACTGGTGCTGAGTGATACTGAGATGGTGCTGGTGTGGTGCTGAGTGATACTGAGGTGGTGCTGAATGATGCTGAGGTGGTGCTGACTGATGCTTTGGTGGTGTGAGGTGATGCTCCACTTGTGCTGAGATGGTGAGTGATACTGAGGAGCTGCTGTGCTGATGCTGAGGAGGTGCTGAGTGATGCTGTGGTGGCACTGAGTGATGCTGTGGTGGTGCTATGATGATGCTGAGTGGGTGCTGATGTTGAGGTGGTGCTGCACTAGTCCCGAGGTGATGCTGCACTGGTGCTGAGGTGGTGCTTTCCTGATGCTGAGTTGATGCTGCACTGCTGGTGGTACACTGACGAAGAGGTGGTGCTGTGCTGATGCTGAGGTGGTGCTGGACTGATGCTAAGATGGTGCTGTGCTGATGCTGAGCTGGTGCTAAGGTGGGTCTGCACTGGTGCTGCACTGGTGCTGAGTGATACTGAGATGGTGCTGGTGTGGTGCTGAGTGATACTGAGGTGGTGCTGAATGATGCTGAGGTGGTGCTGAGTGATGCTTTGGTTGTGCTTTGGTTGTGCTCAGATGATGCTGTGCTGATGCTCAGGTGGCGGTGAATGATACTGAGTTGGTGCTGCGCTGGTGCTGAGGGGATGCTGCACTGGTGCTGAAATAGTGCTGCACTAATGCTGAAGTGGTACTGAGTTGCAGCTGTGCTGGTGCTGCGCTGATGTTTAGGTGGTGCAGTGTTGATGCTGAGGTGGTGCTGCACTGATGCTGAGGAGTGGCTGCGCTTATAATGTGCTTGTGCTGAGGTGGTGCTGCACTGGTGCTGAGGTGGTGCTGAGGTGGTACTATAGTGTTGCTGAGTGATATTGAGATGGTGCTGAGGTGGTGGTGTGCTTGTGCGGAGGTGGTGCTCAGGTAGTGCTGAGTGATACTGAGGTGGTGCTGAGTGATGCTGAGGTGGTGCTCAGGTGGTGCTGTGCTGGTGCTCAGGTGGTGCTGAGTTGGTGCTGCGCTAATGTTGAGGTGATGCTGCACTGGTGCTGAGGTGGTGCTGTGCTAATGCGGAAGGGGTGCTGTGTTGGAGCTGAGATGGTGCTGCACTGATGAAGTGGTGGGGCTGTGCTGGTGCTGAGTTGGTGCTGCGCTGCTGGTTCTGCACTGATGCAAGGGTGGTGACGGGTTGATGCTGAAGAGGTGCTGTGCTGTTTTTGAGGGATGCTGAGGAGATGTTGCTCTGGTGCTGCATTGATGCTGAGCTGCTGTTGAGGGGCTCTGCACTGGTGCTGAGGTGGTGCTGCACTGGAGGTCGTGCATTGGTGCAGAGGAGGTGCTGTGCCAATGCTGAGATGGTGCTGTGCTGATGTTGAGGTGGTGCTGAGGTGGTGCTGCGCTGGTGCTGCGGTGGTGCTGTACTGATGCGGATTTGGTGCTGCACTGGTGGTGGTGCAATGATGACAAGGTGGTGCTATGCAGATACTGAGATGGTGCTGTGCTGATGCTGAGGTGGTGCTGTGATAGTGCTCAGGTGGTGCTGTGCTGATGCTGAGGTAGTGCTGAGGGATGCTGAGGTTGTGTTGAGTAATGCTGTGGTTGTGCTGTGGTGGTGCTGAGTGATGCTGAGGTAGTGGTGCTGGTACTCAGGTGGTGCTGAGCTGATGCTCACGTGGTGCTGAGTAATGCTCAGTTGGGGCTGTGCTGAGGTGAATGCTGATGCTTATGTAGTGCTGCATTTGATGCTGAAGTGGTGCTGTTTTGGTGCCGAATTGCTGCTGAGGTGGGGTTGTGCTGGTGCTGAGGTGGAGCTGTGCTGGTACTGAAGTGATGCTGTGATAGTGGCTGTGCACTGATGCAGGGGTGGTGCTGTGCTGAGTTGGTGCTGTGATGATGTTGAGGAGGTGCTGTTTTGTTGTTGATGTGGTTTTGAGCTGGTGCTGACTTGATGCTGTACTGGTGGTAGTACACTGATGAGAAGGTGTCGCTGTGCGGATGCTGAGATGGTGCTGTGCTGATGCTGAAGGGGTGCTGTGGTGATGTGCTGCTGCTGAGGTGGTACTGTGCTGATGCTGAGGTGCTGCTGCGCTGATGCTGTGCTGGTGCTGAGGTGATGCTGAGTGATACTGAGTTGGTGCAGAGGTGATTGTGTGCTTGTGTGGAGGTGGTGCTGAGTGATAATGAGGTGGTGCTGAGTGATGCTGTGGTGGCACTGAGTGAATCTGTGGCGGTGCTATGCTAAGATGGTGCGGTGTGATGTTTAGGTGCTGCTGTGCTGGTCCTGAGGTAGTGCTGAACTTGTGCCGAGGTGGTGCTGAGTTGATGCTGCACTGTTGGTGGTACACTGATGAAGAGGTGGTGCTGTGGCTGATATAGTGCTATGCTGAGGTGGTGCTGAGGTGGTGCTGTGCTGATGCTGAGGTGGTGCTGCACTGATGTTGAGATGGTGTTGTGCTGATGCTGTGCTGGTACTGAGGTGGTGCTGCACTGGTGCTGCTGTAGTGCTGAGTGATACTGAAATGGTGCTGAGGTGGTGTTGAGTATTATCTGAGATGGTGCTGAGTGATGCTTTGGTGGTGCTCAGATGATGTTGTGCTAGTGCTCAGGTGTCGCTGTGTGATGCTGAGTTGGTGCTGCACTGGTGCTAAGGGGATTCTGCACTGGTGCTGAGATAGTGCTGCGTTAATGCTGAAGTGGTACGGAGTAGCTGCTGTGCTGGTGCTGAGGTGGTGCTGCCCTGATGCTGTGGTGGGGCTGCATTGGTGCTGAGTTGGTGCTGTGCTGGTGGTGGTGCACTGATGTGGAGGCGGAGCTGTGCTAATGCTGAGGTGGTGCTGTGGTGGTGTTGAGTGATGCTGAGGAGATGCTGCACTAGTGCTGAGGTGATTTTGAGTGATGCTGTGTTGGCGCTGAGTGATGCTGTGGTGGTGCTGCACTGATGGTGAGGTTGTGATCCTGCATGGATGCTGAGGTAGTGCTGCACTGGTAGTGAAGTGGTAGTGCACTGGTGCAGAGGTGGTGCTATGCTGGTGCTGAGGTGGTGCTGCGCTGGTGCTGCACTGCTGCTGAAGCGGTGGAGTGCTGTTGCTCTAGTGGTGTTCAGTTACTGCTGAGTGAGGCTCAGGTGGTGTTACGGTGATGCTGCTGAAGTGGTCCTGAGTGGTGCTGACTGGTGCTGAAATGGTGCTGCGCTGTTTGTGAGATAGTGCTGCGGTGGTGCTGAGGTGGTGTCGCATTGTCTACTTGCAGGGAATAGTGTTAAGTAACCTCATATTAAGGCCGCATTTGGAGAGTACAAGGAGGCAACCCATTGATATTTGTTTTATTTCACCAATGATTAAAACCTAAAAGAAAGCATCAAAAGTTTAAAACGCACAATTTAGAGCTGCTTCAATTTCATAAAATGGAGCATTAACAACATGTTTACCTCTTTAATTGTATCCAAATAATTACACTGTCAAAAGCACAATGTAAATAGGTTGATCCTACTTTCGTGCATCTTCTTAAACTACACTTCCATTAAGTAAGAATATTATTTAAGGTTGTGACATTTGAGCTAATGAAACCAAAATGTTATAGGATAAAAAAACAACATAGCCTCTGACTTAAAAAGCATTCGCGAAACCAAACTCAGTGGAAAACAAGTTAAGGACACGATTTGCAGCCCTCGGCTGAGCGAGTTCGGAAAGCCAAACAAACCAAAGCAAATGAAAAAGTAGTGCGCTGAAACTATCACATATAGCTGATAATAATAATAATAATAATAATAATAATCCACATTTGTAAATGCAGTGATCCATGTAACAGGTCTAGTCTCCAGGGTGTGACCAAAACAGCATACATGTAAACTATTCACCAACGAAAACAAAGACATTTTGAAAGGCGCATGAAGGAACGAAAAATGAATGGATGGGTGTGCCGAAAGCCCATACATTAGATATAGCATGCCTCGAGAGACAGCGAATGCGCTGCCTAGGCGAGAACTAAAAAGTGGACCACCCTTGTAAATCAGAGTAGTTTTACACTTGTAAAGACATGCTGTATAAGTGTTTTGGAAGGTATGGGAAACTGCGAGCGTGCTGCAGACTATAGTTGTGGTAATATCAGGTAAATCAAAAGTAAAAAATGTCCACTAGACTATCGAGCACGCCCACAAACAGCCAAAAAACCGACCCACATACTGACCTGTCACACCAGCCTTTGGGCATTGCCAGGTTGTCGAAACCATGAAAAAATCTGCGGGGCTACTGAGTCAAACAAGACTCTTATTATAGCTAACGACCTAAAAATCTGTAATACTATTGACGGAGGAAGGACAGTCCTCAATGAGGAAGCCCTTAGAAAAGAAAATCCTTAAAAAAGGACGGATTCCCATCACTCACCGAGGTGACATGCTTCATCATCTGGGTCTCATCCTAGTCACACATTGGTGTAACCAAGGGCTACAACCTTCTCAATCAGAGAGGGGCGCTCACAGATGTTTTCAAATAAGTATGGTGAAAAAGCTGAAGTGAGAAAGCTCTCTATGATCTCACAGCTGTGAAGAGAAAATTGTATTAGGGTGATGGGCGCAGCGCATGAAAGTGAAAGTGAGATTAAAAATGGATAGCAAAATAATTTTTTTTTTAATAAGTATTTCTTGTTATCCACACTAAAAACAGTGCAAAAGCAGTTTGAACAAATAACTGCGGTGATGTAATAACTTGGTCTACATGTTTCAGCCAAGCGAATTGTTAATCCTCTGCTTTCTTCAGGACCAAAATAACCTATATTGCTACTGCGTTGTGAAAAACAAAAATATAAATATACAAGGTTGGAATGAATACAACCATGTAACCTGGCTTCCTCCAGGTGTTCAAATCCTCTGTAGTACACGAGATGCTGATGGCACCTGTGGAGAAAGATACTTTTAGACAAACAGAAAGATAGGTCTTATGCTAAAACCAAATATTAATATACCGTGATGCAAATAAGTCAACATCAGTTCAAATGTGTATAACCATTATCCACAGAACAAATAGCATGTAGGTGCTTATGCTCACCCGTGTCTTATGAGGAGTCGACCTCACCTCATCTGGCTGCTTTATGGAAGAAAGAGAGAAAACTAACAATGGTATGCAGACACCGAGATATTCCTCAAGTCTGACAAATCATTCACTTTTATATTCCAAAACCTGCATTGTGAAGAACTTTGTGTAAAAAATCGAGAAGGCAGAAAGCCAGCCGAACCTCATTGGGATCGATTCACAAAAGTATTTGGACATATAGGGCCTTATTTATGAAGGCCTTGCGCCGCCGGTGCGTCACTTTTTCCCATTTTAAAAGTGGCGCACCGACGACGCAAAGCCTTCATAAATAACGCCCATAGATTTGACATCCACGCAGAAACTTGTTTTAGGAGTGTTTAACAACATTTAGAATTCACAAAAGTTGGTTTTACATAGGCAAATGGATTTACATATACAAAGAAAAAATCAGTTAATTCGAAGCTGCATACCTGTGTTGGCCTTTCTACCTGGAAAACAATAACAGTACATGGTGAGATTTACGCCAGCTGAGCACCGTTATGCAGAAGCACATTTTATTCTTTATTTTTTTCCAATGGATAAAATTCTTCTCTTACACTCCTTTGACATTTGATTGTTTTCTGTTCCATGTCCCACCCCGGAAAGAGATTTGCTCCTGCCCTTGACAGGAGTAAATGTCTGGCCATTTCTAGGGTGTAAATGTTCAGAGATCCGTTTGTAAGCGGCCACAAACCCACGTGTTTGTGAGTCTTCACAAACTATCAAGGCTAACCATGCCTTGCCAGCCCACTCTCCACCATTTGCATGGGATGTATTCTTCTCATATTATTATTCTGTTGTGTGGTGATATTCCATAGTAGTAAAAGGGTTTTCAACACCAAGGTCACCTTCAGTGCATTCCTTGAAATTGTAAATACAATGAATGCTGGTATGTCTGATATATGAGTGCAAATGACCTTGTCAATTGTTCAAGTTTATTTTGCTATAGTTATGTTTAGTCACCGTGCCTGATTCACGCGTTTATGCAAGACAAAGACAACTTTTACTCCAATTTTATGGAAGTGATTGCTGGAAATGGAAAAGGTTTGTTGCATCAGAGCTAATACCTAGGAAATGTGCTGGTGTACTTTCCAGATTCCAATAGGAGAGTGAGCATAACATTTTCAGATTTTCAAAAGAGTACTGTCTAAAAAACATAAATTGTGTTTTCTGCTTGATCGCAATTACCCTGTTGTAACACCTGACTTAAACTAACAGCTCAAGAAACACAATGAAAATGCCAGCCAAACGTTTTTTAATGTCATAATTCCCTTGGACGTCTTCTGGGCGCTGTTTCTCAAGTTAACACACTAAAAAACTTTTTTACCCTACGGAATTAAGAACTAGTGAGAAAACTCCTTAACACTTTCATTTAAAAGGGCCTTGTAAACAACTTCTATGAGTTGTGTTCGGACGATAATGCCAACAACATATTGATCAGTCTTTATGCAGAATGTACTGTTCAACTAAAAAAAATAAAAAAATGAAGTACGTTGTTCATTTCCCTAGCTTCTATGACTAAGAAAGAAAAGTTCCTTAAGGTACTTTTGGGGAAATGTGTGACCATGCTGTATTTCAAGGGTCAACACTGATTCGCATATGACTGGGTCTAAACTGGGGTGGCTTGTTGAGCAGAGGAGCAAGAGGAGTCTCTCTTGTTTTTTTAGAAGAACCCTCACTCACCAACCTGGTTGGTGACATGCTTCATCATTGGGTTCCCACCAGAGAGGCAGAATGCCACCCTGGTGTGCTGCAACCCTTGAATGCAGCGGAGAAAGTTTTTTTTGGTTTTGTGAGTGTGAAGGGTGATTAAACAAACAAATAAACAACGTGTGTGCGAGCACCAGAGTAAAATCCGATATAAAAAGAGCACAACAAGGATGACTGAGCATTTTCTACAATCCATTCACACCACAAATGATTTACACTGGACAATCATTGAGCAAATAAAACCAGGAAATAACTCGCCTAAAATACTGTTTGAGAAGGAACAGCGGTAGGTCTACCTCCTTGTGACACATACACAGGGACTCAACAACAACATCCCGTGGGGTTCTGTGTTGTGACGCTGACAAAACCTCTGGTCATTGCTACCACTGTTCCGGTTCCTAGATACAACTAACTACCCAACTAGTCTTATAGACTAGCTTTACGACTGGAGAGAATGTACCTATGACTTGACAAACACAGTTTGCACCATTCACCCTTTGATGCTTGCACTTACCATGCCATGATCTAGGTCCCTATTAGACACGCACATAGACTCGAGGCTAGGAGCCCCATGCTGTCCTTATGGTCTTTTAGTGAACTGAAATGCATTCAGTTTACATCATATATCCCTTGAAAAGCCTGACATTGTCAGTATATTTATTTTAAAGCCACATAAATCCAAACATGTTTAGGGCTGTCACCTTCCTTTACATGAACTCTACATGAGCACTGAACAGTAGCATGAGTCTTGTCACTCACAGGCAAAGCAAATATTTGAGTTATCACTAATTTTCTGTCATGTGACTTGTCTCTTTGCATGTTTTTTGCTTTACTTAGTCATCCGGCTTTCATAATTTCTGATGGCTGTGCTAAAATTAGGCGAAAGGAAGATGAAACCTGTTGACCACACCCTATTTTTACACAAGGATGTAATTGGTCAATTTATCCACCACACTGCTTTTAAATTGTGACTGATCTTCCACAAATAAAAATTCTGGATAGAATCAAGGCATTTTTAATCTTTTTCACCATCACCCTTCATACTCACAAAACCCCCCAAAAAATCAGGCATTGCAGTACACCAGGGAGGCATTTGGCCTCTCTGGTGGGAACCCAATGATGAAGCATGTCACCAACCAGGTGGTTGAGTGAGGGCTCTTCTAAAAAAAAAAAACAATAGTGACTCCTCTTGCCTTCATTATTTTGGCCCTACTCTTCTGTTGTTTATTTGTTATTGCCATTAAGGGAACCAAGAGTGGCTCCAATTCCGTTCCCTCTCTCTCTCGTTGTTTAGCTATATGTTGAGCAAAGGAACATGGGGGAAAATGGAAAACCCAAACGCCAACACAATGTCACTTTTTTGGATGTTGTGGTGTCGATAGGGGCTTCGCATTATTTAAAAGGCAGCGCTAAGCTACTTAATGTGATTTATTTTATTGAATGTCCTTGTTCCTTATGCTACATAGGAAAAACCACACTGGAAGTGAAACAAACATATTGTACAACATCAGTCACGTATCCTGTGCAAAGTGGCAAATGCATCTCTGGTTGATCATTATGTAAAGAAGACACATGCCCCCCAAGAAATGAAATGGTTAGTCATTGAATTGGTTAAATGTTCGAAACGTAGACATAACTAAATTCACCTGCTTACAATGAGAGAAAACAGGTGGATTTGGTTAGCACAAACCATAGAAAAAGGTCTGAACCAATTTATGGAATGGCAGACACTAGCAACACTCTAGTTTTCCTTATGCAGACATGGTCTTTGTTTACATTTTGATGATGTAGATTGGAGCTTAGAACTGATTCTGTACCTCTAGATACATTTTGTTGGTTCCACATCTGCTGGAAGTTATGTCTTTTTCCCACAGCCAAGAGCCAATTTTTATTGGATGTCCTGTGCACTTTGGGTTTGTTTCATATATATATATAGATTTTCCACTATAACATTGAAGAATAGTTGTATGGTCTTGGGATAATTATCCACTGGGGTGAAACACTTCACTGCTGACAAATGCAGGTTACTCACATTTGACTATGGCACCCACTATAAGATGGCTGCCACATTTACTGATACATTCTTTGTGGCTTTTTTGATTAATCATTTTTTGTGGCTAGGAAGCTGGATATATATCTCTCTTTGTTGGATTATACTCAATGAGACATGGGCATAACCCCTGTCTTTGATTGTTATTCAGGCTTTGTTTTAAACATGGAATTTACACACAATACTAGATGAGAAGTATCATCTAAAACTCTTGTTCCGTTATACTTAGTGTCTGCGATTCTTGCGAGTACGCCCTCTGGTATAACCTTTTATAATATGGGAAATCCTTAAATACATTTTTGGACACTTGTGATTGAGTTGGTTGACATATCCCATAAATCGTCGTATTATAGTGATTATTCCAAGACGGCCCCGCCATGTTCGTGGATGCTTACATGACCTAACTTCGGGTACGACCTAATTCAATTGGCGTGGTTCCGCATCAGTTTCTCTACCAAGACTTTGGAGCTGCTATGTGTAAGCTGTATCCGCCATTTGTACTAGATATTTTGTCAGCCAGCGTTTTGCGGTATACAAGTAAGTATCCCTATCGATTGTTCCTTGCTTTGCTTTGTTGTCCTAGATTCCGATGTGATTGAAATAAGACAGAGATAAATGTGTTCTCTCGCCCTCTTTTGTTGTTGTTACAGAGGAGATGATCCTAGATATGTAGTTATCGGGTAAGATGAGGTACCCTTATGTGTGTTTTGTACTGTTTTTAACCTTGGATAAAATTGAAAATAAGAAGCTTATACTGGGATTTTCTTTTCACAGAATTTTCAGACTGTAGTTGTTGGTTTCTTTAAAGGAAGCACGGTATGCTTATTAAATGGTAGTGAATGAGTGTAAGGTTATGTGCACTAGAGCTGCTTATGCTAGAGGTGGAATAGCTTGATAGTAGGTGATATGTCTTTCTAGAGCACTGTGGTGGCATGTTTTATATTCTATTTTTTGGGAGTTGGATACTTTAGCACTGGATTTGACACTGGTTGTTGTTTTATTGTAAACAGGCGATATGCAGTGTCATGGGCTATATTGATTGGTGTATTTGGGTCAGTATTCGCAGGAGTGATTCATTCAACAACACTGAGTCCTGAAGATGGTCTCATGGACCTAATTGGCCATCGAAGACCGAAACATCAACACCATATCCTTCATAACCTCAAACATTATCAATTTTTTTTTCTTGTGTGATATCCTGAGAATGTAAGAGCTTGTATAGCTGGAATTTCATATAATGCTAATGCTTTTCAAGTTAAAAAGAATGACTGTACTTCCACTTATCCCTTGTTAAAAAAAACTGAATGGCGTCAGTGTTATTATGCTTAGAATGTGAATATTGCCTGAATATATTGTTTAAAAATGTGCATAATATAATTTATACAGAATATGAAGTAAAGAATAACTTTATTCTCTATTTACCCAAGAGTGTTGTTTCTCTTTCTTATGATTAATCTTTCGGATTCACATTGTGAACCAATATTGAATACTGTAATAATTTGGATAAAAAAATAATTCCTCAAGGAATATTCTATGTATGCTTAATATTTCACCCAGCTCCTTGGGGAAAATTGGGTTGCCCTATTTTGTCCTAGGCTTGTAAATAAGGCACCCTTTCACAATATACTTGAAAGGGGAGGGCAATGATTGTTGCGGTAGGCGTTTCACTGTGACACCCATTGATTTTGACACTGGCCCATATTTACAAGCATGGTGTAAATATAGGGCTGCCTCAAAATTAAAACCAGGGAAAACCTGGTCTTACCCTGGTGAAACGAGGAGAAATGTTTAATTTCTTCTTGTTTATATTGTTTACATGTGTGCTGCGTTGTGCAGCACACAAAGAAACAGCAAAACTCCATAGATTTTTTATGTGCAGGGAGGTGTCCCTAAAAAAATGACGTTTTGCAACTTCTATGTCTGCTGCATTAAGCAGCACACATAGAAGTTACAAAATGCCATTTAAAGATTTTTTATGTGCAGGAAGGTACACCTTCTCTTGCAACGCAGACACTCTTGCAATATGGTGCAAGGGTGCCTGCGTTGGTACTAAGCAGCAAACTTAGCACCAGCTCAGGGGGAAATGCAGGGCTGCACCATTTTGTTGTAAATATGGTGCAGCCCTCTGTGTCAGAAGTGGCAGAACGCGGCATTAAGCCAAGTAGGCTAACGCCACACACAGTCACTTCCATTGTAAATATGTCCCATGGATTTAACCAAGACCTCTTTACTGGGGTGAACCTTTGATTTGTTTCACATTCCGTCCATCATTTGTGTGTCTTTTGCTATGCTGTATTTCTTTATAATCAATGGGGTAAACCAATATATGTCAGAGGACCTGGGTATCGATCAGTAAAGAAAACAGTGGTCCTAGACACTTTCTTGTATATCTAAACGTTTCCTTTTGTATAGATAAATGTGGATAAACAATATGCAAAAACAGGCACACATGAAAAAAGCTATCGGCCACTTCAATTCGACAAAATGTATTTTCATTTATTTTGGCATAGTAAAAATGCAAAACAAACAATTTATTTCAATTCAAAAAAAGCGGAGGGGGGTTCAAGCACAAGATATCCATTTATACATGTACTTGGCGGTTGTCATTGGCAGGAAAAGAAAAAGGTGTGAGAGAATTGTGCTCTAGTGAAGATAATAGAAGAAAAGAAATGGATTCCACAGGGGAAGAAAAGGATACACATGAATTCGTGTCGAAGGGACCCGGCGATATGTAAAACAGAAAATGGGCTCCCTTTTAAGAACTTACAGCCTACCCCTATACATTCAATACAGTACATTTGTTGTCACAGTGAAGCCACGTCTGTGAATTGGGTATTACAGCCTACCCCTATACATTCAATACAATACATTTGTTGTCACAGTGTAGCCACATCTGTGAATTGGGTATGGGGGATCATGGTAGGGTGTACCAATGGGTGTAGAAATGGGAGACCAAATACAAAGTTGTGAGAGACCAGCATAATTATGTCCACTGCAAACGAGGGTGTTCACATAAAGGACTGGGAAGGACAAGGCGCTCTATTATATTATTTTTAATTGAACTATTTCATTACAATAGTAAATATTCAATACATATTTAAAATTAACAGCTTAAACAAAAACGTGACATATTTAAATTTAATCGTATCAAAAGCAGAAAAATAGAGAAACTGAATTTAAACAATTCAATAAAAAACTGAAAACAAGCCCGCTTTTGATTGTGGAACAGCATCAAGCAACCTCAACTGTTAACACTGAGTAGACAAAAGAAAGTCTTTGAGCATATTGTACAAAAATCAAGAATATACGATAGCCTTTCATGAAACATTTTGAAAGCTTATTTTTCACACAGATTCTCATGAACGCGGGAAATCAAAAGACCTTTTCACCAGCTGTCAGTTGAGCTCAGAAGCATATCTTTTGAACGGCACTGAAAACTAGAATTAAAAAAATAAAAATTAATTGGTTGTATGACAAAGGAGTCAAAATATTGCAAAAATACCAATGGAGTCGAAATACAGAAAACCTCCAATACATTTAAGAACTCTTGTTCATGCAAAACGTTTTGCTGATGTTCTTCTAATGTTATTTACATATTTCATTGTCGCTAGCTGAATAAATACTAAATTGTAAATCCGGAAATTCCTTTTACTACATCACACCAGTGGATATATACTATTGTGATCATACAGTGAATTCAGGTACTCCCAGAGAGCCTGTCAGTGCAGAACTGTACTCTGCTCTGATAGAGAGCAGTGAGCACAGCTTAAGGTGGGTAGGGAGGGGGAGTAGAAGGAGGAAGGGAGGGCGGTAGCAGGCCAGTTGTTTAGTTTAAATATTTGGGTGGGGGATAGAGGAGGGATTGAAGAGAGGGTGATGTTGGGTGGCAGGAAACAGGGTTTTAAAAAAAATAGGGAGGCAGGGGAGGATAACTGAGAGTGGTGAGGTCCAGTGCCAGTGGTAAGATACCATGTAATTGTTTTTTAATATTTGCGAGGGGAAGAGTAAAGTAATGCTGAGGGAAGTGTGAGAGGATGGCAAGATGGCAAGTATTTCTTTTTAATTTTGGGCGGAGGAGGACAGGGGAGTGATGGCCAGAGGCTGCTGGAGTTGGGTGGCATTGACACCAGGTGCAAAGTAGGCTAGAGGGTTCGGGCAGATGATGCCATGGAGCTGCTATGACTACTGTACCCCTGCAAAGCTGTTGAAACAAGGTCAGATGAGTTTGGGGGAGGAAGGGCATATTTAACATAAAATTGTATGTTGGCTACAGTGAATATTGATGGTGATTTTCACACTTAAATACTATTTAATGACATAGCAGACAATAGAGCTGCACTCTCCTTGTCTATTTGATGTCGCCCAGAATGCCCAGGTGAAAAACAACCGCATTATTCATTATTACTTATTTGCAGTTCTGTTTGTATCAAACCTGGCCCCACTGTTTTGCAGGCTTTACTGTCCCATTGATGACCCAATAACCTCTTCAAGGTTAACTAGTTTTTGTAAAAATTAATCCTTGCCTTGGTTTTGAGTTCAAGCTGTGTTTTCATAATTTATAAACTTGCACTCTTTCTTGCAGTAATCTGTGGAATAGGATTAGTCTCCTCCACTGATGCACATCCCGCCTCCAGATGCCGCCTTTTTCTTTTGGCGCATTGTCAGTGCTTGTGGAGTAGGAGTTCAGGCCAGCATGGTAAACATACTAGGCGAAATCGCGGCAAATTTCTCCTAAACCCGAGCAGATGGTCTGGTATTAATTAAAACTCCCACACGTTTTTCCTTCGCTTAATGGACTTGCATTTTAAATTAATGTCTGAATGAAAACAACTGTTTATTAATCAGAAATATATAAATTGGATAGCAACACCAAATCTCAATCCAAATTCCACTGGTGCAATAATTGACATTACAGAGAATACTACAAACTGATTATAGGACTGCAATGACACATTCATCAAGCAGCATGAAACCAGCCTTGCTTCCATTGTAATGGATGTTTGGAGTGATATACCTGCAGACTTTTGGAATTCATATATCACACAAGCATACACATGTGCACATTTATTTTGTAAAATTGATCCACAGTGATGCACTAGCTTTACGGCATAGGAAAGTGAGTTTCAAATAAGACTATTCTAACACTTTGCTAACACCTAACTTTTCCAACTACTGGTTGGTATAGGTGCCATTTTCAAATAATCATAAAGAATCAATGTTTTGATGAAGAATCCATTCATAAAGCAAAATCCACTTCCGGAAGAATAGTCACAGAGTCATACAGTAGATGTCTTTGAAAATCCAATGATGTAAGTATGTTTAATAATGAAAATCAATGTGTGCTCAGTGCCCTGGTGATCCATGGTGAGTGATAAATATATACAATAAAAAACTGTGGATCATTATTACTTATATGCAAATGTTCACTCTTCTAAATAAATGTATGTGCTCGGTGACAGATAGCTAGTTAGCACGGAGAAGTCTCTTAGATTTATTTAGTAGGGCCGAAACGTTGTTGAAACTATGAACATTAGGATCAATCATCATTAATTGTGGAACTTATATAGCCATGTGACATTTACATTCAACCATTATTGACCAAATATTTTTAATTTTGTATACACACTTTGAACTTCTGTCTCTCATTCGTTGTCTGACCACCCGAGCACTGAGCATGATCTGATTTGCATATTCTTACATCCTTAAGGGTCCGAAGTCATACATTATGTGATGATGTGACTCTTCCTGTCGAAGTAGCTTTTGCTCTATGAATGGAATATTTATTATCCATTGATTATTTTTAATTACTTGAAAATGACACCTAAGAGCCATTGTTGTTGTGGTATATGAAAGACCACTTAGAGTTCCTCCTCTTGCACACTATTATTATTAACATTATAATTATTATTATTACTTTCCAAGTATTGGATTCAACTGAATCATCTCCTGCCAATATTGATTGTTGAGTATATGCTTCCAATCCTATTCTCATGATTCTTTACCTACAACTACAACAGTGCACTGCAGCTACATGCTGATGCGCCAAGTCTGTAGCTCACTTGCTATGCCTCACGCATGACACCAAATCCCAACACTAATAGTTGTGACTACAACTGACACCCTGTTCTATTTTTGCACCACCGATTTAATAGTTACTCACCAGATCATTTTACAAAGCACGTTGGGGCCTCAACCAGTGATATGAAAGCCCTATTGAAATGCTAAAATACAGTACAAAATGTTTTTAATTTAGTTAGCCTCATTCCACCACCTAAGTAGCATCCTTAATGAGCATTGTATTCTCTTCACATGAAACCTATGTGTCTGCACAAATAAACAAAGAGCCCAAAAATGCAGGATACCATTGTACATATGTAAGAATGTTAATAGTAGTATGTTTAAATGTGGATCAAAGGATAGTCACACTCATGACTGCTCTAGAAAAAGACATTGAGGAGAACACGGGCAACGATTTTGAAAATGTCACCCATGCATATTAAGTTATAGGCAGTCCAAGATGCTGCAATACTTCAGTAGGGTCAACACTGAAAGAAGCACAGCACCTAGTTATGAGACCAATATGTATCCAGCCCTTTTCATCTATTGAGAGTGGAAGAGGATGGTTTATTGCCTGGAACATCTGCCCATGTGACAACGTTGAGTTCCCAGTGGGCCCACTATCAAATACACAAAAAAAGTACTGCTTCTGGAAAATATGTGATAAGGTTATTTGAAATGGAGTGTCCGAAGTGCCCCAATTAGGTATCTTGACAAGAATACGTAAATCACACAATCCTCATAGGTTTCGTGAGGTTAAACCAGTGGCAGCAGAAAGCAGTAAGGCTTTAGGAAGGAGCAAAAACTTGGCAAAAGATACAAGTTTTCAGACAGCAACTGAAAGCACTCAGGGGCATATTATCAAGAACTGCGTTAAAAATGATCGCCGGTTTAGCGGCAGAAAACTGCTGCTAAAGCGGCGATAATGGACTTGATAGTATGCCCTCGAGAATTCCAATAGAAGTCCATGTTCTGGTGTGAACATGGGCTTCTATTGGAATTCTCCAGGGCATATTATCAAGCCCATTATCACCGCTTTAGCGGCAGTTTTCTGCCGCTAAACCGGCGATACATTTTAACGCCGTTCTTGATAATATGCTCCAAAGGGTGGTGTGGTGTTTAGTATTCTGCTGAGCTTATGTCATAAGTAGTGCCATGAAATGTGTATTATAGAATGTGATGACGTAGAGGGAGAGAACCCTGGAATCAGTCGGAACTGATATTCTGGGACCTTCAGACCTACTTCATGCTGTCCGTGTCTGTTGGAAAGTGCATCACTTGGATTTGTGAAGTGGCATTATTTCAGCCCAAGGAACCTTTCTGCTGTGATCACGCTTGAGGAGCCTCTGCGCGTGGTGGCATTCTGCTTCGATTTGGCTCGACTGCTATGCAGCCTGATTCTCCGGTGTTCATGGGACTCGACAAGCACTTCGGATTTAATGTCCACTTCCATACAGTGTGTGAAGCTACATTCAGCACAATCTTTGGAAACACTGTGGGTGCGACCAGCCAGTATCTATCAATAAGCAGCTTACCTGTATGTGACTGGAGTAGCTTGAGGTGTGTGCTCGCATCTGGATCCTTCAGTCATTTATTCCTGCTCCATTACTGAACTTGTGCAGCTTGGCCAGTATTCAGCAGAGAACCTAGCATTGACACGTAACCAAGGGGATGTGTTGTGACTATCTTGGGTGTACGTTGGAGGTATCGGTTTGCTTAAAAGCATTTATTCAGAGAGATGCATGCCAGTTAGGAGCATATTTTCATGATAAGCTCACTGTTCACGTTTTGGCAAAAGTTCACTTAACTTTGTGGTTACACGAGTCAACACTAATTGGCACAAGGATGCGTGTTGGCCCCTCTTCTATTCAATCTCTTCATTTCTGATTTATCCCATCTATTGGACAAGGTTAATTCTCATCCCCCTTTACTCGGTGGATCCCGAATTAGTAATTTGCTTTAGGCCGACAATCTTGTTTTATTCAGCCACACGAGGGTCGGGTTAGAGAGACTCCTTGACCAGCTGCTTTCTTTTACATTAAGCAACGCTCTGGAACTAAATCTCTCAAAAACGAAAGCTATCACCTTTGGGAATCGGAAGCACCAAACTGGTGGGGGGTTCTTTGATTGGAAAAAAATTGAAGCAGTGACATCGTACAAATATTTGGACATCTACGTGGATTCCAAGGGCTCCTTTGTAAAACAGAATGAAGCGGTCAAGGCAAAAGCATTGTCCCTCGAAGTAGCATCAATAAAACTTTCAAAACAGTTACTTGGCCCTAGCTTATCCCCACTCCTGACAGTTATGAAGGGAAAGGTTACAAACTGTTTAACCTACGGTCAAGAAATAATGTTTGGGGTCTATTCATTAATGCTGAATAAAACAACAACTCAAATCTTTAAACAAGCCTGGCATCTTCTGAAATCAGCGCCACCAGCTTAGATCAGGCTCGAGTTTGGCCTTCTGAACCACAAAGGTGTCGGAGCAGGTGTATTCATCAAGTTATGTCATAGGCTGCATAACTCAAGGGAAGGAAGTTTGGAGGCAAGAAATATCAGCAGGGCAATCAAGTCAAAAACACCGTTGTTACCTTGAACATTCACTGTAACTGCTCGATGTTGTGGATTATTGGGGCACCAATCAGCCCCAGCAGGCACTATAACTGTCCATTAAAAGAAGTATTCGACTCTGGTCTTTCCATCGAGACAAGGCTCAATTGTCTAAAATAAAACATGCCTGATCTATAATTGCAGAGTTAAAACCCATACCAGAGGCCCCATATCTTTCCAGCACTTACGTAACCATCTGTAAAAAAAGATTTATGGCACTAAGGATGGGTGAATGGCCCTTCTTAAAACATTTACCAGCATGGCATCGCTTAAACGAGGAAATTAATTCAAGGGGCTGCGGTCATCACTTAGAAACAATCGAGCACGTGGTGTGTGTTTGCCCCTCATTTCTTAACGATAGAAGGTGGTTGTTGCGGGGCGAATGGATTAAACACGGCGTTCGATCATGCCGGCAAGCCATTATATCAGCAATGAATCCTTAGAACACGATGCTCAATGCTCGGTTTACAAAATTTGTTTTTAAAACTGCAAAAAAACTGAACTCTATATTTATATATATATATATATATATATATATATATATATATATATATATATATATATATATATATATATATATGTGTATGTGTGTGTGTGTGTGTGTATATATATATATATATATTTCACTACTGTATTTTTTTATAACTTTTAACTTCTTTCTGCTGCACTTAAGATGAAATCTGTTCTCTAGTTTATTTTTTTATCTTAAATTGTCATGGTTTTAAGTAATCAAACCATAAAAGTAAATTCATCATCTGATTGGCACAGTTTTCTGAAGAGGACTGGTTTAAGATCAGTATATCACTTGCGTCAACAACGATTGGCATGCTACATTAATGCGTACAGTGTTACTAGTATTAGGTGTCAAAAATTATTTGTTTTTTGGGTCATTTTATTTGTTTTATTTTTTTATTCTTCTTTTCTAACATATTTCTAACTGTCTTGATCATAATTTTTCACAGGGGTGTTTTATTATTCATTGGAGTGTATTGCTATATTGGTTACAATGCAAACTGTTACTCCACCTAGCCCTTTCTTATAGAAACCCAGTATAATGGCGGTTATGGTATAGCTCTTTCAATGCATACTTAAATGTGGTAGATGGTTTGAAATTTAAAGCTGATAGGAAACAAAGTTTACTTTATTGCCATCTGGCAATTATTGGTCAAACTGTCTTCGACCATTTGCCGGAATACACTGGAATGGACAGTGATGACATGGATGAATTTCAATTTGCAGTTAAACAACTGAGTGTGTCTTTTGATGAAAAAGTAAACCTTGTAGTTCACGGACACAATTTCTTTTACAAGAGTCCAAGGTCCCAATCAATCAATTGAATGATATGTAACTGCTTTAAAAAGGTTGGCAAGTTACAATTAGTTTGAGGGGTATACATCGCAATTGATTCGGGATCAAATAGTATTCAGATGCAATTCAAAGAAAATTCATCAACATTTTTTAACACGCCAAAATGCATCATTGGATGAGACTATTGGTATATAGAATGCTTGCAATTGGGTGCTAATCAATTAAAAGCTGAAAATCCACACATATCTGTCGTGAATAGTAGTTCACAGAATAAATTGTCCCGGGCTTCTACAGACAATGCAAGTTATGGAAGAGGTGGTAAAAGTGGTGTGGACAATCATGACAAAAGTGTAAAATATGTTAATTTGGAGTGTGGTCAGGTAAAGTGGACATGTTTTGGATGTGTCTCAACCATACATGTCTAGTTTTAAAAATTGTCCAGCAATTGCACAGGAATGCAGGTGTTGCAAAAAAGTGGGGCATTTTGTAAAAGTATAAAGGGGTAGCAGATATGTTCCAGGGTAAACAGACAAAATATCGATTTCAAAATATCGAATGGACAGAATATAGTCATCAAAAATATTGTTTTTAAGGTAAGTAATGTAATATCGAATTTTAAAAATATAGAAAGTCAAAATATCGAAGTATATAATATAGGTTATTAAAAGTATCGAATTTTTAATAATATCGAATTTTTTATAGTGTTTTTTATGTTATTATATGTGTGAAAAGTGTGTATTTATGTTATAATTTATTTTAATTAATGAATTTTATGTTATTTAATTTTTGCGTAATTTAATTCTGTAGCAGATTGTGGGTTTATAGGGGAATAGGGTGGGAAGTAATTTAATTATAATTAATTAAATATTTAAATTTATTTATTGGTATTTATTTTGAATTAATGGTAAATTAATTTTTATTTGGTAATTAATTAAATTTAAATTGCCAATTAATTTTATTTAATTGATTAATTGATAATTATGTTAATTTTACTAATTTATTTTCTGTAGCGGGTTGTGGGTTTATAGGAGAATAGGGTGGGAAGTAATTTAATTATAATTAATTAAATATGTACATGTATTTATTGGTATTTATTTTGAATTAATTGTTAATTAATTTTTAATGGCTAATTAATTAATTGTTAATTTGTAATTAATTTGTATTAATAGGTAACTAATTGTAATAATTTATTTTAATTTGTATTTTTAATTGATTAATTATATTATATTAAATTGGTAATTACTTTAAATTATTTTTTTATAGATATTAATATATCTATTTTTTTAAATAATCTATGAAGTATTTACTTTCCCTACAGTTGCACTCACTGGAATGGGAATAGTAATTTTTACCCCTACGCTATCCAACTCTTTCCCTACTGTTGCACTCTCTGGAGTGAGAATAGTAATTTTTACCCCTACGCTATCCAACGCTTTCCCCACTGTTGCACTCTTTGGAGTGGGAATAGTAATTTTTACCCCTACGCTATCCAACGCTTTCCCTACTGTTGCACTCTCTGGAGTTGGAATAGTAATTTTTACCCCTACGCTATCCAACGCTTTCCCTACTGTTGCACTCTCTGGAGTTGGAATAGTAATTTTTACCCCTACGCTATCCAACACTTTCCCTACTGTTGCACTCACTGGAGTGGGAATAGTAATTTTTACCCCTACGCTATCCAACGCTTTCCCTACTGTTGCACTCTCTGGAGTGAGAATAGTAATTTTTACCCCTACGCTACCCAACGCTTTCCCCACTGTTGCACTCTTTGGAGTGGGAATAGTAATTTTTACCCCTACGCTATCCAACGCTTTCCCTACTGTTGCACTCTCTGGATTAGGAATAGTAATTTTTACCCCTACGCTATCCAACGCTTTCCCTACTGTTGCACTCTCTGGAGTTGGAATAGTAATTTTTACCCCTACGCTATCCAACACTTTCCCTACTGTTGCCCTCTTTGGAGTGGGAATAGTAATTTTTACCCCTACGCTATCCAACGCTTTCCCTACTGTTGCACTCTCTGGAGTGAGAATAGTAATTTTTACCCCTGCGCTATCCAACGCTTTCCCCACTGTTGCACTCTTTGGAGTGGGAATAGTAATTTTTACCTCTACGCTATCCAACGCTTTCCCTACTGTTGCACTCTCTGGAGTTGGAATAGTAATTTTTACCCCTACGCTATCCAACGCTTTCCCTACTGTTGCACTCTCTGGAATCGGAATAGTAATTTTTACCCCTACGCTATCCAACACTTTCCCTACTGTTGCCCTCTTTGGAGTGGGAATAGTAATTTTTACCCCTACGCTATCCAACGCTTTCCCTACTGTTGCACTCTCTGGAGTGGGAATAGTAATTTTTACCCCTACGCTATCCAACGCTTTCCCTACTGTTGCACTCTCTGGAGTGGGAATAGTAATTTTTACCCATACGCTATCCAACGCTTTCCCTACTGTTGCACTCTTTGGAGTGGGAATACTAATTTTTACCCCTATGCTATCCAACGCTTTCCCTACTGTTGCACTCTCTGGAGTGGGAATAGTAATTTTTACCCCTACGCTATCCAACGCTTTCCCTACTGTTGCACTCTTTGGAGTGGGAATAGTAATTTTTACCCCTACGCTATCGAATGCTTTCCCTACTGTTGCCCTCTCTGGAGTAGGAATAGTAATTTTTACCCCTACGCTATCCAACGCTTTCCCTACTGTTGCACTCTCTGGAGTGGGAATAGTAATTTTTACCTCTACGCTATCCAACGCCTTCCCTACTGTTGCACTCTCTGGAGTGGGAATAGTAATTTTTACACTTCCGCTATTCTACGGTAATAATATTGCATCTTTTTATTTATATTATGTTACTATATATATATATATATATATATATATATATATATATATATATATATATATGTTTTAATAAATATGATTGTAATTTTTTTAATAACTTTAATTAATTATTTAATAAGTTTAATGTAATTGAAGTATTTTTAAGTGTATTTTAGTTATTCATTTTTAATATTTTTTTAATTTAACATTGTTTTTAAGAAATTCGATATTTTTACGAACTATATTTTTTTAAACGATATTTTAGTACTTACCTGTTTGTAGATAGAAACTCGATATTTTGGCTGTCGATATTTTGTCGCCGATATTTTTTCTAGTCGATATTATGTCCCTCGATATTATGTCAGTGATCCGTGTTCCAGTTAGATGTGTTCAGGGCTAGGAGGTGTGATGAACCACAAGAGGTTGAGAAAAAAATAGAAGGATTAGTAATGTCAGTGGACACTTTGGACATTAACAGTGTACAACATGAGGTAAGGTATGGTGACCCTTTGTTGTCATTGAAAATTGATAACTGTGCTTACTGATTCAGGTGCAAAAATAATGCTAACATCAATTGACAAGTATAAAGATTTTTGGGTGCACATGATGTTATTATGTCCAGATGTAGTGGTTACTGCATTTGAAGGCAGTAAGATAGATCTGGAGAGGTATTTTTGGAGTGACATTCATTCAAGAACAAAACCATACATGGGAAAGTCTATGGGGCACGTAAGAGTATACATGTGTTGGGATTGTGGCATCAGGCGGAATTAGGCATGAAAATCAAACCTGGTCACAAGTGTCCTGTGTCTATCATAAATTCTGTATCAGATCAGTTACAATTGAAAAACAAATTTGGAAGTGTTTTTGAAAACAAGATTGGTCAAATCAAAGATTTTGTGCAAATTGAAAGAGGGGGTGAACTCCTGTGAAGCAGACTCTTTGCAATGTACTGCATAGTATTGGCGCAGATGTTAAAATTAATGCAGGAGGAAGGTATTATTGAAAGAGTGGATGCCACTCTATGGTTGCTTCCACTTGTTCTTACAAAAACAAAAACAGGTGATTCACACTTGTGCATGGATTTAAGATCCCTCACCATTGCTATCTGTGTGGAGAACTACCCTCTTCCACACATTTATGATCTGATTACGACAGTAGGCCAATCAAAATGGTTCTTGAAATTGGTACTTCAAGCTGCGTACGATCAGGTAGTTCTGGATGTACATTCTCATCACTTAACAGCTTTTGTTACCCCTCACGGTACATTCCAGTTCTGCCGTGTGCCATTTGGACTGGCCTCAGCTGCATCAGTATTCCAAAAGGTAATGATCAGGATACTGGAATATATGCCACATATAGTTGTCTTCTTAGACAACATTCTTGTGCATACAGGCACAGAAGAGAGAAAGAATAAAGTATCAGAAGAGGGTTTAGTGACCATGCAGAAGAATGGGGTAACACTTAAAAAAGATAATTGGATATTTGAATATGGTGTGAGCGAAAATGTATTTAAAACACATTCTTTCAAAGGATTGGATGAAACACAAACCTAGCATTGTTGAAGGTATCATTAATGCTCCCTATCCAACAGATAAAGAGCAACTACATTTGTTCATTGGTTTGTGCAAGTTTTACACACAGTTTATTAGACATTTTGCGGGACTTACATAATGCTTTAGGAGTCTCTTAAAGAAAGGTGCAGATTTAATTTGGGCTTCAACCTGCCAAGAAAAATTTCAGTTAATCAAAGAATGTATAATAGCGCTCCTGCACTCCAAGCATATGTTCAGGGTCCTGATACATATGTCACAGTTGATTCCAGTTCATATGAGATGAGGCAGTGCTATCACAAATGGTTGGAGACAAAGAGGTTACAATTGGATCTGCATCGCTGAGAATGAAGTGTAAATTAGTTATTCAGTGATAGAGAGGTAAATGCTAGCTTGTGTGTGGGGTGTAGAAAAATTCAGACCCTATTTGTGATGAAGGAAGTTTACCATAAATCTTTGGTTAATATATTGTCGGGGATGAAGAAAAAGAAAGCTATGGTTAGATTATTGAGATTATCAACAAAGTTGTTGGAGTTTCTCTGTCAGTTATAAATGAGGAGGAAAAAATGTAAAGGCAGATTTTCTATCTAATTTACCCATTAAGAATAGTGAGTTAGAAACAAATGAGCAAGAAGAAATTGAGGAATGCATTACTGCAAGTGTTGAAGACAGGGTGGTTTGTTCAAACATTTAGAAGTGGAAAAGTGCTTTGGAGGCTGATGTGGTGCTCAAACAGTCAAAGAAAACCCAAGGTATTGGGTTTAGAGACCTAGTCCAAAAAGGTGGCTCCTAACCAGTGTGATCAGGAAAAACCAGGAAGAAAAAAAAATGTATTTCTTGAGTCCCCTCACTCACCAGGGTTTCCCCACGGTGACATGCTTCATCATTGGGGCCATCCAAGTTCTCTACGAACTGGGGCGTGCTACGACTTGCAGAATTACGTAGGAGCACTTTAGGTGGAAGACTATGTGTGGTGGAGTGGTTGGAAAGGGATTAAAAATACCTTACTAGTGGGCCTAAACAACTTTTATTCTTGACTCGGAGGGGGGGCGGTGTCTCCCTATGAAACAATCTTCAATCTTCATATGTATATGCAGTCCGGCGGGGAGAGGTCTAGGTGCCCAGACCCGGCGTCCCCAACATTGACGATTGTTTCATAGGGAGACACCCCCCCCCCTGAGTCCATGGAGCGCAACATCGTACATAACAAAATATACAACGTGACTTAGGGAACGTACGTATTAATTACGCATGCTTTATTAATCGCAGCGTTCACTTTTTTTTCTTTATTTCACTATCTCTAATTTCCTATTTAGGTTTATTAGGAGTGGCAAACACAGGGCTGGTCCCTGTGTGGTCCTGATGAAGAGCTAGGGGAAGCTCGAAACATGTTGATCATACACTGAATTCTTATTCATCATAGTCAGGTATCCCAGTGCACCCCCTTTTAGACATACCAACCTAGGAGCAAAAATAAACGTTGTTTAGGCCCACTAGTAGGGTATTTTTAATCACTTTCCAACCACTCCACCACACACTGCACCACACATATTCTTCCACTTAAAGTGCTCCTACGTAATTCCGCAAGTCGTAGCCCGCCCCAGTTCGTAGAGAACTGGGATGGCCCCAATGATGAAGTGTGTCGCCGTGGGGAAACCCTGGTGAGTGAGGGGACTCAAGAAATACATTTTTCTTTCTTCCTGTTTTTTTCTGATCACACTGGTTAGGAGCCACCTTTTTGTACTAGGTCTCTAAACCCAATATCTTGGGTTTTCTTTGACTGTATACGTAAGGAGGACGACCTAGTCGTATACCCTCCACCCCCCCCTACCTTGTGTTGCTCAAACAGCTCAGAAAGTTTGTTATTTCTGGTTGGACTAAAGAGAGGTCAGTGGATGTGGATTTACAAGTCATTTTGCCAGGTAGCTAACAAATTATCTTTATAAAACAATTTGTTGTTGAGGGTAGTAAGTTGATTCCTCCCAGGTGTTTTAGACTGAGAATACTGGAGACGATGCATCTGGTCATTTACGTATGTCTGTGACCAAACTCAGAATATGAATTACTTTTAGTGGCCCAGTGTAGACAGATATGTGGAAATGTTGGTAAGGGAGTGTGTACAGTGTTCTTATAGTGACAAACATGTATCCACAGCGACACCTCCTCCGAGACCTGTAATGAGTCCAGACAGAGTGTGGGGAAGGGTAGCAGTGGATATCTTAGGTCCTTTCCACGTACTACCAAATAGCATGAAAGATTTTGTTGTTTTAATCAATCTTCTTTCAAGGTGGGTTGAAGTGGGAGGTATTTCAGAACCCAATACTTAGTCATTCTTTTTTACAGATTGTGTTCAGTAGAGAGGGGTGTCCCTGAGGAACTCCTAATAATGGTGTTCAATTCACATCAGTTGCATGTTGGAGTTCTTAACCAAAATGAAGGTGAAGCATTTGGGCAAACCATTGTATCATCCCCAGGCCAATGGCAAAATTGAGAGGTTCAATAGGGTACTTGTGAGTCCATACATAGTGCCAATAAGACGAAAGTTGATTGTGAAACAGCTATTAGAGTTGCAGTGTGGGGACAACCCCATACTCAGTAAATGGAATTATCCAATTTGAGCTAATGAGAGGCAGGAAAGTGGTTTTGACCTTGAATCTGTTTTGGAAAGAGTGATGTATTAAGTGAATCATACAAGAAAAGAGTACTAGTGACAAAGTCAATAGTGAGAAGTGTGAAAAATGCAGTTGCAGAGAAAGAGATGTTGTGCCAGTTTTACATTGGGTGATGTCGTTCACGTCAAAGATCCATTATTGTTGCAAAAAGAAAAGTCAAAGTTTAGGGAACCAACTTGTATAATTGAAATAAGAGATCAGGTGGTGAAAACTAGTAAAGGTCAACAGTGGAGTGTATGAGGAAAAACAGCAATTGGGAGGCCAGGATTAACAGGTGTTATGGTGAAGTACAAGAAGTAGAAAGATACCAAGAAAAGTTTATGATTATTATTGTGTGGTATTTGCATGTCATGATGTTTATAGGGAAATGCTAGTGTTTTTTTTCTGTTCCATAGTCTAATTTTTTTGTTATGAAAGGAGGGATATATGTGGTGTTTAGTATTCTGCTGAGCTTATATTATAAGTAGTGTCATGAAATGTTTATTGTAGAATGTGATGATATAGAGGGAGGGCAATTTGGAGGCAGTTGAAGCTGATCTCCTGGGCCCTTCAGACCTAGTGCATGCTGTCACCATTTACTACAATACAAATATACATTTGGAAACAGCCTCCATGGCTGGACTTCATATCTCCACAGGTGGTGTCATAGCGGTTATATTCTTGTGGGGAATTCCACAGTCTGGCCGAGCATAGCGAGAACCACAACCACCCATCCGGTTTTATTGAATTTTGGGATGACTAATAAGTTAGCTGTTGGTGATTGTAATGTCAATCTGGGGTCAAAACTCTCTCTTAAAATGTTTCCTGATGAAGGACAGGGATTGGCCATGGAGGGCTCAATAAGCAATGCAGAGTATCTAAAATGGAATGCCTTTTTTTATAGTCAGCCAGTGAAGGCGAGGAAGTAAAGGTATGCACAAGAGAATGTAGTGATCCTCAGAAACAAGCAGCCAGCAGCAGTTTGGATGATTGGAAATTTAGGTGGACAGGGAGCCCATTGTCAAGGAAATAGCAGAGTCTAATTGTGAACCGATGAGTACCCTAAAAGCTACTGTTTTTCTATCAGCAGATAAGAATAGGAGGAGTTTCTAAGTATCCTGAGATGGAAAGTTTAGAGCGAAAAAGCAGTTAAGGTTATAATCTATGTTACTTTCAAGGATTTTTTTTTACAAAACTTTGTAGAAGAGCGTAAGGGTCTTAATGACCACTAAGAATTTAGCTAAAAGTCATGTTTATTATTTACAATAAATATTTCCATTTTCTCCATGTTCAGTTTAAGCCAGTTACTACCCATCCAATTCCAAATTAGGTTCATAGATTGCTGGAAAGGACTCTTGCTAGGGGCCTCAGATAGGTGTTCAAATCTGCAGAGATAGAGTCAAGCCATGCGGAACTCCGAATCGGACTGAAAGTTATTGAGCATTATAGGAGGATAGCCTAAATTAATTTAAAAAGTGAAATGCTCATGCAATTTTTAAAGCGCATGAGCTTATGAGAAAAACTTCACAACTCTCATAAAGTTTGTGGATGAAATTTTTCTTCACAGTCATTGTTATTTAATTATGTGGATTGTTCATCTTGTTGCCAATCTGGGTACCTATGTATTTTCCTATCCTGTAAGATGTAAATAGTTGAAGCAATAAAAATTATTTGAACAGTTTCTTCTTCCGGGCTCAGATTCTCCCTTTACAGTTTTAACACTGGCAGATTCGGCATTTATTGTTGGCTGTGGGAGCTTATTTAGAGCAGAATGAGGGGGAGGAATGCCTGACTAATTCAGTGTGGCCATATGTTATACTCTGATGTTCAGTTTAATATCTTGCTATCTAAAGTTCCCATCTGTGCATTGACAACTAATTTGTTCACTTTGATTTAATTTGTGTGCCCAATCAAACTTTAATTTAACTGCACAGCACAAAGAGACTGTATGTAACACAATCACATTAAAAGATACGCAGCAATCGCACACTCCAAGTACTAACATTGTTTCTAAAACTCACATTCTTGTGCTTAAAATAAAAATATCAGTAAAAGGCATTATGAAAAGGAATGGTGATATCAAGAGTGCCTCCCCCATGTGAGTTGGGGCAGTGACCTACTTGAAATATTTGCTGCCACTCTAAGGGTCTGAGATGTGTAACGCTATCCAATTGAGCCAGCAGTGCTCAGCTCCAGACCCCCAGAGTAAGAAGGGAAAATGATTCCTACTGCTCATGCCTAATGGCAAATGTTTCCAAACCATCTGTGCAGCTGTTTCATTACCACTATTTTTGTTGTGTTTTTTTCTTGTTTCCCTGTATATTCCCCTTTTTGCACAGTCCAATGAGTCCTACATCCCAAGGAATCCCCCAAACAACTGATGAGGTTCCCCTTAGAGAAACCCTTTGTGTACCCTAAAAATGAGCAGGCTCTCAATTGGTATCCTCATCCTTTACTTTGATGGCAATAACCATTTTAATCCCTTTGCCCAGGTCCAGGCTGATTGACTCTATTCACTGGCCCTGGCTCCATTTTAGATTACATCTTCATGACCTCGGGCTTACTAGATAGAGCATTGTCCTATAAAGCCCCCGACTCAATTCACAGCGACCATAATCCGGTTCAGTTAATCATGCAATGGGGAGTCCATCGGGAGGTTAAGCCCTGTCCCTCGGCCATTGGTCATACCCTACGTCTCGTGGACCAAGGAAGACGGATTAACTGGGCTAAAGGGGTCCCTGAAGATTTTATGGACAAGTTATTGCCCACAATTGAAGGACATATGGCTACCTGCCAGGACCAACAGGCTACTCCCTTTGAGGTGATGAAGGCCTTTGAGTGTATATGCTCCCATGTTGCTGGAGCTCTAACGGCTAAACCTCTACAGGGTGGGTTCAAACAGCATCGCTGGTTAGATGCTAAGTGTTCCAATGCCCACAAGGCACTAATGATAGCTTTAAAATCAACCCCGAGAGATAGGGTAGTGGTGGCCAGATTAAGAAAGGAGTATAAGGCAATTGTAAATGGGAGGAAATATGATATCAAAAAGAAAGCCTGGGAAGATCTGCTTTCCTGTGAGGTCCTGCACAATAGCTCACAGTTTTGGGCCATAGTTAACCACCCATTTTTTTCAGAGGGGGACAACACATTTGCTGAATGTGTTATTCCTGACGACAAGTGGGTGAGGCACATCGGGGAGGTATACGGGAATAGTGAAATTGCAGCCCCGGACGCTCTGTGGGAGATGGGTGAGTGCGCTCCCTTGTCCTTCTCACCCGAGGACGTGGAGAAAGCAATTGTGGAGACCTCTAAAAAGAAGGGCCGGATGGCGTCCCTGCCGATTTTTACAGACACTCCCCAGGACTATGGGCATGGGTCCTAACCAAAGTGTTTACAGCCGCAAATGGCAAAGTCTTTCCCAGCACTTGGTCCACCTCTATCATCGTGCCAATCTTTAAAAAAGGCCAGCGGGACGATCCAGGGTGTTACAGGCCAATTTCCCTTTTAGACTCTGCGATTAAGATCTTAGGCAGAGTCTTATTATACAAACTTAGAGAGAAAATCGAGGTGTGGGGGGCTAACACACACTCAATATGGCTTCAGAGAAAAAAGGGGCACGGTGGACCAGTGCTCTAATCTGCACTGGATAATATCTAAGTACACAGTTGCCAAGGAGGGGTCTTTGTTTTTAGCTTTCATGGACCTCTCCTCGGCCTTTGACCTTGTGAATAGGTCAAAACTGTGGAAAGTTCTAGTGCAGATGGGGGTGGGCAAACCACTCGTTCATTTTTTTGGCTTCTTTACACCAGGAACTATTTGCCCAAGTGAGGGTTACGAAGGAAGGGAGATGCACAAGCCATTTCAAATCGCTAAGAGGAGTGCGTCAGGGCTGCATCTTGGCCCCCCTCCTTTTAACCATCTACATAAATGGCCTGGATAAACACCTAGAGGCAGTTGAGGGGGATGTACCACGTATAGGAGAAGTGAAGATCCCAGCTCTCCTATACGCGGATGATGCTGTCCTGATAGCACGCACAGGGGTGGGCCTCCAGCGTTTGCTTGATTCTGTTGGTAACTTTATGGACCAGTTGGACCTAAAGATCAATGCGCACAAGTTACATACTATGGTGGTAGGCCAACACAGAAACAAGAGGAAAACTATATCTATATAGGGGGAAGCCGTGTCGAGGGTGGAAGTTTTTCCCTATCTGGGAGTAATCTTTGATGTGAAGGGCACGTGGGGCCCACAAATAAGGGCCAAAAGTTTATCTATGGTAAGAGCATCCTCAGCTTTGCTGAGCTTTTCTAATAGGCTGGGAGCCAGGCCTATGGATGCCATATTAAAAATGTATGATTCTAAATGTATTTCCATAGTAATGTACGGTTCTCCACTATGGGGTTATGTTTCACAAGAACCGATACAAAAGGCGGAAAATACATTTTTGAGACGCCTGCTATCCATCCCTCAGTCCACTCCAATATTTTCAATCCATGGTGAGGTGGGACTTGACTATGTTACCGATAGAATCAGAATGCCCCCCCTATTATTTTGGCTTAAGACATGGCTTAATGACGAGTTAACACTTAACCACTCCATCTTGTCGGATGTTATGTCATTAGACCATGCATTGAAAATTCCCTGGCTAGAATATATTAGATACACCTTTGCATGGCTAGGACGCCCAGACCTTTATAACGTTCCTTCCAGCATTAGGCGGGAGGACGTGATCTGGACTAAAAAGAACTTCTTGGATGTGGCAAGAGTAGCTCGGGAAGAGCAGGAACTGACAAAACCAACGGTCAGACAGCATTATTTATTACTAAGCTCGCCTTCCCTTGAGCCTTACCTTAGAATTGTAACTAAGCCATTTCACAGGTTTTTGCTAATCAAATTCAGATTTAATCTATTACATTACTCCCTAGGCTCCCACCACTCATGGTGCAAGCCGGAAAGTGGCCCCCCCATGTAGCTGTGATGAATTTACCGTACAGGATTCCATGCATTTTATTATGTTTTGTAGCCTGTACATGGCACCTAGGAAGAAATATTTGGCACCTCTATTAAGAGAGGCAGGTTTTATCCATGTCAGGTCTGCCTATTTCTATTTACAGTCTTTATGTGACACTTGTGTTATTTTGTGTGTGGCCAGTTTCTTAGTGGCGGCCTACAGAATTAAATTAAAAGCGCCCACTAAGGGATCCTGTACAGTTGAGCCTGCAACTCCTTGAAATACTTACAATACTTCTAGATTTGCATTTGTCCTTAATATGTCCTATCACTGATTTTGCACTGATTGTGTATATTTATGATATATATTATGAAATAAGTGTTTTATGCTGTATATAAATGTTTTATTGCTTTTATGATTTTAACTAATCGAATAAAGTGCAATTGACTGACTGACTCTATTCATAGTTTTTATGGGGTAGTAAAATAATCCAGGAGCTATGCCTATTGGCATCCCATTAAAAATCAAGTTCAGTAGTCTTTGATAAACAGGATCCTTTGTGGTTTTGTTTTAATGAATGTGAATGTTCTCGAACATTACGTGTATGGTTTGGGTGTTAATGATTAAATGCTTTGGAACAAGTGTGGAAAGAAGATCTGTTATGATTCCCTTTAATGTCCCAGTAGTTAGGGTTAGCTTCAGATGATTGTAAACTGGAATACAGGATGGATGATGGCTGCTTCCCACAGAGAAATAAGGAAAGCCATTTTTCTACCCTTTCTTCCTCTCCTACTTATTTTGCCTCTAAGTCCTTCGTATGTGAATGAACAAACTTTCCAACTAGAGCAGGCCTCTGGTGATTGTATGTGCATGGTGCCAGTAATCAGCTCTCACAGTGGATCCAAGAGGGCACCAATATCTGCTCTTCTGGAAGCCCCTCTGAAGAGAGGAAACTTTTACCCAACCTGGTTGATCAAAGACAGGCTTGGAGAATGAGCCAAGAATGCTACCATACTGTCAGGGAAAGTAAAGAAAAAAAAGCCAGAGCTCCATTTCAACTCTGGAAAGGTCTGTGTCAACACAACCTTGCCCGGACATTAATGTTGTGATTTCTCATTATGTGGTAGCATGTTGCTTGCTTCTTCAGGGCCTAAGTTCCTGATGCTTTGGAACATCCATGCCTAGATGCTCCCTACTAGCCCAAGGAGCTCAGAGGCATTGACACAGAGTGCTAAGAAGTTCTATGTACCCCTCATCAGAGGCCAGAGGGTAGGTGCCCAATAAACTGCCATCTATACATGCAGATGAACAGAGTGGTAAATCAGACTGGCAAACACACTCAGTTCCTGTGTCAATATTTGCATGTGTGCCTTTGTTCACCTTTGAGGGAACACCAACCCTTGCCCTTCCATGGTACCTGATGGACTCATCCCAGGATGATGTGAGCACAAGCTCACTAGCAGTTGGAAAGTGTTGGGTGCTGAAAAATGCATCTCAGAGCCAACCTTGGGGAACCCCTGACATTGCCTTATGTGTTCAATAGCTTTAGGAGAGAATGCATTGTTCAAGTGAGTGCCCTTTAACCTGTGAGCTCACCAGTGCTTAATTTGTAAAATAATAAGTGCCAGGGCCCTAAGGATTGGGACTGGGAAGTGTGGTAAGGACAGAATGATACCCCCCTGGCGGATGGGGGGAATGGTAACCTTGATGAAAATGACTGAAGGGGAGCGTAATTTCTTGAGAAGTCCTGTTGCAGTAATGAGCTCCCTGTGGTTATTCTACAGTGCATGATGGGGGTTGTTATGATTACATTATGTTTCCTATGCCATGCTGTTGGTTGGCCGATTCTGGCTTCCTATGGTAGATTTTAGTTTGATTCTTTTCCTATGTTCCGTATGGGGGGCGGGTCTGTTCACTGGGTTCCTGTGGAGGGGGTTTCATTGCCTCATTCATTAGATGGTTGGGCAATTATGGTGCTACTGATTGACATTTCCTTATTGTCATGGTATATAGAGTTGGAAGCTTCAGAATTAGTACTTGGGTGTTGTGGCGGGGGGTGGATCAGCTTGATAATGTTGGGCAACACCCACCCCTATAGTTCTCTATTTTCTAGGGGTTTGTTGCTGCATCTGTGCATTGAATGACAGAATTTTGATTGTTTATTTTGGTATCGGGTGGGCTGCCACTCCCCTTCGCAAAGTTGGGGTATGCAGGGCGTGGGAGGGGGCGGGATTGTGTTTTTATATGTATTTTTTGTTTTTGCAGATCATATGCCTTTTTTCTGTTCATGATGTACGGTGTGGATTGTGGTGGCTCAAATGGTGGCTGTGTTGTTAGTTCCTTTTTAACACATGGCAAGTAAAAATGTTAGCAAGGGTCATGGCAAATGGCTGAGCCTAATGACGTGGAATGTTAGGGGGCTAAATGATTACCGTAAAGTGTGGAAAATGTTGGCATATCTGATACGTAAGGAGGTCGATATTGCTTTACTACCGGAAACGTAAGGAGGTCGATATTGCTTTACTACCAGAAACGCACCTTAACCTTGGATGTACTTTACTTACAGGTAGTAGGTTAGCAGGGTCATTCCATGCCGCATGTTTCACTTACCACACTAGGGGAGTGTTGACATGGGTCAACACTAAATCTGGTCTCCAGCTGGACCGATATGAGACTGACCTGGTGGGCTGGTATGTTATCGCCAGATGCCATGGTCAGGAGTTGGATTTTCTCATTGTTAATTCCTATGGCCAGAATTATGATGAACCATTGTTTTATCAGTCCATTCTTCCTTTACTCAAAGACGGACGGCCCTCGACATTGCTCTCGGGGGGAGACTTTAATTGCATTCTGGATACTGCTCTTGACTGCTCGAGAGGTGCCCCTCGACCCCTATCGAACTCAGCTAAGACCATACATGATATAGCTTTGCAGCCGCAATTGACAGATGTTTGGAGAGCTAGGACCAGCTTGAGAGGCGGATTCACGCATTATTCAGCACTTTATTCAGAGCGCATAGATTATTGGCTCATCTCACAAACTCTGATGCCTAAGGTTCAAGACTGTTATGTCCTGCCTCGTTCATTCTCAGATCACTCGCCTATCCTGCTAACTATTACTGTACCATCTCTCAGTCCTCCACCTTTTTTGTGGAGGTTTCCCCCTTATTCGCTGCTGGATCTAGTCTTTAAATTCGAACTACATACTGCTATATCTGCGTTCTTTGACATTAATGTGGGCTTGGTTGACTCCTTTGGCACGGTGTGGGAGGTGTTCAAGGTCTACATACGAGGTGTAGCCATTAGCAAACATGCGGGGGTCCTCCGTTCCATTAGAAAGTGGCTTGCTTTGTTGGAGAAACGACTGGCTACACTGGGGGCTGGGCTGTCCATCAGTAATGTCCTGAGTTAAGGAAGCAGTTTAAGGTTGCGCTGGCTGACCTATCACGAAGAGGCAGACTGTGAGCTTAAGCATATGGGCAAGTATGCTTCGGCTAGTTTCTATGGGGAATCTGATAGGCCGGGCTTAGTGCTGGCGGCCCTGGCTCGCTGCAGATCGGGAACTAGGTGCACCACTGAAGTGCTTGACTAGGAGGGTGATGTCCTGACGGAGAAGGCTGCGATTAACAATCGGTTTCGCAGCTATTACCAGGACCTGTACAGCTCCAAGATCACCCCAAGTGCTGATGATATAGTGCAGTACCTTGAGTATATTGAACTCCCTTGGTTGCAAAACTGGCACCGCAAGTTGTTAATGCACTCCATTGAGTACTCGAAAGTTCGCCTTGCCATAAACTCTATGCATGAGGGAAGTGCCCCCGGTCTGGATGGCCTAACCGTCTCCTTCTATAAAGGTTTTAGTGATCTTCTGATACCCCGTATTATTACCCTGTTCTAGGAAATGGGAGCGGATGGGATATTGCCCTCTTCCATGTGTGAGGCGCTGGTCATTACTCTGTTGAAACCTGGTAAGGATCCTCACAGTTGTACCTCTTATCGTCCACTATCTCTACTTAACGTAGACACTAAGATATTCACCAAAATTTTGGCTAATCGTCTGTCTCCGCTTCTGCCTTGATTGATTGGTCCGCAGCAGGCTGGATTCATTCCGGGTCACACGGTCACACGCAATCTACGCACAGTGTTCGGAGCCCTTCAGCATGTTTGGTCTGAGGTTCAGGCTGCGGTGATTTTCGAATCCATCGAATGGTCATTTATGCTTGCTGTGCTGCATCGTATGGGTGTAGGTGAGGTCTTTTTGCAACTGATTTCGGTGCTGTGTAATCTGCTAATGACTCGAGTGCACACTGGTGACATGATCTCTGTCCCATTTCAGACCTTGCGGGTAACTCGTCAGGGGTGCCCCCTGTCCCCACTATTATACGCTGTAGCTGCTGAGCCCCTGCTAAGGGCGTTGCAGGAAATCTCGGTCATGGGGGATTTCGCTTTCCTCAGTGTAACCTAATGGTCTCGGCCTATGCCAATGATATGCTCCTGCAAGCCCGTAACCCTGCAGTTCATCTTGCTCCAGTTATTTGGGGGGTTTTCTGGATTAAAAATCAACTGGTATAAGTCCACAATTTTTCCATTTACACCAGCTACTGAGCAGTTCCTGCTTGACTTCCCACTGGAATGGACGTCAGACCCGGTGTGCTACCTGGGTATCAAGGTTCATTCTGATGCGGACTTAGTTATAAAGGCGAACTATGGCAGGGGGATTGACAAGCTTGGCGAAGATATAGACAGATGGATATGGCTCCCACTTTCCTTGGCTAGGAGGATTTCTCTGATGAAGATTGTGGTGCTCCCTCGCTTGCTATTTCTCTTAGTTAATATTCCCATAGCAGTGCCTCAGCAGCTGTTCCGTGAGCTAAGTTCCCTGATGAGTAAGCTGGCGTGGGCGGGCAAGATCGCTAGGGTCGCTTTGGACACTCTCACATTGCCATACACAGCGGGAGGCCTGGGTGCGCCAGATCTGGAGCTTTATTATAGAATAGCGCAGGCCTTGCATGCCCACAGCTGGGTTCATAGTCCACCAGATCTGCCACACCTCCAGATCGAAAGGGTAGCTCCTGCACATCACTCCTTGCCTCGTTTCCTTTCCCAGACGCCCTCGAGACGATGTGGGGTACTAGACTCGGTCAACTCCACTGTACATGCGTGGAACGCCATACTTAAATTATACGATGGCGCCCAATTATATTCTCCCCGATTGCAGGTGGAATGAAGTCAATGGTTTGCCCTTCGCTTGGAGAGAGGTACCATTAGCTCCCTACGTAGTTTGTATATGCATATATTGGGAGATCTATTCAAACACAGTTGAGTGGGCACATGGGAGGAGGTGGCCAGTGGCGATGGGATTCCCACCGCGCTGATGAAATTTAATTTCTTTAGAACTCGCCACACTATTCGAGCAGTCCTCGGAGACGAGCTCCTGGAATCAGTGGTGATCCCGCCCCTGTCCATACTATTATGCTCGCAGTCAACTGGTAAATGAATCTCTCGTCTTTATGCCGTGGCTTTAGTCACTAAGGTTTCACCCCTGGCGAAGGTGCGACTGGCTTGACAAGGCGACATAGGGGTTCTGATCACGGATGATATATGACATTACTGTTGTGAAGTAACACGTAAGAGCTCCATTAATGGTCGTCACAGATTAGCGCATTTTAAGTTCTTGAATAGAGTTCCTTATACCCCACAACGCCTGCACAGGTATGGATTACGTGATTCGGATAACTGTGAACACTGTAATATGTCCGATGCTGGGTTCTTCCACATAGCTTGGCAGTGTCCTCAGGTAGAGGTCTTCTGGGAAAATGTTTTTAAAAAGCTGAATGATATTGTAGGGCTCTCCTCACTCCGGACCCCTTAATTGTGCTATTGGAGTATAGGAAGCCCCTCCAGAAGAACGTACGCAAATTGATAGCAATGGGTCTTCTACTCACCAAGCGTAGGCTTAAAATGAGGTAAATGCGAGGTGCTGTACCTACTACTGCAGACTGGGAAAAAGATATATTTTATTGTAATACCCAATCCAATGTTTATAATGAAATGCTCCTTCCGTGTAACCGCCCAGTTTGTGGAGTCTCTGCACAATATCAACTGGCTTGACAGAGTACTGATGAAGCTCAAGAAGAATAATGTATGTGTCACTACTGCTCTTTAATATAATTGTCCCCTGGTCGCCCTACTGTTATGTTGTCTATTTCATTTGCCTCTTATGCATATTCTTTTATATTGGTATATATTTTTATGCTATGACCTGCGTATATTAGAACCCCTTTGTAACGAAGCAAATTGGGGTATTACTCCTCCATCTGATATATGCCGCATACCGTGTGGCTGTAATTTCTGCTTCAGGGATGTTTTTATTGAACATGTGATCTGCTTTTCTTCAAGTATTTTTTGTCTCTTTGTTTGACTGAAAACTTTAAGTAAAACAAATTTTAAAAAATCAAATAAAAAAAATAAGTGCCAGGGCCCTGACCAGGAGGACACTGCAGCTTGCCCCACCCCTCGCTCCTGTCATCACAGCCAAAACAACTACTAACCATCCCTCTCGCCCGCAAGTGTGACAGTTCAAATTATTCCAGGTCCCCAAAGCTAATGGAATGGCTGGAGAGGCAGGTATTAGTACATGTTAATGTTTTTGAATCCATAAATACCAGCTGTTATGATCATCTCCAAAGGAGGTGAGCAGCGCCACCATGTGGCAGACTGTCCTAAGTGCTGTGTTGACAACTAAGCATGGGTGCAGAGCACCCGAAAACAATTAAGTGTCTGTGATGAGCACTGGATACCACCTGCTCAAATTAAGCACAGGAGCTCACATCTCAATTTTGCTGACAGGTCAGCCTGTCCTATTCTCCACATCAGTATCAAGATCTGTCACCCCCTCCCACCCTAGGCTGTGGTGTCATTGACCTAGAGATATTCATCTTTAATCGACCTCATCCCCTCCCCTTATCTAAAGGCAATATGAAACATTTTGGTCATGCACTTGCAATGGATGGTGAGGAAAGAGTTGACAAGATGTAACCTCTGCGACAGTCACTTACACTTTGCCCCTAGATCTGATATTTTTGTTTCCCTTAATGTAATTTCTTATAACAAGAATTTCAAATATAGTTATTGTACTAGAATTCTCTGTTCTACCGACCACACTATATAATCTGTGTACTAGTTCATTTGGTAAGAGATTGTTTTTTAAATTACTGATTTTATTTAATGTTTTACCAGAGGGTAAAGGGCTTACTGTAAAAAAGACCTTATTAGTCTCCGATGGGTAGGGTTAAAAATTAATGGAGGTTGATTCGACTTAATAAGCAAGCTCCTTCTACCTCAATAGTTGCAAATTTGTCGAAGTATGTTAATACCTACCACACACACACACCCACACACAGCTTTACCACTAAGCAGCAAATTAAATTTCCCATAATCTGCTCAACCCCAAAATATCCTCGCATCTTCCCGATCCTTCCCATAAAAATACTTGTTATTTTCACATATTGAGGGGCAATCCCATAGGACCTGCAAGTACTTTTTAAAATGTGATTTATAAAGCTTATCAGCTACCCTGAGCCATTTCCCGAAGCTAATCGGAGCAGACAACCAGACCTGATGGTGATGAGGTCAACCAGTAAGCTTTTTAGATGTATTAATAAGCATTTGCAATGCAATAGGTCTCGCATTTACGCACGTTTAAGCTATTGGCATTGTAAATGACAATGCCTTTGATTTATGTTTTATAAACCAAAATATAAATAAAAGGCATTGCCATTTAGAATGTCAGTAGCTCAAGCTCGCGTAAATGCGAGACCTATTGCATTGAAAATGCTTGTTTCTTGTAGTTGCCTGTCCTCAGTTTGTGGTATGTATAGCACCCAAATACCTCTTTTGCTCCTAGTTGTGCTGTATAAATATGTAAATGAAATTACGAAGTGAGAGATGGAGTTAGCCTCTGTGGGAAACACTCACCCTCAATCTTGTAAACACCCTTCTCATATTAAAGTCACTGTTTGTGAACAGGTTCCCGGTAACACTAAAGATAGGGACACCAGTAATCATTACTCATTTATTCTAATAGTCACAAAAGGTTTACGCTAGCTTTTGCTGAGTGTAATGTTGTGACCATTACATTTATTTTATAACATATTTGAATGAACACTAATGGGGGTCACTGTCGTCCCTGATCTTAATTTAGTCTCAGAGGTCAGTTGTCAGCTCCACTGTGTGTCACTCGGCACCCCAAAAACTATACATTAACTTGCTGCCTGCTAGGGTTAAAGTTGAGGGTGTGAAGGTGAATCATCAACTGGGCATCTCCTCACCAGGTCCTACCACCAAAAACTTGTTAGGCGCTGCAGTCTGCAGTTTCATTTCATATTCGTCTGTATTGTGGGCCCCTCAAACTGTTGTGAAGAAGGAAATAATATGGGGGGAACTTCATTGGGCACAGGATAAACAGGCATGGATGCACAGCTGCACAAGCCATGGGGGCTTTCATTCTTACAGATGGTCTTGTTGATTCAAGTCAATGTACAGTGGTCACTATCCTGCTGAATGCTCTAAAACAGTGTTCTTTTGCATAGATAACTTCACTAGTCATTTGAGGTGAGCTTAGATTCCCCTTAGCAGATTATGCACCTCTGTTTCAACACTTCAGTTTACTAGTTTGTAAATGTGTCACAAAACTCTATATCACTTCGGCAATCCTAGTTTGCTTAATGAACTGAAATGTCTTAGTCGCATAGTGCGCATTTTCCCCTTAATCCAAATGCAAGACAAGCACTTATTTCATTTTTGGAAAATTTATTTTCCAAGCACTTATTTCATTTTTTGAAATTTCTCTGTGGTGGATTAAGTGAAGTCCCTTATGTTGTTTTGAAAAAGAAGCAGTACTTTTTAAAAAATGTTGCCCTTAGTACCCCAGACTGCCCTATGTATGCTGCATCCTACTGGCGCCACACATTCCTAAATCGGTGTTTTCAAAGACCTGTTGTTGTTTTTTTCTCTTTCTTTTTCTTTGTATGTATCCAGCCGGCTTGCCCACAGTCTGTCGTGCCCAGGTACGGAAAGCAGAGTAGTGCAGAGCAGCGCTAATTACAGTCACTGCAGCTGGTTTCAGAGCACTTCTAACAGTTTGCACGTGCTGCCTATTTGAAAGCATCAAATGTGCACTAGTTGTGAAACAGAAAACCTGCTTGTTGTTTAGCATGTGTTTCTGCCGATGATTGTTGTTGTCAAAGCACCTTGATGCCGACCAACCCTGTTTACATTCCCGCTCCCCCCAAAGGATTAACAGCGTTCTCCCAATAAATTTGCAGCCTATTCTCCTCTTAGAGGCGGATGATTCCGAGGGTGGTGTGAACAAGGCAACAAGTGCCTGCTAATCACTTGAACATACATAATTAGTGACAATCTGGTGCACTGGAGTCTTTGTATCACTGACTGGCAACTCCAGGTAACAATGGCGGAGGCAAGATGCTCTTATCAGCCGCATTTGAAGTAAAAAGCGGGTGCACCTTGCGCTAAAAGTTAAAAAGAAAAGTTTTGGCAAAAGTGAAAGTGTTTCCCTTGCAGGAGTGAGTAGCGCCAGGAGCAATAATTGCTAACACATGGTGCCAAAGCTCGCTCCTGCAAGGGAATCGCCAAACGTACACTTGTTGCCAATGAAAGCAATGCAACGCGTGCACGTTTTTAGGGCGAAAAGTGAATTGATTCCAAAATGTCATTTTCCTATGCAGCGCATGTGCGCTCCGTAGGCGAGTCCTAAAAAGATGAGTAGGTACCGGAGGCTTCTATGGGAGAAAGGAAGGTTTCTCATTTTTAGAAACAACATTTTAAAAAGATCCGAGCCTCTATAAACTGGAGAGACTCTACGAATCACAAAAAAGGTTTAGCTGGATATGACTGAAGAACAATGGTCGACTGTCCTCAGAAGACACAACTTTGTAGAGAAATGGACCCAGTACATATAATATAGCCTTTGAAGAGGCTTTTAGAGAGATTTCTTTCCTGAATCAATAGTCAATGAAGTTTCGCAAAATGATGAGAGATTAATCTCCCTACTGATAAGCTGCAGAATCTTAGTTCAATCAATAGGAACCCACCTACTTTACCAAAATTAAAACCCTCTAACCTCTATGCTGTTCTAACAGTTTTTTTTCCGAAAGGGGCCCACAGTGTCTATTATCAATTGCATAGGAAAATAACTTTTCTAAAAGTACAAAACCCGAATGATACTGAAGCAACTCTGGAAGATTAAAACTTTGCATGACTACTGCTTTAAATGCTTTACATTTCAGGGTTTTCCCTTCTCACAAAAACACTTAAATAAAACTTCTGCAGTCACGCACGCATTTTACTGACTGCAAGGTTACAGAAGAGGCAACCTTTTTCGGGATACGTGTAAATGTGTGCTTTGATAAAACCCATGGGGCCTCATTTATGAGGCTGTGCGTCACTTATACGCCGCCGGTGCGTCACTTTTTGTGATGCACCAGCAGCGTAGAAAATGTGCCTTGTTGCACCATATTTACAAAGTGACGCATCTAGGTAGATGTGTTACTTTGTAAACCCCTGCGCTACATTATACCTGTGCCAGGTATAATATATGCGCGGGGGCGTTCTGACGCAAGAAAAGGTCCTAGAAGTGATGCAGTGAAATCTATAAGATTTCACTGCGCCACTTCTAGGACGCAAATTTGTCAATTTCTTACGCCTGCCTCACAGCAGGCGTAAGACTGACGCAGGCCCTTTCACATGGGGCTTGCCCCATGCGAAAGGCACATTGCTGGAGCTGCGTCACTTTTGTGACACACTTCAGCAATGCGTCACTTTTGCGCCATACAGATACGTCAGAAATACTGATGTATCTGTAACTCCTTGCGCAATGATGCGTCATACTGTAAATATGATGCATCATTGGTGTCGCAAGGAGGGGGCAATGAAAAGTGACGCATCACTGTTTTCACGCAGCGATGAGTCACTTTTCATAAATGAGGCCCATGGTTCGTAAAATCAAAAGGGTTCTAGATAGGATAGGTTTATATCTTTCAATGGTGGGCAGGCGTAATGATTTAAAAATCAATATTCTCCCTAAAGTTTTATATTACTTTAGGTCTGTACCCTCGGAACTTACTAAAAAGCAGCTTCAAAAACTACAGTCTATATGTAGCAGCATCTTGTGGGCTCGCGAGGGGGCTGGTCAGTACCCAATTCACATTTTATTATTGGGCATGCTTACTTCAGCATATGGGAATATTATTGGTGGGGGAAGGGGAAGTTGTAGCAGCTGAATTCCCTCATATCTTTCAAATGCTGTTAGGCTCTGAGGCAGAGAGGGGTTTCTTTCAAAATGTAGACTAGGTATTACAGGAAAACCCACTTCAAGGTGGTGCTCGCTGCTTACAAGTTATGGCTTCAGGTGCAGAGGTATATGCAGATAGGGTAGACTCATTTTTATACACCTACCGCATCTTCAGCATTATTGCCATCTATTTTCTCTGATACCATTGTGGTCAGATGGAGACGGAAGGGTGTCGTAACTCTGGGAGACTTAGTGGATAAAAACGGTATACGGTCTTACTCCTCGCTGGTCTCTGAATTCGACTTGCCAAAAGCGGACTTTTTAAAATACCTTCAAGTCCAGGATTATCTATTAAAAAACGCAAATGTAGGATTTCTATCCCAACAAAATAACCTACTAGAGACAATAAGGGGGTGGGGGAAGATTGGTACTTTATATCAATTTCTCATTGAAGCGCAATCTGATGATTTGGAGGCGCAGAATTTAAAATGGAATGCCAGATTATCGCAACCAGGGGACATATTACATGCCCCTGACATACACAATTGCTTTGGCTGAAAAGCTTTTGGTATCCTCCAACTTCCAAACGCAACATTATAAGACTGTATTTAATTTATAATATACCCCTACCAAAATAGCATGTTGGGGCGGGTTAAATGAGGGCAAATGCACACGGTGCATGGGGGATCAGGCTGATAGTCTACATATGTTTTTTGCCTGCCCAGAGTTGTAGCATTTGATTAGCAGGATAGAGGCCTTTTTAACCGAGGTCACAGGAGTACAGATTCTGATCACCTCCACTGTTATGCTATTAGGAATTCTGGAAGATTCAATGGTTAGTGGCGAGATGCACAAATGTAGGTATTTGGTATTTATGGCCATGGGCTCGATTGTGTATAACAACATTATGGCAACAGAAAGAACCACCGCCATTTGAAATGTGGAGAAAGAGGTTATACCCCATCTGTAACTTAGAGCACAGTCTCTATGCTCTTAGGGGGATGCAAAAACAGAGATTGGGTATGGAGATATGGGGTGTTATAATTGATCATTTGGAAGACACCAAAGCATAGGCTAGACCGTGGCATGATCTTCCTACCTACTATCTCTCATATGCTGCTCTTTTTTCTTCTTTTTCTCTTTTTTCTATTTTAGGAATGATTTGACATGTACGTTGAACTTAATAAGGGCTCTGTATAATAATGATTGTTTTAAATCTGTCTTACTTTTCCTCCCCTCCTGGATTTAGAAATTGTGTATGGCTGTTGAGACACTTTGGCTGATATATGTATTGGATGTATTACTGGCTTATCAAAAATAAAAAATAAACAATACTTCTATTTGGTAAAATATATTTGCCCTTACTGGTACAGTTAGTCTATATAGTCCATACAATGTATAGGAAAGATATTTATTTTAATAATATAAATTTTTGCCAACTGCCTGATTTCGACACGATTCATCTCTAGGTGTCCTTTCTCATCTCGTTCAGTATCGGATGGCAAGAAGAGTAGGTTTGCCTTTCAGCAAAGTAGCTAATGATTCAGTAGCTAAGACCAAGAATGGAGGCAGTGGCGTAGCTAGACCATTTGCCCCCGTGGCAGTCCCTGCGTTTGCCGCTCTCTGGCCACATTGATGAGCGGGGGGGCAGACGGGGCAGACGGGGCTCCCGTCTCCAAAACTGAAACTTATGCCGCCCCTGCCCCCCCCTTGCTATGCCACTGAGTGGAGGAGAAGAAGACATTCTGTTTTGTGCCTCTAAATTGGGAAGTTGTCAGACAAAAAACAATTCACCCCATGCAATGCCCTAATAACTGATATGAATCCCCCACAAAAAACCTACAGTGCTCAATACACCAATATAAATGTGAAAGCGCTTGCCAGGATTACATTTTCTGGCTGAATGTACTCTTATGTTTTTTCGAATTTACCAACATTCCCAGTAGTACACACTGAAAGCTGCACCAAGTGCAAATTTCCAGGTGTAACAGTGGGAATGTTATGACAAGTTCCATGGACTCTCATTCCTGCAACGAGGAATACTTCATAGTCTTGAATTTTACCCGGGAGAAATTGTGCCCCCTTTTCAAACGCATATTTTTTGTCTGCAGGGAAAATATTTTTCCCCCTGGAGAAAGCTCTTCCCTGACACACTCAGAAAATCTTGGGGAGATTGGTTTCCATTCCCATCCTGGAAAGCAAATTACTCCAGGGAAAAAATTGGTCAATTCGAAGTCTGGAATTGGCCTAAAATACACATTTGTGGGCCTTCTAAAAACTTCAAAGGCAAACCACACCTTTGACTGTCCACTTTACACCCCTTGAGTGGGATGTACTGCTCCCGAGTTCTACGTGCTAATGAGAGATATAAGCAGTAGTAAATGCATTTATACTCACCCATGATGCCTTTGTGAATTCCTGCATGGCATGGATTGAGTATACTTTTGTGACTAGGCCTTGCAGTCTATAAGGTTTGAAATGGAGTTCCAATGTAACAAATATGTTCTCTGCATTGAGACCTCTCATCATTGAAGAAGTATCCTTTTCGCTTCATAAAACATTGACATTGTTCATAAGAATCAAAAGTATAGCAATTTCCTTCATGTCATCAGTAAAATACTTATTTGGAAGACTTTGTGTGACACTTTATGAATAGTACCTCTGTGGTTCTGAAAATCTGGACCCTATTGTTATCCCAATATCGAGGTCCAATACCCGTCACAAAATATCAACGTACCATGACGAATTTAGTGTCCGTGAACCGATAATGATTAGGACATCATTCCTATGTATTTGCGCGACAATCGAGGGTAGCCAACACCCCTAAATCGTAGTTTCCGTCCCAATCCCTTAGACTCCATTTTGTGAACGGCATCCATCTTACGTCTTGCCCTCATGTTAAGTCAATTAAAGGTCGAGCTTGATCCAAAAGGACACGTCCACCTTCCCTGATTTCCCCCTGACCTGTCCAAACTGACTCCATTGCCTTAAGCCAAACCTGTTTGGGCGGCTCCCCGCCCAGTGGCCGAATACGATACTATCGACACATAACATTCCACAAACCATTCACCCCATACAGAACATGCTTTCTACAAACATGCACCTGTCCATACTTCTTCTTTATGGCTAGTTTTATGACTGGGTGGTACCTGCCTTTATTGGTGTTTCATCGATATCTGATGGGAGTCCCGGATCTTGCTGGGTAATCTGTCACGAACTGGACATCTAAAATGTGGGTTTGCTTACGTGACGCCGCACTTTGTTTTATTACAGAAATATGTTTACAGCCATATCATAAACTCAAGAATTCTTGCTTGAAGCCATTATTTCTGTATAAAAGGAGAAGACTGGTTCTGTAAAAACGAACACGTACAGTCTCCTGAGAATACATGACCCGTGTTTGTCGTGCTTCTAGGACACGTGTTACTTGGTAGCTACCAATAAAAACTTGATCTCTGACTGCGACTAGAAGACTCATTGTTTCTGTGGTCCGGAACAAGGGAGAACTCAGAGGTCTTCGGGTGTTGTCCCCTGGCACCACCGGGTTCCTAAAAACCCGGCACCTCACCTCGAATAAATGTATACAATTCCACTTATATTCCATCAAGCCTTAGTGTCATGCCATCAGCCATACTATCTACTGCCTTATTACCATTTTCCACTGTTACCTTCTCATTCAAAATGAGAAAAGCCATTGTCCATTCCACTTCATCAATTGGGTATGGGAGGATCGCTTCCCAACAGTTTTTCTCTAGTGACTGTTGTAATAGTGTTTTAATAGTGGGGTAATTCGAGATTTGAATTAAGGAGGAGCTTTGTCAAAAACCATGAATATGAAGTGAATATTTGATCTGCAAAAGTGCAAAACCTTTGCACAAGACCATGTGTTGCCATGACTTAGGAGCTGAAGATTGTTGATCATGGTGATATCGTGGAGCTCAGTAATGCCTCTATTGTAGATTTTAAAAAAATCCCTATCATTTAGGACCTGGGTCTAAAGTCTGAGCATCAGGACAAGTAAGGCAGTATTGAAAATCAGAAGTCCATAACATTGTTAAACAAACAGATTTGAGATGCCTTTAAATTGCAAAAAAGGGGATGAGAGACTCGATAATAAAGGAGTCTAAATGGTTATATCAAAAAAGCACATGACAGTAAAATGAAGGAAATGTATAGATATGAAGAGATCTGATAGTGGCATTCATGAAGGAAGGGTAAATTATTTATTTGAATTGATTGGAAATGAGCTAGGTACAAGAAAAATGATAATAGTCCCATCCGTGTTTGAAAAGGAAACAATCAACTACATAACACGTACAAACTTATTGGAAAGTGTTCCGAGGATACATACTAAAGGAGTATGTTCTCCGGCTCTATGGTCACCTGGGAGCAAAGTCTAACATAAGAGGAGAGTGCCAGTAGTGACTATGCTCTGGGTCTAAAAGCCAATTGGAAGCACTAATTTTAGAACTACCACTCTATCCTGAGTGCATGGTCCTGACACAGTTTCAGCAGATGTTGTGAGGTCCCACCTGGAGGTTTGACCTCTTACCAATGCAGACGAGAAATGCACCACAATTCCAGACACTTGAGGTGGTAGCACACACATTCCCATTTATAAAAAAGTAAATAGGATACACATAGGAACTTATAGGATGACTTCACTAAGGTATATATTTAGGTAAACATTTCGCAAGATATCTGTTAAACACCTTGGAAGACTGAGTGTAGAAATCTGAAATACTTCGAAAATTTCAGCTGAGCATCAAAAAGAAACACTTAACAATAGATGGCTGCCTATCTCTGAAACTGATTGTGGAAATATACTTCATGCACAAAAAAAACTTTCCCTTTCAGGTTGCTTATACTGATCTGTCAACAACATTCAATCTGATTGATAGGAAACCCCTATGATATAAGACACTGGATTGAGGGGTTTCAAAGTTTTTATTTCTGGATGACATAAATAATATTGGAGGGGAGAGTGTGGTAGTGCCGGAAAAGATAATGACACCTACTGGATTAAAGCAGCTGTGTTTTTTGAGCCATTGTCATTTGTCATTTGCTGACGCACCCAAAGCTTTGGAGCAAGCAAGATGTTTTCAACTGCAATTAGTAACAGCTGTAAAATTAAATCTGTATTGGCCCAATTTAAACCTTATTTAATCTCACCAGTAGGTAATCTAGCTTTTCTGGGTAGCTACCCCAGATTTTTCACCTTTTGCTGGGCCCTATATTTTGCTGGCATTAGAACTCCGTGCACTTTACCACTGCTAACAAGTAGTAAAGCACCTGTGCTCCCCCTTTAAACCTGATTACATTGGCTTATTCCTAACTGGAAACTTTAACTTCCCTACAAGTCCCTAATATACAGTGTAGAAAGTGCACTCAGGACCTGGAAGTTGAAATGCCACTTTTGGACTGCAGCAACTATTGTGCCATCTACTATAGTGGCAGTACAAACATTGCTTTAGGCCTGCCCGTAAAGCCTGATTGTAGCAGTGTAAAAACTCAATTCACCTGTTCAAAATAAACTCTTTTGACAGGTTAAAACCTTCCTTTTTATTATTAATAAGCCACCCCTATATAAGTCTTTTAGACCAGAGGGCAGGATGCATGGTATTCAAAAGTAGGACATGTGGAAATGTTATGTTCACATATCCTTACTGTGGCTAGTACCAAATAGCTATTTTCGCTGTCTGAAGGCTGCTGGCCCTTAGGGAAATAGTTGGAAGCTATATTAGGTACTAATACTGTATCTCAGGAATTGGACCAGCTAGAAAAATAATGAAGCAACTAGTTTTAATAGTGATTAAAAGCCAATTCAATGGGGAAGTCCGATTTTTAATAAATTCTAAATAACAGTAATATTTATGAAGTTAACTTTTCCCTGCCTCACGCTCCTGGAGTCCAATTTACATTGGCGTTCCAGTTTCTCCCAGCTAGTGATTAGCATTGAATACGTGTAAAAAAATGTGTGGCATGTCTGATAGGAGTGAACAATAGGCAAACGTGAATGTACTGAGTCACTCCCACTCACTAACTAGTGCCCGGCATAAATCTGGAACCTCCAGGCACCAACTTCTGAACACTTTCTTGACCTACAGAAAATTACAAGAGGACTGGACCTCCCAGAATCAGTTGGCTGACCTCCTATATAGCTACAGGGAGAGAATTAACTGCAAGAGGCCTTTTCCTGGAAATACACAGCTGACCAGGAAGTTGGAACTGGACCTGGACTGACCCCTGCTGTTGGCCTATGCATAACACCCTTTGAGTCTCTAGGTGCCTCCCTTTAGGTGAAGGGGGGCTGTGGACGTGTGCTCCAGTGGTGGTTTGGGACTTAAAAAACTAAGTGGCTATATACAAGTTTTGCGGTCTATGGACCGGCAGACTCGTGGTGGAGCGGCGGTTTTCCGACCATCCTGTTACAACTAGGGTGGTCAAGCTGCCCTGTGACCGCTGTAACTGCCAGGCATCAGAGACCTGCAGCAGTCCATGCCATGCAGGTACTGATTTTGACATTCCCATTGTGGAGCCTATTTCATAAGCACTGCTGTGGGAATGCCAAAGAACTGACCGCCAGACCTGGAGAAAACTCCTAGTCTGGTGGGCGGTTCAACCACAGGTTTGGTGGTGTGAGAGCGGGGCGCTCCCAATCCCGCACCGCTAAACTCATAATCAGGCCCCACGTCAGCAGGTAATATCTCTGACTAGGAAGATCGTGGTTGGTGTATCCAATCTGCAGTCCATCATGGCAAGCCTCAAATTGCACCTAGGTTCTGGTCTAGCACCATCATTGACTATCCACGGCGCTTTGTACTTTTTGGAGAAATTTCCACTTAAAAGTTTATAACTTAATATCTCTAGTTCCCATTATTAGATTTTTGTAATTTTTATATCATTTTGTTTGAAAAAGTGTACTCTATTTTTCTAATTTAGTTTGAGATTTCTATTGTTCTGAATTTTGACTTTATAACTGTTTTGGTACTGCCTAAATACTTTACACAGTGCCCTAAACTAGACCTGTTTGCTCTGTGCCTTACCAACCAGGTGGTTGAGCTCAGGTTAATTTAGTGACAAAAAAAACAATCCTGCCTGTAACTCAGGCACCATTGCACTATGCCATAAGGATGCCTGTGTTGGCGCGAGGCAGCACTCAGTGTACCACCACAGGAATATGTCATTTCTTAGAAGATATTGTGCATTCCTGCTCTCTCCCTGTCATGCAGCACAGCACAGCAAGTTGTCTTGCTGCATTGCGTTGCCCGACATTTTGCTAAATCTGGCCCTAACTCTCAAGCAAATACAGCATTTCACCTGAGAAAGTGCTGCATTGTGTATTGTTTACTCCATACTCCTAGGTAGGATTCATGGGTTCTCATGTTTTTGTCCAGCATTGTGTAGTATAATACTGCATCAGAGAGTCCAATGCATCAAGGTTCCTCCCTACCACATACCCTACTCTACTCTCAGCAAACCTGTGCCACATTCCAAGTAAGTTATGCACCTCACCAGCTGCGCGATATCAATATATGCCCCGGTGATCATCCTTTCCCCAGCCATGTTTATCCTGCTATCCGTTTTAATCTGTGCATGCCTGTGCCCTCTTTGGATCACTTTACCTCCTGCAACCCACCATGTACCGAGTACCACCTGCTATTCCTATACCATCCCAGTGCCCACTCCTGCGTACTCTTGTGAGAATATCTGTACACCCTACCATGCACCCTATAACACCCTGCTATGCATGCATCACATGCAATGTGCCCTTTCCAGAGACACCCTGGCATCCCTGAGCCACTGAAGTACTTCCCCCTACAATGGGCACTCTTGTGGCTATTGTGTAACTAGGCCCGTAACATGTGACCCCTTACCCTCCTGCATCCCTGCATCGCCTTGCTTCCTTCCATGGAACCATCATCCATCTATTTGCCTACTCCATACCCCCTGTCAATCCTCTTGCCATCACTGTAGTCACTGCCTAGCTATGTTACTATATCAGTGCTGAATTTGTAAAATAATAAGTGACAGGGCCCTGAACGAGAGGCCACTGCAGCTTGCACCATCCATTGCCCCTTTCATCGCTACCAAAACAACTACTCACTATCTCTCTCCCCTGCCAGTGCAACAGTTCAGCTTATTCCAAGCCCCCAAAGCTAAAGGAATGGCTGGGGAGGCAGGTAATAGTTATTTTTAATGTATATTTTATTCATAACCAACCATTGTTCTGCTCATCTCTATACTAGATGAGCGGCGCCACCGCCCTAAGTGCAGTGTTGACAATTAAGTGCTGGTGCTGAGCACTGGAAACCAATTAAGTGCTGGTGCTGATCACCAGAAACCACAGGCTCAAATTAAGCACCGTAAAATAATTCTATGTTGCCACCTGACCCCTCCGCACGCTTGAGCTTCCTGCCACGTGGCCACTTTAATCCAGGCTACTCCGGTTTCTAGGCTCTGCATCCCCTACTCCTCCCTCTACCATGTACCTCTTGACATTTTCTTCTCTCCCTGTCATCCCTATGCTTCCTACAAACATGCCCTCCCCCCCCCCCGAGCCAAATGCCCCTGCCAGCCCTTTATCCCTCTCTCATACCTGTGCTTCCTAAAAACATGCCCCCCCACCCCCATTGCCACGTGCCCCTGCCAGCCTTATGCTGTCGTTCATGTGTCTCCTGCCACAGCCTAACAGCAGTTAAAATGGCGCACGTTGATGCTACAGAGAGACGTCATCTAGCATCGGGCTTCATGTTTTTTTTCTTCTGTAAATGTAATTACAGTTTGATTAGTTGGCAGTCGCGCATTTTCCTGCACACAAATGTTGATGTGCTCTTGGTCGGCCCAGCTGGTATTTTATTCTCCGACACACACTTTTTGATGAGCTATTAACTGGAACTGTAAACCAGACTGACCTTAGCTGTGGCACCCTGAACAGCCCAGCTGCCTGGCATCATGGCACAATCATCATTATAATGTGCGACGCAACTTTCAATATCTGAAGAACAATTAGAAATATAATGAAATCAATCTTGTATGTGTATTTATATGTCGGTGTTCGCAGGGACTACGTGCCTCATACGGACAGCTGAAAAGTGACGTTCCAGAAGTATCTAGAATAGCAACAACTGTGAATATATTTTATTTTCGGACACATGCAACAGCATCCAACATCTCAACATCTCATGTTTAAGGCAATTTTTATTCTCATAGCAAAATGATATCATTTTAAAATGACGACTGAACAAACACTTGTACCCCATCCCAATTCACAGACCGGACTCCATATCCAGACGAACAGTACAAAAATTGCCTCTCACCCAATTAAGGTAGCACTGCTGAGTGCAGAGTAAGCCCATCATTGACCCCATATCTTGCCATGCTTCCGTGATCAGCCCCTGGCTCGGTAAATGGGCCCTTCCAGTTTGAAACGCCAATCTGCCGCATGATCCTACGCTGGAAACATGCCCAGAATCTGGAACTCCATCCCAGTCCATCTCGTCCTTCACAAAATTAAAAAACACCTAAAATTACTTTTCCCCAACCGCTCCCTCCCGAATGGATAGCTGCTGCCCAAACGCTGATTCCTGCTCGCCGTTGCTCACAGACATTGTATTATCAATACCTACCTCCCCCTTGCTATTTGACGGCTACCCCCCCCCCCCAAGAGGATCAACCCAAGACTATTTGCTCGTAATGAGGTTATCTCAGGACTCACATACTACCTCACTGCTGCTCAGCACACTTGGACTTTCCGAACCAATATGTATAACATTGCTCTATTATTTGTCTCCTGCACAAAAAACTGTTGTAAAGTGCTCCAATACCCTCGGGTCAGGCCAGCGCTATATAAAACTCCTTAATAAAAAAATAAATAATAAAATATTAAAAAACAATCCATAGCCGAGTGGCAATCTGCAATGTTAGGGGGGTGGTAAGCGGCACTCCAGCAGCTTGATATGTTGCGCTTCGCAAGAAACTTACCCTTGCCCGCCAACCTACCTTCTCCCTGGGGTCCACTGAAGTCTTCCAGGATTCCCAGCAGTGCCAGTTAGGAGAAAGTTCTACCGGCCTCCCCAGTGCCTCAGTCAATACCCTGGTGACAGATAACCAGTACTGTGTCACCTGGGCACAAAATCACTCTATATGGTAAAAATCGGCCCCTGGGGCTGCACATCAGTTACACCGCGAGGCAGGTCTACTGCCCGCCTTCCAGAGCTGCATCGGGGTAAGGTATGTAGCGTGCAAATGCTGGAGTTGGGTGAGCTGTAGGCGGGAATAGATGGCAATCGTTCAGGTGCCATTCGCACATCCCTCCAATCTGCCTCATCTAAGGAGGCCTGCCCAAGCTTCCCGTTTTTGTCAGAGGAGGTCGAATCTATTGAGGGAATTAATGATCAGCAATTTATAAGGTTGTGAAATCCCATCTGTGGGCCCTGAAGCAGTGTTGCTTCTCCCTTATGGTGCATAACACCCCTACTGTACATGACAGCAGGCACTATCCTAGAGGGCCTAACTTGGGTAGCAGGCCAGTAAAGTAATTTACTGGACTTATCTCCAAACTCATAGACCCGGTGGAGGGAGGCGCAACAACATTGGCAGGCCTCTTCCAAGATTAGGTGCCAGGTGCCAAAGGGAAGATCTGGCCACCTCTAACTGTTTAGAGTAAATAAATTGGCGGATTACTAAGCACTTTTTCTCAAGTTGTATGATTTGTGTTTCTCTGCCGTTAACTGATCAGAGATTTCACCCTTCCTTGCATCGTGGTTTTGCCCACTGCCCAAAGCATATTGGTGGAGGGGACTGAACCCTGACTGGATTCAAAGTATGCGTGACCTTCTCCCCAAGACACTCAGAGTACTGCAGTGGCGGCTCCTCCGCTAAGGTGGAGGAGCGTCTCCCCGCTGCCATAAATCAGCAAATGAGAGAAAAAAAGAAAATGATAAAACGTTTTATTATTATCATTTTACTTTGTCCTCCTGTTGCGGCAGATTGAGTGAGGGGGCGGTCGGGCCTGAAGAGCAGGGGAGGAGTAGTAGAACACTCCTAAGTGCGCAATGACTAAACAAGTCATGCGCCCTTTCCCTGTTCTCCATGCAGGCTGTATTACATGCCACCCCTCCAGCCCCTGGCTGAGTGCTGTGTCATGGCGCTCAGACCAATCGCAAAGCTGATTGCAGCATTGTGATTGGCTGCAGGGAGCATGGGAGCCCTGGTGCTTCCTTCTTCTCTCAGGAAGAGGACGAAGGTGAGGCAGCGGCGGCTGGCCAGCCGGCTTTCCGGGAGGTAAGTGCTTTTTTTTAAAAACGATCTCTCCCCTTCCCCTCAAACCCTCCCCACTGCTTCTTCCAGGCAGCAGCTGCAACTGGAGTACTGGACATCAGTTAGGATCCAGAAATTAGGCCACCAAAACGGTCTTTAAGTTACTGGTGGGGTGTCTAAGTGAAGGTAGACTGGGGAATGAAGGATGCTATCTTGTTGGAGAATCTCCACTACAGTGAAATTACATCAGCAGCTGGGAGCAGCATCAGATTGATATGGGCGATGTTTTTGTGCACTGCTGACATGTTCAGTTTGCCTCACATAGATGCCACACGTGGCGGACACATCGCAGAGGTCTAAGGAGGTCATCCAGAACTCCACTGCATAATTTGGAGCCGCTTCTTTGGTATAAGCCAGCTGTGGAATCATGCTCAGGATGATGAACCGCATAAATATCACCGGGGAGGGGGGGGCGTTGGATCTCAGGAACTGGTCAATGGCAATTGTCCAAAGCTCCCTGGAAGATTGAGGCGAAATATAAACACTGAGGAGATTATAGTGGGTTCCCTCCAGTACCAAAAATCTGTCATGCAGGTCTGTGTGTATTTTGGTGGGAATCATAAGAAAGAATCTGTATAAAAGTATGCCCACCATCCCTGTACCACTGGAGAAACCTGAATGGATCATCCGTCATACACAAAACAATATAAGAAGGGGCCCTGAGTGCCCACCAAGTTTGTGTCATTGAGAGACAAACCGTCTCTTAGCATATCGGAGTGAAGCTGCCCTTTTGATAAGGACCAGTAGACCATTTATATTCCAGGAGAGTATGGAAAAGTTAATAATGGGGTCCGTAGTTGAAATGTGTCATGGATATGAATAGGGCACTGATTACAAGGCTGGGTCCAAGAGAGCCGCATAGTCCACCAGAAGGAAATGTCTGTTGTGGGACTTCCAAGGTTGGAAACTCATGTGAGGGTTCGGGTACCAATACCTGCACACAAACCAATTGGAACAACTCCACCCTACTCCCCCACCCCATACTTCCCCCCTGGAAGCATCTGTTGCCTATGAACCACCCCGACAACCCTTCATACTGTTCATACTGTGCAGTACTTGGTAGACTCGATTGAGAACCTCTTATCAGCTCAGGGTAAAAAATTGCTCCTGCGCCACCTATCCCAGGTCTGTAAGTAGGGGAATCCACTTGGTTGTGTTGAGTCAAATGGGGTACAGTGCCAGGGTGGTAAACTAATCCTTGTCCACCAGAATATCCATCGGGTCTCTCACAGCCGTGTCAGTATGTGATCACCCCGAATGGACCATTTGAAGATCCTGAGTAAGGGATTCTGCAACCTGGTCACCTGCAGCATTGGTCCCAGAGGATTCTGGGGATCCCCACGCCAGGCCACAAGGATGGCTTGACCCCTTCCTCCTTTGGCGTCAGAGGTAGGTGGTGCCCGATCGAGGGGCCCTCCCCTGAGTCTCTCCCAACCCTCTCCATCCACTCAGGTAAGTTTCCTCTGTTTTATTGCCCAGTGTGGCTGACTTCAGCTAGGCCTGTTGCCTCATCGGACCGGGGAGAGGGTAGCATAATGTTAAATTACGTCTGCAGTCTTTACAGCGCTCACCTTAGGAACTTCTTACATTGATGTCTGCTTGGCCACGACCTCCTCAAGAATACAAATTTAACACAACGAATCCTACTATATTATCTGCATATTACTAATCTACTGCCTATTTACCACTAACCTTTGGTTCTAGAGTAGCGTGCTCCTCACCCCAAAGTGCTTCAATGCCTCATCAGGGGTAGTAAGTGCTAAATAAATACAACTTACAAATACAATTGCACAAATTTGAGTTGGTGAATGCCGGCGACGATGTTAGCTGAGTTTCCTTCTGTGATTTCTTGGATTTTCATGTCTGTGTCTTGGCTGACAACACCCTAGTTGCATATTGCTGTTGTGATATGGTTATATAATTTAATTGATATAGCTCTTACTATCCCTGATGAGGCACTGATAGGCTTATTAAAATGTCCTATAACGATAGTCTTCTTTAGGTGTTCACGTTTTTATTCTGAGCACTCGACCATTTCCTCATATATTCTGTATTATTTTAATTAAAGTTAAATCCACTTCTTTTTTGTATGCGCTCCTTTATATTATATGTATTTTTTATTATTGTGATTCGATTGCTTTTTTAAGCACACTGCTTGCAATTCCTGTGCACTTTTTTAAAATTAAAGTTGGGAGCTCCTTAATCTGACCACTCAACTTTCACACACATATATGTAAATGTCATGAGAAGTGTGCAGCTTGTTTTCCTTCTTACCCCGCTTGAATTTCATATCAAATAATTTCGCAAATGTGCATGTTTTTACCAGCAGCGACCGGGGAAGGTGGGGTCGCGCAGGATGTGTCTCGCGGGGGGAATACAATATTAAAAAAATATAAACCTATCTTTTGCTGCCGTGGCCGGCCGCCTCCAGCGATGCGTTCACCGCCTCCCCTCTTCCTGGGTCCCAGCAGACCCTGGGATCCAGAACCCATCCAATCCCTGTGCTGCAGAGCAGGTCGGGGATTGGTCTGAGCAGGCAGGGACGACGCCCTGCTCAGACCAGGGAGTCTGTGGGGTTTCTCCCGGCTGGCTGCTCAATGTAGCTGGGCTGGAGAAAACCTAACAGCGCACGTGTGTTTTGGTCCACCTGAAAAGGCCCGCCAAAACACATATGCGCACTTAGAGAGTGGAGTGAATGTAGCACTCCTCCTCCCCCTCTCCCATGCCTAAGCCCCGCCCCTTCCCAACACCACTGACAGAGCCGGCAAATGTAAAAATAAAATGATGCAAGAGCATTGTTTTATTTTAACTTTGCTGGGTCTGAGCCAGGCAGTGGAGTGACACTCCTCTGCCATTGTGGAGGCGCCATCAGTGTTTTTTACTAATTATATCCCTTTCACGTTCTACACTCCAAAACCCAGGGTGGTTATCAAGTATATATGTAATGAGAGCCTACTTGGGGTTAAAAGTTGCATACATTGCTTGCATCGTTTGACTCCACAGTTCTTGCAGTATCTAAATCTGGGATTCTGCTAATTAACATATTTATCTAGATGTCAGATGCATGAAATTAATTACTGTGACAACATAAGAAATATGTTCATGTTTCGTTTGCACATAACAGGGGCATCATTTATGACTAGTTTGAGTGCATTGCTGTTTTAATTGAGTAAATATTTGTGTATTTAATATTGCACTGATTTATAACTACCTCGGCAAGCTTCATATGTAATTTTCAATGTTTCTAGAAAGGAGTAATTTTAAAGCATGTCCTTTGAAAATGGATGGTTGCTGAGTCGAAAATGTGTCGATTACTTGCGGGTGACCTTTGTTAGTCTTTGTCCCAGTCATTACTTATGAGGTGAATCCAATCCAGAGAAAGGAATCTCCACTAAAATGCTGCAAGTGCCAGCTCTGCCCTCCTGGCACTTGGAGCTATAAAAAGGCTGGCATTGCCAGTATCCTCTTGACATACAAAGCCCAGACAAGCCTAGGCCGCCAGTCAGTACTAGAGCAATAATGACTGATTGATTGAGTTTTTCGGTGTTTGCTGAGCACAATTATAGTAAACTGACTTATTGGGGCTAGAGAACTTTCCTCAGTGAAGAAGCAATGAGGTTTGCTGACTTCGAAAACAAAGAAAGACAAATATAGGACCAAACCAAGACTAGCAAACTAAGAAGTTTTTTAAAGCCTTTCTGGATATATCATGGTTTTCGATGCTTCGTAGGAGCATTTCTGGTAAAGAATGACAGACAATAAACTTCTTTATAAGATTTACTTAAAAGCAATTAAATGCTGAAATGCACAAGGAGGGCCATGACACTTAATTCAATAGGCATTAGATTCAATAAGCTGTACATCAAACCCCAGTATACTTCTAGTTAAAGTCTAGCATAGATACACCTTCAGGGAATGGGAAAGGGTCTCCTCCCAACCTAGAGAAATCACACCCTTCTGTAGGGCTTTAGACAAAGGCTTCATACATGTACTACATTAGTACATGGTTCAAATGCTCACAACCAATAACAAGCATTGGAAATGCAATAGGTCTCGCAATAGGAAAGTTAGAGCTATTGGTGTTATAAATATTTTTTTTTTTTTTATGTGTTGTTTTTTTAAATAGCTAAATAAATGTATTTTTTTTTACTAAGCCAATAGTTTTTACTTTTGTAAATGTGACACCTTTAGCATTTGTAATGCAACATGTTTTGTATTTACTTGACTTATATGTATTGATATAAATAAAAGACAGTGGTTTTTAATTTTTTTTAAGAGAGAAAAGGAGGGAAGGCAGGGGAAAGGAGGGTGACTCGGAACGAGTGAGAAAAAAAGCAAAGGCAGGGAGGCCGAGGTACGGGTGAGAAGAGTGAAGTGTGAGACGAGGTGGAGACAGTGGGGGAAGAGTAATAGGGTAGGGAAACAAGCTTTTAAAACGCAAGAGGAAGAGAGCTGTTCACAAAAGTGTGCATTGAATACATTGAAATGATACCGTTTACAACTCTGCGTTATTATTATTAAACTAGAGGAGCTATGTAAAGTTCGTCATGGAAATTACAAGCATTGACAAAGCCAACAGAGCTGTCCTTAGGCTCTGCCAATGGGTGTTAGCAATACTGTACAACAGCCACGAAACTGTGTAGCATGGCTAAAGCAAAACTAACAACAAGGCAGCGCTGGGAGGGGGGCAGGGCACGAACTGAAGTGCTCTGGGTGATGTTTGTGCAAGCCGGGCAGAAAGGACGGAGGTGGGAGGAGAAGTAATAGAGTGGTGCAGGCGGGGGTGGGGGCGAAGAATGGAAGGGGAGGAGGGAGCGAGGAAGATCGAATGGAAAGGGAGAGACTATGAGCGGAGTCAGGGAAGAGACAGAGGGAAGGGGAGGAGGGAGAGGGCATAGATTATAGGGGGAGGGTGGGATATAGAACCAGGGAAGGGATGGAAAGAGGTGAGAGAAAAGGAGGGAAGGCAGGGGAAAGGAGGGTGACTGGGAACGAGTGAGAAAAAAAGCAAAGGCAGGGAGGCCGAGGTACGGGTGAGAAGAGTGAAGTGTGAGACAAGGTGGAGACAGTGGGGGAAGAGTAATAGGATAGGGAAACAAGCTTTTAAAACGCAAGAGGAAGAGAGCTGTTCACAAAAGTGTGCATTGAATACATTTGAAACGATACCGTTTACAACTCTGCGTTATTATTATTAAACTAGAGGAGCTATGTAAAGTTCGTCATGGAAATTACAAGCATTGGCAAAGCCAATAGAGGTGTCCTTAGGCTCTGCCAATGGGTGTTAGCAATACTGTACAGCAGCCACGAAACTGTGCAGCATGGCTAAAGCAAAACTAATAACAAGGCAGCGCTGAGAGGGGGGCTGGGTACGATCTGAAGTGCTCTGGGTGATGTTTGTGCAAGCCGGGCAGAAAGGACGGCCGTGGGAGGTGGGAGGAGAAGTAATAGAGTGGTGCAGGTGCGGGGGGGGGTGAAGAGTGGAAGGGGAGGAGGGAGCGAGGAAGATCGAATGGTAAGGGAGAGACTATGAACGGAGTCAGGGAAGTGACAGAGGGAAGGGGAGGAGGGAGAGGGCATAGATTATAGGGGGAGGGTGGGCTATAGAACCAGGGAAGGGATGGAAAGAGGTGAGAGAAAAGGAGGGAAGGCAGGGGAAAGGAGGGTGACGGGGAACGAGTGAGAAAACAAGACGGAGGGCATTGCTGTGGGGAGGGGGAGGAGAAATGCGACACGGCGGGCAGGGGAGGGGGCGGAGTGGGGAGAGCGGCGATGACGGTGTGAAGCAGCAGGGGCCTTTGAAGTGAAGCTAAGCTTCACTTCAAAGGTGTGGGAGGAGTGCGGCTGAGGGAACAGATGGCGATTTGATGATGTGCACGCGCATTTTAGGTCAATGCGCTTGCGCATTGACCTAAAAGCGCACGGGCACAGCACCAAATCGCCCAGTTGGGCAAAGTCTGTTTAAGTCGCTATAGTCTCGCTCTGCTCAATGCGCATGCGCATTGAGAGGCGAGACCTAAAAATGAGGGAAAGAGCAAAAATTGGTAATGACATGCATTTGATGACTTTCTCGCTATTCTAATACAGGAAGTTCTAGTGTTCACAGCATCTGCTCTCGGTACATGAAATGTCACATAGTATGTGATTCAGGCTGGGGCGGTTGCTCTGTCCTTGAGAAGGTACACTCTGCTTAGGTAGTCGCAGAACATCATTTCTCACAGCCGCGGCCGCTGCAGGTAAGTGTGGTGGGTGGTGGGCCGGCTGGGGGGATTTTGAGAGACGACCACAAGGGAAAATTAAATAAATAGTTAATTTTCCCTCATGACCTACTCTCGAAATCCCATCCAGCCAGCCCCACTGCCCCAGAACTCTTACCTGCAGCGGCCGCGGCTGATTTCTCAGCTTGTGAAAAGTATTCAAGTCTTTATTATGACACAGAATAAAACATCAACTAGAGTCACGTGTTAATCTGCAACGTCACAGTAAAATGGAGGACAAAGCTTAAAATGTCCTGACTGTAGTTAAACGCCAATATTCTTATACACAAAGCATTACATGGCAACACCTCTGCTCCCACAGTAGCGAGAGGGCAAAGTGTGAGGGAACAAAGAGATAGCAGCAAGGGTAGGTGTGGGGAAAGAGCAGAATCATGGATGGTATACAGCAAGAGTTGGAGGTGGGAGGGAAAATGGAAGAGGGGTATAGTCAGCGTCTCTGGAGAGAGGAGAAGAGGAGTATAGGAAAGCACTATATAGTAGGAAGGTCATAGGCAGGTGAAAAGTAAGGGGTGGAATGCGGGTACAAAATTAAATGAGTAGAATCAAGCAATAAGGAACAGTGGGCCCGTAATGGCTGCAGGAAAGCGGGGGGGGGATCCCACTGGGGAGGAAAGGTGGCAAGACTCTTTAAAGGGAGTCTGGTATACAGGCAGTCATAGACAATGTACCAAAGTGGATGCAGGAAGGTCACCCACTGCTTCAAAGGTTGCAGAGAATCATTACACGCCTAAAAATCTACATAGGTCTGTTTTCTCTACCACAAAGGAAACATATTGGAACCAAAAATATAAAATGGCAAGTGTGCAAAAAATCCATATTGTGTTTCACTGGTGCTCATTGTATCATCTTTTCTGAATGAAAAAGCTGAGTCAACCCTCCAATGACGAATACCTTTGCCCTATATTTTATACACTGATTCCAGCACTGTAAGGAATCCGGCGAGGCATCATGGGAGATCATCCATCCACCAGGGTACTCCAGGATGGTGCAAGAACAGGAATGACCCTTAATTCTTAACAAGTGCTCTCAGATTCTTTGTTTGCTCAATGTGTTCTTTACCTACCAACAGTGGCATAACATAAAATGTTGAGTCCTACACAGAACGTATTTAGGGACTCAAAGACTCCTTTCTCCCACACATATCCATAGGCTTTATAGGCATATTAATTAATAGGGCAACCTGTAGGGTGGGGTCCCAATGGCCCACAGGAGTCTGCGTTACACTAATACCTAGCAGTCTAATATTGCGCATAGTGGCTCTTCGACTGATCCGGCCCTCCCCCCCCCCTCCCAAGCGCATTGAGACGCTCTCGGGTGAGTTGGTGCGCTATACAAACCCCTGATTGATTGATTGATAGTTTTAAACAAATACAAAATACATAATTACCGAATATAACCTAAAGTAATAATAATTTAAATGGCTCATGGTGAATAGCAAATAGGTAGGTCTCTAGGAGCAGATATCAAGAACACATTTTGCACTGGCACATACCTTCCTGTTAGAAATTGGGCTTATGGTTGACAGAGGTATGCACCCTGTCCAAGCAGAAACCACAATCCTAGTCAGGGTAAGTCAGATACACACCCTAAATTAACCTGTGCTCACCCCCTGGTAGCTTGGCACAGGGTAGTCAGGCTTAACTTAGAGGCAATGTGTAAAGTGTTTGTGCAACACTTCAAAAAGTAAAACAGTGAAAACACCACACACAAACAAACCATAGTCCTTAAGCTTAAGCTCATGTGACAACTTGTTTCCCTCCATCCTCAGATTGACCAGTTCCAATTTAGTTTACTCCTCTTTCCTGTCCTCCAGCTCCTGTGGGGACAGCCCTCAGGCAGACACACTCGCCCCTGCTCTATCCTGAGCATCAGAGGCATCCATGTAATCTGCTGGGGAAGATTGGGACTCTCCTTGGACCCCCAGACCCTGGTCTGGGTCCTCCCTCGCCTCATCCTTAGACTGTGCTTCCTCCTCCTCATTGTTGTCTCCCTCATCACCTTCGAAGATGGCCCTCAAAAGTCCTCAAGGCCACCTGGAGGTCCAGTTTGGTAGCCTATTCGTCTGCTTTCAGCCCGTTCAGTTTGCAGAGTATCAGCAGCACAGACCTTCTGAAGGTGTCGAAGTTGCAGGAATCCATATTCATGTTACAAAAAGGAGTTTAGGGCACTTAAATTTAGAAAAGGGGAAGAAAGACAATAAAAAACGAAGGAAGAATTGAATTTTTTAAGGTTTTTAGATGTGGCTCAGTAGTACACATAAAGTCACTGCATGGAGCTGCACAAACATAAGTCCCATCCTCACCACTGATCAACAATGTTAGAAATTGGGCTTCTGGTTGGCAGAGGCATGCAACCTGTCCAAGCAGCAACCACAATCCTAGTCAGTGTAAGTTAGATAAGCACCCTAAAATATCCTGTGCTCGCCCCCTGGTAGCTTGGTACAGAGCAGTCTAGCTTAATTTAGGAGGCTATGTGTTAAATATTTATGCAACACTTCAAAGAGCAAAACAGTGGAAACACAGAAAAAGATGCCTCACCTAGATAGAAACAAAGAGCTTAATTTAATGAACAAAACAAGACCAAAATGGAAAAAATATAATAAGTAGAACTGGAGTTATGAATTTTTAAAGAAAAAGCATAAAGCACGCACCAGGACTATCTTGTCACACTAGACCAGTTCAAAGTCAAATGTTCAGGCCGACTGTGATGGAGCGCGGGTCGGATACATGGATCAGCCTTGGCCTGCTGAAAACAGTATACCTTGGTCCGGGGTTGTGTCGAGGACGAGATGTGATGAGCAGTCAGAGGAAATGCAGCAGCTTTGATCCTTAGGATGTAGCCGATGCATCGGTTCTGAGCCATGCAAGTTGGAGAAGCATTTTTATCAAACCCCTCTCACATATGCGGTGCATCGTCGTTGAGCCGCAAAGCCGGCGATGCAATGTTTTCAATCCTGGTAGCAGCGGTGATGCATAGAGTGGAGGGAAATGCACCAGTTCCGAGCTGCGCGATGACGGCAATGCATGGGTTTTATTAGTTGTAGTACTCTACACCCACTTTTAAAGGTCCAGGACTGGATTGGCACCGCTTGGCAGGGCATGACTTATAGCAGGCAAACTCCTGGTGATGTTGCAGGTACATTATTTTTGATGTCCCTCAGACTCAGAACAGGAGGCAAGCAGACAAGCCCTTGGAGTCCCACTGGATTCAAGTGGTGTAAGTTCTGTCCTTCTCACCCAGACCAGAAGGGCAGCAGGCAAGTCAGCACTGCAGAAAAGCACTTCCTCCAGAGCAGCAGCACAGCAGAGTGGCAATCTTTCATCAGCACAGCAGTCCTTCCTGGCGGAGTATCCACAGGTTCAGAAGTGTACTGAAGTAGTAGGGTCAGATGTCCAGTTTTCATAGCCAATGGTGCCTTTTTTTAAGTGGGGGAGGCTTCAAAGAGGGGCTTTTAAAGTGTACAGAGATACTCTCATTCTGCCAGGCTCCAGGCTCACCACATGGTGTTGAGCAGTCCTTCTGTGGGGACAGGACATAGCCTATTCAAGTGGCTGTCAACCGATTAAGTGTGGGGCTATGTCCAGCTCCTCCCTCTCACCCTGCCCAGGATGGCGCATCAGGATGTGGATGACCCATCACTCATACCTAAGCTACCCTTCTGTGTGGCTGTCTAGAGGGAATGCACACATCTCAACTGTCACCCATACAGACGTGTATTTAAGACAGACAGCCGGCACACAGGGCTATGTGCAGAAAAAAGCCAACTTTCTAAAAGTAAACAAAAGGCGATGATGAACAGAGTACTGAAACTTTTCAGACACTCACCCTTAGTCACAGATATGGGTTGAATCCATCATCGTTCTTTAGTTCACTTTGCTGGCATGGCAGTTCGGGCTGGACTGTTCCCATAGGGAACAGGGTCAAGACTGATTAGCATATGGCTGGGTTGAACCTGGAATGGCATGGGGAGCAAAAGGATGATGGATTAAAGACCCGATCTCTGTACTGGGGTGAATGTATGACATTGTTCAACATTCTGTTCATCAACTGTTCTTTTTGCATTTGTCACCTCGAGTGAGATGGGTATGTCCAGATGTGGCTCCTGTGCTCTCCATGCCACTGGAGTTAAGCTAGCCTGGCTGGTGAGGGGTGAAACCCCGAAACTGGCCCTAGGATGCTTGTTTTCCAGTCGAGGGAGAACTTGGCCTGGTAGTTCGGGCTGGACTGTTCCCATGGGAAACAGCGTCAACCCTGATTTGCATATGGCTGGGTTCAAACTGGAATGGCATGGGGAGCAAAAAAATGATATAGACTTAGGCCCAGATCTCTGTACTTGGGTGAATCTTTGACATTGTTCAACATTCTGGCCAAGAATTGTTCTTTTTGCAACTTTTTAAAAGTGGCATTTTTAAAATAATAATGATAAATTTAACTTCACAATTAAAGAGGATGTATCATTACAATTTCATAGGTACTAAAACATGACAGCTCCACCTCCTTCCAATTGGGAATTACACTTATTAGGCGTAACAAGGAATCCCCAAGGTTAACCTATGGAAGGGATAGGCCTTGCAGTAGTGAAAAACACATTTGGGAGTTTTTCACTACCAGGACATGTAAAACTTAAAAGTATATTCCTACCTTTTAATTACATGGCACCCTGCCCTATGGGATATCTAGGACCTACCTTGGGGTATCTTTAGTGTGATAAAAGGGGTGTTTAAGGCTTGGCAAGGGGGGTTACATTTCTAGTCATCATGGCAGTCTAAACTGCCCACACAGGCTCTGCGGTGGCAGGCCTGATACATCTTTTAAAGGGAAACTTAATTGGGTGGAGCAATCAGTGCTGCAGGCCCACTAGTAGCATTTCATTTACAGGCCCTGGGCACATGTAGTGCTCTTTACTAGGGGCTTATAGATACATTAAATATGCTAATTGTGGATGAGTTAATGTTACCATGTTTTAAGCAGACAGCAAATGCACTTTAGTACTGGTCAGCAGTGGTAAGGTGCCCAGAGACCTAAAGCCAACAAAAGTGAATTCAGCAAAAAGGGGAGGAGTAAGGCAAAACGTTTGGAGGTGACCCCGCAGAAAGCACCATTTCCAACACTCACCCATACATTTTCTCATTAATGTATAGTACTGTTACATTTGCCAGGGAAATTGCTCACTTTCTTTTAGAATCTGATTGACAAATGAAATCCCAAATCTACATTATCATGTTATATGTTTATTCTTGTATTTTTTTTACGATTTTCTAGTGATTCAAAAATATTCTCTCAATTAGTATGTCAATTAGCATGTCCTTGAAATTTGCTCTCCACATAGATTTACAGATGTGCAGCTTCACACCACAAGAAGCTGATTTTCCAAAATGCAAAATCTGCCTGTTTAGCATTAGGCTTAATATGCATTTCCATTGTATTTTATTCAATTTTCCACTGGGGAAATATTGTCTCCTACACCCCCATCGAATTTGGGGTGATCACTTACTCTTTCCACCTGAAAAAAACATGTTGTGGGCACCTACAACTACCCCTGCTCTGGTAAAATTCTAAGTGTTTGTGGTGCGGGAAAACTTCCTGCAAAACATCTGTGAGCTTAACAAAGCTTCGACTATGGCCAGTGGTCTAAATCCTTTGCAGGATTTAGGCTACAATATGACCCTTTAAGGGGTGGCCACAGGGCTTGATCGCAAATGAACATAGAGGAGTCCAGCTCAAATAAACGGCCCCAAGCATGGGCTTTTTACAAGAGAGCAGGGGCTCCCCAAGTGGCAAAATACATTTAGCCTGGCACTCCCAAAATCCTTTCACCGGAACTATTGTTTACATGCCTTCTGTGTACTATCTATATAGGTACGTTTTTGCCTCCCCTTTGGCTGTATTAAGGCAAGTGGGAAAGTGTGACAACTGGGGAAATGCGTACAAGCGACTGTTACTGATTCTGCGAGAAAAAAAAATAGGAGAAGCGATCCACATATCCACATTTCATTTAATGTCTGAAGCAGAAATCTCAAAATGTTAGGCTCTTTAGGTGGTCGCAGGCCTACAGAGATTTGAATAATTGCACTGCACAAAGAGAGCAAATAGAAAAACCTATAATACATTCTGGCAGGGCGCCGGGTTGCACACATCCCATTCTGTACTAAAACATGGCTTTGTTGTGCTTCATTCCTTACTAGTAATACTAGTGTTGTGGTTGTCACTTAACCCGTACGCCTGATGAGGGCAGCAAAGCTCCTATGTAAATTTTGTACTCATTAGTTAAATATGCTGTAGTCATTTTAAAGGAGCCCTTTTGGTTCACTCTAAAATGCCCTGTTTCCTAGCACATGCTGAACTTTAGAAGATCACCCTTTTGCTGCAAACGTTCTGTTCTATAGGACAACTTTGATTCCGGTTAAGTTACATGTAGATTATGTAAAAGCAGTGGTACCTTTTCTTTAACAACTTTATTAAGCATTTTGTAGAAAAACATGGCACATTTCAGCAAGTGTACGAGGATCAGATGAGACATTGGTTTGGGAGGTGTCCGTACAGGCACATCTCAAAAGATAACGTAGTTGAGGAAGATCACCCCCTCTCAGATGGGCACAGCAGCCATCTTACCACTCCCACCCCCTCAGACCACAATAAACTCAAGTAGGATCACAAATCCCATTATAAAACGTATTCAAATATATAAGTGATATCAAGGTGGGTCACTCTCCTGCTCTGAAGGGGACTGTACCCAAAGGGTCAGAAGCCCTCAGTGTTTTAGACATAGTGAGGTGCAGCCCCCCTATTCTATTTTGTCGACGTACGTTCATGGTGAAGCGACGCGCCAAGTACCATTGAAGTTATCCACCCTATCCCTAGGTATAGCTGTGAGCTTCTCCATAGTGCATAGGTACCATACCTTACCCCATCATAAATCCAACGTAGGAGCTTGTGGCTGTTTCCACAGTTGTGCGACGCACAAGCGCGCTGTCAGTTGTAGTTGGGAGAGGAAGCGCCCTTAAAGTAGTTGAAGAAGACAGTGACCTAACTGCGCCAGGATCACCTAGGAGGATTGACAAAGAATTGTTGGGCAAGGTTATATTAGCCAGCAGTGGCCCGTGCGGGTAAGAAGGGGGTGGGGCAGTGGGACCGGGGGAGGGGATTTCGACGGAGGAGGGTAAATGATTTATTTATTTAATTTCCCCCTGTGGTCATCTGTCGAACACCCTCCAACCCGGCCCCTCCGCTCTTACCTGCATGGGCCGCTCCTGGTATTGGCAATGATATGAATCGTGTGGAGGACTTCTTCCCAGAAAAGCACCAACTCTTGCATTGCCTGCACTGGAGTGCATTAAGGGCATATGCATTTAAAATCGTGTTCACATTTAGCATAGGGGCCCTATCAAGGACGATTGCTGTGACTACTCTTGCACTACTCCTGGCTTACTCCGGGTACTCAAAACTAGATCAAACACACTCATAGAATTTTTGCTTTTAAAATTGGGCGCCTTGAGTTAGTACTGGATATGTAGGTAACTCCTGAGCAAAAAATGTGTTACTGTGTTCAGTTGCCATGCATAGCAAATGGAAAATTAGAAACTATTCATCAATTAATCCTGGAAATGTTCTCTTGTTAAATTGTCATTCATGTATGCTGTATATATGAGATAAGTACCCCCTGCTGTTCATTATAAGCATATTTCAACTCACTGAGGAGTTCTGTGACCATGTAGAGGATTGAGGCAGAAGGTAGAGTTCCTTTTTAAGGTCATGGAATTCAAAGTTGACTTGATATATCTTTATACGGTATGGTAGGCGGTACCTTATTCCTTTGGTCACATCAAAACCCTTCCCACAAACTACTTATATCCTTAGTGTAGTGTCTTTCATATAAAAGAGATATAATGTTTGTAAACAAGAAGAATAACATTAGAATCTCACAATTAAACACAACAAACGGAAGTTAGATATTTGTAGCAAAATATATATAAGAAGCAGTTTAGTGCAAGTCAGGGTTAAAAAAAAAAAAGTTGTAGCTCAGAATGCCTAGAAACATGCATTCAGATTTTATCTTTCATACACTTACCTACAGCGTGGAAAAACATGTTGCCATAAGTATCGCCTTTCTGCATATTACTGTTTGTCTGGGAAAACAGATTCGAAGAAAGAAATGGCAGGTTTTCTGTTTTTGTGCTGCAGCTTTAATTATGCTCTGTGGCCAGCTTTTCCCCCTTGGTTACTGGCTCTGGCAGGAGGCATTGTGATGTTCGAACTCAGCTGTAATAAGTTATTAGAGTTAAGCAACTACATCATTTTTTCAATTACAGGTGTATAGGTGTGTTACAAGTCACATGTTATAGGGAAATTAAAGACAGGTTTTTACACAGAGATTGCAGGATCCTAGAGCCACAAAAATATGTATGCAATTCATACATAAATACATAAAATGTTTGTAAATTTCCATACATTGTGGATTCACCAATATCCCCTTGTGTGTACGTAGTAATCTTCGAAAATCATACATTTCATGACTATCCCTCCTCCCAGATGCTTCCTCCTGAGAATTAGCTCAAGGAGGAAAAATATTTGTCGAGGGTATTTGCGAATGTAACTGTCATTCTTTTATTGTGTTGCTGGAAATTATGTTCCAGGCATAGAAACTCCTTCCTGTATTTCCCAAAAAACATGGGAGTGTGCTTCTCCATCCTGAAAAGAAGCTTACTCCTAAATTTATATTAGCAGATTTACATATGTTTCTATGTAATGGAAATGACTGTAAATAGTTCAGTATTTGTGGGAGTTTCAACTAGCACTTTCTAAGACCAAACCATCACTCACTACATTTTTCCATGTCACACCCTTGCTCCCTAACCATCGAATGCGGAAAATAAGTACATTTTGGTGCTTTCATGATTTGATTTTGCAGCCTGAATAGTACATAAAATGCCCAAGTAATAATTTGAAAGGGCTAAGTCATTCCAGGCCATTTCTATACTCCACAGGGGGGGGTTGCCTATTTGTGGTGCAGCAAGTGCAGAAGCACCAGGGCCTGGAGTTTTAACCCAGATATAGCAGTCTTTCCATAGCCCACCAGGGGCTGTATTACAGAAAGTGGTACAGGCATTCATGATGCTGATGTGGCCTGTTCTTTAACCCCTTGCGTGCTGCCGTCGGCCAACGGCAGCACTACCTCGCTAGTGCTGCCATCGGCCAACGGCCGACGCAGCCCCACCCATTTTGAGGAAGTGCCGCACTGCTGCGAAATCGCGGCCGCGGCAAAGGGGTTAATATTGATAGAGCTGGCGCAAAGGTAGCGCCAGTGCTATCTCAAAAGGGAATTGGCCCATGCAAATGAGGGAATCACTTCACCTCTGCGCCGTATTAAGGGCGCTGGGGCAAAGAAGCTGTCAGAAGTGGCACTGAAAGTGCGCCACAAAACGGTGTTGAATCCCAGTCTTGCATATCATTTGTGTTTGTAATGAAAGGCTCTCGTATATCTTCTGCATAGATTGCATCCATAATTCAAATACTATTGGGTCTGGGGTAGGAGAGCTTCACCTCTTGCTGTTGTCTGTCATGTACAAGAAAAAGGCTGTATAAATTGAATGAATACAAGCAGTGTGAAATTTTCTTTTTTTTTTAAAGAACAATCGGGGTATCACAAACTGCTTTTCAGCTAGCACCCTGCAATCAAGAATTATGCTAATATCCCGAAAAGTAACATGTTATTACACAAAATGCAGATCCAGCATTTTGTGCTAATCTTTAGGACAAAATTAATCCTTGCGTCCATTTTGAACTCAGGAACGCATTTGACCTAAAAAACTAAATTAAAAAATCGCAAAATTTCACATGACGCAAGCAAAGTGCATTCCATATGTTGGCGTTGTTCCCACAATGTGATTTTTCCTCAGTCATGCTACTAGGCGTAATGGCATATTCTCAGCCATTCTGCATAACAATCGCAAAGTAAAATGTCAGAAATTATGTGTATTATTCCTGTGTAAATTAAATTTTAATTTGCCCAGGCCTAATAAATACCAGCCGCAAAAACAACGAGTGAGCAAAGTGCTGCATCTTCTTCATTTGTGTTCCGGTCTAAAATTAAAGTCAGTCACTCCAAGAATGAATACATGAAAATATGTTGTGCTCAGTTAATGCTTAGGGTTCTCAAATGATTTATGTGTATTTTAATGTGTTATGTGGACAATTTCTTAAGCTTAAGAATTCCAAATTGTATATAAAATATATGTTTTTTGTTTTACTTGTTTCAACGTACTAATACAATCAAAATGGTGATATTTCTTTTTACTTCAATATTTAAATGACTTCATGCTGTAATACAGTATGTATGAATATATATATATATTTATATATATATATATATATATATATATATATATATATATATATATATATATATATATATATATATATATATATATATATATATATATATATATTTTACCTACTGGCGATAGCCAGTAGGTATATATAGTTAGGATTGTTTTCCATAGGGAAATCGCACCATTCTATTGGAAATAAAGTTGGCGCCGGTTGAGGAATGTTCCTGAAATTTTCCTTAACTTTGCCTCGCGGCACTCCGCTCCTTCCCTGAAAGTTTGGGGGCGATTCGTCAAGCGGGGGCCGAGATAAAAGGGGGTCCCAAAACGTGTTTTCCCCATGTTAATTTCCATAGGGCGGTTGGACTCACTTTTAGCCCGAACGGCTGAATGGTTTTCCACCAAACTTGGCAAAATTGTAGGGACTGGTAGCCCGATGTGCCTTTGCTATGTCTCAAGATATGTGCTCCAGTGGTTTTTACGAAAATTAACTTTGAAAAAATATATATTGGGCTACATTGGGCTATATATATATGTTAGAGCCCAAATGTAGCCCAATGTAGCCCAATGTAGCCCAAAGATGGCCACCAGAGACAAAAAAATAACAAATGTAGCCCAAATATCAGCCAGATGTAGCCCAACTATAGCCCAATGACAGAATGTCCCAGAGTGTTCTAAAGAACAACTAGAGCGCTAACAGTCTTACTTATGACAAAAGTATGGCACACCTGAAGTCATCTTGATTGGAATAAAGTGTTAACACTTAAAACATTTAATTTGCAAAGGAACAAAATGAGGGGGTTCATTTTGCCATAGAAATTATGATTAGTGCTGAAGAAAGAAAAATTAGGGCACATTTTGAGTGACTTCTCAAATCCTCTTATATTTCATTAAAAAAATTCTGATATGCAGTCTCCCAAGATGGCCACCAGAGACAAAAGAGCCCAAATGTAGCCCAAATATCAGCCAGATGTAGCCCAACTATAGCCCAATGACAGAATGTCCCAGAGTGTTCTAAAGAACAACTAGAACACTAACAGTCTTACTTATGACAAAAGTATGGCACACCTGAAGTCATCTTGATTGGAATAAAGTGGCAACACTTAATACATCTTAATACATTTAATTTGAAAAGGAACAAAATGAGGGGTTTCATTTTGCCATAGAAATTTTATTACCTACTGGCGATAGCCAGTAGGTATATATAGTTAGGATTGTTTTCCATAGGGAAATCGCAACATTCTATTTGGAATAACTTTGGCGCCGGTTGAGGAATCTTCTGAAATTTTCCTTAACTTTGCCTCGCGGCGCTCCGCTCCTTTCCTGAAAGTTTGGGGGGATTCGTCAAGCGGGGGCCGAGATAAAAGGGGGGTCCCAAAACGTGTTTTCCCCATGTTAATTTCCATAGGGCGGTTGGACTCACTTTTAGCCCGAACGGCTGAATGGTTTTCCACCAAACTTGGCAAAATTGTAGGGACTGGTAGCCCGATGTGCCTTTGCTATGTCACAAGATATGTGCTCCAGTGGTTTTTACGAAAATTAACTTTGAAAAAATATATATTGGGCTACATTGGGCTATATGTATGCTAGAGCCCAAATGTAGCCCAATGTAGCCCAAAGATGGCCACCAGAGACAAAAAAACAAATGTAGCCCAAATATCAGCCAGATGTAGCCCAACTATAGCCCAATGACGGAATGTCACAGAGTGTTCTAAAGAACAACTAGAGCGCTAACAGTCTAACTTATGACAAAAGTATGGCACACCTGAAGTCATCTTGATTGGAATAAAGTGTTAACACTTAAAACATTTATATTATTTCCGGACACTGCCGGTGTGGATCCCGCAAAGAATCTTTAGAGAGTTAAAGATATTGGTGACCGGCTTCCTCTGGGGCCTCGGACGACGGAGGGTGGCACTGACTACTCTGACACGGCCCAAAAGCGAGGGGGGTATGGCCGTTCCCGACTTTGAGTTATATTATCTGGCGGCGCAACTCCAGGTCTTGACGCAGAACGTGGCCAGGGAATTCAGGGGTCCGGATCGTGATAGGGGGATTGGCATTCAGAGGCATGTCTTATCGTCTATCGTCATGCAACAGAAACTGGGCATGAGGGATCTTGCGATAGAGGAAAAGACGCTCAAATTGTGTTGGAATAGGAGCCTGAAAAGGGCTAAGAAAACCCGGCCATATGCACCGGAGATACCGCTGGGAATGTTGACCGTGCTACCGCATGGGGGTGATTGGTCCAGATTATTGACGTGGGAAGAGCTGGGCTTACAGATGGTAGGTGACCTCTATATGGACGGGACTCTAGTTTCCGTATCAGACTTTACAGGAACAATTTGGCTTACCGGATGGAACCTTCTTACTACATGCGGCGGTGGTGACGGCGATGCAGAGATACTGGGGGGGAGGGCTGGCGGAGCCGGAGGTGACCATGGCATGCCAATATGTGGTAATGGCAACGGGCACCGTCAAGGCTGTAACTTGCCTCCATACCAGAATGCTGAATGAGGGGCTGGCGCCCTTGTTGGCGCTAAAATCGCGATGGGAGATCAGCATAGGTAAACAAATACCGGACACCGTCTGGGGCCAGGTGTTGCATAGGACCTGGAAAGGGACGAGAAATGCGCGGTTTCAGCAGGTGCATTTTGTCATTGTCCATAGGGCATACTTGACTCCGGAGAGGTTACGGCGGCACTTCCAGGTACTTGACGCCGTGTGCCCGCGGTGCTTGGAGCCAGAGGTAGATCTAGATCACATGTTGTGGGGATGCCCGAAGTTAGGGGAATACTGGCCGGAAGTCGGTGAACTCCTGAATGCTGTTACGGACAGGGAGATAGACTTTGATATAGCTGCGTGCATGCTCCTCTGGTTCCCGCATACCAAGAAGACTAAAGTGACGAGCAAATTCATTGATTTGGGGATCATGCTGGCGCAGCGTGAAATAACCTGGCATTGGAAGTCTAAGGAGGGCCCGTCAGTGAGGAGATGGAAGAATGAGCTGTTGAGGTGGTCAGGCTGCGAGAGTGTGCTTCAGTTGCGTCAGGCAACTAGAACTGGCAACGAGAAGAGTCTGGAACGGGCACGGTCCTGGGAGCTGGTGGTACAGGCGTTACGGGACTATATAACAGACGATGCAGAGGGAGACTAGAGTTTGACGGAGATTCCATGTGATGTGCATGATTGTCTGAATATCCTGATGGATGACGTGCCTCGGAGCTGTGGTAGATTCTGGGTGCCCGCATTGGCAGCAGTTATGGGGGCAGGAGGGAGGAGAGGGAGTGTTCCTGGCATGGGTAGTTTAGTACCGCGATGCAATATATCAACCCGAAGGGCCCAGCGAAGGAATAGATTAGTCCTGCAGGGAGCGACCATAAGGGCAGCCTGGGGTGCGGCGGTGCGGGGGGGGGGAGGGGTGTTGTGGGATAAAAGCAGATATCACACGACATAACTGACCTACAGCCCGGACAGGGCACACGCTGAGGCATTTCCCGAAGAATGATACTTTGAAGCGCCGCCCAGCCTCCGGGATGTGGGCTAAATGGCTGTGTAACTCAATACTGTCATGTTAACTGTCGGGAAGCCATAAGTGTGTGGGTTGGCCTATTGAATGGTTTTATTTCTGATTCTGCAATAAAAATATATTTAAAAAAAAAAACACTTAAAACATTTAATTTGCAAAGGAACAAAATGAGGGGGTTCATTTTGCCATAGAAATTATGATTAGTGCTGAAGAAAGAAAAATTAGGGCACATTTTGAGCGACTTCTCAAATCCTCTTATATTTCATTAAAAAAATTCTGATATGCAGTCTCCCAAGATGGCCACCAGAGACAAAAGAGCCCAAATGTAGCCCAAATATCAGCCAGATGTAGCCCAACTATAGCCCAATGACAGAATGTCCCAGAGTGTTCTAAAGAACAACTAACGCTAACAGTCTTACTTATGACAAAAGTATGGCACACCTGAAGTCATCTTGATTGGAATAAAGTGGTAACACTTAATACATTTAATTTGAAAAGGAACAAAATGAGGGGTTTCATTTTGCCATAGAAATTTTATTACCTACTGGCGATAGCCAGTAGGTATATATAGTTAGGATTGTTTTCCATAGGGAAATCGCAACATTCTATTGGGAATAACTTTGGCGCCGGTTGAGGAATCTTCCTGAAATTTTCCTTAACTTTGCCTCGTGGCGCTCCGCTCCTTCCCTGACAGTTTGGGGGGGATTCGTCAAGCGGGGGCCGAGATAAAAGGGGGGTCCCAAAACATGTTTTCCCCATGTTAATTTCCATAGGGCGGTTGGACTCACTTTTAGCCCGAACGGCTGAATGGTTTTCCACCAAACTTGGCAAAATTGTAGGGACTGGTAGCCCGATGTGCCTTTGCTATGTCTCAAGATATGTGCTCCAGTGGTTTTTACGAAAATTAACTTTGAAAAAATATATATTGGGCTACATTGGGCTATATGTATGTTAGAGCCAAAATGTAGCCCAATGTAGCCCAATGTAGCCCAGTGTAGCCCAATGTAGCCCAAAGATGGCCACCAGAGACAAAAACAACCAAATGTAGCCCAAATATCAGCCAGATGTAGCCCAACTATAGCCCAATGACAGAATGTCACAGAGTGTTCTAAAGAACAACTAGAGCGCTAACAGTCTTACTTATGACAAAAGTATGGCACACCTGAAGTCATCTTGATTGGAATAAAGTGCTAACACTTAAAACATTTAATTTGCAAAGGAACAAAATGAGGGGGTTCATTTTGCCATAGAAATTATGATTAGTGCTGAAGAAAGAAAAATTAGGGCACATTTTGAGTGACTTCTCAAATCCTCTTATATTTCATTAAAAAAATTCTGATATGCAGTCTCCCAAGATGGCCACCAGAGACAAAAGAGCCCAAATGTAGCCAAATATCAGCCAGATGTAGCCCAACTATAGCCCAATGACAGAATGTCCCAGCGTGTTCTAAAGAACAACTAGAACGCTAACAGTCTTACTTATGACAAAAGTATGGCACACCTGAAGTCATCTTGATTGGAATAAAGTGGTAACACTTAATACATTTAATTTGAAAAGGAACAAAATGAGGGGTTTCATTTTGCCATAGAAATTTTAAATTTATATATATATATTCACTGAAAAAACCATAGGTTACACACCAGTTATAGTTAGGAATTAGCATTTAAAAAACCTTTGAAATTCACTGAAAAAACCATAGGTGTCAGGCCTTATATAGTTAGGAATCAGCATTTAAAAAACCTTTGAAATTCACTGAAAAAACCATAGGTTTCAGGCCTTATATAGTTAGGAATTAGCATTTAAAAAAACCTTTGAAATTCACTGAAAAAACCATAGGTTTCAGGAGTTATATAGTTAGGAATTCGTTTTTAAAAAACCTTTGAAATTCACTCAAAAAACTATAAGTGTTAGTGGTGTTATAGTTAGCTGGACATTTTACTCATACAAAACCAATGAAAATGCTCATATATAGTTAGTTGTACTAACTATATTTCGCGCACCCGCAATCCACTGCTGATGATGTCACATATTAGATCATTCATGACATGGTCAGTGACATCACTGATGACATCTCAAATGACATCACTGATGACATCACTGATGACATCATCCACGTGACAATCACATACACCTTTTCATACACTATTACAATTTTTCATCACTGTTTGTAAAATACAGAGTATCATATTTAAATCCATTGTCACAGCAATACAAGTATCTAAAAATCCACTCAGTGATTCATAGATGTATACACACATCTAATCACTTACCTATGGATTCACTCATACATGCTGTCAATGAACAATAGAACCCTATCAAAAATACTTATACATCTATATCGACATTAAACAACAGCACGCATCCTATTCACATATGAAGTCATCCTACTCACTTATGCAAACAATGGATCATACTTACATGTTTACACTTATACAAACACCACTTCTTCTATTCATTTAGATAGTAAGTCATACTTAGTGAATTATAAAATCATTATTACAAGTATACAGTTATCCATACAGTCACTCACACAATCATTGTGTCTTATGTATACTTATTTATATACAACAACTGACACATACACTGCCTTTTATTTTTCTAGTTTGTTGGACCTGTACCTTTGAGAAATATATTTGCTCATCACCACACCCACCCAAACTGTTAGAACATGTAGTTTTAACTTCATATATCTACTGAATCAACTATTCACACATCTTTGGACAGTCACACCCCCCCCACCGAACCACACACACTTTCACACTCCCATACAAATACTCAGTTAACTAATCAATAACTAATATAGACTTTCACATAGCTAGTAACCAACTGTAGAATCAGTTTACACAACAACTGACAAAGTGATACAGATATTCACACAGTTTAGTCACTATCCACTATATTTAGTGAGACATTATAAATTGGTCAAGTAAACAGTCAATTACACTGCTACTAAATCCTCCATCCAAATATTTATTTATATATATCCACTCATTCTTAAATGTAAATTGCTATATATATATATAATGCATATTTAAATAACGAAGCAAACCGCATTCACTGGATGATGTCATCAGTGATGTCATCAGAGATGTCATTTGAGATGTCATCAGTGATGTCACTGACCATGTCATGAATGATCTAATATGTGACATCATCAGCAGTGGATTGCGGGTGCGCGAAATATAGTTAGTACAACTAACTATATAGGAGCAATTTCATTGGTTTTGTATGAGTAAAATGTCCAGCTAACTATAACACCACTAAAACGTATAGTTTTTTGAGTGAATATATATATATATATATATATATATATATATATATAATACAAATTATGATTTATGTTAATGGCACACGATCCTCATATTTCCCTCTTTTCTGAGGCACCAGACAAGGTTGCCCTCTATCCCTTCTCCTTTTTAGGTCTCGTGCCAAGCGTTGCAGTGTGCAGCATTGCTCGCGCAGTGCGAGATCTCTTGTACGGGGTTCTGAAAGCTGACCACACGATGGTGCGTGTGGTTTTGCTTTCGCCGGCTGCCATTGGCTTTAGCGTGTTTAAAAAAAATTTAATAAGGCACGCAATTGGGCAAAGGCGGGCGCATGTCCCGCCTTTGCTCCGCCCAGTCCCAACGGTGTCTATTACGCGCAGCAGCGCGTGTTCGCCTCGCTGCCGCACTCCCTCGTTGACTCATGATCTCGTGTTACCAGATATAATCCAAGGTTGGGCTGTGTTTCTGAAACCTTTATGTCGGCATTAAAACTAATCTCTTGGTTACAGGGTAAGACTCGCACCTATAGAATAAAGACTGTGGTTTGACCTGGATGCCTAGAAATTTTCATTAAATAAGCGACATATTGCATGAAACAATATACTGATGTGGTACACGCGCACTTGCCAAACAATTGTGGAGCTAGGCGCCTTACTGAAAAGGTGCCTCACATGCCCTGATCCGACGGCATTAGAGAAGGTTTTTGTGGCGGCCCCGGCACTTTCAGAAACTCGTACTATGCTTATAAGTTGAAGTTGATAATAAAAGAAGGTTGCAACTTTCTTTGAATGAGTTACCATTACTAACATTTCCCCTGCGCACGCTAAAAATTGGCTTCTGTCAGCACTTGACGAGATGATGCAATTACTTCCTGGGCATGTCCCTGTATGTCAAAGAATTTAGAAGCCATTGTTTAAACACATCTCAGCACTGATGGAGTAGCGCATATCCTCAGCGGGCACAGATGTCAGTGACTGATAATTTGCTTCTGTTCACACATTCTGTTCGCAGAAAGCATTGAGCCACAGAAGATGCAAATGTTGAAGCTGGCGCATATGCCTAATTTTATCAGTGAATTCCCTCAGTTGTGGCAAATTAACGTCAGTGTCTCTATAAATGTGTTCACACAGAGCCTTTGTTTAGTTTGGATCTTGGATGAGAGACTACGAGCGCCACAAATATATCTGAACTCTGGACGATAACACATTAGCCTTTATTCCTTCACTCTTGCACTTCAGAAAAGGGCTGGAAACTCCCTCTTTAAGGCTCTCCTTATCCAATCACTTTCCTCCTCTGGCATGATTCAAAAAGCTCCCAGTGTCCCTTTACAACCTTCCAACTCTAAAACATCTTGCTGTGGTACCAGAATGTGCTTGACAGTAGATATATCGGATTAAATAAATAATATGCCCTACATGACGTCATCAACAATATCAAATTACAAGCATTTGCAATGCAATAGGTCTCGCAATCTGCGAGAGTTCAAGCTATTGGCACTGTAAATGAAAATGCCTTTAATTTATGTTTTTTGTAAACCTGCAAGCGGTGCGTAAATATGCACTTTGTTCTTATAGTCCTTGCTTACGAGAAGCAAGACTGGCAGTTAAGAGGCGCAGTTACTGCCAGCCTTGATTCTCGTAAGCAATGACTATAAGTACAAAGTGTGTCTACGCACCGCATGTGGATTTTCAAAACACATAAATAAAAGGCATTGCAATTTACAATCGCTCAAACTCTTGCAAATGCGAGACCTATTGCATAGCAAATGTTTGTTATTCTTACTTTGAACCTTTCCTAGAGAAAATTCGTAGATCACTGGCTTTCTCTGGATTCAAATATAAGCAATTGGAAGTTAAATTCACTGCATATGCAGCTCATTTGTTACTATATGTGTCTAACCCACTATATACGCTTCCTGCTTTTTTCCAGTTATTAAATGAATATTCCCTGGTATCTGGATATAAACTCAATATAGAGAAATCAGAGGTACTGCCATTACATAAGTATTGTCTCACTAATATGTTTAAGGATACTGGTTTCACCTGGACTTTAAACCCATCAAATGTTTAGGTATTCTATACTCTTAACACCATTAAATAAAGCATTCAAATAAATTTCGAGCAAGTAAATTTAAACATTTCCAATATGTTGCTTCCTTCGTCTCCTCTTTTCTTATCTTGGTGGGGGGGAATTAGCTACGATTAAAATGATGATGTTACCCATAATTAATTTTTATTTGTCCATCCTTCCTGTAAAACTCCCTCTTACATTTTTCAAGTCAGTTAATAGTCTATTTGTATCTTTTTTATGGAACAAACGTAAATCGTGAATGTCTTTATTAAAGCTTCAACAAACTAGGAATAAAGGCGGGGTCAATTTTCCCGTCATCAGCTGATACCACTCCGCTTTTTCTCCAAAGCAAATTTGGACCTCTCTTTCAGTTCCATCTCTTGACGAATGTACAGTCTTGGGCCAACTGAAACAAGCTTGTATTGCCCCTTTTTCAGTTATGGAGATGGCCTACATATCCCAAGCTCATAGGACTGTCCTTTCAACCCTACTTCTACTCTCTCTCTCAGTTTCACACCTTTACTCTTTAGGTCTAATTCTCTACTAGAGAGTTTTTTACAAACTCCCATATGGTACAATAAGCACAATAAATTAAGTATCTGGTCCTCTATTGGAAGGAATGGATAGATAAAGGAATATTAGTGTTTGGCCATATAATTTCAAATAATTCTGTGTTAGAATTTCCGGACATCCAAGGTAAATCCGATATTTCACCTTTTATGCAGTTCAATATAACTGTATTAGGCCCACCATTCTTCAGCTTTATTCTAAATCCTCCTCTTCATCAAACCTTAGCATTGCCTCCCTTTTCTCACATTGATTTTTCCTCAAAGGTGAGGGCAACCTTTATATACAAGATTTTATGTCTTCCGCCTAAGAATAGACCTGAATCAAAAATTGAATTACGTTGGGCACTGGACTTTAATCAAGAATTTTCTCAATGCACTTGGGAAACAATTTGGGCTAAGATACACACTACACACTATTTTCAACTCTGCTGCCACTACCCAAACTCTATTTAATTTCTATAATAGACTATATTACACTCCCACTCACTTACATCAGTTTCATCTAATCAATGACTCCAAATGTTGGTCTTGTGCCCAAGAAAACTGCAAGTTTTTGCATCTGTGTTTTAATTGTCCACGAGTTTGAAGTTTTTGTTTGTTAATATGGGATAAACTTAATAAAACTTTGTCCTCAGATAACACTTTTAACACCATTCATCTGTTTTTGAGTAGTGCGTCCCCTCTATGGCATTCTTGTAAGACAATTGGTAAATGTATTGATCTGACTATAGTTCTGGCTTTACAAGTTATCACATCCAATTGGAAAGACACTTCAAAAATCACTTTTATTGCCTGGTGGAATTTACTATGTTACCATCACAGGTTAGTCAGAGCCCATGCTACTACATTACCCTTAATGATTAAAAGAGATCTTTTCTGGCTTCCACTAACGTCATACCTATCCAGAACTGGTGCCCCTGTTAGACCTGTGTGCACCCCTTTGGAACTCCCATGAGTAGCCATTATCTTGTTAGGTTATTCTGGTAATAACAGATGATTGTTAACTATGTTATTTTAACCTTGTTCTTAATATTCTTCTTTTTTCCTTCTATCTTTCTTCTCTCTTTTTCTTCTTTCATCTCCATTCTTAAATTTATTTTTAGAACATGCTACAGTTTTATATTAGTATTGTTCTTTCGACTGTAGGCATTTGCAGCCTGATTCATGTACGGGCCGTTTTGCGTGTCCCTAATAGCGATTAATAGCGACTCGCTATTGAGGAAACGCAAAACGGCATTCATGTACTTTTCGGGGAAAAAATAGCGACTCGCACGCGGGCGCTAAAGCCGTTAGCGACCGACAAAAAACGCAGAAAAATCGCTATTTCCGGCTACCTGCGATCGGGATAGCGACTCGCAATCCCGATCGCACGGGATAGCGACTCGCAATCCCGATCGCACGGGATAGCGACTCGCAATCCCGTGGGATCGGGAATGCGAGTCGCTATCTCGCGGGATCTGGAAAACGGGAAGACGCATTACGAGCACCGTGATGACATCACAACCAGGAAGCAGCCAAATCCCACCCCCAAACAACACAGTGACGCTATCAGTCGAGTGTTGAAGACCGAAAGCTGCCGCTAAACTGCCGTTAGCGACTCACAACCCCGCCGAAATAGCGACCGCCATGTCGGAGGAACCCCAGCCAGGCCCCAGCAACAGCGCTGCCCGCAAGCGCAAACTGAAATTCTCCGAACAGGAGCTGGAGAACCTCATCGAAGGGGTGGTGGCCAACCACGACCAGCTGTTTGGTGCCAACTCCCGGAGGGTCCCAGAGCAGGAGAAGAGGAGGATCTGGGTTGGGATTGCCTCCAGTGTGAACTCAGTGGGCGTTGCGGACAGGTCTCTGGAGGAACTCAAAAAGCGGTGGTACGACCTCCGAGGCCGTGCCAAGGAGAGGGTTGCGGAGCGCCTTGGTGAGGCATCAGGCACCGGAGGTGGTGGACCGACTGTCCCACCCAACACCCCCCTGGAGGACCAGGTAGAGGACACGTTGGAGAGGGAGGCGTGTGTTGGCGTGACCCCTCTGGACTCCTCCCGCCCCACCCAAGACACCCAAGGTAAGTGGCATGCAACAGCGACCCTGTCCCCTATGACCGCCCCTGACCAAATAGGCTCACTCATTGGCCCTTAGTCATGCCTATGTTGTGCATCAGGAAATGCCCTGAAGCATTGTGGGAGACGTAGTATGTCCACAATGTAGTAGTACCACAATGCGGCCAGAAAGGTTCCAAAGTGCGCAAATACACAGCCACCCAGGGAATGACACCCAGCATGCATGTAACATCTGCACGTCTGACAGTCACATGCACCTAATGAGTATCCACTTACCCTCACAGGTGCGGGAGACAGCAGTGACAGTGAGAGGCTGCTGATCGATGAGGAGGCCCAGGAGGAGGAATCCCTACCTGAGACACAGCCACCAGCCCCTGCAGCAGCGCCAACACCAGCAGCCAGGCCCCCCGCCTCTGCTGCATCAACACCTACAGGCCCACCGGCTGCCAAGGCCAGGCCCCCCGCCTCTGCTGCATCAACACCTACAGGCCCACCGGCTGCCAAGGCCAGGCCCCCCGCCTCTGCTGCATCAACACCTACAGGCCCACCGGCTGCCAAGGCCAGGCCCCCCGCCTCTGCTGCATCAACACCTGCAGGCCCACCGTCTGCCAGAGCCAGGCACCCCACCAATGTGCCTCCAGTGGCTGCGGCACCTGCAACACCAGCTGCAACAACACCTGCAGCACGGCCAATAAGATCTGGCCCAGCCACATCCGCTACACAGCGGCCCAACAGCAGGCGGGGCAATGGGCATCTCCATGCCTGCCTGAGCGTGGAGCGGCGCATGCTCCGCATACACCAGCGGCAGTCCCAGCAGCAGGGAGCAATCCAGCTCCAGCTCCATAAGATAGGCCGCAATGTGGCTGGAGTCGGGGAGAGGATGGACCGCATGACGGCGGCCATGGACCGCATGACGGCGGCTATGGAAGACAACACTGCAGCGCTGGTGAAGCACCGCAGTGTTGCAAGCAGGCGCCACCACCAGTTGCTGAGCCGGCTGTCCACCTACAGCCGCTCCAATTATGTCTCGGCAAATGCCACCACCCTGCTTGCGCGGCGCTCCCTGACCCAGCAGCACCAACTGGTCCAGTGCTGCGAAGATATTACCCGGGTGCTGGAGCATTTGACCACCGCCGTCACCGCACTGCACGCACCTGTGCTACCAGCAATTGTGGGGGGTGATGATGCTAGTGAGGGTGCCTCCAGTGTCAGCAGCCACTCTGCCACGCAGGCCCCCCCACCTAGGCGCAGCACAAGGGCTACGCCTGCTCCAGCTGCCCAGGAGGAGGAGGAGCCTCCCAGGCGCATGCAAATTGTGCGCCGGAGGCGCCAATGACATTGTGTCAGGGACACAGGCGCAGGCTGAACTTAAGCCTGCCATGGACCGTGTCATGCAGTATGCATGAATACTGCATTTTGTAAATAGTTGTTTCCAAGACCCATTATTTTTTGTGATAATAACAAATAGATTTATTTTGGTGCACACATACGCCTTGTGTAATCATTACAGTTTGCATGCAATTGTGATATGTGGGGTGGGGGAAGGGGGTGGGCTAGAAATTGTTAGCTGTGATGTGGTTGCGACGTCTGTGGCCTTCAGCTGGGTTCTCCCCGCGTGCATGGTGCGCATGTGCTGGTGGCCGGTCGTCCCCCTCAGATTCACTGCCTGAGATGTCAACTGGTATCCGGCGCTTGGTTGCAATGTTATGAAGCATTGCACAGACAGCCACAATGCGGCAGCACGCTGCAGGACTGTAATACATGGCCCCACCTGTCTTGTGCAGTATACGGAACCTGCTCTTGAGCAGGCCAAATGTCCTTTCAATACAGTTCCTTGTCCGGATGTGCGCAACATTGTAGCGGCGTTGCTGAGGTGTGGCAGGGTTGAGGTAAGGGGTCAGGAGGTATTCCCGTAGGGCGTAGCCACTGTCACCTGTATGAGAGGAGCAGATGTTGATTGCCTGTGCAGCGCAGTTACTTCATAGCAATGTGACATTGTCGACAAAGTGTACTTACCGAGTAGGTGTCCTTCCCCAAACTCTCCCCTGATCAGTCGTGTGTGGAGTCCGCTGTGCCTGAAGATGAAGGAGTCATGGGTACTCCCTGGGTACTGGGCCACAATGTCAGTGATGATGGTCTTGGCATTGCAGACCATCTGTATGTTGAGGGAGTGGTACGACTTCCTGTTGCGGTACATATACTCCGTGCCAGCTGGTGGGCAGATGGCTACGTGGGTACAGTCTATGCAGCCAATGACATGGGGAAAATGGGCAACATTATAAAATTGTAGTTTTGTGAGGTCCAAATCCTGTTGGCTCGTGGGAAATGTGATGTGCCGGTGGAGCTGGGTGAGCATGGCGTCAACAAAAGTGTGGAGGAAGCGTGACATGGTGGGCTGGGATATCCCCCCAGCAGCGGCTACTATGCCCTGGAAACTGCCGGATGCCAGGAGGTGCAGGCTGCACAATACCTGCACATGTGTGGGCACAGAATTGTTTCGCCTTGTTGGGTGCTGCATGATGGGGTCGAGTTCTTGTATCAGCCAGGTGATCATTTCCCCATTCAGCCTGTATTTAGCATAAATCTGTTCTCTGGTTTGCCCCAGCAAGGTGACCCGCTGCCGGTAAATCCTTGCCTGCCTCATGCGTCTCCTCCGTGCTGCTCGCTGTAGCCTTCGCCGCCTCACCACCATGTACATCCCAGGCATTGTGGAACGCCTATTGCTGCTGCTGAATGTCCTTATGTGTGATTGGTCAGGCCTGGTCCTGTTGGTGATTGGCTAACAGTTTTTCAAAATTTGGTTAATCATGGCTTTTATGGTTACCACCTGCTTTGAGTTGTCCTTAAATTGCGCCGCGCAAATGTGCGATTTAGCGCTTTTTCGCTAATGTATTTCTTTCATGAATGCCGATTGAGACAATATTGCGTTTCGCTATTCAATTCGCAGATTCCGTGGTTGGTCGCTATTTCATTATCGCTAATGCTCGGCTTCCCGGAGTCTGCGACTTTTACAGCGTAATCGCTATTCCGGTCGCTATTATTTTTTTGCGATTTCGCTATTTCGTACTTGAATGCCGATTCCGTGTTTTGCACCCGCAATTGCGTTTTCGCAGCCATTGCGGGCGCTATTTCGCTTCATGAATCAGGCTGTATGTTTCCTCACGCTATTTATTCTTAGTAGTTAATCCTTTTTTGATAGAATACTTCACTGTTTTATATATTATGCTTACATAATGCTTGAGAAGATGTATGTCATTTTACTCTGTTTGTTTTACAAATTCATTCAATAGAGCATCTCTAACAAAAAGTAAATTATAAAAAGTATATGCATTTGCAAGTCTCATAAGCTAACATGTTAAAGTTTGGGTAATGCAAAAAAGAACAGTCATGTTTAACACAAGGTTTTTTTGTGTTTTCTTCCAGCATACGGTCACAACATGAAAAGCAGCAATGACTTTATTGGAAGAATTGTGATTGGTCAGTACTCTTCCGGATCTCCAGAATCAAGCCACTGGCGCCGCATGCTGAACTCCCACCGCACCGCTGTGGAGCAGTGGCACAGTCTGCGATCGCGAGCCGAGTGTGACCGCGTCTCTCCAGCGTCGCTCGAGGTGACGTGAAAGTGGCCCAATGACCACCAACAAGCCAAGTCCCACCATGAAGTGACTGGAAGACATGTTTGCAGCTTTGGTACAGTTAACGAGAAGGCATCATTTCTAATGCCTATGTGCCTCGGTGAACATAATTCAAACCATGTATTACATGTTTGTGCCAGATTCGTAGAGAATGTTTTGTGGCTGCTTTGAGGTGGTCAGCAGAACATTCTAGCAATCTTCATTGGCTGCTCCATCCGTTTGAAAGTGTTTAATGCCACGTCTGTGGAAACCAGAGTCCTGTTTTCTGTGTTGTAACCAACAGAATAATCAACCCCCTTGACTGTAATTTAACTCTTAACACTTAATTAAATAAGAGCGTTTGTATTTATAGTGTAGCTTTATGTAACCCGGTGGAGGTGCACGGATCTAGTATGCGGACCACATACATTGGATACAAAAATAATTGAAAATACAATGTGATGAACATATTTTGAAAATTAGGCTTGTTGTTGCACTAGTTAATTATAAGCAACTAAATTGTTGTTACTGTTCGTGCGTGGGTGTATGTGTGGGTGATCTTTATGAGCACATAAGCATGATTTGCATCTGTTAAGTTCTTTCTTCTCATATGAACATGGCATCAACCTGGACACTGTTAATATGGAACCGGTGCCAACGAGGAACATCTCAGCTATACAGGGAATGTGTAAAAAAATATCAAATAAGTGTGTCCAAAAAAAGTAATTGTATAATTAGGCATATATATGTAAGAAAGTGAAAACGAGCACACACTTATTTATCATACACTCATAAACACGCACTCACACGCACACTAAACGTCATCCACACGCGTGTGCGTACACACACACACACACACATTCACAATCTGTATGTGGGAGTAAATTCATCCCATTACCATTCCACTCCTCCAGCAATGGCAGTAGGGGGTCAGTTCACAGTGATCACAGGTGCATATATCCCATATGTCTACATGTAAATGTAATTTATGTGCCAACGAACAGTGTTAAATAAGATGTATTTCACTGCTCAGCAAGAGGAGGGGGCAATGACTGAACTGGCAAAGTTTACGGGGTCCTCTATGAAAGAGAAAGCATTACAGCTAGAATTTTACAGCTATAATTATTACAAAAGTGACACATAATAAAGTAAATCTACAAGGGTGTGCATTCTAGTACACCTACAATATTTCATCATGTACCACAATAGCAACAACATAACATTGTTCTAGTTTTTGCTATAATGGTGAAAGTGAGTTTTGAATACAATATCCATAGTAAGAGAGGGTCAGTTCTTGCTGAGAGCCAGTCATGGCTTATTATAAGGCTCTGTACTATCGTTGCCAATTAAGCTGTGCTAAACCACCTTCATTTGCATATTGCAACGTGTGCATTATTTTTTTTCCTAGGCCCCACAGATAATCTCAAGGTCACAGAACCCTCAACATTCTGGTTGCCCATGACTAATGTTAGCCCACAGCGCACTTACAATTCTTTTCTCCTAGCTGTCCCTGCTCAGCAACAAAATAAAACAAGAATTGGCAAAGCCAATAGGTCTGTGTTGGTTGCCGCCTTTTGTCATTTTCAAAGCTTGGGTATTTTTTTTTAATGGCTTTTGCAAAGTGCACTTGTTGGAAAAGCTACCAGGCCACTAGTCACTCCCCCCAAAAAATTATCTAAAAACAGACATTTTTGTTGGTCTAAAAAAATCACTAATTTCCAAAGTAGTTGATGGCACTAAAGGGAACTAATTTGTTTGTGGATTAGCTCCTTGTGAGAGGGTAGAATTATATCACTCACAGTGAAGTTAGCCATTGGCTGAAGTGGGTTGACCCACTGCCCTATGCTGTATGCTGTATTGTGCAGAAGAAAAATGTGAATGACACAAAAGACCAATGAATGAAGAAGGCACACAAAAAGTATATTGTATATATAATTCTACTAAAATAATTAGGACTTGGCTAACGCCAGACTTAAAGATATATTTTGCTCAAGGTTATCACTAGTTAGTGCTTTCAATGAAGCCATGCTTGCTCTTAAGCCGTTTATGGCTCCCGTGCTCATGCCTCACAGGGTCCTTAACATACCATCCTTATCAGCTCTTCTTAAATTGGATTTCTTGATAAACGTCTCAGATGTGCCCATTTTCCAAGAATTCAGTCTGCAGCAAGGAGAGGAAAAGTAAAATGCACCAATGCTATCCGTGTTTGTGAGATGCATAAACACCATCTTCAAAAGCAGCTGCTTCAATACTTGTGCTTGCGGACTTTGGCTGTTGGTGTCTTTAGGGTATATGTGTAATGTGTTTAAAGAGAGGTAGAATTCAACAAATCAGATAATCCTAATAGTAAGTGCCTATTTGTATTGTTCGTTGCTTACGTGCAATTACTCCACGCATATTGTCTAGTATGAATAAGACTGTATATTTATTGAAAATAAAGATATATTTATTTGTGTCAATTGTTTGAAAAATTATATAAAAATAGAAATAAATTGATCTGGTATTCTTTCATACATGTTTAACCTACTAACATTTAATTATAAGTATGCTATGCATATTCAATGTCCAAGGTCCCTTTTTTATCTGTATGCATTAGGCTCGTTGGCCAGGCTGGATTGGCCTTTAAATCCACCGGGCATTTCCCCGGTGAGGGGGGAAATCCTTGGAGGCCGGACTCCAAAGCTCAGGACAGCTGCTGGTACTTCTGTCTCTTTCCTCACCTCGACGAGGTTAATTGTATCAGGCACAGGATGCTTCCAGATAGAGGGAGAAGGATTGGGGGAAGAGAGAGTAAGTGATCTGAGACACAGAGGAGAGAGATAGATGGGTGGGGGGAAAGAGCGAGGAGAGGAATGGAATGGTGATACTTTTTATTGGGGCTCAGTAATGGTTCCCCAGTCTGGCCCTGTTGTTGGCATCCTTGCAATGCCACAGTGCTAAAAACCAGAGAGGCAGTAGCGGCTGGCAGAGAATGTCAGTAGAGAGGCGGGCAGTGGCTGGGGGGAGAGAGAAAACAAAAGAAATATTTAAAAAAATGCCACTTATTTTTCACCGGCGCCTCCTCTCCTTCGACTTGTTCAGCTTTTGTCTTCCTGCAGTTCCGGCAGCAGGAAGCATCTGGCTCCCGGGCTCCCCTGAGCCAATCACAACATTGCAATGCAGCGTTGTGATTGGTCTGAGTGCCATGGTTCGGTGCTCAGACAGGGACAGGGAAGCTTTGCATGTTCCTCACCAGGCTGTGTAATGCAGCCTGGTGGGGGACATGCAAAGTGTGCATGACTGGTTGGTCGGCCCAAGTGGGCCAAAAAGTCATGTGCACTTAGAGAGTGCAAACCCCTTCTCTCCCTGTGCCATCGACCCCGCATGCCCTAACCCAGCCCAGTAGCTAAAAAAAAAATAATAGAATAATAACGTTATCATTTTTTTTTTGCTGGTCTGATCTGAGAGCAGTGGGGAGACGCTCCTCCGCCTTAGCAGAAGAGCCGCTCTTGCAGAGAGGGGAGAGGATATGTTCATTGTGAGGGTGTTTCACAACTGGTTCTGAAAGTAGACTGGGTGGGATATTAAACTAAAGTAGGTTGGCAGGTCTCAGAGCCCTGATTGGGACACAGAGAAATATTCTCCCCTTCTCCAATCGAAGCCCATGTTAGATGTGAAGACATCTAACATGGGCTTCGATTGGAATTCATAGAGCATATTATCAAGCACATTATCGCCGCTTTATCGGCAGTTTCCTGCCAATAAAAGCGGCGATAATGTAACGCCCTTTCTTGATAATATGCCCCCTGGTTCCAAAGCAGCGAAATTGACAGCTCTGGCCATCACGCCACATCCTCTTCCTGCTTTCATGGTTTGTAATTGGTTTTGTTTTAGGTGGTGCTAACAGGAGAAATGGGCTGTACAAGCTGCCTCCGGCCCTAATTTGTTTTGCAAATTAACCGCTGCTTTACATTACAAGAAGTTAGTTTTATTTTGAATTAATAAATATAAATACAGGGCAAAATTGGTCTTCTGTTTTAAAAGATTTGTGCATGGATTTGGATTTATCTTCTTAGTCCGTTTCCTCAATGTATGCCATTATGCAAAGGCCTGCTTACCTTTTTTTCCTATTACACAAGCTAGAAGAAAGGTGCAATGCCCTTGCCCTGTTTTTGTGCACCAAATACAAAGGTGTGTGATATAGCACTATTAAGTCAGGTATAAGATCCTAAAAGTGATCCTGGTAGTGGCAGGAAGTCACTGCACTAGTCTAATGATTATAGACCTTGCAAACAAGGAGGCCCACATAAATCGCGTCTGCATAGTTCAATATCTTTATTGTTATTATTATACCTTCTACAACAGCCCTGACGACTTCTCCTGGGATTTATTGGAGCGACATCAAGGCTGTCCTAATTGGATAAATCACTCCCAAGAAAGGAGCCTTGACAAATAGGTTAATAGTATATCTTATGAGTTATTAATAAATGTCATTTTATTTGCTAACTTGGAATTGCACAGACACCAAAGGCTTCATTGCGGGGGGGAAAAAAAAATCTTATAGTTGCAACTGATAGTAATAGATGACTTACTATATGACGGTGTGACAGATAATCAGCAGAAATGCACTACATTAGTCCCACGGGCCTTTGAGCTGCTTAGCCACATACATTCCTTAACTAATATAAGGCACATGTGTAAATGTCTCTGGGAGTATATGTTTACTGCGAAGTTGTGAAACACAGGGCTGCAACATATGGTTCATCCCTGCGTTTCCCCTTCGCTATCTCTAAATTTAGCAGCCTAGCGCCAGCGCAGGCACCCTTGCACCATAGTGCAAGGGTATCTGCGTTGAGAGGAAGATTGTTTATGTGCAGGTACCCTTCCTGAACATAAACAATCTTTTAAACAGCATTTTTTACCTTCTATGTGTGTTGCTTAATGCAGCACACATAGAAGTTACAAAACGTCATTTTATTTTATTAATGTATTATGTGCAGGAAGGGTCACCTTCCTGCACATATACAATCAATGACCTTCTACTGTTTCTACGTTTGCTGCATATCGCAACACACATATAACAGGAAAAACGAGGAGAAATGAAACATTTCTCCTCGTGGCGACTGTTTAAGACTAGGTTTTCCCCGGTCTTAATTTTGGCGCTGCCCCATATTTACGCTGCCCTTGTAAATGTGGGGCAGTGTTAAAATCAATGGGTGTCGCTGCAGAACGCCCACTGCAACACCAATTACCCACCCTTTTCACTCTAAGTATAGCGTGAAAGGGGGCCTTATTCACAAGGCAGCGATAAGCCACGTTAGGCGGCTTAATGATGCCTTGTGAATATGGCGATGCCCCTATCGCCACTACAACGTCCTGAAAAGTGACGCTGTGGTGGTGATACAGGCTTGTAAATATGCCCCTCTGTTTTCCGATGACACACGCGTGAAATCTTTATACGGAAGCAAAAACGGCACAAGCATCATTGGTCTTATATAATGTTGAACGTTACAATGGAAGCCTAAAGGAAGATTATAGTGAAAGGATGCATAAAAAGACAAAAATTGCCACCGTTGCATGGTCATGGTCAGTAAGAAACTACCACGCACAGACACACACACACGCACACACACAACAATAAGACAGACAGGATCAGAGTGGCACCGAATAGGCTTTAAACCTGCCACAATTGGAAAGATATTTTGGAAATAATACATTGTAACATGATATCTTTAGTAGAGGGGTACAATGATCAATTTCAACTTACTGGGTTACATTATGGAAATTGATTGCAGGTCACTGATAAACACGCACTATCGTAATGCTGTAACTGAGGTGTGAGAATGGAGCATGAGTGACTCAGATTTTTATCAAAGTGGGTCTGTCGCCAGAATTAGAGTACCCATAGCAGATTCACCAAAAAGCCTAGGAATCAAAGTACACAGCAACATTAAAAGACAAGGTGTAACTGTGTGCCAGACAACTCCAGAATTGTTACAAAGTGTCACCATTCTAGTTGTGGAAAAAGCAATGGGAGGATGTTCATGCTACAATTAGGTTTATCACTGTAGGAAATAGTGGGTTTTTAAACATTATTGTGCCTCTGAAATCAGAATGATCAGATTCACAACAACAGAGTTGTTGAGACGTAAAGTCTGCAGCAATTCGGAGACTTGAGACTTAAACATTCTTTGACGTCAGCATGTTGACATCCCAGCAGCGGCCATGTTAGGTCAATAAAGTGCAGGCAAGGGGCACTTGACCTCTTGTCTACATGGCCACCACCACCCACCTATACCACTCCCACCTGCTGGGTTGATGCCAGCACTCAGCCTGTACATTGTGTAGGACAGTCCACATGGCCAAAATCAAATATATATGAATTCTTTTTCTAGATGAGTAAATTTATCAGATTTCTCTTGCTGGATTAAATAATAGAAATCAATGAAAATCCACCCATGATTACCCAATAATGGACTTGTAAGATCCAAATATGAGAAGTTAGCCTGGTATATGCTGACCACTAATTATAGTGCGAAAAAGGAGAACAAGGGAGACCCTACTCACAAAGGAACCAGGGTAATGCGTTTATCCAGAAAAACAATGGTTCCTGTGGCATATTACTTCATAATTATTGATAAATAGGGACTTAATACCGATCAAAGTATTAGATAAAGAGTGGCAATCACATGAGAGAGACACAATTAACGCAGTTTCAAACCATTGTTTTATATGTATTTCAAAAGACAAAAGTAATTGAAATAGGTTTGACTACAACATATCATACAATATACAAAGTGCAATGTGTCCCCAGTGATTTGTGAAGTAACCAAAAATCAGCATGTGTACACTAAAGTGAAATATAAAGGTTACAGTGGTAGCTATTTACAAGAAGGAGACATGACTCAGAAACAATTATTTAAATCAATCGTGGAACAGTTGCTATACAATCATAGGCACTGTGTGAGTCTTATTCGCCTCCAAGTACGTCGATGGCGTTTCGACCCTTAGAATGAGGGTCTCATCAGGACTAGGGGTGAGGGACGTCTTATAATAGGCTAGTCATAACCCATGCGTGTGGAAGCAAATTGAATTTACTTACAGTGAACCCAGCCGGGCACACTGTCATAGACACCTTGGTAGTTGTAGTTTGTCAGTCTGTAACGGGAATTGTTCCCGGAAGGTAGCGATCGAGCTAGTGGATAACGCGCCCAGAAAACCTCTGGTTATTTCGCGCGACGACGGCACTGCCCGTTACAGACTGACAAACTACAACTACCAAGGTGTCTATGACAGTGTGCCCGGCTGGGTTCACTGTAAGTAAATTCAATTTGCTTCCACACGCATGGGTTATGACTAGCCTATTATAAGACGTCCCTCACCCCTAGTCCTGATGAGACCCTCATTCTAAGGGTCGAAACGCCGTCGACGTACTTGGAGGCGAATAAGACTCACACAGTGCCTATGATTGTATAGCAACTGTTCCACGATTGATTTAAATAATTGTTTCTGAGTCATGTCTCCTTCTTGTAAATAGCTACCACTGTAACCTTTATATTTCACTTTAGTGTACACATGCTGATTTTTGGTTACTTCACAAATCACTGGGGACACATTGCACTTTGTATATTGTATGATATGTTGTAGTCAAACCTATTTCAATTACTTTTGTCATTTGAAATACATATAAAACAATGGTTTGAAACTGCGTTAATTGTGTCTCTCTCATGTGATTGCCACTCTTTCTCTAATACTTTGATCGGTATTAAGTCCCTCTTTATCAATAATTATGAAGTAATATGCCACAGGAACCATTGTTTTTCTGGATAAACACTAATTATAGTGGGCATCTTGTACCAGTCCAAACAACCCTTATTGATTATTAGGTTAAAGACAACCTTTATTGAAACTATCCTAGTGGTAGCTATGGAGAGCAGCCTTCAGGCTAAGTCCTGGAGGAATGTAAAGCAGCTTGTTTTACCAGATCAGAACCTCCTGAATGACCAAATGAAAAGAGAACCACCATATATAAAATATATGTATGTATTACTGAACACTCTCCGCTAACCTCTGTATGAGATTAGAGAACAAAGCACACTATATTAAATCACTAGAACGACAGTAAATAGCACAATACGCAGTGGGCTCCATTGGGAGACTAAACCATTTACTAAAAAAGTGTATAACAACCACAACTTGACTAGACACAGTGCCTAGAGCACATAGAATCGCTGGGACCCCAAGGACCCACCCAAAGTAGTGACACAGGGGACCAACGGAGGACGGGTGCAGTGTGAGAACACAGGTGCGAGCTCCGTACAACTCTATGGGAAAGTTCAGGTTGGAATTTTAAAGATTAAGGACACTTCAGAGAGGACTTTGAGCAAACCCTTTGAAACATAGAAGGTTCTAAGGCCAGAGCCCTTGTGTGTACTGGAGTACTTGTGTTTCCTAACCCAGGGAAGCCGGTGCATAGGTGTCACGTGATGTAGGGTAGCTTTGTAGGTTTCAATGGTGAAAAGTGCTGCTGCCGTGAAGAGGAAAAATGTCCGGTGGAATCCAAGCCCTGATTCAAGGTGAGAAGAACCTGAAAGCAGAGGGGACAGAGTCTGGGTCACTTCGGGTGATGAGGGGCTTGGTAAACGAATACCCACCGATGTCGGATGCTTCAGGTTTGTTGTTGTGATGCTGGACTCTGCAGCCACGGGTACCAGGAGATGTCGAGGATGACCAAAGTCCGGATGTAAGCTGTCCCACAAAGGATGTCGAGTGCTGGGGGGTCAGTGTCTGGATGGAACACCAACAAGCCTTGGCTTCGGTGAGGACCAGCAAGGTCCTGGGGACTCTCCAAACAATGGAGAGTCAGGGCACGTCTGGAGCAACCAGAAAAGCCCACATAAAGTCAAAATTACCTTCACAGGGACCCACAGGCCAAAGAACCAGGGATCACGAAGGGACCTCAAGATGATTCACAAAATACCAGCCCACGGAACACTCATGGAGTGTAGGCAAGAAATCTTCAGTGGAAACACTGCTCGGGGTCAGGACAATAAGTTGCCCAAAGCACAGCCTCAGGGGTCGCTGGAAAACATATGCTGCTGCAAAAGAGCATGGTGTACAGGGGTTCAGGTTGCACGGTCCCCATGAGCGATACGGGCCTCAGAATAGCTGAGAGTGCAGATTAACCTCTGAGCCCTCGGGAACCTACCTCCTGTGTTGCAGAAATCTTCGGAGTCCTCTGGAGCTTCGAATATGCAAACCGGTCAGATGTGTTTAGGTGCCTGCTTAGTAGGGGAGTAACTCCTTTACTCCAAGTGAGATTCTTCAGTCATCCAGCGTCATGCAGATTGTCAAAGTACTTGGTTTCTGTAGTGGAGTTTAGTCCAGGTAAAATCTGAAGTCCTGTAGTAAGGGGTCCTACTTTATACCCAAGGAAGGGGTGGGACAAACTCTGGAGAACCACCTATCGGAGGGTCAGGACAGAGAGGTGGCTACACCCATGTCCTTTGTCCAATTTCGCGCCAGAGCAGGAGCAAATGGCTCCTGCAACTGGTTTGAGCTGGACTATGCACAGGGACTCCAAATGTTCCCCCAGTGCAGACATCAAAGCACTCTCAGAGTGCACCCACCCAGCCCCATTACACTAAAGCCTGTCTGGGATGTGGTTACACCTCCTTGTAACAGGAAGCCTATTGTCAAGCCTTCCCCTGCTCGAGCTTGGCTCAGTAGCAGGAGGGCCGACTCGTGTCTGTGGCTGGCAGCATCCATTTTGTGATGCCCAGGTCGAGAAAGCTGGTACCGGGTGTACCGGTGTGTCGCATTTGTCCCTTTAGGAGGGTGGAATCATACCTCCCCTGCCGGTTACTGGCGGGGAGGTATGATTCCAAGGTGTTTGACACCAAACACAAGATGTTTCTAAGCAGCTGTTTTGAAGTTAGCATTTACCGCAAGGTTATAATGCACTTAAAAGCATATGGTTGGCTGCATCACAGAACAACCCTGGAGAATAGGTTCAGAAGGCTGCAGAGGGGCTCTGCTCATGCATAGGCACCCTCTCACATAAAACTCAGCACCCTGGTTTCAGGATTGATAAGGCCTGCCATAGGGGTGACTGATAGGTTTTATGTGTGCAGTGATATATGATAGATATAGTGAACCTATATCTAAGTAAGGGGTGCATGCACCACCTTACACAGGCTCTAGTAGCAGACATGTGGTGTCATTTTGAATGGTCTCTCAGGGGTGGCATAATTCATGCTGCAGCACCTGGGAGGCCTCTGGGGTACCTACGGCCTGGGTACATAGTATACCATATACTAGGGACTGATAAGGGTACCCCAGATCCAATCTGGAGTGTACCTAACGTACATGCAATCAATTTAGGGAGAAAGCCGATAAACTGGGGTCCAGATTAGCAGGATCCCAGTCAGATTAGTCGAAAACCAGCAAAACACCAGGAAAAAAGTGGGGGAACCGTGCAGTCAGATTCCACCTTCCTATACCAAACATCAGGGGAAAAGTCTTTCCAGCCAAAACCTCGACTCTTAAACATTCTAGGAAAGTGCCCTTTTTGGGCAGGGACTCCCACCCCACACACAATTTGCTCTGGATGCTATGGGTTTAGATCTAGAAGTGCACTGGGACCTGCTAAACAGGGCTCAGTGCAAGTGCTCTTTCCCTTAAAAGGTAATGTGAATTGGTACATACAATTGGCATGATACTTTAATCCCCCCTTATAAGTCCCTACTATAATACCATTGGTACCCTGCGTGACCCGAGTAAAAGTAAAGTGTGCAGGCTGCGGTAAGGGCTGCTACCGCAGCCTGCATGTGCAGCTTCTCTGCTCAAGTGTGACTCTGCACAAATCATGTTTAACAGAGTCTACACACTGCCTTAAGGTATGTAAGTCACCCCTAAGGCTGGCCTCTTAATGCTCAGGAGGCAGGGTGCATTATCTTAATGCTGAAGGCGGATCACTGAAATAATATCGAGGGACAGAATATCGACCATCAAAAATATCGTTGACAAAATATCGACAGTCAAAATATCGAGTTTCTATCTACAAACAGGTAAGTACAAAAATATCGAGTTAAAAATATAGTTGTAAAAAATATAGTTGTAAAAAATATCGTATTTACTAAAAACAGTGTTAAATTAAATTAATATTAATAATTAATTACTAAAATATACTTAAAATTACTTAAATTAACTTATAATAATTAAATAATTAATGAAAGTTAAATAAATATTTTTTTATTTCATATTTATTAAAACATATATATAGTAACAAAATATAATAAAATAATACCCAAAAACTGAAAACTGACCCTGAACCCTAAAAATACCCCTTTACCCAAAAACCCAAAACTGACCCTGAACCCTAAAAATACCCTTTTACCCAAAAACTGAAAACTGACCCTAAACCCTAAAAATAGCCCTTTACCCAAAAACTGAAAACTGACCCTGAACCCTAAAAATACCCCTTTACCCAAAAACTGAAAACTGACCCTGAACCCTAAAAATACCCCTTTACCCAAAAACCCAAAACTGACCCTGAACCCTAAAAATACCCCTTTACCCAAAAACCCAAAACTGACCCTGAACCCTAAAAATACCCCTTTACCCAAAACCCAAAACTGACCCTGAACCCTAAAAATAAAAATGAATTTTTTTACTATCTATATTATATACTTACATATTTTCACTTTCTATATTATTTACAGTCGATATTACTTCACTTACCTTAAAAACGATATTTTGGCTGTCTATATTCTGTCCTGTCGATATTTTGTCCAAACGATATTTTTGACTCGAAATTCTGTCCAAACGATATTTTGGAGTCGATATTATGTCTGTGCACCGCTGAAGGCATATACATACAGAGATATATACCTCTACAGTGACCTTGCCATTCAAGGTAACTGTAAGTGACCGGCGGTCCATAGGTTAAGGTGGACTGGCTACTGGACTAAACCGAGATAGCCAGCTCCATGGTCGTACCAACTAATTGAGTTGTGTTTGATATCAAACACCATGCTTTTTCACCCTTGACACAATCCTTATGCCGAGGGTCTGCTTGTATGCACCCAGGTGGCATCCTTAGAGGCTGCTCACCTAGATACTGAGTTCCCTTGTGCCTTGGTGGGCTTTTTGAGCCAGTTGCCATCAGAAAAGCAGTCTGACCTGCTGGTGAGTGCTATCACTCCCAGAGGATGTGAGACAAAAGGCTTGGGCAGGAAGGAGGTCACACCTTCGCCCTCCCAGGCTTGCTAGTGGAACATCCATCAAACTAGCCCTTGAGTTAAGAAGGGTTAAGATGGGCCTAGTTCCCAAAGATGGTAGTAGCAATTCAAATATGGAAAAAGAGGAGTATTTTGACCCTAAGGCCCCTAAAGGGACTGTCCCCCAGTAAAGTGATGGAGATGATACTGAGAAATGGTTTGCAGCTTTTGAGAGAGCTTGCAAAATGAAGAGATTAGCACTGGGGCTCTCTCTTCTGAACCTTAATGAGGATGAGGCTGAGTCCTACCAGCATATGAAAGAGATCCCCATAGAAGGGTTTTCGACTCACTTCAGAGGAGTACAGAGTCAAGTTTAGAGCGACCCCAAAAGGCCAAAACCAAAATTGGGTAGACTTTGTTGTCTCCTCAGTCAAGGCACTAGGAGGCTGGGTACATTCTGAACTTTGCTCTCCCAGAGAACTGGGGAGGAAGGCAGACAAATGGGTCAGATCCAGGGTATCCCAGAAAAAGACCCAAGGTGGGGGTGACCCCAAGAAGGTGCACAGGCTTCCCAACGAGGGATGGAGGTGAGTATTGACAAGGGTAAAAACTAGTGTTCTCTAAAGGCCTCCAAAAGACTTCTGAGGAGGGTGGACCCCAGATTCTTCCCAGTCCAAAGGAAAGGGGTATCAAGGTAAAAATTGGGATCCCAAGTAGGCTGAGAAATGCTTTGACTGTAATCAGCCAGGACACAACAAGGGTGATGTAATATTTCCCCAACTGGTGGACAATCTAAGGGAGTAGTTAGTGTTGGGATGGGAGTGGAAGTGTCTTCTGGAGAGGCCAGAGGCTACATTGAGGCTACTTCAGTTTCACTGGTAGAAGTAGACCTTGAAGCCTTGACCACCATGCCCCCAAGCTTGGAAAGGTATAGACAAAGGCCAAAAATCAATTGGACTGAAGTAGAGGGTCTGAGGGATACAGGAGCCAGTGTCACCATGATGGCAGCCAGACTGGTGTCCCAAGATCAAATGATCCCTGGGGTTAGCCCCCTGATTACCAAGGCTGACAATAAAACTACACTTCATCCAATGGCTTTTATACATCTAGAGTGGGGGGAGTTATAGGCCAGGGGATGAGCCTCCTGCCATGCACGTACAGTGTCTGTTAGGCAATGACCTGGAAACGTCGGCATTGGTAAATGCTGGGTCTTCCTGAGTGGCTGTGAACTAGGGCCCAGGATACACATTAGGGGAGTCAAAAAGAAATGGAGCCTGCAACTATGGCCAACAATGTCAGAAACAAGTGGAAGGGCAAGAAGCCTGGTGGTGCAGCTTCTAAGATGTCAAAGGATCAGGGGGAGAAGTCTCCAAAGGGAGATGCCCTGAAGCCTGAGGAGGGAACTGCAGTTGAAGAGCTTGGGTCTGACCTGACAGAGCTTCTTGATGCAAGGGGACCCTCCAGAGGGGACCTATGCCTAGAGCAACAGAGATACCCTACTCTTGAGGGCCTATTGCAGCAGGCTGCCAGGCTAAAAGAGGGAAATGTCAGTGGCACTCACAGGGTCTACTGGGAGGATGGGCTCCTGTATACTGAGGCTTAAACCCATGACCCCTCTTGCTGGACATTTGTATTGGCCCCAGATGTCTGAGAAAGTAAAAGAGTTCTGTCGCTCCTGTGCGACTTCTCAAGTCAGTGTAAAAACAGATTCACAACCGAACCCTCCCTTAAATCCGCTGCCAGTTGTTGGAACTCCATTTGAGTGGGTATGGATCGACATGGTTGGTCCCCTTGGCCCTCCTACTGCACATGGAAACAGATTTATTCTAGTGCCAGTGGACCATGCCACTAGGTATTCAGAGGCAATTCCCCTTGGGATTTTAACTTCTCCTGCAGTGGGAAAGGCCCTCCTTGAAATCTCCACCTGGGTTGGGTTTCCTAAGGAGGTGGTCAGTGGTAGAGGGACAAACTTCATGTCTACATGCCTAAAACTATGTGGGATGAATGTGGAGTGAGTTACAAATTCACTACTCTCTATCACCCCCAGACTAATGGCTTAGTGGAGAGATTCAACAAGACCATTAAGGGCATAATCATGGGACCCCCAAAGAAGCTCAGAAGGAGATGGGATGCTCTGTTGCCATGCCAATTGTTTACATACAGAGAACTGCCTCAGCAGGGGGTTGGCTTTATCTCTTTTGAACTTCTGTTTGGCCACCCTGTAAGGGATCCCCTAAGTTTAGTGAGGGAAGGATGGGAGAAACCTCTCAACCAACCCAAACAAGACATAATGGACTGTGTGCTAGGCCTAGGTTCATGCATGGCAGAATACATGAAAAAAGCAAACACAAATTTGCAGGCCAGCCGGGAACTTGTCAAGTTCTGGTATCGTCAGCAGTCAGCCATGGTTGAGTGCCAAGCCAGTCAGTTGGTGTGGGTGTTGGCACCTTTGGATTCCAGGGCCCTCTGAGATAAGTGGACTGTGGCCTACCCCATTTTGGAGAAGGGGGACGTTATCTACCTAGTAGACTTAGGCAGCCCCAGGAGTCCTCACCGAGCACTCCACGTAAATCGCCTAAACCACACTAAGACAGGGCTGACATACCATGTTGATGGTCACTGATGCAGGACAGGAGGAGGAAAATGAACCCCTCCTTGACTTCTTATCAACCAAACCACAAGACGGTACAGTGGAGGGTGTAGTCCAGCAGACTGACTTCAGGAAAGTCCTCAGCCACTTAACAGAGCTTTTTACTTTGACCTCTGGACAGCTTCTGTGTCAAGAATAAGATTTTTCAACTTTCTGACCAACTCAAATCTTGCATCAAAACTGAAGTGAGTAAGATATTGGAGCTAGGGGTGATAAAACTGTCTGACAGTCACTGGGCCAGCTTAGTGGCACTGGTCCATAAACCTCATTCAAAAGGTGGGAACCTGAAATGAGATTTTGTGTGGATTACAGAGGGTTGAATGAGGGCACCAAGAGTGATGCTCACCCCATGCCAAGAGTAGATGAGCATATTGATAAGCTAAGGGTAGCCACGTTTCTCAGTACCTTTGATTTGACATCAGGCTACTGGCAGATTGGTATGACCAAGGGAGCCAAGGAGAGATCTGCATTCTCCACCTCAAAGGGACACTTTCAATTTAAAGTGATGGCCTTTGGATTATAGAATGCACTAACAAAGAAAAAGGCGAGTCGCAGACCAAGAACCTGCACATCCGGTCCTTATGTACAGTATATTTTAGAGTGGTGCAATCACTTCCCACACCCGCCATCCAGAGGTGTCAGAAAACGTCGTTTTTTATCAGGGCTCTAGTGTATGGTCTTATGTTATTATTTCTGAATATTTGCAGTTTCTCGCTACCTGAGACTGGTCGCATCTATACTATTGCGCCCATTGGAATTCTCCTCCCTCGCTGATCGTTTTTATATAGTAGAGGTTGGAAATACAGACTGCTATTGATATTACTTCCTTTCACCTGTTACTAGTTTGTTCAAGACCATACAATAGAGCCCTGATGAAGTTCCCACTGGCAAAAAAACGGGAATGAAACGCATTGGCTGTGTGCCAGTTTTAAAGATTTATTCAAATAAAAAGAAGTACTTTTGGAATTTACTTTGACTGCTGCGTCTGGACTTCTTTAGCAAAAAACAATGGATTATAGAATGCACCTGCCACTTTTCAAAGGTTTGTGAATCAAGTTCTGTCAGGGCTGGATGCCTTTAGTGCTGCATATCTGGACAATATTACTGTCTTTAGCTCCACCTGGGAGGATCACCTGGTCCACCTGAGAGATGTTTTGCAGGCCCTGCAGCAGACAGGCATCACATTCAAGGTCAGTTTGTGCCAAATTGGGCAAAGTATTGTTGTATACTTGGGCCACATTGTTGGTTGGATGCCCAGTCAGACCTCTCCAAACCAAGATCCAGACTATTCTGGATTGGGAGCCTCCCATAATCTAGACCAAGGTCAGGGCATTCCTGGCCTAACTGGATAATATAGGAGGTTTGTGAAGAGGTATGGTACCATTGTGGCCCCTCTCACTGAGCTTACCTGGAAGAAGCAGCCACAGGTTGTCAAAATGCTTTTAACACTCTGAAAACAGCCATGCACTCAGCACCTGTCTTAAGAGTGCCAGACTATGAGAAACAGTTAGTTGTTCAAACAGATGATTCCGAACATGGGATTGGGGCAGTGGTGTCACAATCCAACGATGCAGGTAAGGATCAGCCAGTGGCCTACATTAGCAGGCGACTCCTCCCTAGAGAGAAGCATGGGAGTGTCATTGAGAGGGAAGCCTTTGCTGTGGTTTGGTCCCTGAATGAGCTGAGACCACACCTATTTGGGACTGACTTCAAAGTTCAAACTGACTACAGGCATTTCAGGTGGTTAATGCAGATGAGAGGAGAGAACCCCAAATTGTTGAGGTAGTCCATTTTCCTACAGCGGATGGACTTTGTAGTGGAATACAGACCAGGGAATGACCATGCCAATGGAGCTTGCCTTTCCAGGTTTTTCCACTTAAACGAAGAGAACTACCAAGAGGGAGTTTAGTGATCATCACCTTTTGTCTGGGTGGGGGGTAATGTAGGAATGTGCTAATTTTGGATGGTCAGCCCCCCAACTTTTTGCTTTGGATGCTGTTGTTTTAGAACTGGAAATGCACTGAGACCTACTAACCAGGCCCCAGTGCCAGTGCTCTTTCCCTAAAAAGCTAATGTAAATTGGTACACCAAATTGGCAAGATACTTTAACCCCCCTTATAAGTCCCTAGTATATGGTACCAGTGATACCCAAGGCAAGCATGTTATAGTGGTCACCAGGGTTCCAGCACTATTTGAGCCACCCTGCGTGACCCGAGTGAAAGTAAAGGCTGCAGGGCTGCTACCCTAGCTTGCAAGAGCAGCTTCTCTACATGTGTGTGACTCTGCACACACCATGTGTGACAGAGTCACCTCACTGTCTTAAGGTATGTAAGTCACCCCTAAGGTAGGCTTCCTAAAGCCCAAGAGGCAGGGTGCATTATCTTAATGGTGAAGGCATATATGTATAGATATATATACCTCTACAGGAAATTTGCCATTCAAGGTTACTGTAAGTGATCAGCGGTCCATAGGTTAATGTGAACTGGCTACCACACCAAACTGAGATAGCCAGTTCCACGGCAGTATCAAATAATTTAGTTGTGTTTGGTATCAAACACTGTGCTTTTTCATCCATACACGATTCTCGTGTCGATGGTGAGTTGGCATGCACCCAGGTGGCATTCTTAGAGGTTGCTCACCGAGGTACAGAGTTCACTTGTACCTTGGTGGGCTTTCTGAGCCATTTGCCACCAAGGCAGAAGATCTGACCTTCTGCTGGTGAGTGCGATCACTCCCAGAGGATGTGAGACAAAAGGCCTGGGCAGGAAGGAAGTCACACCTCCGTCCTTCCAGGATAGCTAGTGAAAGACCCGTCAAGATGGTGAGTCTCAAAGGCTTCTCCACCGCAGCTGATATGTTAGAGACTTGTCTCCCAGTGGAGACAAAGACCCTCCCCCTGCCCCTAGGCACTCCTGTTTGCATGCAGGTGGGTAATTAGATATTCAGGAGGCATACAACTCCCAAAAGCTAGCCACACCTCTAACCCCGGCTAGTGGGTCTGTACAGGCAAGGATGACTTGGGCCTTCTTGAAAAGTCCCAAGTATAGCGGGTTCTGGATAGGTTGGCACAAACTGTACTTCCAGGATCCAAAGAAGGACTGCCCACTGGGCTCCGTCGAGAACCAGCCCAAAAGTAACCAGCCATGTGCCTTCTGGGAAGTGCAGTCCTGAACCTCAGCGAGTCTCAGCCCTCTAAAGCATTCCCAAGACTTGTGGAAGAAGATTTGCTTCATTGCTGCACTTGCCGTGGCCAAGGTTCGTTAGTGGTCTTGCTGACTAGTGACTACTTTACTCCACACTCCAAGAAGAGGAAATCCCTTGCTCCGTCAACCTTCTCCTTCTGTGGGATAGTTCTCGAGTACTTGCATTCCAAACCTGTCTGCATTGGCATGCCTGGTAAAGTCAGCTTCTGCAGTCCCATTCAGCACCACCGATAGCCAGGTACATCTCTGCACTCATGACACCCAAGCTAGATAAAGCTGTTCTGCCTGGTGATTACCGGTCCATGGGCCCCTCCAAGCTTCACCCTGAAGGGACTCCAGTGAACTCGACCTGCAAGTATCGTTTTGCTAAGTACTGCTTTTTCAGCACCCACAGCTCCCATTCTGTACCAAGGACAGCCAAATCACATCTGTAACCAGATTCTCTGGGCAAGGTAAACGTGTTCTGACTGTTGAAGCTTGATCTGTGGACCTGCAAGACCTAAACTACAAGTGGGTTCCATGAAACCCACCCTGCAAGAGACTGAGTGTCACCTTGTGTTTTTCTCTTTGACTACAGTGATAAAGTTTGACTGCTCTTCATAGTATTGATTTTATTATCACTGTACATTCTATAACTCTGGTTATACCAACTGTACGTACTGTACGTACTTCATTCTGGTGTTGAAAATTCTACAAAAATAAGCTCTATTTTTATAAATTGGAATTGGATTTCATTCGAGTCGTGTCAATGAATTATCGTAAATGTTGGTGCTGTAAAATGCTATACACATGTTACTCTAAGTAAGCCTGTTTGCTCTTTGTTACTCTACCAGGACTTTGAGAAGGATTATTAGTGTGAATCTGAGGTTCACTTTTGGGTATCATGTTAATATTACATGGTAAGTCCTCTCAGCCATACCACATAATATTGCCACCTTGCTCCAAATATAAAGTATATTGCTGCTATAATCTTAAAGGTAAGGTTATAACCTTGACATTCACTAATGGGTTTTCAATTGTAAAGTGTTGAACTTTTGATTGTAGTCTTTCGTAGCTCTTCATCTGTAGCACTGAGCTGTCTGGTGCACATGTTGAGAGGTGGATCATTTAGGGTGACCACAATTCCAGAGGACTTCAGGAATAGTGCAAGTTCTTTCTCTTCTGGGACTTCCACCTTGAATCCCCTTACCAAAGGGAAGAGCAAGATGCCTGCCATCAGAGTTGTCTTTCTGAAAAATTGTGCAGAGAAAACAGTTTTTAACAAGCAGTGTAACATCAAGGCCCTGGATAATCGTGGCAGTTGCGCATGTGCACGTTCAGAACCTGTACAAGTGACTGTCTATTGATGTTCAAATTAAAAGAAGGTCAGGATGTAGGATCAGTGACTGTCTGAGTCTTCATAAGACCAAGTCCAATGGCAATAAATGAAATTTCTACAAGACAAGAATTCAAGTCAAAGCCATAAGGGTTTATTCAAAATTAGGATCATTACCGAAGGCAAAAGGTTAAAACATAGGGATACAGCAGTTAAAATGAGCCAAAAGCAGATAAAGCAACAGAATTAAAACAAGGTAAATCTTTAAAGCAAGTCGTAGCCAGAACCAAAGTATAGTTAAGCAATAGGGGCGACGTAGAATCTGCCTCCAAAGACTGCGCCAAAAAGACTCGGACAACTCCCAAAAACATTATTTTAAGCAAAGAAAGCCACACATCCAGGGCCTAATTCACAAAGGTAGCTTACTTAGATACTTACACCTTTGAGTAAGTTTGCTACTGTTTGGCTATTCACAAAATCCGAGTGTAAATTTCTTCAAAAGTGTAACTTCACATGCCTTTGCCAAATTGAAGGGTCTGGAGGCTATTCCCTTTTGAGTAATTTACACTTTTGAGTAAGTTTAGTACTTTTTTGCTGTTCACAAATTCACGTATAAATGTACTCCAAAACTGTAAATTAAAAGTGTACAGCACTAGAAAGTGTGTAGACCACATACGCAGCCAATGTGGTAGAAACATGTAAGTTACACTTTTGGAGCAAATTTACCCTCTGGTTTTGTGGATAGCCAAAAAGTAGTAAACTTAACTGTAAATTACTCAAAACTGTAGGTTACCTTTGTGAATCAGTACCGTATTATGGTGAGACATGAACTAAGAGGGCTGAGTTAGCAAAGATACAGTCACCTAAACAAATCATTATTTAACTACAGAAGATACATCAAATTAGAATCATGTAGCCAACACCTACTTTGCTGCATACTAATAAAGAGGTGTGCATAGTAAATGAAGGAAATCAACTGAAATTTAAATAATACAAAAATAGAATAGATATTTCAGCTAATGAATAGTCCCTGGAAAAGACTCGGAGAAGTACCTTGAATGTTAGTTACTTAGGAACAGATCAACAAGAAAATGCCGCAGCGTGGCACCGCAAGCCCTTTGGCTGTGCCATGCCGCTGCACTTTCAGAGCACAGGGATGCGACATATCTACAATGTTATGTCGCATTTCTGTGCTCTCCCCTTCGCCCGGACGCACAAACAGCTGCCAAGCGCAGGCGCAGGCACCCTTGCACCATGGTGCAAGGATGCCTGAGCCATGGGGAGATTGTGTTTGTGCAGGAAGGGGCCCCTTCCTGCACAAAAACAATCACTACAGGCATTTTCCTCTTTCAATGTGTTCAGTAGAATGCAGCACACATTGAAAGAGGAAAAAACGAGGAGAAATGAAAACATTTCTCCTCGTTGCGCCAGGCTACGCCACTCCTAGGGTGACATAGCAAAGTGACACATTTCCAGGTTTACAGTTTCTCGTAAATCTGGAGTTGTGTCTGGTTCCATGGATGTTGCGTGGGAACACCCACAGCAACACCCATGGAGTGCCCCTTTCACACAAAGTGCAAAGTAAATGGAAAATATTTACAAGGACAGGAAGAGCCACGCAGGGTGGCTTTTCCTGTCATTGTAAATATGAGGCAAAGAAATGCGCTGCCAGTGCGACACAAAAAGTGACGTACTGGCAGCGCAAGGGGCTTGTAAATCTGCCCCTCAGAGAAGAACATCCTGAGCATGGCTTACTCGAGGATCACACAAATTAATACAATTTTATTTTTGCACAGTAAACAACACCACAAAGGATTAATGAACTTTTTGGTAACCAGTTATGAACCATAGGCGCTCAGCAATTTCTGGGAAAGTAATAAAAATAGTAGTAGTACAAGATGGTGCTCCAGGAGGTTGACACGAGGCTGGTTACCACAACCCCCAATATAATCCACTGGGTGGAAACAACAATACAAAAGGACCCCTCCGAGCACACAATAGTCTTTATCAAGTATCCACTCAAATCCGTCTTCGTAATATGTAGAGGTTCAGTCAGAACATTCCGGTATGTGGTCTTCCAATTTGTTTATTACAAGTTCAAGTTTGTAATCCAAAGAAAACAGCTCCAAAAAAATAAACAGCCAACACGTGTTTCGTCTTGCTAAATATAGCAGTCGACTTCTTCAGGGCTTATATTCCACTTAATCTTCAGTGTAATATTCCTCAATGGTAACCACCATTTTATACACACTCTAAATCAATCTGTCAAGACCCTTAGTAAATCATCTGCCAGACTCGGTAAATTCGAAGTCACACCCCCGGTTTAATATCCAAAGGCAATTCCACAGCGTCACTTGCGGGAGAGCTGCCGTATATTGTTGAACGCGTACTCGTGGGATGGTTATTGTGGACACAACAAGCATTGGTTAATCGGGATACTAATAGTCTTCGAGAAATGGACTACTTTAAGGAATTGCCTTTGGATATTAAACCGGGGGTGTGACTTTGAATTTACCGAGTCTGGCAGATGATTTACTAAGGGACTTGAGAGATTGATTTAGAGTGTGTATAAGATGGTGGTTACCATTGAGGAATATTACACTGAAGATTAAGTGGAATATAAGCCCTGAGGAAGTCGACTGCTATATTTAGCAAGACGAAACACGTGTTGGCTGTTTATTTTTTTGAAGCTGTTTTCTTTGGATTAGAAACTTGAACTTGTAATAAACAAATTGGAAGACCACATACCGGAATGTTCTGACTGAACCTCTACATATTACAAAGACGGATTTGAGTGTACACTTGATAAAGACTATTGTGTGCTCGGAGGGGTCCTTTTGTATTAACACCACAAAGGAGGCTTCTATTTTGCAGATTTCCTGAAATGAAAAAGTGCACAGAGAAATACATGCAGGTGGAGTATGCTTGTTCACATAACATAAAAGTACAATTTCTTTCTGCAAATGTGAATGAATGCATGCTGTTTGAGGCGCAAACAGGCTAACTTAAACACTACATAAAACATTATTTTCTTATTACTAAAAACGCGTTTACAGGACCAAGTGACTAACTGCACAAACAAAACTATGTTCCTTTTTAACGACTGGTCTCACCAGATGGTCACCTATTCTAAGATCAGAAAAGTTTCAAGAAATTGATGTTCTCTGTATGTCTACCTATATCATAGCACCAAATTTCCTGTTCATGCGGTGAAAAACAAATTGCCTTCAAAGTGATTGCATCAGTGAAGGTAAGTAAGCCGCCAGGCAGAGGGACAGGGGGAGTGAAGGGTAGGCACACAATCAGGCCTTTTGGCAGGAGCAGGACGAAGCTTCAGGGATGCCCACTCAGGCACCACCCTCTTTCACAAAATCCTACTGCTGTAGCTCAACTGGAGGCAATATTAAGAAAGTACATGTTATTTTTCCCTGAAAGTGCAACTTGCTTCATTTTAGCACAAAACCAAATAGCTCATGGGTAACCAGTGATACCTCTTAAAATCTGGACATATATAAATGCACTCTTGGGCCACCTTGGCTTTGATCAGAGACAGCCCTACAGAATACATGGCAATACAATGGTATTCAAAAATGCTATGTATTGGTTTGTTGTAATGTCAAATAACCACAAAATCCCCCAAATCACCTGGAGATGCTATGGTGACCACTAATGGAAGCAAATATACTCTGATAAAAATTAACAAAAGAAAATTACATTTGGCGAGATGGGAGCAATGCCAATTTATGCCAATGTATTCCCATCCTAACTAACTCTAATTGAGCCCCTGACAATCATCAAAATTCAGGGTCACAGAAATAATAAATAAATGCACTAAATAGGTTCTTGGTGTGGCTGAAGAATGAAATGGCACATGCATGAATTACACCGGTGCTGGTGCAATTCTGTACCACCATTTCCAGATTTTATATATACACTGTACTGGTGCCAGTGCTATGTTGCATTTACTGACTAGTGCAAAGCCAACATTTTGCCCCAGCAAGTATGCCTTCGTCTGGGTGCACATATTGGGGTGAATTTGAATTGCATTGCTGTAATGTATGTAATTCAGAATGTTGTCAATCAAGTTTAACATTCTTCCACACACCAACATCTGGGCAATATCTAATGATGGTCTAGGAGGAGGTTATTACAAATATACTTCCTGCAAATTATTCCTAACTGTCCTAAAATATCCCTGACTAATTTATGAGTCCTTTAATAAGATTGTCCTAGCTGGTACATATCCTTGGGATAATGATCTGAGCTCATTTCATCAATGAAAAGTTTATTCAATTATAAAAATATAATCATAAAGGTCACAGATACACTAAATACATGGAGAAAGATTTAAAACATCACTGAATTACGAGAAAGCACAGTCGCCTTTAAAAATGAGCCCACAGCAAGAAAAACCGAAGGATCAGGCAACTATTGTAGAAAGCACAATGCAGGTCTACATTGGGTAAAATTGAATTTCTTTAATATGTAAATTAAAAACCTAGTCACAGAACTATGATCAAATACAGAGAAAAATGAAAATTGCAATAATGATTGAACCACCTCTCATCGCAAGGCAAAAACCTTTTTTTCAGAACCAAATTGGCCAAGAGTTGGTGCCCTGTGCCTATCCTGAATCCGGCCAGAAGTGATCTTAATCAAACAATCAAGTACATGTACTTGTGCCAATGTGCACTATAGCGAAAAAGCAAATGCTTACAATATTTTCTTGTTTCTCAAATTCTTTGTATTTGAATGAAGTTGATTTACATAAATATTCAAAAAACTGTTTGTTTTTGTCACACTAACAACATATATATTTTATACAGTCCTGAAATCTGTTTAACTCACAGATTACACATCATAGCCTTGAAAATTCACATAATCATTCTTCCAAAGGCAATCCCACTGCATTTCGCCACGTTGCCCGATTATCGAACAGTATCCCTGGGTAAGGAAAGTGCGAGATGCTACTAAGGGTCTTGTTTTTGTTTCAAATGGAGCGAAGCCTAGTGGTTTTTGTGACACCGGCCATGATGTAGGATTTTGAGAGATTGGTGCTTAGTGTCAGATCACGCATAAAAATTATTCAGAGTTTTGAGGCTGTTTGGAGTTTGGGCCAAAATGACAACATTGTCGGCGTACACCAGTGCAGGTAAAGCTCTGGTGCAAATGAAAGGTACATTCTGTGGACAACCCACTAAAACAGAGATAAGACTATTTATGTACAACATAAACAATAAGGGGGCTAAAGCACAGCCTTGCCGGACTCCTCTCATTAAGTCCACCTTTCACTGTTATTACTAAACCTGATGTTAGCTTGTAAGAGCTTAGGGCTTGCAACACAATCGAAGGCACTGGATAGGTCCATGAAGGCGAGATACAGCGGACAGCCTTTCGCCATATTGTATTTCCTATTGATAAAGGTGTAAATTATGCCTTTGCTCGACTGTGCCAAGACCCTCACGGAAACCACATTGAGTGTCGCACAGAATTTCATGATTCGTAGCCCAGTTCATAATTCTGCTGTGTAGCACTCTTCCAAACACCTTCACCATAGAGTCTATTGGCGAGATCAGCCTGTAGCAATCTGGGTCAGATCTTTCGCCTTTCTTAAATATTACGACTATCATAGAATTAGACCAGGACCTGGACAATCCAGATTTGCCTATGTGATTTACCCCATTATTTAGAAGTGAAGCTTAAAGTTCGATATTTTTAGAGCCGGGGGCTTTACCAGTCGAGCTAAGAGAAATTACACGTTTAACTTCCTGTATATCAAAATGTAAGGCAATTGGGCAGGAAGGAGGGCCCAGGCTGGAAATTTCAGAGGATGAATGGGCTGCAGTATTGTCATACACAGACCTAAAGTGAGAAATCCAGTTGCCCTTGGGAAAGCACGTGCCTATGTTTGAGAGGTGCCATTATTCTTTGGTGAATTTACTGTTTGCGAGAAATAGTTTGTGTTTTTGCTTCACACGCAGGCACCATTCCTTTCCAATTGAGTTTAAGTAAGGATTTTCTGCATTGAATAAAATGCTTATAGCGAGCAGGCTCGACACTGTAGAATTCTGTCCCTATTTGGGGTCTTTTTGAGAGAGCAGCCCTCATCTGGCGATTGGCTTGGGAGCAAGGGCAATGATCTTAGTTAATTTACCAACTATGGATGGCAATGCATGTCAGTGCTACCCACAGCCACAAGAAATGACCATGTATCAAAAAGTGAAGATATGCTTTGTAAGGAGGATAAGAATTAATTATAACTCATACACTCATGTGACAGGTTTTCTTACTAACAGATACAGACAGGAGAGCTGTTGCATACTATCTTCTGGAGAACATAAATGTACTGTTGAAATATTTGGGGGCATAAATAATATATATATATATATATATATAAACATAGGTTTCACACACATTATAGTTAGGAATTAGCATTTAAAAAACCTTAGAAATTCACTGAAAAAAACATAGGTTTCACACATGTTATAGTTAGCTGGACATTACACTCATACAAAACCATTGAAATTCCCCCGTTATAGATAGTTCAGCTAACTATAACTCGCGTGCCCGCAATGCACTGCTGATGACGTCACATATGACATCATTCATGACATGGTCAGTGACATCACTCATGACATCACTGAATATATATATGCACTGGAAAACTAAACAGCCACTTTCCTTACAAAGAAGTACAAAGTTTGCATGCCTGCAGCCTTTCTTATTTTTCACCTTATTCATCATCCGTTCAATCAACACATCATCCACACATACACACACCTACTTACTGCCTTTCTTGGCTGGGGTTATCAATTATTCTTCTTTAATTTAAATTCAAAGTGCAGGCCCTGTATCAGCTTTTTATTATAACAACTACCCCGGCCGAAGGCACTATGAAATTTGCACACTTGCTCCCTTTCTTGGCTTCACTTATCAATTATTCTTCAATTTCATATTTTGATTCAAACTCAAGGCCCTTTATCAAGCCTTTTTGTTGTAACTACTGTTGCAGTGATTCTGCTCCTACACACAACTGTGCATAAAGACTTACAACCTCAGTGATTTACGGTGTTCCAAACCCCACCTTAGTACCCAAACCCCCTAACAGACTAGCAATCACTGACTCATTGGTTCTTCGTCCTATAGCAAAAACACCAATTATTAGTCAACCCAGAACATGCGACTTAGGTTACCTCAGGTAAGATGGATAACAAGAGCACTCTTTCGTTACAGTCTTACACCAGTCCAAAACAAGCACTAAATAAAGACACCTGCAACTCTGAAATGTTTATTTCTAACACTGTAATCTCATGCCCAGTACCGTAGATAATACCAGCAAACATATTATCAGAAACAAAGTTGTCAGCATTGTTACTATTCCATAAAATACAAAGGGAGAAAGCATCCTATAATGAAAAAGGGAAACAGATTTAAAATTATTTAGATTTCACCCTCCCTACCTAGCAGGTTAGTTTCTAACTACAGAAGATCTCATACGACTACATAGGCAGACCCATACCTCTGGTACTCAGCAGTAGTGGATCACATTGAGTTCTACACAAATTGTCAGGATACGAATGTTCTCCAACTGTGTGTAATCATGCCTGCACAGTGCATTATTAAACGCGCCAGTATCAGAGGTGCCACAGCTGCATATGTCTTATGGCTCAAACGTGCGAGGATCATTCTGAATAACAGACACAGTATCCAAGATAACCTTGATGTTTCATGCTCTCACTATACACACTAAAGCAGTGAGGCAGTCTACAAATGTAGTATAACAAATTATTCTCATATGAAGCAAAATACTCAGCCTTCTCTAAACAATATTGCAAGTGCGTGTTGTGTGCAAAGCAGAGCAGGAAAACAAAAATGGTGTTTAAGCTTCTAATAAACCCATGCTAACTTAACACGGTGTGAGTGCAAGGCTCAGCCCACGACACCTTTCCTTGACCAAAGCACATAATATAAACGTGGGCAAATTACGAACACAGAGTCCAAGCCTAAAAAGCAGAGTCAAGTTCAATTTTGCAAAAAAAAATATTCGATCTTTGATAGAAAGCAGTAACTAAATAATAAAGAATAGGTAGAAAAATCAAACAGTCTTATTCCACCAGCGTATAAGCACAGTATAGTAACAGCCTCCAAGAGGAAGTCTTTGTTCTCATCTGAAAACATTTCAGCCATCCAATTCAATAGTGGGAATGAACATACATGTTCCTCAACGACCGGAGCCTCTATCACCATCGGAGGAAAACTCGGGTCATCTTCAATGTAACTGTGTGCCAAGAAGTCATGCGCCACTGCAAAAACATTCCAACGTCCCATTATTCCATGTATCGCTGCTAAGGCCATAATACCGTCGCCAGAACAGAGCAAGTCATGAACCACTAAGGGGCTCATCAGCTGGTCATAATTCGCTTTGGGAGACACCGTACTGCAGAGACACAAATCCAGGGCCCAGTCAAAATCGCAGCTCAGGCAATGGAAGACAGGTTGAACGCATGTGAAAAAGGAGAATCGAAAAGATAATCCATAAGCTGCGCTCAATGTAGCCAGAGGCAGCGCTCCGTAATAACTAAGCATTCGGTTGCACAGCAGCAACAGCCGGGACATATTGTCGGGTGCTGCAGGATGTGCATCCATTTTTAAGTAAACAAATTAATGGAAGCACACCGGCAACTAATGCGAGCATTAATTCATTCAATAAACTTTATTTCGGTTAGTTTTAACCATAAAAGTACATAAAATATACATTTTCATTATTCCACAGTTCATTTATAAATATAAAAATTAATATACGTCATGTGCAGTCGGAGGGGAGAAGGCAAATTGTTAAAACCGTTAAAAAATTTAAATATTTTTAAAATTATATTGTTTAAAAAAGGTTAAGACAGCATTTGTTGATCCAAAATAGTTCTCACGTCTCATCGGATAAGAACATAAAGTGCCCTATTAATTAAGTAATTTCCTTCGAATAGACCACATAGAAAACAGAAATTTAGTTATAGCAGACACTATCAAAGGATTCGTGTCAGACTTCAAGATTCTAAAGATGACTTGGGAGTCCCTTATACCCATATTATTACATAATTGTATTATCCACTTTTTTCGTATATGTAAGTAGGCTGGGCAGAAGAGAGTAACATGCAAAGTGGTTTCATTTTCGGTTCTACAGCCGGGGCATAAATGAACTGGGCCCCCCGTCCACCTATCTGTCATAGAGTAAAGGGGCAGAAATGGGCAGAAATGCGAGCATTAATGAGAATCCACCAAAGATGCTGGAAAAAATCGAATGAAAAAACGCCGACAAGACACCAAATATAGTTTCTACAGAAGTCACAAGGCCACTGCTTATAACTTTAAAAAAGTAAGCTAACCCCCTACTTGAGGACACATTAAAGATAATCTAAATTAACTCTCTAAAATTCAGGGGCACGTCTGTATTTAATAAAGCATGCACTTCTGTGTGGATGTTCGCTACATGAAGGACAAATGTTTCTCTAGCAGACGTAAGAGCAATCTCTTTTTGAGACAATAGCGCTCTTATACGGCTCATTTGCTTAACTCTGCTTTCAAGGTCGGAAACGACGGCCAGAGGGAAACATCCAGCTTCCCATGCAGAGGAGTAAACACAACTTTTTTATAGCAAACCACACGCTCATTTACCGTAATCATGTAAGCAATGCCTGCTAACATCGCACAACAATCTGCATTATTTCTAAGTAAATAACTCCCGTTTGTAACTAAACTGAACATTTGTATGATAGCAGGTGTCGGAGTGCCATTCAAAACTCAGGCCAAATTAGCCGCATCTTGATTACAAGAGCCATACAATTGTATGTGTCTACAAATTAAGGAGTGATCTGGTACTATTGTGCAATCCTCGCCATTCTGATAAACTTCTTTTCCCTCCCTTAGGCACCTATAAATAAATGGTAATAACCAAGCTTCATGGAAATGAGCGCTCCCTAAAGATCCATATCTGCCTATGGCATAGTATTTCATACAAACTTCAAACTTAAACAGTCTTAAAAAGTAACATTATGATACCGTGGAATGGATAAGCCACACAGCTGAATCGGATCTCCAATGAGTGACCACTTGTAACAATTCTCATAGCGCGCCTTGTGCTCTGATTTGACAGTGAGAGAGTGATCACACCATAGTTTGTCTGCTAATCATTCTCAGCATACGTTACGAATACGCTTTCACGTTACGCATCGCATCAAAGCTGACGTATGATGTCACGTACTGCGCCCCCTACGCGAAAGACGCAAATGTTTTTCATTGTTTAAAAACATATATTTATATATTTAATGAACATACTAATAGAATACATTATGTAGGATACTTATGAAAATAGTTTTTTTTAACTCTGAACAATCGTATATTACTTTTAAAAGCAATTACACAAATCGCGGTGGAACGTCATACGAACCCACATCGTAAGCGTACGCAAAGCCATGTGACTTTAAAATAAGAGATTTTATTGGTTCATAACACTTCCTATTCCAACTGTTGAAAGTTCCGTCCCATTTTAATCATTCTACTTTCACTTTCTAAAAAGAATCATCTCTTCTCAGAATATTGTCAAACAGAAGGAAAATTACCATAATAACACCAATGGACTCATCTTCCACCCATTCTTCAGAGGAATATTTCATTCCTGAAGAACCTCCAAAGAAGAGGAAAGAAGCTCTGATGTGCATGTTTTTTACTTTCCCTGAAGGGCAAAAAAAGGTTAATGCTCAGTTAGTAACCTGTCAAATTTGCCAAACAACTCTTTCAAGGGGTGATCCATCTAAAAAATACTCCTTTGGCACAGCAAATATGGAGCGACATGTCAAGAACTTGCACCCCAAAAACTTTCCTCGATCTGCAACATGGAGGTTGAAGGACAACCCACCTGCTGCTACACCAAGCACATGAACTGCTGCACCAGCATTTTCAGCAAGCAGTCCACACCCACAAATTGAACCTGATTTTGCTAAAGTTAAAATTCTATGAATTTATTGCAATAAACGTTTGTGTATGGGGAACAGTCTACTGACCTGATAAAACGCAGGAAGCAGAAGCATCGCTGTCCTCGACATTAGTTTTTTTTTTTCATTCTTATGTTCAGACTTGTTCACAAAACACAACAAAAAATAGAAAACTAAAAACACAAAAAAATACAGAATTATAACAATCTGCTCCTAATAACCACACAGACACAGAGATAAGAATGTGAGGATTTAATGTCCCGAGCGCTGGTAACGCTACTTCCCATTGCCAGACTCGCCGCAACTCCCGTGGCCGCCTACGTTCTCAGAATGCACTGGGCCCACGCTCTGGTAAACTAGAGCGCGTCGCCACATGAATGTTTAAGGAACTGCAAAGGGACCCCATCCCCGAGACTCAAAAAATAACATTTGGGACCGTGTGGGGAACCCCAATACCCCATGGTCCCATCCAGCTCCCCGCGTCGTTTGAAAGCCGGCATTGCTTTGTCAGAGAGACCGATTTATATGCTCCTCTCTCTAGCAAAAAGCAATCCGCTTTCCTACTTAAAAAAGACAGCATATTAACGTACTCTCTCTTTCAAATAGGAAAGCGGTTTGCTGTACTAAAGTGGAAGCTGCGACCCTCCCACCCTACCATAGCAAGCAGCAGTGTCCCGGGGGAAGGCACCCCGGGATACTGCAGGAGCCAGCCCTGGGAGGTGTCGGACCCCAGGGCCATCAAGAACTCCAGGATGGAGGCCGCGCAACGCCCCTCCAAACATTAAAAAGCCCCAAAAGGTGGTGGTCCCCGGGGCTGGGGGGTCCGTGCCATCACGGACCTCCCAATTTTAAACAGTACTGTCCCAGGAAGGTGGCGGTCCCCGGAGCATGTGGGGGAGCCGTGAACCCCCCCGCATACTTCAAAATAAAACCACGGGGTGGCAGTCCCCGGGGCTCGGGGGACCTTTCAACCCCCCATTATAGAAAAAAATTGCCCCCGGGATTTCCCCCCCCTCACCCCCTCCCCGGGAGCTAATTAGGAATAAAACGGACTTCTAGTTTTTTTTTCCTTTTCCACCGCGTACGAGTACGATACGCGCAGCCCGCAATTTTTACATTTAAAAAAAATTGGGGCCTAAAGATCCATGTGGGACCCCCTCAGCAGGCCTAGAGGGTCAACATTTTTCTACCCTGGCCCCTTTCCTTATTTTTCAACTTTGTTTTACTGTTTTCTTGTGACTCAGTGCTACCGAGGCACAAGATGGCCGCCAACACTTCCTGGTTTCGAGTGTTGACAGACAGTTGACAGCCAAACAGCATGCAGCTCGTGCTCGTAATTGAACGGATCTCCGTTCGCATATAGAACTCTGTCTCTAGATATCGCTATGATTTTACTTGTAATTTTCTCAGAAACTACTGAATGGATTTACACCATTTAACAAAAAGCACAATCTGCGAACCGAACTCTGCCTCTGCCAAATTTGGTGTAATTCCGTTCAGCCATTCGGGCTGTAGCCCTGGCTAAAGGTCCCTATGGAAAATTGCATGGGGAAAACAAGTTTTGTGACCCCCTTTTTTCTCTGGGGGCCCTTTTTTCTCAGCCCCCACTTGACGAATCACCCCCAACTGAGCAGGCCATTTTCTTGGAGAAATTTGCGAAGATTCGTCCACCGGCGCCAAAGTTATTCCAAATAGAATCTTGTGGATTTCCTATGGTAACTAGGTCCTAACTATAACTACCTACTGGCGGTCGCATATATAGTGCGGGAGTAGTTCTGGCACCAGCTGTTTCAGCTTGAACTGCTTTTCCGAGGTATCGGATCAACTCCTGCCCGCCCTGGGGGCTGGCTGAGCAAGGGCTACTACCTGTGGTGGCTCGTGACTTCACGAGGATTCGAGTGCACTGTCACTTCGTCTCAGAGCCCAGCAACATTCCTGCGCCCAAGGCTGGAACGTCAAGGGGACCCAAGGGAGACTGATAACATTGTTCTTGGATGTGCCGTCCTGGCACAACGCACCTTTTTCCTGCTACTGTTCCCCACGCAACATCGAGCCAGAAACACTGATTTCTGGGTAATGGAGTCCACTATGGATTGCAGTAGCAGCGTGAACATATGACTATGGGTCAGGTATCTTTCCTCCAATGAGGTTGTTGCAGGACTTACAAAGGTGGGGGCGGAGCTACATTCAAGGAACAGCCGCATCTGAGGAAGGCCATTACGGCCGAAATGCATTATGCACATGCTGTTTTCATTAAAGGTTTCCTTGGTTTCCCCAAAGTGGCCTCTTCTCCTTTCTTACCTGGAGGGGATTTTGTTCATGGATTCTGTGCGTCTGCCAGTGGCGCATTAAGAGGCCCCGTTCTTGCAAGTGGCGGGAGTAGTGCTGGCACCAGCTGTTTCATCTTGAACTGCTTTTCCGAGGTATCGGATCAACTCCTGCCCGCCCTGGGGGCTGGCTGAGCAAGGGCTAGTACCTGTGGTGGCTCGTGACTTCACGAGGATTCGAGTGCACTGTCACTTCGTCTCAGAGCCCAGCAATATTCCTGCGCCCAAGGCTGGAACGTCAAGGGGACCCAAGGGAGACTGATAACATCGTTCTTGGATGTGCCGTCCTGGCACAACGCACCTTTTTCCTGATACTGTTCCCCACGCAACATCGAGCCAGAAACACTGATTTCTGGGTAATGGAGTCCACTATGGATTGCAGTAGCAGCGTGAACATATGACTATGGGTCAGGTATCTTTCCTCCAATGAGGTTGTTGCAGGACTTACAAAGGTGGGGGCGGAGCTACATTCAAGGAACAGCCGCATCTGAGGAAGGCCATTACGGCCGAAATGCATTATGCACATGCTGTTTTCATTAAAGGTTTCCTTGGTTTCCCCAAAGTGGCCTCTTCTCCTTTCTTACCTGGAGGGGATTTTGTTCATGGATTCTGTACGTCTGCCAGTGGCGCATTAAGAGGCCCCGTACTTGCAAGTGGCGGGAGTAGTGCTGGCACCAGCTGTTTCATCTTGAACTGCTTTTCCGAGGTATCGGATCAACTCCTGCCCGCCCTGGGGGCTGGCTGAGCAAGGGCTAGTACCTGTGGTGGCTCGTGACTTCACGAGGATTCGAGTGCACTGTCACTTCGTCTCAGAGCCCAGCAATATTCCTGCGCCCAAGGCTGGAACGTCAAGGGGACCCAAGGGAGACTGATAACATCGTTCTTGGATGTGCCGTCCTGGCACAACGCACCTTTTTCCTGATACTGTTCCCCACGCAACATCGAGCCAGAAACACTGATTTCTGGGTAATGGAGTCCACTATGGATTGCAGTAGCAGCGTGAACATATGACTATGGGTCAGGTATCTTTCCTCCAATGAGGTTGTTGCAGGACTTACAAAGGTGGGGGCGGAGCTACATTCAAGGAACAGCCGCATCTGAAGAAGGCCATTACGGCCGAAATGCATTATGCACATGCTGTTTTCATTAAAGGTTTCCTTGGTTTCCCCGAAGTGGCCTCTTCTCCTTTCTTACCTGGAGGGGATTTTGTTCATGGATTCTGTGCGTCTGCCAGTGGCGCATTAAGAGGCCCCGTACTTGCAAGTGGCGGGAGTAGTGCTGGCACCAGCTGTTTCAGCTTGCACTGCTTTTCCGAGGTATCGGATCAACTCCTGCCCGCCCTGGGGGCTGGCTGAGCAAGGGCTACTACCTGTGGTGGCTCGTAACTTCATGAGGATTCGAGTGCACTGTCACTTCGTCTCAGAGCCCAGCAATATTCCTGCGCCCAAGGCTGGAACGTCAAGGGGACCCAAGGGAGACTGATAACATTGTTCTTGGATGTGCCGTCCTGGCACAACGCACCTTTTTCCTGCTACTGTTCCCCACGCAACATCGAGCCAGAAACACTGATTTCTGGGTAATGGAGTCCACTATGGATTGCAGTAGCAGCGTGAACATATGACTATGGGTCAGGTATCTTTCCTCCAATGAGGTTGTTGCGGGACTTACAAAGGTGGGGGCGGAGCTACATTAAAGGAACAGCCGCATCTGGGGAAGGCCATTACGGCCGAAATGCATTATGCACATGCTGTTTTCATTAAAGGTTTCCTTGGTTTCCCCGAAGTGTCCTCTTCTCCTTTCTTACCTGGAGGGGATTTTGTTCATGGATTCTGTGCGTCTGCCAGTGGTGCATTAAGAGGCCCCGTTCTTGCAAGTGGCAAGTGGCGGGAGTAGTGCTGGCACCAGCTGTTTCAGCTTGACCTGCTTTTCCGAGTTATCGGATCAAGTCCTGCCCGCCCTGGGGGCGGGCTGAGCAAGGGCTACTACCTGTGGTGGCTTGTGACTTCACGAGGATTCGAGTGCACTGTCACTTCGTCTCAGAGCCCAGCAATATTCCTGCGCCCAAGGCAGGAACGTCAAGGGGACTCAAGGGAGACTGATAACATCGTTCTTGGATGTGCCGTCTTGGCACAACGCACCTTTTTCCTGCTACTGTTCCCCACACAACATCGAGCCAGAAACAATGATTTCTGGGTAATGGAGTCCACTATGGATTGCAGTAGCAGCGTGAACATATGACTATGGGTCAGGTATCTTTCCTCCAATGAGGTTGTTGCAGGACTTACAAAGGTGGGGGCTGAGCTACATTCAAGGAACAGCCGCATCTGAAGAAGGCCATTACGGCCGAAATGCATTATGCACATGCTGTTTTCATTAAAGGTTTCCTTGGTTTCCCCGAAGTGGCCTCTTCTCCTTTCTTACCTGGAGGGGATTTTGTTCATGGATTCTGTGCGTCTGCCAGTGGCGCATTAAGAGGCCCCGTACTTGCAAGTGGCGGGAGTAGTGCTGGCACCAGCTGTTTCAGCTTGAACTGCTTTTCCGAGGTATCGGATCAACTCCTGCCCGCCCTGGGGGCTGGCTGAGCAAGGGCTACTACCTGTGGTGGCTCGTGACTTCATGAGGATTCGAGTGCACTGTCACTTCGTCTCAGAGCCCAGCAATATTCCTGCGCCCAAGGCTGGAACGTCAAGGGGACCCAAGGGAGACTGATAACATTGTTCTTGGATGTGCCGTCCTGGCACAACGCACCTTTTTCCTGCTACTGTTCCCCACGCAACATCGAGCCAGAAACACTGATTTCTGGGTAATGGAGTCCACTATGGATTGCAGTAGCAGCGTGAACATATGACTATGGGTCAGGTATCTTTCCTCCAATGAGGTTGTTGCGGGACTTACAAAGGTGGGGGCGGACCTACATTAAAGGAACAGCCGCATCTGAGGAAGGCCATTACGGCCGAAATGCATTATGCACATGCTGTTTTCATTAAAGGTTTCCTTGGTTTCCCCGAAGTGTCCTCTTCTCCTTTCTTACCTGGAGGGGATTTTGTTCATGGATTCTGTGCGTCTGCCAGTGGCGCATTAAGAGGCCCCGTTCTTGCAAGTGGCAAGTGGCGGGAGTAGTGCTGGCACCAGCTGTTTCAGCTTGACCTGCTTTTCCGAGTTATCGGATCAAGTCCTGCCCGCCCTGGGGGCGGGCTGAGCAAGGGCTACTACCTGTGGTGGCTTGTGACTTCACGAGGATTCGAGTGCACTGTCACTTCGTCTCAGAGCCCAGCAATATTCCTGCGCCCAAGGCTGGAACGTCAAGGGGACTCAAGGGAGACTGATAACATCGTTCTTGGATGTGCCGTCTTGGCACAACGCACCTTTTTCCTGCTACTGTTCCCCACACAACATCGAGCCAGAAACAATGATTTCTGGGTAATGGAGTCCACTATGGATTGCAGTAGCAGCGTGAACATATGACTATGGGTCAGGTATCTTTCCTCCAATGAGGTTGTTGCAAGACTTACAAAGGTGGGGGCGGAGCTACATTCAAGGAACAGCTGCATCTGAGGAAGGCCATTACGGCCGAAATGCATTATGCACATGCTGTTTTCATTAAAGGTTTTCTTCGTTTCCCCGAAGTGGCCTCTTCTCCTTTCTTACCTGGAGGGGATTTTGTTTATGGATTCTATGCTTCTGCCAGTGGCGCATTAAGAGGCCCCGTTCTTGCAAGTGGCAGGAGTAGTGCTGGCACCAGCTGTTTCAGCTTGAACTGCTTTTCCGAGGTATTGGATCATCTCCTGCCCGCCCTGGGGGCTGGCTGACCAAGGGCTACTACCTGTGGTGGCTCGTGACTTCACGAGGATTCGAGTGCACTGTCACTTCGTCTCAGAGCCCAGCAATATTCCTGCGCCCAAGGCTGGAACGTCAAGGGGACCCAAGGAAGACTCATAACATCGTTCTTGGATGTGCCGTCCTGGCACAATGCACCTTTTTCCTGCTACTGTTCCCCACGCAACATCGAGCCAGAAACACTGATTTCTGGGTAATGGAGTCCACTATGGATTGCAGTAGCAGCGTGAACATATGACTATGGGTCAGGTATCTTTCCTCCAATGAGGTTGTTGCAGGACTTACAAAGGTGGGGGCTGAGCTACATTCAAGGAACAGCCGCATCTGAGGAAGGCCATTACGGCCGAAATGCATTATGCACATGCTGTTTTCATTAAAGGTTTCCTTGGTTTCCCCGAAGTCGCCTCTTCTCCTTTCTTACCGGGAGGGGATTTTGTTCATATATATATATATATATATATATATATGAAACAATCCCAATTTTCTCTCGCCTGGAGCTCAGTCACGGATACCTTTGGCGCAGAAATGAAGAGGAGACCCAAGTGCAGGTGAGCAGTTTTATTAAATCGTGGGGAAGGCGCACCTCAGCATAACGTTTCGGCCTTCACAGATGCCTTGATCACATGACGCATGCAAAAGGGGAAGCAGTATTTAAAGTGCTAGTGCAAGTGATCTTTATTATGTCATTGGTTAGACCTCGCCACATGATATTATCAACAAATGATAGACATGGAAGACAGATTTAGGCAAAAATGCCACTCATTCCGGGATAATCCCTTGAATGTCAATAAGCAATGTGCAAATTAGCTATGTGCAAGATAGACATGGAAGTCAAATTTAGGCAAAAATGCCACTCATTCCGGGATAATCCCTTGAATAAAAATAGGCAATGTGCAAATTAGCTATGTGCAAAATACAATCAGTGATGGACTAGTGCAAATCCTAATATTTACACAATATTCAATTCAAAGTACATCAACAAATATATATACACTACTAATTAATATATTTACACCTCTTCTAAGATGGCCATGTAACCACAAGTTATAAATAACGTAGGGTTATGATTGTTTAAATGCATTCCAAAATCCCCAATAGTAACAGTTATTTAAAAAAGAATTATCTATAATACAGCTTGCACATATAAAAAAAGAGAGTCACTTCTGTCTATGTAAACGAAGCCGGTGGGGAGGAGATAGAATTTGCTTAATTAAATACATTATCGCAGCCTCCCCTACCTTATAACCAAGATCTACAGAACATTACATCAAACACTAGCTAACAGTGATTAAAAACCGTGATATGTGCACAAATATATTTTGTTCTCTCTTTTTTTCATTTGTTTTCCCATTTGGAAACCATTTTCAGTGAAACTTTGTTTTCCTCTTATCAGTTGTATGATTCTTAGAGATTAAATTCATTCTCCCTGAATGCTATACACTCTTATAGCCCAAGCCTGGGCTATGATAAAGTATATGGTCAATAGGCATAAAGGACATTCTCAGGACCTGGATTAACTAGAACGCTGTTTTTAACTGGTAACACTAACTTGTACAGACTACCTTGCTCCCAAATATACCGAAACCACACAATATCCAGGATCAATACCCAAACCCAAGAGAGTAGTTAAGTCTAAATCATATAACATTTAGAGACAGGTATAGAAATCTTCCGTGGAGTTTAATCCTCCCGGAGTTCTGCTGTCCATTTCCAGTATGTACCTAGTCTCCAATCTTCTTAGGGCACCCTCTCTATTCCCTCCTCTTCTCAGTGGGCCTACATCATCAATGGCATAATATCTCAACAGGGCGCTGTCATTATTATGGCACTCCTTGAAGTGACGCGCTACAGGATATGCCGGGTCACTAGTGTTGATGGCCCTTATGTGCTGGAGTATCCTTTTGTGCACCTGTAGCTTAGTGCTACCTACATAACGCAGGGCACACGGACACTCCAGCACATATACCACAAATTCACTTTTACAGGTCAACTGTTTCTTGATCTTCCGGGCAACAGTGGAAAATGCGACCGCAAACTCCGTCTTATTCAGTCCGTGTTGACAGGCTTTACAGGTGGAACACTTCCTAAAGCCCTTACTTTTGTCCAGCCAATTACTACGTGACACAATTTCTGGACTAGATTTAACTAGGGCATCCTGCATTGAATATGCCTTTCTATAGGTGATACTTGGTTTAGCTGGAAGTTTCTCACCTATAATTGGGTCGCATTTAATAAGATCCCAATGCTTTGTGATGATTTTCCTAAGGGCTCCATGTTGCCTGTTATAAGGCCAGATCAGCCTGGCCGATTGATCTTGGGAGGTGTCTGGTCCAGAAGTGTTTTTGCGTTGGAGGGACTCGCTGCGTGATAAGGCATTCGCTTTAGCAATTGCCTTATCAATTTGAATAGCTTGATACCCCCTAGCCAGAAATCTAATTTTACTGGCCTCCTGTGCCTGGAGGCATTGGGCATTCGTGCTACTCAATCGTCTAATACGCAACATCTCCCCATAGGGGATGCTGCGTATGAGATGGGAAGGATGGTGACTACTGGCATGGAGTACTGTGTTGCCTGATGTGGGCTTCCTGTATAGCCTAGTTTCCAGTTTGTCCTGGTCATTTAAAATTGTCATATCCAAAAGGTGCACCTGTACTTGACTAATCTCTGAAGTAAATGAAAGATTATAGTCATTGCAGTTCAAAGTCTCAATAAAATGCTCGGCTTCAAGACGTGTGCCCCTCCAAATAAGAAACACATCGTCTATATAACGATACCAGCGCACAACAGAACTCATTGTTATGGCAGCATGTTCGCCAAAGAGGACCTGTCTCTCCCAGTAGCCCATATGCAAACAGGCATCGCTGGGAGAGAAACAGGCCCCCATGGCAACACCCCTAACCTGCTGGTAGTATCTGTTGTTAAACATGAAAAAATTGTGATGTAAACAGAATGAAATCATAGATAATAACATGCGATTATGCTCAACCATCATGATCTGTCTCTGACCCAGATAGAATTCGATGGCCCGTAGACCATCTTTGTGGTTTATGCTCGTATATAAAGATGTTACATCTAACGTGATCAAAAACCATTCAGGATCCCATTCTACGTCCTCAATTCTATGCAAAAAATCAGTGGAATCCTGAACAAATGAAGGTAACCGTTGTACATGTTCTTGGAGAAATGAATCCACGTAAATGGTTGTCTTTTCCAACAATCCCCCGCATGCTGCAATGATCGGTCTCCCCGGGGGATTGTCTGGATTCTTGTGTACCTTCGGGATCAGATACATTACTGGCATAATCGGATTGTCATTTTTCAAATACTTTAGCTCATCAAGACTAATAAGGCCATAGGACCTCCATCCCATTAATAACATGTAGAAATCCCCCTGGGCTTTCCTGACCAGGCTGATGTCACTATGTCTATAACAGTCTGAATTGTTAAGTTGTGAGAGGGCTTCCTTCAAATATAGTTGTCGTGGCCACAATATTATATTGCCCCCCTTATCGGACTGTCTCACAATAATATTTTGATTTTCCTGGTTTTCTTGATAAGTTTTGAATATTGATCATTCTGTACATATTTTCTCTTTTTATTGCCAAGCATTTTAGAGTACAGCACCTTGATTTCCTTAGAAGTTGTATCATGAAAAATGTCAATGTTGTCATATAGCATGACAGGAGTATATGTTGAGCGCGGTTTGAAAGATGAAAGGCCCCCTATATTGCCAGCAGTCTGTTCCAATGCGGCTTGGGACATTGATTGTTCCACTCTGAGAGTTTCCATGTCCTGCAGACATGGGGCATCACAAGCCTGGAGCCCCTGATTGCCCGCATCTGTCTGCGCCGGTATTCTACGTGTTTCCTCCCTGCAAAATGTTTCTGCAACTTTAATTTCCGGATGAATTTATATAAATCTATCCTAATGTCTGCATAATTAAAGTCACTGGGAGGGCAAAACGTGAGACCCATGGATAGGATACGTAATTCAGACTGAGTGAACACAGTGTCCGTGAGATTGATAACGGAAAGGGCAGTACCTGTAGTCACCAATGACTCGCTCACTTCCTGTTCCATTTCCTGACATTTCTCTTCTTTTTTTGCTGATTTGTATCTTGCGTTTGATTTGCGACGTTGGTAGCGCTTTGCGTTGCGGATTATGTTCCTACTGATGTTTGATTTCTCGGACGCAGAGTTTTGCGTCTGTCTTTCCGTAGACACTCGAGCTCCTCCGCCAGTGTAAGCCTGGTAAACCCCAATTGAGAAGTGGTCTGAGAGGTGTTAGAATCAGAGTCACTATTACCACTGGAGCTGAGGTTAGATTCCGAAGTGTCATCTTGCACAATTGCCTTTGTTCCTGATCCAACGGTAGAGTGGCCAACAGCGGATATATATATATATATATATATATATATATATATATATTACCTACTGGCGGTCGCCAGTAGGTATATATAGTTAGGATTTTTTCTCTATGGGTTTTTTGAAAATTCTATGTCTAATAACTTTGGCGTTTGTGGACGGAATTGGCTGAAATTTTCTGGAAAATGGAACATTTTGTTTCTGAGCAGCCACTGGAAATTTGGGGGGAGTTGGTCCAGGGGGGGCCGAGAAAAAAGGGGGGTCCCAAAACGTGTTTTTAACATTGAGTTTTCCATAGGGCGGTTAGCCTCACTTTTAGCCCGAACGGCTGAATGGATTTGCACGAAACTTGGCAAATTTGTAGGGACTGGTAGCCCGATGTGCCTTTTGTAGGTCTCAATATATGTGCTGCAGTGGATTTTGAGAAAATAACGTTCAAAAAAAGATATATATCTGTAAGCGCGGACCAGGCAGCGCCCCGGTACGCGTACTTGACGCGTAACGGAACTTCGCGTAGCGAAGTTGATTGGCTCTCCGGTGTCTGTCAACATTCTAAACAGTCCGGAGCGGCCGCCATCTTGTCTCTCGGTAGGATCGAGAGACAAGAGGAGGTCAAAAGCGAAGGGGCAAATGACCTTAAGGGGGCATAGTAGATACTCCCTGACCCCCTAGGTTTGATGTGGAGGCTTTAAAGGGGCCCCGCTAAGCAAAAAAAAAAAAAAATTTTTTTTGTTTTTTTTCGTGGTTAGCGCCCGGTACGCGAACCGGGAAGCGTACTGGGGAGCGTATCACAATAAAAAATGAATGATAGACTTTTCAAATGCTGTATGTTAATTGATTGTTGGTTTTGTTGATTATTTTTTTTTTTTTTAATTTTTTTTATTGTGTTTCATAATTTATTAAACTTTCTAACATTTCATTGTCAGAAATTTCATAATCATGGAATATAGATTGTAGTCTCTGAGGTTGTAAAATGTCCTCATTTGCAAGGAGGTTATCTACTGCTTGCACACATTGCAGTAGTTCTTGGTCCCATGTTTCATCCATAAATTCAATCTCATTTGGATCAATGATTTCTGTGTTGGACTCTGGAAGGACAATTTCAAATGAAATGTTTTGTTCACTTTCCATTTTTCCTGAAATTTGCATAAAAAAAATATATATTAGTAGAGGTAGGGCACTGTTGGGATTAATTTTAGATAGGCAGTTTTTATCAGAGAATTTATCTTTGGGCAGTGTATAGTATCAGAGTGGAAGTAGGAATATAAAAAAGTGTATCTAAATTTATAAGTACTACAGAGGGATAGTATATAACTAACAGAAAAAGTTTGCCATATTAACTTAAAGTGCACAATATACTTCAGTTTTAAAAATAACAACTTACCTTTAAAAAGAAGTTGAAGTTATTAATGAAAATCCAAATGAAATGTACACCAGGAAGTAGTAGTCAAAATGGCTGTGTTTCCTTCTCTTCCTTTATATATATTCGGGTACATAACCAATCAAATATCATGTAAAAAAAGTAGAAAATGAAAGTAACATTTTAATTGGTTGTCAATTCCAACACTTCAGATGTGTTTTGTGAAGTAATTTACCTCACGGTATTTAGAGAGGACTACAGGCTAAATGGCTAAATGGAATTCCAATCAAATTTGTGAAAATGGTAGGGATTGGTATGTAGTATGAGTTATTCTATATTTGGTGAAATTGTCTCCAGTGGCTTTTCTGTGAACTACTTTCCCACCTTTTTTGATGGTGCGCTTCCCAGGAAGCGACCCGGTACGCGAACCGGTGAGCTCCCTGGTACGCGAACCTTAAGCGTAACGGGAGTTCACCATTTTGTGTTTCGGTCGAATTATGATACAAGATGGAGGGCAAATAATGTTCAGAATGGGTAGAAGGGGGCACGGTAGACTTATCTTGACCCCCTAGGTTTTGTGAGGGTGGCTGAGGAGGCCCATATGTGCGGAAAAAGAAACCTTTTTTTTAAAAATTTCGCGAGGTTAGCTCCCGGTACGCGTACCGGGTAGCGCACCAGGGAGCGTATTTTGTTGAAAATTAGTGAAAATAGTTAGAGTAAAATAATAATTGTGAGTGATCAGATGTAGGGTAGCTCTGAGAAGAGCTTTTGGGTTTATGGTACATTTAGGTACTTATAAGTAGGTACCAATGCACATTCTTAAATTCAGAGTGAAAACTCTGTTGCCCTCATCTGAGAAGTGAACTCCATCTCCTCTGTAGATATCTTGCATGTAGTAACGCAAGTTATTGTTGTACAGGGAGCCCATTCCATGGTCTCTCATGTAAGCTGAAACAGATTTGTTTACATGCTTCCTCGACTTCTCAATTTGTGGACAAAATTGGTTTGACCACCTCCATTTCTGTCTTTGGCATATATTTGAATATACCAAGGCAGTCTGAGGAAAAAGTGCCATTAATTGCTCAAAGGTGTCCTTTAAAAGCATTTCCAGACCTACACCAGTCAAAGTGCCCAAGTCATTACCTCCACAGTGCACAATTAACAGGTCAGGTTTTGGCAAATGCATAAAGGTTTTCACCAATGGTATCAATTGGTGACATTTTAATCCTCTATGGCCAAACCACTTAATTTCCACATCTTGTAAATTGAGGTTAGGTAAATTCCTGCTTTCAACGTACCTTTGAGCCCAGTGAATATAACTATGACCAACAATCCAGACAGAAAACATGGTGAGAGAAGGTTCTCCTGCAGTCAGATGAAGTGTGGCAATGAAATGGCAGTTGAAAAAATGTGAGTTTGAAATGAAAAAAACTGTGGAGTTTCTGTGTTCATGAAGTAGTAACAGTGATTGGTGGATTTTGATTGATGAAAACAGAAAGTTAGGGTGTAGAGATGTGTTCTTTGAAAGATGTATTTTGAGTGGTCAATAAAAAATCATTAAATGAAAGAAAGCACTGGATATGCAGGTGCACTGAGAGTTCAGAGTTCAATTGCAACATTGTTGTGTGAATTTGCAAACACCAGAGTTTCTCCAAGAGGTGGTTGCTATGGAAAATAGGCAGAAAGGGCAGAGGGGGAAGGGTTTTCATTTGAAAAAAAGTGAGGGAAGAGTTTTGATTGGGTGACATGAGAAATATGTGTGAAGAATTACAGCATTTCTGTGCTTTTGATAGCTGCAGACTCTGGAGTGCATACCTTTTGCTCTGCTGAAGACAAATTGGTGTGTTTCTGAGACTGTTTTCAAACTCAAAGTATTTGCTAAGGTGAGAAAATATTTCTTTACTTTAGATAGAGAATAGTGTGCTTTAAGGAGAAAATTATGATTTATGTGGCGCAATTTGCTAGTAAATATGCTCTCACATGTGCATGGAAATTTTTGATTTTGAATGTTTCTGTTATATAGCCATGTTAAAAGTGACTCAACCATGCTGGAAAGTCAATCAAAAAATGATTTCATGTACTTTAATGACATTTTAAGTCATTTTCTGATGTGCAGTGTTTAGAAATTATGATTTGAAAATCGTTTTTGTGGAAAAGGAATTGTTTTTAAAATCATGACAAGGAAATAATGGTGTATGGTTATTTATAAGGCAATTGACTGTCCTTGATGTTATTTTTCTCATTTTATTGTAAGACCTTTCTCTGTGGCGCAAATTGCTTGTAAATATGCTCTTACATGTGCATGAAAATTTTAATTATCAATGTTTGTGTTACATAGCCATGATAAAAGTGAACCAACCATGCAGGAAAGCCAATAAAAAAACGCTTTCATGTGTTTCAATGACATTTTAAGTCATTTTCTCATGTGCAGTTTTTTGAAATTATGATCTGAAAATCGTTTTTGGGAAAAAGGAATTGTTTTTAAATTCAAGAGAAGGACATAATGGTGTATGGTTCTTTATAAGGCAATTGACTGTCCCTGATGTTATTTTTCCCATTTTAATGTCAGACCTTTCTTTGTGGCGCAAATTGCTTGTAAATATGCTCCCACCTGTACATTGAAAATTTTGATTTTGAATGTTTATGTTACATAGCCATGTTTAAAGTGACCCTACCATGCAGGAAAGCCAATCAAAATACGCTTTTATGTGTCTTAAGGACAATTTAAGTAATTTTCCCATGTGTAGTGTTTTGAAGTTATGATTTGAAAATCGTTTTTGAGGTAAAGGAATGTTGTTAAAATTTATGTTCGCCATATGCCCCCAAATTTCTTTCTCAGGGTTGCAGCAGGGTGCTCTTGAGACACCCCTGCACTTTTGGAATAAATTCCTAATTTGTGATGAGCAAATTGTTAATCGCAAATTGCACCTTCATTTATATGAGTCTCCTAGCCCATGGAAATGAATGGGTAATTTGCAATTAGCAATTTTCTCATCGCAAATTTGGAATGGTAAAGAATCGCTATTTATTCCTTAAAATTCGCTTTTTTGGAAATGCAAAATAGTTATATGATACATATGGCGGTTGATGTCTAACAAGATAAGAAGCTTATGGATACATTTATGATGACTGGTGCAATGAAGTAGAAATCACTTACTTCATTGGTAGGCCTTTACAATAAATTATCTCCTCTGTATTCTTCATCAAGCATAACTTTAATCTGCAATCCTGAGTAGGCCTCACCTTAAACAAACCTCTGGATAGGCCACATCTTATTGTCATCCTGATTTAATCATTTATAATTCTAGGGACAGATTTATGATAGGTGTATACCTCTTTTGTGCCACTTAGAAAACATTGTCCATGGGGAAATGAATTAAAATGTCATTAAGACACATGAATGTGTTTTTTTTAAACGTTTGCAATTTTTTTGGGTCACTTTCAACATGGCTATGTGTCTGAAACAGTCAAAATCTAAATTTGCAATGCACTGGTGGGAGCATATTTACAAGGAATGTGCTTCATGGGGAAAGGTCTTATAATGTAATATGGGAAAAATGACATTAGAGATACTGAAATGCCTTATAGAGAAGCATACACCATTATGTCCTTGTCATAAATTTGCAAACCATTACTTTTCCCCAAAAACGATTTTCAAATTATATTTAGAAAACAGTGCACATGTGGAAATTACTTAAAATGTCAATAATTCAAAAATTGTGATTCCTTAAATGCAATGTATAAAAAAAAAATATGTAAAAAATGATATTAAGGATTTGGAAACTACCACCAACTTGTAGTTTGTGGTAATTTGCGAATTCTTTTCAAAAAGAATTTTTTTTTTTAAAAAAAAAAGGTCCCATATGACGCCCATACATGCCATTAGGGCATGTAGGTGTGCCATGTGCTCCCAAATTTCTTTTTCAGGGGTGCAGCAGGTTGTTCTTGAGATACCCCTGCACGCTTGAAAAAAATCCTATTTTGTGATGAGCTAATTGCTAATCACAACTTGCAACATTAATTCCTATGAGCCTCCTAGCCTATGGAAATGAATGGGTAATTTGCAATTAGCAATTTGCTCATTGCAAATTAGGAATAGTAAAGAATCGCTATTTATTCCTTAAAATTTGCTATTTATAATATGTAAAATATTTTGATGATACATATGGCAGTTCATCTGTAACAAGATAAGAAGCTTAGGGATAGATTTATGATGAGTGGCGCATCCCCAGGGATGTGACAGTCATCCTGCGCCACTGTTCCGCCACCCATGGTGTGCTGCATTTACAATGCGGCGCAGCATGGGGCAAAAAAGGCACAGATGTGTGACGCATCTGTGCTGTAAAGGTGGCGCATTGCTGGAGTTGTATCGTAAGTGCGATGCAGCTCCAGCAAGGATCAGGGGTGCCCCATCTATACAATGCTGCGTCAAGACCTATGCCAGCTTCAAGCAGGTGCAGGGTTTTGAAGCAGCTTTCTCCTATCTGATTGTAAATGCGGCACACCATGGGTGGTAAAGCAGTGGTGCACATTAACTGGTGCATGCCTGGGGATGTGCCATTTAATATAAATCTGCACTTTAACATTTGAGTATGTGCAGGGGACACAGAGTCGTTGAGGCTTATCCAAGGTTAAGAACAGATGAGTCCTGTTCAGTGAAAAATTAGACATAGGCTTCACCTGCTCAGCATCGCTGGACATGGCTAAATAATAGCTGCAAAATGTTACTCTTGTTAAATAATTTTACTATTATAATCTGTGAGATTTGTCTCTTACTCTGCAACATCTCATTGTTGTTGTCTTTCTTTAAAGATAAAGACAACCTCAACATGAGCGACAATCTGCAATCAGTTGATTTTGACCTCATCATTGAACTTGTAATTGAAACATCAGTGGATGTTGATCCATTGGATGATTTAAATCCTGAGGATGAAGAAGAGCGTGATGAGGATGCAGATTTGTCCGAATTATATGATATAGGATGGGAAGATGACCTGCTTGAGCCTTTGGAATTATAAACATTTATTTTTAAAATTTATAATCAATAAAAAGTAAAAAGGTAAACCGTTTAATTTAAAAATAAAGACACCTTCAAAAACAGGTTATGTGTAGTGTCTTCAATAAAATATTAAAATATGCTCATAAAATTAGATCAGATTCACATATAAAATAGCATAGGTAACATAAATATAAATCTCATTTCTTTTCTGCTACTTCTGTATTGTAAATTTGCAAGGACTAAAAAATCTTCTATTTAAAATGTCAAGTAGTGTGTTATGTTTTTGATCACTATTACTGATTTACTGTTTGATAATATTTTTTTATTAACATTTTTATTATATTTTTCCTCAGATTCAACTATGCCTACAAAAATAAGAGAGATGAAGGCTGCAAAACGTCAAAGACAGCAGGAGAAAAAAAAAATGCAGCAGTCCTCTAACAAAAAGATTTCTCAAGCGATGAAGAAAGCACCGGGTAAGAGCTCTAAATATTTCATAAAAAATATTTCTAATAAAAAAAATATTAGTACAGAAAATGTTTCAATCCATAACAACACAAGTAAATCAAATGGAAAGAAAAGGACAAATGAAAATGTTACTGCTAGAGCAAGAGATAAATCTGTGCATGATAGTAGAAGGAAACAACAGTTTACGGAGATTCGTAAACGAATGTTCCGTAACAGGATAATTGGCAATTTGTTAAAAAATATTAAGAAAGGTCAACAGAAATTAGTTTTTTATAGGAGAAAAAAAAAAGTTGAGAAAGTTATTGATCAGGCTTTTGAAATTAAACGTAAGTTATTTATTTTGATAATCAATAGAATTAGGAAGCTAAACAAGGCAATTTTTGATTTCAAAAGAAATAGTAGATGGAAGAGAATAGTTAATCGTAGTAATTTTTGTGAAGTTTTTTCTGGAGAATGGATACATAGTTCAAGCTGTGAGGCATTTTTTAATGAAGAGAGTTATTTCCAGGATAATGATTTGGTGCATGCAGTTGACATCAGTGGTCGTGCTTATGAAGTGAAAGATGGTTGTCCAGTTGAAAAAGAAAAACTTGTGACAACAGAGGCAGAAGAGTTGTTAGGTAATGAGGTTTTAGGAAGACGTGCTAAGGGTCCTGTGTACACCTGGAAGTGTAGTAGTATTTGCAGTGTGCGACAGGATTCTATCAATTTGCTTTGTGATTTTGTACGGTCATTTAACAAGAAAAGTTTGAAGCAGAAAATGAGGTTGTTGCAAGAATTAGATCCTTGCAGAGTGAGAGAAGTGACAGGTTTGCATGGTCATTCACTGGCTTGTCTTTCCAGGAGAGTATGCCAGAGTGTTTTTCATCATTTCAGGATGCTAGCAGTGCATCATAACAAAGTGAGGAAGTTAGTTAGACTGTTGTATTATGCTAAGAGTCCAGCAATTATGCTGAAACAATTATGTGCTGCTCTTCTGCATGGTTCTGAAATAGATGTGAGGAATATATGTGAAGAAATTGAGTTTTGTTACTTTGGAAGTAAAGAGGAGAATGTTGAAATTGAGCAAGAAATAGAGGGTCATTTGGAAGATACTGTACATGTTTTCCAGTACAGATAATTTCCAGAGGGAAATTGCGACGTTTGACATGAAATCAAGTGAGAGGCCTAATTTCACTTGTGTGTGTTGTCGACGCACTTATTATAAGAATCAGACTAAGTTAGTGGATTTATATGCAAAAAGTGAAAGGGAAAATAATAGTGAATGGAAGGATTTTGCAACATACTTGATGGTAGAAAATTGTTTTGATTTGGGATTGGATCAACGTGTGTGTACTTATTGTTGTAACAAATTAAAACAAAACCAGATGCCTGCTAGAGCAGTTCATAATAATCTGGAATTGGTTGAGATTCCTTCTGAATTGAAGGATTTAAATACTTATGAATCTATTTTGATTCAAAGTATCCATCCCTTTCAGGCTATTGTAAGAATGGAGCCAAAGACAGGGAAATTGCCTCCATCAGATTTACAGAGAGGATTAAAGGGAAGAGTTGTTTATTTGCCTCTAGATTTGAAGAAAAACATTAACACAATTGGAGTAAAAAAAGTGGAAGAGGAACCTCTGGTTATCTTAGTTAATGGGGTTCCGACAAAGAATAAGAAAATATGGCAAGATTTAGTAGATGTTAGGAAAGTTAAAAAGGCAACATTGTATTTGAAAAAAAATAATAAATACTATAAGAATGTATATGTTGAAGAAGAGGAAGTAAGTGAGGAAGAGGATAGCGATTTGTGTGCTGGTCAAATTGAGAAAGTAGAACCCTCTACTAGTGAGGAAATATATGAACATTATAGTGTTCATCCTTTGCATTCAAAGGAAGTCATGGGGAATGCTATTGAGTTGTTTCAAATGAAACAAGCCAAAGGGAGTCCCATTAGTGTTTGGGAGGAAAGTTTGGAAGCTCGGTGTTTCCCACAGCTTTTTCCAACAGGTCAGGGAGGAAGATATGATGAGCGACCTCATCAAATTCCTGCTTCTGAATACCGGACTTTGCGATTGTATGCAGGAGATGCTAGGTTTCGACAATGCATTCCATATTTGTTTCATCTCCTGTTTGAAAGCGATCTGTCTGGACTGTCATATGCAGTGAACCACATCTTGAAAAGTGGTATACACATGCAAAACATCTCGGCAAGTGATTTTATGGATAAAGTGAATGTCCAAGATAGTATTTTGGATTCTCACCTGATTAATCTCATGGCGTGTCAGCGTGGTACTAATGAGTACTGGTACCGTCGTCATGGTGATTTAAAATGTATGCTGAGGAACTTAGGTACTCCCACATGGTTCCTCACTCTGAGCTGTGCCGAGTATGGCTGGGAAGACTTACTTGAATTTCTACGAGAGGCAAATGCTAACGTAGAAAACATCGAATTCAAGACACCCGGAGAACTGTGCTCTTTGGATCCAGTCAATGTATGTAGGTACTTCAATCATAGATTTGAAGCTATGATGTCTTTCATCATGAATAAGAAGAATCCACCTCTTGGAGAGGTGTTGGATTTCTTCTGGAGAAAGGAGTACCAAGCAAGAGGTGCTCCTCATATACATATGTTGCTGTGGATCAAGGATGCACCTAAATTTGGAACGGATCCAGATGACTCAGTGATGAGTTTCATCCAACAGTATTCTACGTGTGCTGTTCCAAACGCAAAGGAGAAGAAAAGCCTAAGAGAAAAAGTTCTGCGTTTCCAAAGCCATCGATGTGGAAAGTACTGCCGTCGTAAATTCCGAAACAAGGACAAGTTCTACACTAAATGTCGTTTCGGCTTTCCACGACCGGTGATTTCTAAAGGAAGAGTAAACAGTTTGATGTCTTCGCTGCGACACAATGTCATGAAGAAATCACCTAAAAACACTTACAATTTGAAGAGGAACGAAGAGTCCAAGTACATCAACGACTACAACCCGGTGATTTTGTCCATGTGGAATGCTAACATGGATATACAGTTTGTGGCTGATAACTGTATGGCTGTGGCTCGGTATGTGACGTCTTACATCACCAAAAAAGAGAAGACAGAATTGAAGGATATGTGGGAGGACATTTGCCATGAAAAGAGCCTCAGCAAGAAGTTGTACAGTTTCAGTCTGAAGATGTTGTCGCATCGAGAAATCGGAGCGTACGAATGTTCTGACCGGTTGTCTTCAGCAAGTCTCTATGCCAAGTCCAGGAGTATCGTTTGGGCGAGTCTTGGTCTTGCTGCAACGCGTAATCGAGTTCTCAAACCTGTGCGGGAAATTGAGTATTTGGCGGAAAAGGAGCCAAACAGTACCGACATTTTGAAGACAAACATGTTGGATACATATTATCCAAATCGAAGCAGTCACCTAGAGAATGTTTGTCTGTATGAGGTTCTGCAAAATTACATGTTCAAGAGGAACATCAAAGAAGATACTGAGAAAGGAGTGTATGCTGTAATAGGAAGTGAGGGATGTCTGGTGAAGCAAAGAAAATGCCACTTGATAAACCATCGAAAATTGAGTGGCGAATCTCCTGAAAAAAAGGAGTTTTTCTATTTAGCACTTTTGCAACTTTTCAAGCCTTGGCGTGCAGAAGAGGAACTGCTTGGAGATTTCCTCTGTTATGAAGACTCTTTCAATGCCGCCAAGGAGACCATAGAATGTCCTGCTTTTCCCAAATATGTAGAAATGTTGAATGCGGAAATTGAGCAGGAAGCAACGATTGCAGCCGAGATTGCCAGAGACAGTTCTCAGGACAGTCAGAGTTCTGCTTCATTGAGTCAGGATCCACTAGGAGGACCTCTTATTGAAAATGAAGCTGCCACTGCTATGAATGAGGTGGAAAGAGCCATGGCACATGCTCAAGAGGATGCGGTTAACTTAGAAGAGTTGGAAAGGCAACTCAACGTTGAGCAGAGGAAAATATATGACGAAGTTACCATGCAAATTGATCATGGATTAAGTCATGATAAGAAAGAGTGCTCATGTACGTCGTTGAAGCCTGTCCGACTGTACGTGAGTGGAGAAGCGGGAACTGGAAAAAGTTTCCTCATTAAAGCAATTTCATGCTATTTGCAGGAAAGGACAGAGTCATCGCTGTCTTGTGTTGTCACTGCTCCAACTGGACTGGCAGCACATAATATTAAAGGGATTACTTTACATCGTTTACTGATGCTGCCAGTGGAGCATGACAACAAATTAGAATATCACAAGCTATCTGGAGATGCTTGTTTTGAAGTTTCAAGAATCTTGAGGAAAATGAAACTTCTTATCATTGACGAAGTAAGCATGGTTTCCAATGTCATGCTTGCCTTTGTGCATTTGAGGATGCAAGAAGTTCTCAAAACAGAGTATGATGTGTTATTTGGTGGCAAACACATCATTGTTTTCGGAGATCTTCTGCAGCTGACACCAGTGAAAGGGCAACCTGTGTTCAAAATGCTCACGCATGAAGATACCAGGAAGTGCCTAGGCAGCATTGGCAACGTCAATATATGGTTAAACTTCAATTATGCTGAACTGCATGAAAATATGCGTCAGGCAAAGGATGAAGTTTACAAGACTATTCTACAAGATGTTAGAATTGGAAAAGTGACCGAGCATGGAAAAGAAGCTTTACATGCACGATTACTGTCAAATTTATATCCAGAACAAGATGTTGTGCCTGAGAATATTTTTCAGAAAATTACTGATAAGAAATCTGGAATATGTTTGATGCCAACTCTTGCAGAATGTGCCAAATTTAACAACAAAATGTTGCATTTAGAAAAGCAAGAGATTGTGAAAGTGGAAGCTATTGATAGAGTAGAGCATATGGGATCAACAATTATTTTGTCTGAGAATCTGAAATCAAAATTGGATTCATTAGAGAAGACTATATCTAAAACTGCAGGTTTTGAAAAGACTCTGAATGTGTGCTTGAACTGCCGTATAATTTTAAGAAGGAATTTACATGTTGAAAGAGGTCTGGTAAATGGATCAATGGGTAATGTTGTTGATTTTGTGAAATACAGAAATAGAGATGGAATTGAATTTTTAAAAATTAAATTTGATGGCATTGAGGAAGTACAGCTAATTGCTCGTTGTTCTGCTAGATTTTTGCTTGTAAAAGACTTATATGTTCGCCGTAAGCAGTTCCCTGTTTGCTTGGCATATGCGGTGACAATTCATAAATCGCAAGGTTTAAGTGTAGACACTGCATTGGTGAATATTGGCAGTTCTGTGTTCAAGGAGGGTATGGCATATGTGGCATTGTCACGAGTTAGAACTTTATCGGGATTGTACTTGATTGAGTGTGATGTCAGAAACATTTGTGCAGATCTAGATTGTGTTAAGGAATACAATAGGTTAAGAAGAGAGTATGCGCCACATTTGCCTCAGTTTCCTTTGTTTGAGAAACGTCTGGTAGGCCGGAAACGAAGAAATGAGAACAATACTGGGGAGGTTGTAGCAAAAAGACAAAAAGTGAATGAACCTAAAATTACAAGCAGAAACAAAGAGGATTCTGTTGAAGATGTTGTTGGTTTTCAGTTTGAAAACAGTTCTGGTGTCAACTGCTATGCTAATGTAGTAATGAATGTTTTGTTTTCTCTAAAAAATGTAAAAGAAGAGATTGTGGTCAATTCTGATCAAAGATTTTGCAGTTTGTTGAATTCTGTGTTAGAGAAATGTAGCACAGATAGAACAAAAATAGAAAGTGTGTCTGAAATTCGAAACCTGTTAGACAGATGTTCAGGGCAAACACAATTCTCTCAAAATATTCAGCAAGATTGTCAGGAGTTTTTAATGTATATGCTTGATGTATTACATGCTGAAGGTGTAGATGTAGATCAGCTGTTTGGGCTTTCTTATCAATGGCAGCATGACTGCGAGAACTGTATGGTATCAAGTACTACTAGTGTAGACTCAGAAAGATTTATATATTTAACTTTGCCAGACAGTAAATCAGTCTCCTTTAATAAGCTAGTAAAAGCTGCTAATCACAGCATGGAGTGTAGCCAATGTAAATCTGAAATGATGTCCACATTATTTATACGAAAATATGGCCAGTACGTCATTTTAATGTTCCAACGATGTAGGCCTGATGGAACAAAATTGACAACTTTAATAAAAAATTTTGTAGCTTCGCAGTTGTCAATATCAGGAAGGACTTTTGTAACTACAGCAATTATATATCATGACGGCCCTTCAATATCATCAGGACATTACACAGCTTATTTAAAGTCTAGAAATGGCTGGTCATTCTGCAATGATTCTGTTTTAATTTTCAAAAAAAAATTGCCGTATGACCTTAAAAACTCTTACCTGGTGTTTTTAAAACCAAAATTTTAGGAAAATAATCTCGGGATATGATCTGTGGAATTTCAAGAAGTTCTAATGGCTCCTACACAATTTGGCCTTGAGGATAAGTGTAGTTCAGAGACATAACTTCTAATCAAAGGATTGGACATCATGGAGATGTATGTGCACTTTAAATGAGTTCAGAAAAATTGTTTCTTTTCATAAGCTAATTGAAGCAGCCAATCAAAACATGGAGTAGAGGGAATGTAAGTCTGCAATGCTGTCTACTGTTTTACATTGCTTTGTGATTAAAAGTGATGTAGAGAATTAAATAATTGTAGTACTCATAGAGGTAGTGTAAGTCTGCTTCATATTAAGCAGTATCAGTGTCATAGGAAATGTAGAACATGACTGACCAAGAAGGGGAAGATATTACTATTCCAGGATTGTGAAAATGATCTTCAACATTTTAATTCTGAAAGTTGCGGAAATGCCAAATGATGGGATTGGCTTACAAGAAATCCAAGAGTTATAAATATCTCTGACTAGATTTGGCCTTGTGGAAAATAGTGGTAGAGAGCAAGAAGTCATTTATTGCATGTAACGTGTTTTTAAAAACGATGGAGGTTTTCTTTCAGAAAGTGGCGGGCTGAAAGTAATAACAGCACAAAAGAGTGTAAGTTGTTCATAGGACATCCTTGGACGTCATGGAAAGTAAGTTAACTTTAAGGAGTTCTGAATTTTATTTTCTGATGTTGTATGGGTTTTTTAAACACAATCATTTTGATTGTGTTTTTTTTTCCCCGCTGTTACATGATGAATACCTTCAAGTCACTGTTTTTAGTGAATTTTGATACATTCTGAGAACAGCAAAAATAAACCATTTAACATGTATAATTAATTCTGTACTGTTTGCATTTATGATGTATATGTAGAACTGTGTAGGAGGCATGGAGAAGGTGAGTTTTCTGTAAGTGTTAAATTTATTGTATGCAGTGCTGCACTTCTACGTAATCTTTCATATGCTGGACTACATCTGCACAATGAGATACCTAAGCAAAGGAAACACAAGTGATGTGATTGTGAAATGAGCAAAATAAATTGCACATATTTCAATTACAACACTTGAGTTTCCTATCATTACGTATCACATTGTGCAGATCAAGTTTAGGTCTGTCCAGGGAAACATAGGAGGTTTCTACTTTGTTGAAGAGTGCAGTGGACATGACTCACTTCATTAGTAGACTTTCACAGATATTATCTCCTCTGTACACTTCAACAAGTGTAAATCTCATCTTGAACTCTGAGTAGGCCTCACCTCAAACAAATCTCTGGATAGGAGACATGTTATTGGCATACTGAAGCGACACTTTTCTGAAACAAGAGCAATGCAAAAGATGCACCATGTTTTAAGATAGTCCTCACTTCATCTGCATCAAGATACTGTTAGTTTAAAATGTATATCTTTAGCATTGTGTAGAGGACCTGGAGAAGCAGAAGCTTCTGTCAGTGTCAAAGTTGTTGAAAAACTATTTGTCCTTCAATATTTTCCCTTGTCTTTTGTAATTTTTAAATACATATTTTAATTTTTTTTTAAATGTTGGTTCTCTCTTTCACAGATTGAAAGTATAGAAATAAAATGTGATTAATTTAACAGCAATTACAAGGTAAATAGTTGTACTCTTTTCGTTACATTTCTATCACATTCACCTACTATTAGATCCACTGCTTCACTTCTTTAATCCTCAGTTTCCTGCCTTTGCTACTTTCCTCATTCCTTTCTCTATTACCTATTTACTCAACTCCTTCCACTCTTTTTCTCAGTCCCTCTGTTCTCATAGTTCCTCAGTCTTGTTCACTCACTCCATCTCTATTACTCTTAGTGTCTGTGAATTACTTTCCCAACTTTTTTTTTTTGGGGACCGCTTCCTGGGAAGTTGCCCGGTTCGCAAACCAGCAGCGTTATGGCAGTCCACCATTTTGTGTTTCGTTCGAATCAAGATACAAGATGGAGGGCAAATAATGTTCAGAATAGGTAGAAGGGGGCACGGTAGATGTATCTTGACCCCCTTGGTTTTCTGAGGGTGGCTCAGGAGGACCATAGTTCTTCACTCTTGTTCACTCTCTCTGTTTCTATTAATGTCACTGTTTATGACTGATCAAAAAAATGTTTTTTAAAAAAGAACAGTAACTATAAGGGAAGGAAATAGACAGTTATGTTAAAAGAAAGACAGCTAAAGGGAGTAAACTAACGATACTGTTACCTACAATCCACTGCTGTTGATGTTACTGACCATGTCATGAATGATGTAATATGTGAAATCATCAACAGTGGATTGTAGGTAACAGTATCCTTATTTTACTCCCTAGAGCTGTCTTTCTTTTAACATAACTGTGTATTTCCTTCCCTTATAGTTACTGTTCTTTTTTAAAAAATATTTTTTTGGTTAGCTTCCGGTACGCGTACCGGGTAGCGCTCCGGGAGCGAACTAAGAGAAATACAGGTTGGCAGAGTTCCAAATTTTCTACCAATTTTTTTATAATGGGGAGTTAGTTCTGAAAAGAACTTTTTTTTTTATGTTTTTGTTGTTTTATATTTTTTTTAGTATTTTTTGAACATTTTTTTACTTTTTTTGTATTTTCTGAACGTTTTTAAAATTTTTTTGGTTTTTTTGGGGGGGGGGGAAACAAAAACGATCCATTATAAAGGGCTCAACAGGAGCAAAAAAAAAAAAAGAATTTATTTTTTGGTGCGTTTTGTGCAAACATTAATATGATTTTGAATTGCTCGCAAAATCAAAGTGATGCTACTTTCTCTGTAGCAGATGAAAGCGCCACATTCCACGCACACTTGTTTTACGTGACCAAACAACATTTGGATGTTTGGAATCACCTCCCTCGCCTCTGGTCCCGACACCTCTGGAACCACCGATCTTCTTGCCATTTGGAGGGGATGTTGTTGTTGGTCACGTAGCTGGGCAGCACTATAGTTATTTGGGTGCCACCTACTCATATGCCGATGCATAGTATGATTCCCATAACTATATTTTTTATCGGTGCCCCTTGACAATCTGTCACCGCATATGCGGCAAAACACGTAACGAGCATTCACTTTCTTTTGCCCCTCAGGAATTCTGTAGAATTGCCAGATATAATTCTCCTGTCGATTGTACCTCCTGGGCTCCTCTGGCAAAAACTCATGCTCTTCCTCCTCTTCCTCCTCTTCCTGTTCTTCCTCTTCTTGCAGAATTACTTCTGCAGGTGGTCCTCTCTTTCTTGGATTTGGTGGAGGTGGTGGGCTAGCACCAGCTGAAGCTACTAATGAAGCCATCACAAAGTCTCAATAAAGGGTCTTTCTCTCACCAAGATGAAAGTCAGAGTGATGAAAGAAGGAGGGGTTTTCATCATTTGGGAAAAACAAAAGTTCTAAACCAATAAAAAGTGTCCATTTTAGATCACATGACCTTGTATTACATCATTAGGAAACCAAAAGTGAAATGAACCAATGAAAAGTGTTATTATCGAGTCACATGACCTGCTATGTTTACATTACGCGGTCGGCGCCGCGCCGCGGATCGCTTCCGGTTCGCGTACCGGTGCGCTTCCGGGTACGCTAACGTAGTACGTAATATGACGTATTACGCGAGAACGCGAAACGTCATGCTGACGCGAAGCGTCGCGATGTTGTTTTGTAACGCGAGAGGTGCGCTAAAGGAACGTTTACCAGTTCGCGTACCGGGTCGCGCCTCCGGATTGAGCTAACGGGAAGCTAACCGGTACGCGTACTGGGAGCGAAACAAAAAAAAATAAAAAAAAAATTGTATAAAAAACATGTAAAAAATATTTTTCTTTTTAAAGAATAATACATTGTAAAGGTTTTGATATTAGCTATTAAAAAACCAATGAAATTCACTGAAAAAACCATAGGTTATAGACCATATATAGTTAGGAATTAGCATTTACAAAACCTTAAAAATTCACTGAAAAAACCATAGGTTATAGACCATATATAGTTAGGGATTAGCATTTAAAAAACCTTATTTTACTCACACAAAACCATTGAAATTCCATATATAGTTAGTTGCACTAACTATATATTGCGCACCCGCAATCCACTGCTGATGATGTCACATATTACATCATTCATGACATGGTCAGTGACATCACTGATGACATCACTGATGACATCTCAAATGACATCACTGATGACATCTCACTTGACATCAATGATCACATCACTGATGATATCATTCATGTGACAATACAATGCATCTCCTCACATTTTAATATAACCTCTGTTTCACCCAGTGTTAAAAACAGAGTATAATTTTTGAAACCATTGACACACCAATACTAGTTACTACATACGTACTCACTGATTCCTACGTCTACACACACATTCACTCATTCACCCATACAATCATTCATACATACAATCACTCATGTTTACAACACAATCATATGCACTCATACACCTATACAGACACTCACACTCTGCCACTCATCCATGGAGTTACTCACACACCTAGTCAGTCCTGTAAAGAATCAATCACACTTCCATTTTCTACTCTATACAGTTAAACATAGAGCACCTTACGTTTTCAACCATATACTAACACATACTTACTCTCTTATACAATCATTGATACAAGTACACATTGATCTGTACAGAGTCACACACCTCCCATCCAGCCACACACACACTCAGTCTCCCATGCAAATACTTGGGCAATCAATCAATAACCCATATAGTTACTCATATAGCTACTGATCAACACATGCAGCAGTTTACAGAACAACAGACATAATGATGCACAAATTAAGACAGTTTAGTCACTAACCCATGCACTCAGTGAGACACATTTAATCACTCACTCATACATTCAGTCATGCACCTACTAAATCCTTCGTCCAGACACTTATACATCCACTCATTCTTCAATATGTAAGACATATTTTAACTTTACAGAAACATAGTCACTGGATGTTGTCATCAGTGATGTCATCAGTGATGTCATTTGAGATGTCATCAGTGATGTCATCAGTGATGTCACTGACCATGTCATGAATGATGTAATATGTGACATCATCAGCAGTGGATTGCGGGTGCGCAATATATAGTTAGTGCAACTAACTATATATGGAATTTCAATGGTTTTGTGTGAGTAAAATAAGGTTTTTTAAATGCTAATCCCTAACTATATATGGTCTATAACCTATGGTTTTTTCAGTGAATATATATATATATATATATATATATATATATATATATATATATATATATATATATATATATATATATATATATATATATATATATATATATTACCTACTGGCGGTCGCCAGTAGGTATATATAGTTAGGATTTTTTCTCTATGGGATTTTTGAAAATTCTATGTCTAATAACTTTGGCGTTTGTGGACGGATATGGCTGAAATTTTCAGGAAAAATGGCACATTTTGTTTCTGAGCAGCCCTTGAAAATTTGGGGGGGGTTCGTCAAGGGGGGGCCGAGAAAAAAGGGGGGTCCCAAAACGTGTTTTTAACATTGAGTTTTCCATAGGGCGGTTGGCCTCACTTTTAGCCCGAACGGCTGAATGGATTTGCACGAAACTTGGCAAAATTGTAGGGACTGGTAGCCCGATGTGCCTTTTGTAGGTCTCAATATATGTGCTCCAGTGGATTTTGAGAAATTAACGTTTAAAAAAATATATATATCTGTAACAGCGGACCTGGCAGCGTCCCAGGACGCGTACTTTTCGCGCAACGGAGCTTTGTGAAGCGAAGCTGATTGGTTCTCCGGCGTCTGTCAACATTCCAAACAGTCCGTAGCGGCCGCCATCTTGTCTCTCGGTAGGATCGAGAGACAAGAGGAGGCCAAAGCGAAGGGGCAAATGACCATAAGGGGGAATAGTAGATCCTCGCTGACCCCCTAGGTTTGATGTGGAGGTTTTAAAAGGGCCCCGCGGGGCAAAAAAAAATAATAATAATAATAATCGAACGGCTGAATGGATTTGCACGAAACTTGGCAAAATTGTAGGGACTGGTAGCCCGATGTGCCTTTGCTAGGTCTCAATATATGTGCTTCAGTGGATTTTGAGAAATTAACGTTCAAAAAAAGATATATATCTGTAACAGCACACCGCTTCGCGTACTTTTCGCGTTACGGAGCTTTGCGAAGCGAAGCTGATTGGCTCTCCGGTGTCTGTAAACATTCCAAACAGTACGTAGCGGCCGCCATCTTGTCTCTCGGTAGGATCGAGAGACAAGAGGAGGCCAAAGCGAAGGGGCAAATGACCATAAGGGGGCATAGTAGATCCTTCCTGACCTCTTAGGTTTGATGTACCATTTTGCCAAGTTTGGTGTAATTCCGTTCAGCCATTCAGGCTGTAGACGTATGTAAATGTCCTATGGAAAATTGCATGGGGAAAACACATTTGAAAGTGTTGAAATTTAGAACCAATTAAAATGTTACTTTGGTTTTGTATGTGTGTGTGCCATTTTGTGATACTACTGTCTGAGGTACATTTGTGAGGAATTTTTGGTGGTGAATTTCTGGTGTTTGATTTACACAGTACTAACACTTCTGCTACTTTTAAAAAGGTGAGTTGTTAATTTGTAAGGGGAACTATGTTGTACACTTGAAGATAATTTGAAAAATGTTTTCTGTTATTTATTTGCAGTCCTTCTGTTATACTAAATACTTGATAAAGTTAGTTTTATATTATGTATTACTAAAAACGATAAATGAAAGTGATTATTTTTTTCTGCAATTTACAGCAAGCAATTTCAAAATAAAATGGCTCACAATGAAGAGACCGTGGCAATTTCTTTTGAATTGTCCACTACATTGATTGAAATTGAGAGCACCAATAATGAAATATTGTCACAAGGAGGACATGACTTGTATGATTCCATTAGATTGATTGAAATGGACAGCACCAAGAATGAAATATTGTCACAAGGAGATGACTTGAATGATTCCACTACATTGATTGAAATTGAGAGCACCAATAATGAAATATTGTCACAAGGAGGAGATGACTTGTATGATTCCATTAGATTGATTGAAATGGACAGCACCAATAATGAAATATTGTCACAAGGAGGAGATGACTTGAATGATTCCACTACATTGATTGAAATTGAGAGCACCAATAATGAAATATTGTCACGAGGAGATGACTTGAATGATTCCACTACATTGATTGAAATTGACAGCACCAATAATGAAATATTGTCACAAGGAGGAGATGACTTGAATGATTTTTTTGATCAATCTCTTGATGGCGAATTTATCGAGTGTTTGGAGACCATAGAGTTACAAGAATCATCATTGGAGACTTTTAATGAGGACATTGCTGATGAGGACATGTTACTAGTTCTTTCAAATTTAGAAAATTCTGAAGAATAAATTTATATTTAGAAATCAAAAATTGTTTGAGACATTATTCATTTTTATTTTTAATTTATGAGGTTGTAGCGAAGTGATTGTAGTATAAAATGAGACTTATAGTATAATGTAAATGTAATGTAAATGTGCTGGACTTGTAAAGTGCACAGCTGCCCGTAAGCGTCCCGGCGCTTGCTTAGGGAACCCGTCCTGGTATTCCCCCTGTGAGAAACCCCGGCAGGGTGTCCACAAGGTGAAAGCCAGGCATCCCGCCGCGAGGGGCCGTAGTGGAGATTAAGCAAGCTATTGCCCAGAGTCACAGAGTGTGACCCCGTGAGTTGAGTAGGCACCAGAGCGAGAATTGTCGAGTCCGTGGAATTTTTGAGCCCGAGACCCGCCGAGGCGGGGAATCGAACCCTGGTCCACGGTCGATCTCAGCTTCCGGGTCTGCCGCCTCTAACCAGAGAGTGCAACATTTTTATGTTACATGGTAAGTTTACTCATATTTACTTCCCTTCTGCCACTATATTATCTCCAATGTGTATTTGACATCTCTTCTTCATCTCCGGCCTCCTTTCTCTCACTGTGTGTCTCCGATGCATCTTATCGCTGCTATTTTGTGTAATTACAGAAGAGAGTAAAATAAAATAGTTCGGAACGTGAAAAGGGGGCAAAGTAGAGTACTCCTCACCCCCTAGGCCTTTTTAGGCGGTCCCAAAAGGATCAGTTTCTGCTTTCCTGAGAGATTATGGTATGAGTTCCATATACCACAATAACTTGCATTACAACATGCAAGATATCTATCTCCTATTACCAACTTTTGGAGATATTCGCGCTAAGCGCGAATATCTCCAAAAAGTAACACCTGCCCTGAGCAGTTCTTAGCCATGTTATCCAATGGGAGGTGGATAATATGGCTAAGAGCATTAGCTCAGTAATGCATGAATATCGCTGAGTTTTTAGCGATATTCATGCATTGCGGCCGTTTATTATCGCATTTGCGATAAACCTTGATAATAGCAAGGTTTATCTTCGATAATTTCTGACGATGCTTAGTGGTAAAAAATTGGTTGGTAAGCATCGTTAGCGATAAATATCGCTTAACTTTGGTAATATGCCCCAACGTCTGTTAACGTTCGATTCGAAGGAAATGAGGAAGTGTTGAAAAACATTGTCTGCGCCATCTTGCCTTTTTTGAAATGCCACACTTTTGTCGTGCACGGCAGCCATTTTAGATGTCTTGACCAGACCCACTCTCTGCACGCTGTCGATTCGTAGCATGGCTCCTCACCCACGCAAGCATCTTCCCTAGGCACTGGTCACCACCGCTCTCTGTCTTATGCATGGGCAATAAACCTCCCCCCATCTGCGCTGCTCTTCCCTGAGAATCACACTCTGTGCCCGCCCGACACCTCCCTTTCGCCCTATTCACTACCGCACCCTCTGACACTCCTCTTTCTCTGTGTCCGATTGTCCAGGCTATCAGCTAGCCCTGCAGATGTAGTTTATGGCCCCAGCTGTAAAGAATCACCCCTCTTCAAAGGAGTTATAGTAGATCAAGGCCCACACCCGATGAGATCCGTCACACCACACGTGTTCCTACTATCTGAAAACCATCCTGTATTGTGATTGGGGAGGGGACCGAGCCTGAAGCGGAAGATTCCAGGAATGACTCTTTGTACATCAAAGTTTTTACAATTATGTGTCACATTAAAAATATATAGCACTCCAACAAAGTAGTAGGAATATAAAACTTTAATAACATATAAATATATACAAGAAAACAAAAACAGTAAAAACATTTAAACAACGAAGAGACCGTGGCAATTTCTTTTGAATTATCCAATAGATTTATTGAAATTGACAGCACCAATAATGAAATATTCTTGTCAGTAGCGGTCTGTTGTGCGAATAGTTCCAAGGCAGCAGAACGCGCTGAAATCTAGATGGCACGAAAGTGATGTCTAGTAAGTTGCCGCCCAGCAAAAAACGGCGTGGGGCGCCGCGGGGGTGAGTGAGTCCAGTAGGCACCACAGCTATTCTTACCGGCATTGCAGAATTACTGCTGGGGACAATGCCTGTGCTGTAGCAGGGTCACAGCAGAAACAAAAAGGATTCTGTTGAAGATGTTGTTGGTTTTCAATTTGAAAACAGTTCTGGTGTCAACTGCTATGCTAATGTAGTGGTTAATGTTTTGTTTTCTCTAGAAAATGTAAAAGAGGGGGAGGCAGTCCAAAGTTCCATTAAAAGGGCAAAGGAAAGGATCGGTGGTTTGAACTATCAGTCAAAAAGGGGAGGGGGTGCAATAATTTTTCCTACCGGGTCACACTGTGCTTTCACCGGAAGTGAGGTCTGCAGGATTCTAGTAATTCAAAGTGAGGCTGGCGCCAGCATGGGAGCGCCGACGTCCCGCGGATACAGTTTCGTCACTCCACGGGCGATCATGGCAGTCATTCCCTATCGGGGGTCGGAGACTCCCGCGGCTCCTCTAGAATCTTCAAGGTCGTGGAGGACTACGGTGGTGGAGTCAACCAGTGACCGGGCCATTTCTTTATGCTGGGCCCGCTCTTGCCAGGTCGACCGCCATTTTGAGAGTTCGGCAGCTACCGGCGATCGCGGGGTCACATGAGCGGACGGGCTCCACCCTGCCGGGCGAGACGTTGCAGCATGGCCACAGTGGAAGAACCCTTTTCCGGGCGCCTGGAGCGCTGAGGGTGCAGCTGGGAAGCCTCCACCTGGGGAGGCGGGAGAGGCCTGTTCGCACCGTCTCTCCCTCCCAGTGCACCCCACGGCGTCTCGCTTGAGATTTGTTATGGCCGGACCAGGCGATGAGGACGAGGGGGGGGGGGGGTCGGAGGCATGTGCAAGACATCCCCCCCCAGTGTTGTCGCAGCCATTATAAAAGAAAGAAGTGTCCCGTCCGTCTTCGGGCCGGGCTTCCGGTGGATGTCGGCCGGACGCCTCTGGCTCTGGCCCCATGAACGGGTTTCTTGGTTTATCGGCTGCAGCCGGATCCCGTCGGCCTCGGCCCCCCGACCGTTGGTGGTCGGACCGGAAGAGCATGTGGCGGGACTACCTGCAACTCTCAAGGGCCACCGCGGCCGGACTGGGAGAGAGAGGGGAGGGTCGAGGAGACATTCCCCCCCCTGCAACTGTTCAGCGTTGTAAAGGCAATCCCCTGGCCGGGTCCCGCTGGCCTCGGCCTCTCCTCCGGCTACACCCTACGTTAGGATCTCCTGGCCGAGGCGTGGCAGCAGGACCTGCCTTATATGGGCTGCTCCCGGCTGGGCGTAGCCGGAACCCTGCCCCACCTTGGAAGTTTCCAGAGTGGGGGTGGATGTTCTACTGACTTGCATTTTCCCTAGTCTATCGATTTTTTTGGCGTGGCAGGCGGTGGGACAGCGAGGGGTGATTTGGTTTCTCTTACTGTTTTTCTGGTCTCTCACCACTGGCATATTTTAACGTTTTCTTGTTTCTAGGACATTAATAGGTTTTATCATTACGTTATGTGATCGTTTCTTTGTTCGTTGTTTAATAAAAGTTCATGTTCATCAGTGGCCTACTGATTTTTGTTTTCCTATTTTTTTCTTTCCAGGTTGTTTCATGGTAAAGTTTCTGTTAACAGGATACAGTGATCACTTCGTTATTATTGCATATGTCCTTTTCACTAGGGGTGCTCTCTGGTCGGGCCAGATGACGTATCTCTAGTAAATGGTCCGGGTGAAAAAGGTGCATCAATCAGTGGGGAGTAGATAGGCATGACAGATTACAACGGGGGAGAAAGGTCCGCATTACGTACCCTTTCACTACTTGCAAAGATTTTCCTACGTTTATTTGCAAACAGGGAATACCTCCAAAAAGAACTAATTCCCAAACAGTCAATGTTCGGACAATCAATCAATCAATGAGGAATGAAATAGGTACGACGTGTTAAAGGCTTGCGTTACCTACCCTTCACTATCTGCAAAGGGAGAGAGAATATTCCTATTCTTCCTCGTTTGCAGGTAGAGAAGATCCTTAAGAGAATTAACTTCGAACAATTCAATGCTCGATTGAAACAATCAACAAGGGGTACTGTGAACACAAATGAACGCCGCTTATATACATACGCATTGCTATTTTCAACAGGTTGTTCCTAATGTTTCTATTTTAGCGAGGTCAAAAAGAGATCCCATTAGTGGCCTACTGATTTTGCTCGATTCCTTTTGTTTTTTTACACGATTTTTCGCTATCTGCAAAGACTAAACAGAGTATTGCGACTCTGTGCTTGTTTGTAAATAGAGAATGAACCAAAGAGAACAATCAATCAAATGGAGAGAGAAGCAGGCACGACGGATTACAAAGGGGGCAAAGGGCTGCGTTAACTACCCTTCACTATCTGCAAAGAGAGAGTACTCCTAATAGAAATGAGGGGTGGGGGGCAGCATTCAAAGCAGATCAGTGTGCATAAACACGAAAATGTTTTTACTTACCACGTACTTGACATTCGACAGCTTATGATATTTGCTATTAAAAAACCATTGAAATTCACTGAAAAAACCATAGGTTATAGACCATATATAGTTAGGAATTAGCATTTACAAAACCTTGAAAATTCACTGAAAAAACCATAGGTTATACACCATATATAGTTAGGAATTAGCATTTAAAAAACCTTATTTTACTCACACAAAACCATTGAAATTCCATATATAGTTAGTTGCACTAACTATATATCGCGCACCCGCAATCCACTGCTGATCATGTCACATATTACATCATTCATGACATGGTCAGTGACATCACTGATGACATCACTGATGACATCTCAAATGACATCACTGATGACATCACTGATGATATCTCATTTGACATCAATGGTCACATCAATGATGATATCATTAATGTGACAATACAATGCATCTCCTCACACTTTAATATAACCTTTGTTACACCCAGTGTTAAATACAGAGTATAATTTTTGAAACCATTGACACACCAATACTAGTTACTACATACGCACTCACTGATTCCTACGTCTACACACACATTCACTCATTCACCCATACAATCATTCATACATACAATCACTCATCTTTACAACACTATCATATGCACTCATACACCTATACAGACACTCACACTCTGCCACTCATCCATGGAGTTACTCACACACCTAGTCAGTCCTGTAAAGAATCAATCACACTTCCATTTTCTAATCTATACAGTTAAACATAGAGTACCTTACATTTTCAAACATATACTAACACATACTTACTCTCTTATACAATCATTGATACAAGTACACATTGATCTGCACAGAGTCACACATCTCCCAGCCAGCCACACATACACTCAGTCTCCCATACAAATACTTGGACAATCAATTAATAACCCATATAGTTACTCATATAGCTACTGATCAACACATGCAGCAGTTTACAGAACAACAGACATAATAATGCACAAATTAAGACAGTTTAGTCACTAACCCATGCACTCAGTGAGACACATTTAATCACTCACTCATACAGTCAGTCACCCACCTACTAAATGCTTCATCCAGACACTTATACATCTACTCTTTCTTCAATATGTAAAACATATTTAAACTTTACAGAAACACACAGTCACTGGATGATGTCATCAGTGATGTCATTTGAGATGTCATCAGTGATGTCATCAGTGATGTCACTGACCATGTCATGAATGATGTAATATGTGACATGATCAGCAGTGGATTGCAGGTGCGCGATATATAGTTAGTGCAACTAACTATATATGGAATTTCAATGGTTTTGTGTGAGTAAAATAAGGTTTTTTAAATGCTAATTCCTAACTATATATGGTGTATAACCTATGGTTTTTTCAGTGAATTTTCAAGGTTTTGTAAATGCTAATTCCTAACTATATATGGTCTATAACCTATGGTTTTTTCAGTGAATATATATATATATATATATATATATCTGTGTGTGTGTGTATATATATATATTACCTACTGGCAGTCGCCAGTAGGTATAGTTAGGACCTATTTGCCATAGGAAATTCGCAACATTCTATTCCCAAACACTTTGGCGCCGGTTGACGAATCTTAACGAAATTTTCAAAACTCGTGGGGTTGCTCCAGTGCGCTCCTATCTTGAAAGTTTTGGGGTGATTCGTCAAGCGGGGCTGAGAAAAAAGGGCGTTCCCAAAACGTGTTTTCCCCATGCAATTTCCCATAGGAAACTTTAGACACAGCTACAGCCCGAACTGCTGAACGGAATTACACCAAATTTGGCAAAAAGGTAGCTCTTGGTTCAGGAAGATCCCTTTTTATTAAATGGTGTAAATCATCCGTTCAGTAGTTGCTGAGAAAATCAAAAGTAAAAAACTTTGTATATCTATGGCCGCGCAGGATCTGCGCACCCTTCAACCACGAGCTTTATGGTAATTGGCTGTCAACACTCCAAACCAGGAAGTGTTGGCAGCCATCTTGTGCCTCGGTAGAACCGAGGCACAAGAAATCAGTGAAACAAATGAGCAAAACACAAAAAGGGGCCAGGGTAGAAACACCCTGACCCCCTAGGCCTGCTTAGGGGGTCAGCAAAATCCGTGCAGGATGCGCAGATCCAGCCGCAAAGAAAAAAAACGAAGTGCGGACTCCCGCGCTTCGTTAATAATTAGCCCCCGGCTGGGCCAAATCCTGGGGGCAATATTTGTATCGGGATGGGGGGCCCAAAGGGTCCCTCCAGCCACAGGGACCGCCACCCCCCCCGGGGCTTTATAAAAATATGTGCGGGGGTTCCCAACCCCCCCAGCCCTGGGGACCGCCATCCCCGGGCTTTAAAGATACATGGATGGGGGCTCAAAGGCCCCCAAGCCACAGGGACTGCCACCCCGGGGCTTTAAGAAAATATTTGCGGGGTCTCACGACCCCCAGAAGCCCCGGGGACTGCCACCCCCCGGGGCTTTCATTTTAAATGTGGGGGGATCCAAGCCCCCAAAGCCCCCCAAGCCCCGGGGACCACCACCCCCGGGGCTTGAATTAATTCATTTGTGTGTAGCGGGGGCCACATGGCCCCCCGCTGCCCCAGAGCCCACCACCCCCCAGGGCTTTTTAAAAAAAAAAAATCCTGTGTGGGGGGCTTGAGCCCCCCCACATGCCCCGGGGACCTCCACCTCCCCAGGGCACTAAGTATTTAAATGTGGGGGTCCGTTAAGAACCCCCAAGCCCCAGGGACCACCACCCCCTGGGGCTTTGTAAATGTTGGGAGGGGGGCTGCATGGCCCCCCTCCTGGAGCTCTTGATGGCCCAGGGGACCGCCACCCCCCAGGGCTGGCTCCTGCAGTGTCCCGGGGTGCCCACTCCCGGGACACTGTAGTTTGCTATGGCAGGGCGGGAGCCTCGCGGCTCCCGCCCTGCCAAACCAAACTGCTTTGGTATTTGGAAGAGAGAGCAGGAAACCTGCCCTCTCTCTCAAATACCAAAGACGATTGCTTCTCCACACGAGGAGCTGCATCTTAGCATCACTGATGACATCTCAAATGACATCACTGATGACATCATCCTTGTGATAGAGTGGCAGACCTCCTCTCACCCTAATATAACCTTTGATACACACACTCAAAAATAGAAACTAACATTTTCAAAACAATGGACATACCAATACCACTTACAAGACACCTATTTAGTAATTCCAAGATCTACACACACATCCACTCATTCACAGTCCTATACAGTCACTCACACATGTACTCACTCATCATATGTACTCATACACCTATACATCCTGTTACACAATGACACTCATCCATAGAGTTACTCACAAACATAGTCACAAATGCAAACAAAGTATCAAACATCCATTAAATTGCATATACAGTTATACACACACCAACACACTTACTGCTACAGAAACTTACACATACTTACTCTCTTAAGCAATCACTTATAGAAACACATCCTAATGTATACAGGAACTCTTTCAATCTCTCAATGTCACATATACTCACTTATATACACCAAAACTCACATATACTAGTTTAAAACATATGTAGTTACCCATAAAATCACTAATGAGACAGTCATTCACTCACTAACACACCCATACACACACTCATCCACCCATACAGTCCTGCACACATGCTGTCTTCAACACATATAAACAGTGAGTCACTCATTCATGTATCTATGCACTACATAAGACCCCCAACAAACCATACAGACACTCAGACACTCATACTGATACTCAAAAAAACAAATAATAACCGATATAGACACTTATATAGCTACTCACCAAACCATGCAGCCACTTATACACAAAGTGAGAGACTGATACAGATATTTATATATTTAAACATTACTTACTAACCCATGTATTCACTAAGATACACTTAATCAGGCAGTTATTCAATCAATTTTTCAAAAAACAACAACATCCTTTTAAGCACTTATATACCCATTTATTCTTCCATCGACCTTGAGATATACATATATAAAACATATTTAATTTTCAGAAAAACACACATTCACTCGATGAGGTTATCAGTGATGTCATCAGTGATGTCATTTGAGATGTCATGAGTGATGTTATGAGTGATGTCACTGACCATGTCATGAGTGATGTAATATGTGACATCATCAGCAGTGCATTGCGGGCGCGCAAGTTATAGTTAGCTGAACTAACTATAACAGGGAAATTTCAATGGTTTTGTACGAGTGAAATGTCCAACTAACTATAACGCCCCTGAAACCTATGGTTTTTTCAGTGAATATATATATAGGGGCCCACTGGAGGGTTTGGAATAAAGACTAAGAAAGCAAAAACGAGATCAGTGCACGTGAGCCACTGGAGGCATGATAATTACCCACTGGAGGGATTCACAGCATTACAACTCCCAGCATGCTGTTGAAACTACTCACCTGTGAGCAGCATGTAGACTATCGATATAAAAAGGGTTGTAATGCGCAAGCGCGCACTGACTGCTTTTTCCCTATGATTAAGAGGCAAGATGCCTCGAAACGCGTCAGGGATTCTTTTGAAATAATTCTGCTTGGAATGCCTTTGGTAAAATAAATGTTCAGTGAACTTATCCTTGTTGGAGTGCGTTTTCTGAAGCACAGGGCAACCTTGGAACATATATATATATATATATATGTATATATATATTCCACCTAATGCCACAAACGCTGCCTAACAACTTGTGGGCAGGTGCCTCCATCGTGACTGCGGCCGTCACGAAAATATTAACCACCAAATTCTCATTATATGGAAATCACAGAGCAATCTGCAGTTCACAGTCGTCACTTAAATATACAAGTATTATATGTAATTGAATAAATGTATATGTAATTTGATATATTGATGCTCTGAATAACTTTCTACTAAGTGACTATCATTCCTGAAATTAAGGCACACTCACTGGGAGATTATGAATGAACTATGCATGTCAAAATGGGGGACTGAGTCAATAGATAGCATTAAGCATAATGCAGTCCGTTTTTTCGATTGAGGCATCCGCTCACAAGTTGTTCGGCAACGTTTGTGGTATTTGATGGAAAATTTTGTGGATGTCTGCCAAAACCACTACTGACCCTCAGTGTATTGTGTTCGTCGACACAAGGTCATCATTACTATAATGAAAGAAAGCAAGTTACCAAACAAAGCACCTACGGATACTTGCCTGTTGTTGGTCAGAGCACGGTAAGGTGATGGACTAAGTCTTCAATGTGCCACATTGGTGAGTGAAATATTGGACATGCAATTGAATATATTGGTGCCCTGAATAATTAATTTCTACTAAGTGACTATCCTTACTGAAATGAGATTTACGAGGATTAAGGCACACTCACTGAGAGATTATGAATGTGCTATGCATGTCAAAATGTCGGACTGAGTAAAAAAATAACATTGAGCATAATGCAGTCCATTTTTTCTTACAGCACTTTTACCTGTCCCATGAAGAGGAGACAGGAGTGTTTTAAATGTGGCGAAATGGTTAATGGGAACACTATGGCATTGAGAAAGGCATAAATGCTCAAAAGCGTCTGCCAAATTCGAGTGAAGACTGTGAACCGCAGAGTGCTCCGGAAATTCCTATAATAGGAAGTTAGGGGTTAATATATACAAATATATATATATATATATATATATATATATATATATATATATATATATATATATATATATATATATATATATATATTTAAACACACAAGGTTTGCCCCTGAGAGAATGGCCACAGGAAAAGAGTCTCTCGTGAGCTGAGGATTACAGCACATGTGCCATTCAGCGTCTCTCACACCATACAGCTCGACGCGTTTCAAACCGAAGTCCTTGTTCACGAGCCACAATGAAAAGAGCAACAACAGCTGCAGGGAACACCACTTTATTTAAATGACAGTCCCGCCCATGTGGGCGTGTCACTCAGGCGCTGTGCCTAATGGTACTTGCAGTGCTCCCTAAAGTATTTATTCAAGTGGGTGCTGTTGCCTGCTGAATTCATTCCATTAAAACACCCCAGTGGGCTGGGGAAACACTGGATGTTACATGGGCTGCTTTTGTAAACTCCAACAGTCCGAGCTTTAATCCCTCTGAGTCGGCATCCAGCAATCCAGACACCGCAGATCCGCACCGCGGCGGGCCACTCTCGCGACCGGGCCGGCCGCATTCAATTAAACACACAAGGCTTGCCCCTGAGAGAATGGCCACAGGAAAAGAGTCTCTCGTGAGCTGAGGATTACAGCACATGTGCCATTCAGCGTCTCTCACACCATACAGCTCGACGCGTTTCAAACCGAAGTCCTTGTTCACGAGCCACAATGAGAAGAGCAACAACAGCTGCAGGGAACACCACTTTATTTAAATGACAGTCCCGCCCATGTGGGCGTGTCACTCAGGCGCTGTGCCTAATGGTACTTGCAGTGCTCCCTAAAGTATTTATCCAAGTGGGTGCTGTTGCCTGCTGAATTCATTCCATTAAAACACCCCAGTGGGCTGGGGAAACACTGGATGTTACATGGGCTGCTTTTGTAAACTCCAACAGTCCGAGCTTTAATCCCTCTGAGTCGGCATCCAGCAATCCAGACACCGCAGATCCGCACCGCGGCGGGCCACTCTCGCGACCGGGCCGGCCGCATTCAATTAAACACACAAGGTTTGCCCCTGAGAGAATGGCCACAGGAAAAGAGTCTCTCGTGAGCTGAGGATTACAGCACATGTGCCATTCAGCGTCTCTCACACCATACAGCTCGACGCGTTTCAAACCGAAGTCCTTGTTCACGAGCCACAATGAAAAGAGCAACAACAGCTGCAGGGAACACCACTTTATTTAAATGACAGTCCCGCCCATGTGGGCGTGTCACTCAGGCGCTGTGCCTAATGGTACTTGCAGTGCTCCCTAAAGTATTTATCCAAGTGGGTGCTGTTGCCTGCTGAATTCATTCCATTAAAACACCCCAGTGGGCTGGGGAAACACTGGATGTTACATGGGCTGCTTTTGTAAACTCCAACAGTCCGAGCTTTAATCCCTCTGAGTCGGCATCCAGCAATCCAGACACCGCAGATCCGCACCGCGGCGGGCCACTCTCGCGACCGGGCCGGCCGCATTCAATTAAACACACAAGGTTTGCCCCTGAGAGAATGGCCACAGGAAAAGAGTCTCTCGTGAGCTGAGGATTACAGCACATGTGCCATTCAGCGTCTCTCACACCATACAGCTCGACGCGTTTCAAACCGAAGTCCTTTTTCACGAGCCACAATGAAAAGAGCAACAACAGCGGCAGGGAACACCACTTTATTTAAATGACAGTCCCGCCCATGTGGGCGTGTCACTCAGGCGCTGTGCCTAATGGTACTTGCAGTGCTCCCTAAAGTATTTATCCAAGTGGGTGCTGTTGCCTGCTGAATTCATTCCATTAAAACACCCCAGTGGGCTGGGGAAACACTGGATGTTACATGGGCTGCTTTTGTAAACTCCAACAGTCCGAGCTTTAATCCCTCTGAGTAGGCATCCAGCAATCCAGACACCGCAGATCCGCACCGCGGCGGGCCACTCTCGCGACCGGGCCGGCCGCATTCAATTAAACACACAAGGTTTGCCCCTGAGAGAATGGCCACAGGAAAAGAGTCTCTCGTGAGCTGAGGATTACAGCACATGTGCCATTCAGCGTCTCTCACACCATACAGCTCGACGCGTTTCAAACCGAAGTCCTTGTTCACGAGCCACAATGAAAAGAGCAACAACAGCTGCAGGGAACACCACTTTATTTAAATGAAAGTCCCGCCCATGTGGGCGTGTCACTCAGGCGCTGTGCCTAATGGTACTTGCAGTGCTCCCTAAAGTATTTATCCAAGTGGGTGCTGTTGCCTGCTGAATTCATTCCATTAAAACACCCCAGTGGGCTGGGGAAACACTGGATGTTACATGGGCTGCTTTTGTAAACTCCAACAGTCCGAGCTTTAATCCCTCTGAGTCGGCATCCAGCAATCCAGACACCGCAGATCCGCACCGCGGCGGGCCACTCTCGCGACCGGGCCGGCCGCATTCAATTAAACACACAAGGTTTGCCCCTGAGAGAATGGCCACAGGAAAAGAGTCTCTTGTGAGCTGAGGATTACAGCACATGTGCCATTCAGCGTCTCTCACACCATACAGCTCGACGTGTTACAAACCGAAGTCCTTGTTCACGAGCCACAATGAAAAGAGCAACAACAGCTGCAGGGAACACCACTTTATTTAAATGACAGTCCCGCCCATGTGGGCGTGTCACTCAGGCGCTGTGCCTAATGGTACTTGCAGTGCTCCCTAAAGTATTTATCCAAGTGGGTGCTGTTGCCTGCTGAATTCATTCCATTAAAACACCCCAGTGGGCTGGGGAAACACTGGATGTTACATGGGCTGCTTTTGTGTGTCTGGATTGCTGGATGCCGACTCAGAGGGATTAAAGCTCGGACTGTTGGAGTTTACAAAAGCAGCCCATGTAACAACCAGTGTTTCCCGAGCCCACTGGGGTGTTTTAATGGAATGAATTCAGCAGGCAACAGCACCCACTTGGACAAATACTTTAGGGAGCACTGCAAGTACCAGTAGGCACAGCGCCTGAGTGACACGCCCACATGGGCGGGACTGTCATTTAAATAAAGTGGTGTTCCCTGCAGCTGTTGTTGCTCTTTTCATTGTGGCTCGTGAACAAGGACTTCGGTTTGAAACGCGTCGAGCTGTATGGTGTGAGAGACGCTGAATGGCACATGTGCTGTAATCCTCAGCTCACGAGAGACTCTTTTCCTGTGGCCATTCTCTCAGGGGCAAACCTTGTGTGTTTAATTGAATGCGGCCGGCCCGGTCGCGAGAGTGGCCTGCCGCGGTGCGCATCTGCGGTGTCTGGATTGCTGGATGCCGACTCAGAGGGATTAAAGCTCGGACTGTTGGAGTTTACAAAAGCAGCCCATGTAACATCCAGTGTTTCCCGAGCCCACTGGGGTGTTTTAATGGAATGAATTCAGCAGGCAACAGCACACACTTGGATAAATACTTTAGGGAGCACTGCAAGTACCAGTAGGCACAGCGCCTGAGTGACACGCCCACATGGGCGGGACTGTCATTTAAATAAAGTGGTGTTCCCTGCAGCTGTTGTTGCTCTTTTCATTGTGGCTCGTGAACAAGGACTTCGGTTTGAAACGCGTCGAGCTGTATGGTGTGAGAGACGCTGAATGGCACATGTGCTGTAATCCTCAGCTCACGAGAGACTCTTTTCCTGTGGCCATTCTCTCAGGGGCAAACCTTGTGTGTTTAATTGAATGCGGCCGGCCCGGTCGCGAGAGTGGCCCGCCGCGGTGCGGATCTGCGGTGTCTGGATTGCTGGATGCCGACTCAGAGGGATTAAAGCTCGGACTGTTGGAGTTTACAAAAGCAGCCCATGTAACATCCAGTGTTTCCCGAGCCCACTGGGGTGTTTTAATGGAATGAATTCAGCAGGCAACAGCACCCACTTGGATAAATACTTTAGGGAGCACTGCAAGTACCAGTAGGCACAGCGCCTGAGTGACACGCCCACATGGGCGGGACTGTCATTTAAATAAAGTGGTGTTCCCTGCAGCTGTTGTTGCTCTTTTCATTGTGGCTCGTGAACAAGGACTTCGGTTTGAAACGCGTCGAGCTGTATGGTGTGAGAGACGCTGAATGGCACATGTGCTGTAATCCTCAGCTCACGAGAGACTCTTTTCCTGTGGCCATTCTCTCAGGGGCAAACCTTGTGTGTTTAATTGAATGCGGCCGGCCCGGTCGCGAGAGTGGCCCGCCGCGGTGCGGATCTGCGGTGTCTGGATTGCTGGATGCCGACTCAGAGGGATTAAAGCTCGGACTGTTGGAGTTTACAAAAGCAGCCCATGTAACATCCAGTGTTTCCCGAGCCCACTGGGGTGTTTTAATGGAATGAATTCAGCAGGCAACAGCACCCACTTGGATAAATACTTTAGGGAGCACTGCAAGTACCAGTAGGCACAGCGCCTGAGTGACACGCCCACATGGGCGGGACTGTCATTGAAATAAAGTGGTGTTCCCTGCAGCTGTTGTTGCTCTTTTCACTGTGGCTCGTGAACAAGGACTTCGGTTTGAAACGCGTCGAGCTGTATGGTGTGAGAGACGCTGAATGGCACATGTGCTGTAATCCTCAGCTCACGAGAGACTCTTTTCCTGTGGCCATTCTCTCAGGGGCAAACCTTGTGTGTTTAATTGAATGCGGCCGGCCCGGTCGCGAGAGTGGCCCGGCGCTGTGCGGATCTGCGGTGTCTGGATTGCTGGATGCCGACTCAGAGGGATTAAAGCTCGGACTGTTGGAGTTTACAAAAGCAGCCCATGTAACATCCAGTGTTTCCCGAGCCCACTGGGGTGTTTTAATGGAATGAATTCAGCAGGCAACAGCACCCACTTGGATAAATACTTTAGGGAGCACTGCAAGTACCAGTAGGCACAGCGCCTGAGTGACACGCCCACATGGGCGGGACTGTCATTTAAATAAAGTGGTGTTCCCTGCAGCTGTTGTTGCTCTTTTCATTGTGGCTCGTGAACAAGGACTTCGGTTTGAAACGCGTCGAGCTGTATGGTGTGAGAGACGCTGAATGGCACATGTGCTGTAATCCTCAGCTCACGAGAGACTCTTTTCCTGTGGCCATTCTCTCAGGGGCAAACCTTGTGTGTTTAATATATATATATATATATATATATATATATATATATATATATATATATATATATATATATATATATATATATATACAGAGAGAGAGAGAGAGAGAGAGAGAGAGAGAGAGAGAGAGAGAAAATAAATAAAAACTTAATTTGCAGTAAAAATGGAAAGCCTGAATTTGTAAATGATTATCCATGCATGTACATATGGGACTTTATCCAGAACTATTTTATATGTCCTGATTTTAGTTCCATATCCGTATCATGTTAAAATCTCTATGCATGTATACCTGTTATGTGTGGTCATATATCTACATATTTATATATTTCCCTTCCACTGCTGAGAAGAAAAAAAGTTACTTATCTCTCTAAAGCCTCATCAAATCACCACTCTATGACTTATCCTATTCTTCTTCTAAAATATCCCTTACCCCATTCTTTGACTCATCCCAAACCACTTTTACTACCACAAACTCCCAAAAAACTCTTCCCTCCTCTATTCATCCTTCAGCCTGTTCATTCAACAGGCTCTCTGACTCATCCTAAACCTCTTTTATTACTATGATAGCCCAAATAATACTTATGAGTTGAGAACAGGTTCAAAGGCTGAGGACAATGGCATGGTACTGCAGTAACCTTATGTACCTGGATATTAGCTGTCCTGCATGGTGAGAACCTACCTTACTAAGCACATAAACTTTAGTCCCAGCTGTTTCAAATGCTGCAATGGGGACTGCCTGCTGGAAGAGTACCAGAGTTCTGCTGTTGCTGCTTACCCCGAATGCCTGCTTTTCTCCAGCTGTGCACCCTAGATTTTCTTAAACACTCTTTGCGTATCCATTCTGAGTGCTTCTTAGAAAACACAAAAATGCCTTTGGTGCAAAGCAAAAGTCCTCGCGACTTAGCTAGGTAGGAAGGGGTGCACATGGCCTTACTAAAAAGGATGCTTGTTACACAGTTGGCTGGCTGGCTGGCTGGCTGTTAGACACTCACTGGGCTCAACAAAATGAAGGTGTAAGAGGACACGTGGTAAGTGGTATACTAAGATATTTGTAGGTCTGTGGACAATGACATCTCAGAGCTTTCAACATACAGTGCACAAACCAGAAGCGTTTGTGCACTCATCTGAGTTACATTTAACACTTTCACGAAGAACTACAGCTAGAAGAGGGAAATCTTCTTGGGGATTATTGTTTTCCACATATTTTCCATTGTCTGGATTATCGCCTCACCTCTCAAAGAACTTTCTCCATCTAAAGATATCTTGTCTCTGCCAGGTTCTACAGCAAAAGGTACATACAAATTACCATCTCCCTGTGAGCGCAGGGAGGTCAGGATGTTATTTGCACTGCGCAAACTAGGCACAGTCTCCAGTCCGTACTGCACTCACTTGGATTGGCCGTGATCCCGAATTGAGGATTATAGTCATCAATTTGAACATTTCAATCCCAGTGAAGCACATTTTGCTCCAAGGTGATGATAGAGAAGAGTAACTTTTTGAACCATAAATATTAACAAATTAGTAATGTTATGATCTTAAATCAGTAAATTCAATCAGAAGTCAATAATCACATGGTTACAGCACAGTCATAAATCAGCCAAGCAAGACAAATAAGCAATATAAGTTTGGTCATTTAAAGGCAAAAGTTAATTACATGAGGATTCGGTTCCCCTTAGGGGAAATATCCTATGCTAATCTGAAGTGGGAGTTAAAGTTGAGGAATTTATAAACAGCAGGTGTCAGTGGGCATAGAATCTCAAATGAAGGATCAAATCAAGGAAAAGTGTACTTGCTCCAAAAAGTAAGTCTATGGACAGAAATTTAAGAAGCCTTGGGTCTCAAGAGAGATAGAGAATGACTACCTACAAAGGTGGACAGGGGTAAGTGTCCTGTCTAACTAACTCAGTTGACACAGTTAAAACAGGAAATTAAGTCAGGTGCATTCTACAGTTTCCCAAGGAGTAAGAATTAATCCAAATCATTGTTTCTGCTGCACTTGGTGTCAACATCCTTCTCACAGATAATGCAATGACAGAACATTCCATCATCGAGGCCTTCATGATATCTCACAAAGGAGTAGTCACCTCCTCTGTCTCCCATCCCGTGCAGGTGCTGAGAATCATAATTCAGATCAATTGACTCACTGCTACCTTCAGACTGTAAGCTGACAAAGAATAACACTTTTAACAAGAGCACATTCACTCTTGTGCCTGAAACAAGAAGAGAGTTATGTGCAGCAAGCAAAGGTACAGCATTTACTTTATTATGGAGTCGAGCACCTATGCCAACTCATGTGAATGTTAAGATGCACATATTCTAACAAAAGTTAATCAAAAACATGATTCATTTAGTTTATAAAATCTAAATATAAAATAACATGTAAAATATTGTGTGCACACAGGCACGGTAAGCATTGACTATGAGAGTTACAGATTAACACATCATTTAGAACAAATAATTGATGATGACACTGCAAGACGAGCCTCTAGAAATACAATATTGAATAGATTCCTACAAAGAATACATTGTTACTCTTATTCTTTACCACATCATTTTAATGTGAAATCACCAAGAACAAGTCAAGCTTGTTCACATTCATTTGCATAATTTGACAAGGTGTTTGTAATCTACGCTATTTTATGATACGTTTTTGAAGGTGACGTCTATCTGTTTCGAATTTAAAAATTGCGTGCGCAGTTCTACCATGAAGTACGGGATTATGGCAAAGAGGAGGTGGGCAGCCCGGGACGCCGCGATAAGGTAGGTGCGCTTTTATTTTACTTTAATTGTACATTTTATTTAAAAATTATTTATTGCAGGGGGTGGGAGGCACGGAGCAGAGCTGCACAGAGTTTTTGGCTAACTCCGTAGAGCTCCGCGTAGAGCAACTCCGCCTGCTTCGCCCAGGGTTACATGATATCTCTTTCTTGTATGTGACTTCTGTTGGTGAAACTCTGTCATCATTTTTGGGTTTCAATTATAACGCATATTAATCTACATACCATAATCATATATAACGTGTGATTGTTCATGTTATCTTGACCCTAGTTTGTAATTCTCACGTTGTTGGTGACCATAGTAAAAGTGTGTTCATGTTAAGCTAGGCACAGTTATTGTAGGCCTCAGTAAGCCAACTCATGTTAGCATAGAAAATGTGCTTTTGGCTGCTGCATGTTATCTCACTCTTTCTCTAGTTTCAGGAGCCAAGCTCCCAGATGTGATAGTTTAAATTGGCTAACTGTTTCAATGTCATTACTGTTATTTTCACTGTAGCTGAATAATTGGTTTCTTCCAACTGCACTGGGGGCAGACTGCTCATAATGTATCATTCTATACGAGATATTTGTGAAGGCTGTGCAACTGTAAACTTATTTTGTTCAAAGCCTGGGAAGAAGGACGATGAAACCTTATCAGCAAATTCCGGATTTTGGTTGCTCCTCACCTCTTGGGCACCATGGGGAGTTGCAATGCTTAACTTATGCAGGTGCTTTCCGGTGCTGAGCACCGGCACTTATTTCTCAGGGCCGGGCCTATTGTAGGGGTGAGCAGAATGAATAATTCATAAACATTCAATATGGGAAATCCAATTTGATGCACGCCAAATGCTTCAAATCTAATCCAGTCTACTTGTTGCGTGGGGCCTGTCTTGTTTTGGGCTCTACTGGTAAGTCTTGCACTTGTTTTTACTTTTTATCAGTCTTGGGAAGGGTTAACGAAACACTAGATGACTGAGGCAGGAGGAGTGCCAGCACCCATGCTTTGCGTGCAGAACACTAACACCTAGACCAGCGAGCTGCTGAGGCCCTGCACTGGAGTTGCCAAGAACTATACAAGTGAAGCAAGAGCGAAATAGCAGACACCCCACTGCCGAGAACCATGCAGACACAGAAGTGTACATGTGCGACAGCAGAGCCAGGCCCTCTAACGACAGGCTGGGCTGGGAGTTCCTGTAGTGCCTCCTAAGCTCTGCTCTCCACTCCCGAAGTTCACAGACACCTGATCTGATTCAGCGCAGATCCCAAACACCGAGGCCAATATTGCCTAGCCAGGGAAACTTATGTAAAGCGCTCCAATAACTTCAGTCGAGATAGCGCTCTATAAAACTGCAGGGGAAAAAACGCAATGCAGGTTTTGAGCATGAATCCCTAATTTCCACCCCCTCCCATCCTCCAAAACATGCCCAGCATTTCTCTGAGAAACTACAGCATGCTTCATAAGAACTGTACGGTCCAGGGTACCATTTCAGGTGTGATGTCTCTTTCAGTGCACAAGTTTGAAGCTGTACTGGCAAATATGTCATTCTCATAGCGCTATATGTTTTGAATGGCAGACTGCGTCAAGAGTGTTGTTTATAAGGTGATATATATTGGTGGTAAATAGACAATGGGAGCGTCCAACAACTGCCACGCCAGTGTGCTGCGTGGAGGGATGGTGTTTTTCCTTCTTGTCGTGCAAGTGTTCGCAGAGGGTCCACACACAGTCTTTCTGTGACTGCTGGGTTGTTCTTTGGCCCGGTGTGGAAGGTGCTCAAGCAGGGCATATACCACACAGGAGAATGCGCTGTACCTACTATTTCAATCAAAACTTTCAAAATCTGTGAAACTTAGTGTAGGCTGCAATTCTTTCAACTTTTGGAAGGGTGCGCTTCAAAAAACCAGGGAAGTAATAGAAAAGATGAAACGCCTCAGATAGGTGGCTTCGGCAGGGAAATCTAGAGATGAGAGGTGGTATTTGCATTAGCCTAAAATAATTCTAGGCACTGTTGAGAAAATAACAGAAAAGTCAGCAATTATCAATTTATATGATGATGGAGAGAGTGCCTGGATGCAGGGTCTGGCGAGTCAGTTGAGTAGTGCATTCGTTACATCATCTGGGTTCGGCCTCATAGCATAAGTTTGAAACCTGGCAAGGCCATGCAGGCTTTCCTCCTCAAGACAATATGAGTATTCTTGAGTTGGAAACACAGGAGTGAACGTACGTTTCACAAAAAACATATTATGAACTGGAAGCAAGCATACAAAACAGTGAGGAACAGAAGTAAAAAAAGGTGATTCTAATGGATGATAGCAGGGGAATAGTGGCCATTATTACAGCAGGTAAAATGCACCAGGGCCCAGATGTGGGAGCGGCCCAGTCTGGCTTGAACCAAGTGATAATATTTCAGAGGGTGTCTGTGCCCAGGATGTGCAGTCCTGCTCTCATCTGTGGTCTTTAATGCTGCAGCTTAATTTAGGAACCTACACAACACTGGTGAAAAAAAGTTGGAAGGCCTTGCCGAGCTCAGCTCTACTGCTCTCCTCCGACAGCCACAGCACAATAAACCCACATAGGTATTCTGCTTTTTTCAGAGCATCAGCGCATCCCCACGTCTCTGCCAGTGCTGCTCTCTCCTAATCTGTAGTTCTCACTGGCTGGGCCACCTCAGCCCTGAACTTGAGCCTTTAACTAACACTTTTATGAGGATTACTAATTGTGATGCCACAAAACATCTTTTGATGGCATTTAACCTTAACACAGTTAGAGAACTGTTATTGTGTGTCTTGGACAGCACAGCTATGCATTGGTGAGACAGACCAAGAATGATACAGCTCTGTCACCCCTCAACTTTACATAATGAATTACTGTATAGGGAATAAAGCAGAGGTGTACTCTTTTAGTGCTCTCCCTCAGTATCTGCTTTTCTTTCTCTCATTCACACCCCACTCCTTCCTTTCTCTCCATTTTTCCTTCACTATCTGCTCTACATCCGTTTTTCCCCTTAATCTACACCTTTTCACCTTCCCCTCTTTCACTTCCACTTTCCTTTCACATGCTGTCTGTTCTTCTTCCCTTGCCTTTCTCCTCTTTCCACTTTTCATTCTCATCATGTTCAACTTCAATGTTGCACTCCCAATCTCTGCTTTCCCCACTTCTCTTCACATTCTTTGTGTACTGTATCTATCTTTGCCTTCAGACCTCTCCTCCTTCCACACCCTCCCTTTTATTTTTTTTCCTTCTAGAGCATATATCTATATCCACTCCAGGAACTGTGTTTGATGTCAGGGTCATAAATTTAAATCTTGGTGTGGTCACTCAAACTTTTTTCTTTCTGAGGTCAATAAAATTAGTGCCATTGAGCTTTGATAACATTTGTATTCGGTGTCAAGGCCCCCTCTGGTGAATATGTGTTTCACAAACATAATTGGTGTGTTAAGGACACAGATATGTATTTTAATATTTTGTTTTTCAATTTCTTTGCAATATTACCCAGCCATTATTCCCTATGTACTTCCGTGACACAGTACCTTTCAAACACGTATCCATTCCCCTGAACTCCTTTCTTTCCTTCGTGCCACCTTTTTCTTTCCTTGTTCTCATCCTCAGCACATCCAGCCATGCCTCCTTTCCTCTTTCCATTCTTGCTTCCTTACACCCTCATTCATTCCCCATCGTCCCTCTCATTGTGTATTTCTTCCCTCTTCCTCCAATCATTCCTAACTTTCTTCTTTGCCTGCTCCTTCCTTCATCCCTTCTTTAATTTCTTATCTTCAACCCTTCCTTCTGCTTTTCTTTATCATTTCCTTTCGTCTTTCTATTCATCCATCGCACATTGTCCACTTCCTTGCTCCCTCATTTCTTCTATCCCTTCATGTCTTCCTTTCACATTATTTTCTTATTTCCTCCATTACTCATTTAAATCCACACTCCAGTACTCACCTTCCTGCCTGCATTTGTTGCCATCTTCTTTAATGTATTCCTTCCTTCAAACTGTCAAATCTTTTAAACAGCACAGTACAAGCACATTCTATTTAGTTTATAAAGCTGTCTCCGTCCCTCAAATGATCCTACAAATGGTACATTTTGAGATTTTTTCTAATTTGAGTTCACATTTAAGTTATTGTCATAGGTTTCTCAAATGTTTAAATATGTAATGTATATTGATTCGTATAGCACACTAATCACCCAAGAGGGTATCCAGACCCTTGGGCAAGTGTGTACGTGAAAGTTCTTCGATATGCTTATGTGAAGAACTAGGTCTTCAGCTTCTTGCGATACTCAATACATGAGGAGGTAGCTCTAATGTGTTTAGGCTTGTGGGTGTGGGTGGGGCCAATAAAGGAAGTGGATGGAGCCACTAGATGTCATGGGTGGAGCCGGGGAAGTGGGTGTGGCCTTTTAAAAATATGAGCACCTGTACTACATATTTTACAAACTAAGCACTGGGGAGTTGTACATCACTGAAGAAACTGTATGATTAACCTTTGCTCCGGGTTCATGAAATTAAACTCATGAGAGAGTCCTTTCTCATTTACCCGATCAAACCTTCAGTTGGTTCTGCTTTTAGAAACTCTACTTGCTACACCAGTCGCTAGGTTTCTCCAACCTTGCTTGAATCTTTAGCTTAGCATTAGGGGATTTGCTTTCAGGAGAAATTGAATTTTACTTGATTTTGTATATGACAAACTTAGAAGAACTTACCTTTGTATTTGCTAGTCTGACACATTATGGGTTAAGCTGAACTACATTTCATAAGGTGGTTATTGACTTATAACTAATTTGAGTGATGTGAGCTTGTAACTTTGCTAATCTGCTAATAAACCTTCATGTTTTGCAAATATTCTAGTCCCTGTGGGGTAAAATATGCTTAACTGTAATTATTCCATCACTGATTTGTAGATGTTAAGCCTCAATTCGAGATAAAGTTCCATCCACTCAAGTGCAGATTCTACTTGAATTTACACCATAGATTTGCACACTGCAAACCCCATCCCCTGCTGCTTCACCGTACGGGGCTAGAACTTGTTTTTGATCAAGATAACTGGCAAAACCAATAATCCTGTTAGTTAGCCTCAAAATAAGTGTACTTTCTTGGTAAATAGTTCTTCACTCACTTTGATCTGAATGTTTTGTTGGCTACTCCTTCTTCCTCCAGATATTTTTCCAATCAATTATTTTACTTGTTAGGATCATTATTTCCTATTCTTATATATTATCCTTCACAATGACCTTATTCCATTCCACTTTGAGTTCATTTCTGAATGTTTTGTTCCATGATTGTATAATATTGTTCCGAAATAAAGTGTAGTAATACTGCATGGTTACAGCTACACTTCATAAAACTGTTAAATATATACACATGCATTAGCGATGCTAATCGGTCTGGCTAATGACTGCAAGAGCCTCTTCATTAGCTGAGGAGCTTCAGCACTCAATACTTCAGCGTATATGTACACTGTCACTCATCATTGGCCTCATACCATCTACCCATTCGAAAATTCACACACTTGAAATTAAGCATACGTAAGACAGTAAATATTGTCTAAATTTAAAACCATTAGTTGTGTGCCAGCATTTACAGTTCAACTTAGCCGGATCGACGTTCTGACATTGATATAAAGGGATTTATTGAAATTGCAGACTTTTAACCTGCAGTGCTATTGCAAGACATGGCTGTGTGCCCTGCCATTCCAGCCTTGTTTCCTCCTATGTAATGCTTTCAGAAACAGCAGGGGATTAAGTGTGGCTCACCAAAGCTGAGGCGAGCAGGTACAGGTTCTCTTAGATCCTAACATGGACATGGCTGAGTCTTCAGTGCCTAATGTGATGGCCCACTTGGCTAGCTAAAAGTTGGAATTTAGCATGTGTTCTGCTTTACATAAAAATTGGGCCAGGCGGCAGGCTAGCGGGACATCCTCACCCTCAAAACATGATTTCACTACTTGCCTACATGTTCGTATCCCCATTTTTTTCAATGCACGTTTTAATATGAGTCTCCGTTCCTTATCTAACCCCCTACATATGCATAATAAATATTGCATATCTTCTTTTAAATCTCGGCATAAACAACAGTTGGTAGTTGTCTTTAAACATGTCCATGGGGGCAAGTGAGGCAGCAATGGAAGGATGCCCAACTGAAAATAAAAGTATTTCTCCTTTATTGCTCTTGTGAAGCCTGCATCTAAGTAGGATTGAGGAGAACCTCTGGAGTAGCCCTGTACGACAAACCAGCCATGTGCCCTTTTCTGTAGTGTAGCTTTGTCTTCCATTAGGGACATCATTTTTACCTTTTTATTTACCAGTTCTTTGAAGCTGTTATGTGACCCAACACTGTCCCAAAGATGTCGTAGGGTCAGATAGGCTATTGAGTCTTGGAGGTAGGCCATTGCCGCACTGCCTTTTTTTGACTTCAGCTCATTCCAGATGTGCACGTTCAAAGTCCCCGATTCCGCTCCCTTGATTTTATGCCAGCATTTGGCGAAAGCACCCTTTCGCACTAGCTGTTGATTCCCTAATCAGAATTCTAATCTTATTTGTGCTGTTGAGGTCTATTTGGGTAGCTTGAATATTATTCTCATTGCCCTAGCTAGCGTGCCATCCAGGATCCCTGCGTCTCGATCTCGTAGGCACTCACTGCCATAGATAATAGAGGGTAGGAGCTTTGCTTGGATCACCTGTAGCATAGATGTGAGGCTTAGGCCGGATGTTTTTTTAGTTTAAGATTTTTTAGTGCAACCGCCGTTCCATTACGTCTTCTTGCTATGGCTTCTTTTTGTTGCAGGAACCTTCTTTACTGTCCATTATTACACCCAGATACTTATACGCTTGGACAGTGTCCAGTGGGTGTCCTCCCAGTTGCCAGTGGTATCTGTGTTTGTTCTTTTTCATGTTTATAACCATCACTTTTGTTTTATCTAGATTTATACGCATTCCGTTGTTGGCCGAACAGCTATGCTTAATATCAATTAGATATTGTGAGCCGATCGGAGTGCGGGTAATTAGTACAATGTCGTCATCCCAAGTCTGACATAAATAAATTAAACAAAGTCGGTGCCAAAACACTACCTTGTTTGAGCCCCTTGGTCATCTGTATCTTTCTAGACAGGCAGTCGCCGGCTCCCAGTTTTTTTTGTACCCACGTGTCAGTGTGGAGTAAAATCAGCTGTGTTAGGAGTCTCAGTGGGATTTTTCTTTTGAATAGCTTATCCCATAGTTTCTTCCTGTCGATGTTGTCAAAGGCAGATGAATAATCAATAAAGCAAACAAAAAGTGGTTGGTTGCCGTTTTTGGCATCGTCTATCAAAAGGGATAAGAGGAGTATGTTTGTTGTTGTTCTGGTAAATTTGATTGATTGCGATTAATGCCCTTTCAGTCACCCAATCCATAAGCTCTTGCAATGGAAGGCCAGCATAGTATTTTGCGTCGTTATCTATTAAGGCAACAAGCCTATAATTTTTTGCTTCATTTTTGCTGCCTTTCTTATGAATTACAGAGATGATTGACCCGTTCCAGGAGTCTGGTATTCTTTCCACTTCTATGATCTGTTTGAATAGTGGTGATAATGCTGCCACCCATTATTCCAGGTCTTTTTTGTACATGATTGGTGGAACGCTGTTGGGACCCGGCCCACCCTCCCACCAGCCTTATGCTATCCTATTCATGATCTGTTTGTTCGTGAAGACCATGAGATCTTCTTCTGTCTGTTTAGATGAATTGGATATGTGACTACTGATTTCTCGCGCTTTGTGTGATATTGAGTTGTTCTGAGTTGAAATGCTGCCAGAGGTAGTTAGCCCAGACTTCTTCTGTCAGATGTGAGTTAATTCCTGATGCCCTTGGGTTCTGTAAGTAGTTCACTGTGCGTCACAATCTTGTGCTATTGTTTGTTTTTGTGTCATGTAAGAGTTTGACCCACAGGTTATCTTCTGTTTCCCTTTTTCATTGCCAGATGAGTTTCTTCTTGGTGATTTTTAGGATCCTTAGTTCCTCTTGGATGGCATAATCTAGGGCCATTTGGCAGAGCCTCCGCACTGCTCTATTTATTTCTCTCTTGAGGAGTCTTAGTCAGGTATTTTGTTCCCTACATTGCATAGTAAAATAGTGTATCATTACTAACCCAAGTAGAACCAACATAATGTTTCTAAACATGGTGGCTTTCTAAAAATGGTAAACCAATGGTACACTATGGACAAAACCATTACAAGATAGCCATGGAATTGTGACAGCACAAGATACAGCTCATTGCAGATTAAATGACCGGCAAGTGAGCAGCCTGTATGGCTACCTAGGAAGGAGAAGAGGGCAATAAATGAAAGGAGGCATTATAAAAATAAAAAAGGAACTCTAAATGCCTGGCCACCACAATCGACAATCAAGCACACTAGTTTTCAGGCAGATGTGTATGTGATGAGGCAATGGCGGAAAAGGGCTAACCCATTGGCCCATGCAGTATACTGTCATTGAGATAAGCGGAATATGAATGAAATTGGAACATACAAAAGAGAGCTGATCCAAAGACCCTCTATGTATGTAGAGTGGTTATGTTTTTTATAACAAGGACCTCACAGACAACCACAACTAGCAGGCACTCATAAGAGGGTCTAGCAAGGATTATTACAGGGCAAATCTTCTATCCTCAGAGTTAGTCAAGGGCAGTAGCCAACACCAAAACCCTTGATTACTACTGTTATTTGGGAAATTCCTTGTAACAACATACTGTTTACAGGCTTGAACACAGTCTACTATCAATCCACACTTAAAAGCAACTATCAGTATAAACAGTCTTCATTTCAAATATGCACAACTTACAATTGGCATGTCAATATACTACTCTTCCTAAAATTACATATCAAGGACTTTCAAAGTGCAAATCTTTTACCTTTAGGGTTTGTCATAAGTGGTAACCAACACCAAAACCCTTGCCGATTATCGCAATCAGTTATTCCCTGTAACAAATTATCTTTCTTCAAGCTTTAACACACATTCAAATGATAAATAAGCCACTCTTAAAGGCTTTTTGTCCCTACAGTGTGCTTTTCACAAATACAGAAGTAAGGCTTACTGTTTGTGTCTTAACTTTTCGAGATAAACAGATCCAGCTGATAGCTTTGATCAATGGCTTGTCACCACAACCAACTCCCATTCGTATTACACTGTTTTCTTTCCCATGAAGCAAAATGTGCAATGCAAGCACTATTTTTGATTGGAATGAACACAATACCTGCTCAATTAAAATCTGTAACCAAGAAAATATACAGTTGGGCGGACCTAAACCCTCTCTCAGTGTTGCTTCTTAAAGCTCTTTTTCTGTTGACCACAAAGATCTGACGACAGCTGTGCTGTAAAAATAAGCAAAACACTTCCAATCGCACACATGCCCATAGAAATAGAGGCAAGCTGAAGAGTGCACTCTAATAAATCTTGGATATTGTCTTAAAAAAATGGTGTCTCACATATTATTGTCTTGAACACTTACCTCAATAGAATGAAAAGGGACTTGGTAACAATGCCCCAGGCATGAGACATAATAAAATCAATGGGGCTGTTGACAGTTGGCAAGAATGAAACTGCTTTTGTATGTAAGGCTCACATTCATACTTGAGATTTCTAGGATGTAAACTTGTCACTGGAAACAAGTAACCTAGAAGAGACTTCCTGACGGTTGTATGACACATGTTTGGCTGTTGGTGATGGAAGAAAAAGTAAGTTTTCTTTAACCATATGGGTTACACAGGCACCTGCAGCCTGATTCATCAATCTCCCGTTTTGCGAGCCCCTAATAGCGATTCATAACGAATCGCTATTAAGGACTTGCAAAACGGGATTCATGTAGGAATTGCAATAAATATTGCGATTCCTACATGTTCCTTATTTGCGATAAACTAATTGCTAATCGCTAATAAGGAATAACTCCCCATGCATTCCTATGGGCCTACAGGCCCATAGGAATGCATGGGGAGTTATTCCTTATTTGCGATTAGCAATTAGCTAATCGCAAATAAGGATGCGATTTCAAGGGTGCAGGGGTGTCCAAAGGACACCCTGTAGCACCCCTGAAATGTAATCTACATTGGTGTTGCGCACACACATGTCCAAAGGACATGTGTGTGTGTAACATGCAACTTAGAAAAATGCATTTAAATGCATTTTTCTAAGTTTTTGCTATTTACCGAGAGGTCTGACCTCTCGGTAAATAGCGGCCCAAAATTGCATTTTCACAATTTTAAAATGCTTCATGAATTGCATTTAAGGAATCTCAAATAGAGATTCCTTAAATTCAATTCTTCGCAAATGTGCGAATTCTTAAATAGCGAATTTTGCATTTGGGATGATGAATCCCAAATGCAAAAATTGCACTCGCAAAAGGCAAGATTCTGAGAATCTTGTCCTTTGCGAGTGCAATTTAGCTTGATGAATCAGGCGGTTAGTTGTCTTATTTTGAGAGGCAACGTATTTAGCATTTGAACAAAGCTTTAATACAAACTGTTGTTATGTGTTTTGCCCATTAGAACAGACAACAGCATCAACCCTTTCTGTGCGTCACCTATCTTTGCAGTACATCACTCTGGTGTTGGGTATTTTGGCATTGTTAAGTATTGCAGAGACTCCAGTATTGGACACTGTGGAGCACATGGATACCCTAAAAGTAATTATGGAAATGTACATTTCCACAAAAAGAGCATTTATTGAAAGTAACAGTAGGGGGATCAACAAAATCTAGGATAAATAACAGGACAAGTCAATTGATAAGATAAAGGCCATACCTTCTGAATGTTTAAAAAATAGCTTTCACATGAGTAATAATGTTCTGTGCTTCACTCACATACCTCCAACAGTGAGTCTCTTCCAAATGATTTCAAACCAATCATATCCAACAAAACCCATTTGTCACAATCACAGAGCAAGTGCAACACACTATGGAACAAAGAGATGATGTCTTTCTGTAAGCGGGATGCTCTGCATGGAAATTCCGCTAGTGTTGGCACACAATTTCATCTTGGATAAAAAATTGGCGATTGTCGCTTGCACACCAAAAAGTACAAATAAATTGTCTGATGGAGTAAAATAAATTGTTACGGAAAGGTGAATCTAACTGAAGTGTGCTACACAGTGTATTGCTTGACCACTTTTTGTGACCAATACATCTAGAAAGGGCAATTCGTTGGTACTGATATTATGTGTGAATTGTATTCTGATGTTTTTGGTGTTAAGTGCTCTGATGTTATTTTCCAATGACTCTGTCGTATGCGACCAGATAAAAAAAAAATTGCCTATATAACAACGATACATCACCAGGTGTTAATTCATCAAAGCCACCAAATCCTTCGACACCCACCAAGGATCAACCATACGACAACTATGGCATTTAGAGTTCTTCATGCGACGTGAACTGAATAAGAGGCTCCACGCCTCGACTCTCATTCAGTATCATAAACACCAAAGAATTCCGAGAGGTCTGAGACTGGCCATCAAACCTTTACTTTTCCGTCTACAATTCAACAAACAATTAATGGACAAAAGGTACGCGTTGTTAAATAAGTTTTCCATTGATTTAATTTTTTATTAATAGTGGAGGAATTGTCTAAAACCATTGGCGAACTTGAAGAGGAAATATACAACATTCAACGTGATCTATCTGACTGTATGGACCCACGGAAGAATGGTCTAAAACACTTGAACAAATCAACACTAAACTGGACAGCCATGGCAATGAGTTACAAGAGCGCAAGTTAAGAAAGTTCAAAAGGGATACTATTCATTATCATCTCAACGAGGTGTACACTTGGGCCGACATGTATTCACAACGCAGACCAGCTAAAAATCCACACACCTCTTCGGAGGAAAGTGTGGTGGCAGGTCATCAATTGTTGCCCACAAGAACACCCCTCAATGCGGATGTATCCGGGGATGGACCATCCACAAACAGACATGGAAGCTGCAAAACTTCCCAACACGGGACCATGAGCCAAACAGAATCTCTTTTAGCCAAAGGTCAGCAACCAAAACAACCACCAGACCAGTCATCCAACAGACCAAACAGAAGCGGGTCAAAACAAGGAGAGGAAAGAGACAAACCCAAAGAAAAGGGATGCCAGAACGTACGTAGTCAGAAAACATTGTCATAAACATTTTCTCCAAAACTCTGTCTCAGAAACAACTGCAAATTCTTAACAAAGGAACTTCCTTTGTACCCACGTACAACAACAATCTCCCTGAAACAGAGATCGCATTTTACAGATTCAAGCGCACCATCAAACGACGCCATTTTTTTAACAATGTGATCCCTTACAGTCGAAATCAAGAACCTCATGAATTTTTGGAATTCAAACCTAAGAGCACTTTCACCACACTGTGATCCCACAAAACCATCAGTATGTTTGAATCATTAGTTCTACAAGATTTGAGAAAACTTGAGTTCAAACCTCTAAAACAGTTCAACCTGACAAAAACTGAAAGAAGCATCTTACATCAACTATCTAAGAACAAGGAACTTACGTTTCAACAGGCCGACAAAGGAGGTGCACTCATAATCATGGACACCAATAACTACCACAACAAAGTACGAGAACATCTGGCAGACAAGTCAACTTACCTCAAAATAGACCGTGATCCTACTAATGATATTGCCCATACCTTGGATAATATACTGGAGCATGCAGTTGCAATGGACTGGATTTCAAACAAAACCAAAAGTTTCCTCACCAAACAATTCCCCAAACGACCACATCTATACATGCCGCCCAAAATACTCAAGACTCCAACAGATCCACCCTTCCGACCCATTGTTTCCAGTGTAGGTTCAGTATTCAAACCTCTTGGTAAATACTAAGCATGGGCGGATTTAGCGAATCTGGCGTACGCGAACTTGCGTATTTACGGATTCGCAATCCGCAAAATCCGCGAACTCTCGCAAATTTGCGGATTTTTGTGTTTTTTTGTGTTCGCAAGGGTTTCTGCCAGTTCGCGAGGTTTGTTTACCAGTTCGCAATTGCGAACTTACTTTTCGGCTCGCAACGGCCGCGACTATGTTGTTTCTACGTCTGGTTCATCATCACAGGTTCACAGCACCCTCTGTTTCACCACTGCCACCCTCTGGTACACCCATGCCACCCTCTGGTACATCCTCACTGCCACCCTCTGGTTGGTTTATCACTGTAGATTATGGGGGTGAAAAAAAGCAAGCACACCTGCCCTGCTTCAACTGCCATGAATTAATTTGGGGTTGATTAATGTGTCACTGATTTTTAAACTTCCAGTCTGGCTGGCACCTGCTTCCTTCCTTATCTGTAATTTGCTTTCTGTTGCAGTGCATTTTTTTTTCACAGGACCTTTGTGGCCTACTTGTAGCTATTCTATGAGCCTGCTGTGAGGGTCAGAGCAGGGTCATAGAATAGTTGCAAATAGGCAACTGAACTCTGGAGGGGCCCCTCAGGAAGCACTAGAGTGAATGGTTACTAATGTTATGATTGAACTTTTGCACCTGCTGATTGCTTTCAGTTTTGCAAAAATCTTTTTTCTGCAATTTCGCGCAATTTGCGGGGCGCGAATCCGTGCGAGATCGTTTTCGGAAGCCGCGAATTCGTGCAAATACACGATTTGTGTTTTGCTGTGAGTGTGTTCGCGTGATTTTTTGCATGTTCGCAAGCCGCTTGTAGCGCAACGTTTGCGAAGTTACCCTAGCAGTCGTACATGGGCGCAGCCATCTTGTTTGCGTGACGTAATTCCGTTTCCGGGCGCTATGTGTAATCTCGCAAAGTGTGCGGCTCGCTCGTACATGTTCGCGTGTGATCGCGAGGAAAATCTCGTGCGAACCTACCCACGCGGTCGTGAACGGGCGCGGCCATCTTGTTTCTCATTCATTGCTATGGTTCTGGGCATGCTCTCTGTATCCTTTCTTAATCTCTGCCATCCTTTGCTTGTTTGAAGTTTATTTTGATCTATTTTACTCATTATCTATCCCTCTATTTTTCTAGCTCTATATTTTTGTGTTTTCTGCTACTTTTTGTTCATTTTAAACTACTTTTTTAAACACTTTTCTTTTCTTCTTCCCTGTTCTATTTCTTATTTCTTATTTTGCTTCCTTTCTGCCCAGACCATGGCAAAGGGAGCCGGGAAGAAGCCCGCAAAGGGGAAGGGTCCCGCACCCCGTGCCCGGCTCCCGTGCAGGCGTTTGAGGGGGGAGACAGTTGTAGCTCGGGAGATTTTTAGTGCGGAGGAGGTGGCCGCACTAGTCTTTCACGTCCAGCGCCGCCTCCCCAAGACCATCATGGGAGGCGGCAGGATCGCTACCGGCTACGGGATCCGGGAGCGCCGGAAGCGGTGGGAGAAGGTCTGCCGGGCCATGTTTGAACACTCTGGGGTCCGGCGCACCTATAACCAGGCCACCCACCGCTGGACGGATCTCATGGACAGGGAACGCGACTTGCTGGACGTGCTCGGCGTAGAGATCCCCCGGCTTGGTGAGTAGTAGTAGCTATTTCTATCTATTTCATCACTACTCTGTTTTATCCCGCTCTGTGTGTTATTATATTGCAAATTTTAGTTTTTTACCAAGAGCAATAATGCTGCCGATTACATTGTAGGTAAATTATATTTCAAAATCTTCTATGCATTTCAGGTGCACTGCTCTCCTTCTCAATAGCCTTGCTACTATGCTTATTTGTTTTCTATTTTGTGTTCATTTCATTGGCCTGAGAAATTATGTATGAGTGTAGTGTAAAGAACTGCGTAATGCTAAACACTAAGGGTCAGATTTTCAATTACCGGCGCATCCCTGCAAAGTAGCAGGGATGCGCCCGTAATTGTGCGCCATGCCACCACCACCCATGGTGCGCTGTATTTACAATGTGGCGCACCATGGGCCCAAAACATCACAGAAGCCTTACGCATCTGTGCCGTAAAGGCGGCGCATTGCTGGAGTTGCGTGCCAACGATGGCGCAGCTCCAGCAATGCTCTGGGGTGCCCTATCTCCCCAATGCTGCATCAAGCCGTACGTCGGCTTCAAGCAGGCCCAGGGTTTGAGTCACGCATCATTGTCCTAACAGTGACTGATTGACATCTTGTAGATTTCCCTCAGCCACTTTTAGGATTCGTTCCTGCGCAGGAACGCCCTCCCTTGCGCCGGAACGCCCCCTGATGGCGCAGGGCTTTACAACGTGATGCATCTCCCATATGCGTCACTTTGTTAATATACGCCGCACCATGGCGCCTCTTTTGTTCTGCCGCTGCGTCACAAAAGTCACGCAACAATGGAGCAAAAGAGCCGCAAGGGGCTTCTAAATCAGCCCCTACAGACTCAAGTCCAGTCCTTCCTTTAGACACATGGCTATAAGAAGAAATAGTGGTGGTGGTCGGTGTATTGATAGTTTGAGTATTCACTGATCTGCAAGCACGATGGACTTTGTCTGTCACTTCGCGTGCTGCGGACTGCTGCCTGCCAGGCCTAGGCAAACCTTTTTAGTAGTTTGTTTAGTGAGTTACATAGGAACTTTCCAAGTCAACGGTCCGCAAATCAATAACGTAGTAGACCACATGAGATCGGTCAATATATCCCGTGGAATAGTTATCTATTTGCTATTTCGCCAAAATATTATTGTTATTGTTCTTTTGAAATGTTTGATTTGGTTGACAAATATCATCCATGTTTTCTGGTCTTTCTTTCTTTCATGTTGTACATCAGCTCCCCCCAGGGGCAAGAGGGCACAGGAGGAGGAGGAGGGTGCTGTTCAGGATGCAGGCCAGGAGCGATCAGGCGAGGGCTCCTTTGCTGGCCCCAGTAAGTTTTAATTTTAATATAGAGTACCTATTTTTTCCTAGCGTTCCTCATTCGATTTTTTCTAAATCGTCTTTGTTCTTCTTGTAGACTTTTGGTTTGGCTAGTAGGACAATCCATTCTACGACTGTTGCAGGGACAAATCTGCACAAACAGAACTATGGACACTAAATAATGCTTGCTTAGCTTATCAATTATAATAGGTGCTGTTAGACTTTCCACATACCTCAGTGATAACAGACTTTGTAGTTGAACCCCCAATCTCCTTACTGACTAGATAGTGTGGCAGAGTCATTTAGCTCCCAAAGTCACCGATGATTGATCCCCAATGATGATTAGATTATCCAACGCAGGACAAGAGTACGGAGTCAGAGTCAAGAAGTGTCAGAGGCACGGACTCATGCTTGCAAAAATTCCACAACCTTTAGCTCATCCACTCTAGTCTGGAGGACCAAAAACCACAGAGTCTATTTAAGTTTAAAAGCTTTATTAAAAGTAAACACATTTCTAAAAATCAACTTTGTCATAAAACTAAACGTTTAACTGAAAATGGAAAAGTGCTTAGTGCTGACGATTAATTTGACACATTTCTTGTGGTCGAGCCGAGCTCTCACCTGGTTTGAACTTGATCCTGCTCGTGTTCTTAGAAGTCAAGCTTCAGTCTGTTAGGAGAAAAAGTGGTGCGTGTTAAAAATAAAAAGCAAGCATTCATCAGTTGTGCCAAAAAGTGCAGCAAGACAACAGCCTTCCCTGGAAAAAGGGACATTTTTACTTTAGAGTAGACAGACACAAATTATTACATTGTATTCTGTTTTTTTCACATTTCTTTATTCCTCCTAGACCAAATATTATATAGTAGTGAGTGGTGTATTCTAACATTCTTAAATGTACTTTGTAGGTGGAACATCTGCTGGCGGGGCCAGCGCGGAGGTGGTGGTATTGGACGAGGGGGACAACTCTGGGGAGGAGGCGGTGCAAGTGCCGGACGTGCCTGTGAGGGTTCACACGGTGGTGGCGGGCAGAGGTAAGCTATATATTCCTTACTTATTGAGATTGAAGACTGCATAGTGTGCTTTCTGCATGGGTGTATTATAAATCAACCAGGTAGTAGCCTCCTCTAAATGTACTTCGACTTAGCTGTGAAGTTTTTGGCGAGAAGAATCCCAATAGGATCTGAAATGAACTTGATGGATGGGATGAACGAAAAGCGAAAGAAGGGTGTAAGTAAGTGTGGAAGGACGAGAAATTTAATGATGACTGGCAAAGGAGAATGATATGTGTTTGCTTGGTCCCCGAGGTGGCTGGGAAGGAAAGAATATGGTATGGTGCATGGCTGGGTGAATGATGAAGCAAGGATGGGTGGAAGGAGAACAGCCTGGGTGGGTGAAACAGAAACTGTATGTGTGCATATACTTTGAATGGATGGATGCCTGGATCATGGTATTATCGGACTCTTAGATAGCATATGTGTATCTAGAGAGAGTAGACGGTCACTGGATGAACTAAGTGTTACTTTGAAGAGCATGTAACACCGCACCCGCACGTCCGTTCCAGTGTAGGAAAGGCAAGGAAAAGAAGTTGTAATTTTGTCCAAATACTACCATGAATAGTAGCAGTAGTTTGTATTGCAACTGCAAGCACAGCATATATCCGGTTATTACGGTGGACACTCCCTACCTCTCTTAATAACTTTAGTTTAGTAGTAGTACGTCATTCATGTGTGGGCACACTGTTCACTCAATAATAAGCAAAGCACCTAAAGTCATCTCATATGTCATCAAATACATCCCATGTGAAGTGATAGATAATCAGATTATTTAGCTTCTTCATTTTCCTTTTCTAGTACTCATTTGCACTGTAGGGTGAAAGCTAAATTAATTAAGCAGTAGCCCTTTTACCAGAGTATTCTCAGTGCCACCCGTAATAGAAAAGTAAGAGCTTCACCACCTGCATGTACTGGACCGGTACAGTAACGCAAGTCTGTCTCACTCATCATGTTGTGCGTCTGTTTTTCTCGGGTGCAAGTTCACTGCGCTGGCATTATGCCGGCTTGCATAAGATAACGTACCAATTTTCCTAAACAAGAGAGAAGAAGAAGAATAACTGGTGTACTGTCATAGTCGACTGTAATGGAAGTCCATAGTGCTCGTAGAATTTGTTCCTTAAACTCCCACTAATGTTAGAGCAAGGATGAAGAAGTGGGAGGTTAGATAGATACTGTCCTCAATAGTTATGTACTGTGCTTTCAATTTGCTACTTGTACTGTGACACAACTTTCTGCTCAATCATTTTGTGTTAATCTTAAGGAGCATTGGTTACAGAGTGACTATGTCTTTCTTTCTTCATATAGTTGCTCCTTCCAAATCAACCAGAAGAGCATCAAGGAGGGAGCTGGCTCAAATGGCCCGGCAACGGAGGCTGGATGCCACTGTCGCCGAATATCGGCGGCTGGTGGCCCTGGAGGAGGAGGAGACGCAGTCTACCGGTACAACATCCACTGGTACAGCTGCATCCTCCTCTGTGCACCCACGGGCTGCCAGCCAGCGCAGTGCTCCAGCGGTACGGAGCCGGGCTACCAAAGCCAACCGCCAAGCAGTAAAAACAGCAGCTGCCCCCCACAGGAGTTGCAAGGCACGCCAGCGCCGCTTATCCCTAAGAGTGTCCTACCTGGAGCAGGAGGTCCATACCTACAAGAACTTGGTGGAGGGCCTCCGCTTCGACCATGCCACCCTCCGCAAGGAGTATGATGCCCTGGCCGCTAAAGTCAACAGCACCCTCCCGTAGTGTAGTGTCCCTTGCCCCTTTTTTAGAGACTTTTGGGGGGTGGGAATTGGGAGTTGGGTTGTGGGACTTTTGAAGGTCAATCGTTGGGGTTAGGGAGGGTCTTGCGGGAGATTATTTTGTTAGGGCTACAAAAATATACTTTTTGAAACTTTATCTGACCATACCTGTTTTTTACTGCTTTTGAGTCTGTTGGGTGGGGGTTTAACAGTAAGTTTGTTTTCCTGAAGAGTCCTAGGACTTTAGTAGTGCTACCGTCAATCTCTCGTCTATTCCTAATACTCCATTATACTACCTCCCACCAAACGCTTATCTTACCTGTAATTTGTGTTTGAAAGTAGGGCTAGGCCCAGGGCTGGCTCCACGGGAAATGGCGATTAAGGTTGGCAATCCTGGGCGGATTAAATGTCCTCATTGCGGTGGTACTAGTGGTGTGACACAGTGGCAGTTGCATGCCTATGGAAAAAAAGAAAATGAAACCTGGTTTGTCCTTACTGTAGCATTACAACGGTACGATAGAGAATATAGCAGGTGACAGTACACTAGAACAGTGCCACACAGAGCCTAACAAATGGTAAAGTATTGAAAGTATAACTAGTACTTGCGTTGAATTTCTTTGACATTGGCTACTACTACAAGAAATAGTACTGAAGCTGAGTAAGTCTAGAATATATCCTCGGATTCCTTCACCAGCCTGTTGCTATGACCTTATCCTCCCCAGCAAGTGTGTGGAATTATTGATGTCATTTAGTCACACATCAAGCAAAACCACACAGCCCGGGGGAAGAGGGTTAGGGTTTGGAAAATGGATGGGAATGGGGGTTTCTTTTTGGGTAGGTTTTGTTGAGAGAAAAAAAAAAAAGCACAGCATGGACAAACAATAATTCAAGATAATGAAATCTTTGGGTAAAAAACTAACCATAAATCTTTTTAAGTGACATAAAGGAAGTGCATGCCCTACTGCATGCATTGTTACTGAAAAGTAAGTAGTACTAGAATGCGAAAGTACAGGGCTGCAGCGTTTTCACTTGCCTATCTCTGCACTCAGAGAAACACTTCTTATTCTTACATTAAATTAGGTTTAAAAATTAGCCGAAGTAAAACCTATAGAATGGCTGTAGGGAATAGGGATCAATTTAGAATCAGAGAGAGATCCAAGAAATGCAGTCACACTCATAGAAGAAAACAATGGATACTGTATCTGTATGTTGTTGTAGTTGTCCTGTTGAATTTGGTAAGTAAGTTGCATGCAGCAAACAATTCCTCTTATAAGCGGCACTCCTCCATTCCAGCTGACGCTTCGTCCATCAATGTTGGTGACCAGAAGACACCCTGTCCACTGCTTGCCTGGCGGATGCTGAATTGCGGCTCGCTAATGTGAAGCCTGACTCCATCCTTTTTTCCCCATTGCACAGACTGAAACCCGGCCTGTAATTATTGAACGAAAAATAGGAAGTGCTATTACAACACCACTGATAAATAAATACAAGGTGTGTACGCTGTGTAGTGCAAAAAGTCACAGTTTGATTTTCCAAATAGACAGTACAAATTTTTTGAAAGTGCGTACTCTGTCTGAGTCACCTTTTGAAGGATAAATAAGTATGGGCAAATTAATTTAGCGGATCTTTCCCCTCAAGCTAGGTGTACTGTAAACTGTGTTTTAGAACAAAATTAGACCTTCCCAGCAGTGCTCCCGCCTCCCACCCAGACCCTTACTAAAGCCAGTCGCAAAAATGTAGAAGACCCCCAATCAGATCTCTAAAAAAGAGGCCTAGCAGAAAACTGGTGACAAAACGTACTTTGAAAGTAAAAGTAGGCCCAAATACCCCCTTATCCACCGTGGATTGTATTTCCAAACCACTTTCAAGCAAGCAAAAGTATCCATAGCCAGCATCGCTCCAAGACTCGAAAGCCCCCCCACCCAAACACATGCAATAGAAATACTGCTAGCCCTAACAAGCCCTAAGTTAAGAATAGTGGCAAAGGCTTTCTTTAACTATGCCAAATCCCCCCTTTCCCACCATACTACTTGTTTTGAGTCTGGTGGCTGGTGGTTTAACAGTAAGTTAGTTTTCCTGAAACTTAAGTCTGTGTCATTTTCTTCCTTTAAGTGTAAATGGCTAAATGTTTTCTACAGTAAGTGCCTCTCACCGAGTAAGTGATCCCCCCTTTCCCACCATGGATTTTCTTCAAATCGATTGCAACAAAAATTACACATTCCCACGAGTGCTCTAAAACCCCAGAACTCAGTTGCAAAATTCAAGAACACCCAAACACAGGCAATCCTGCTGCTAGGGCTAACCCTAACGAACCCTAAGTTACAAAAAGTGCCAAAACCTTTTTCCTCATGGATGTTGTTTAAACCAGTTTTATCCGGTATTAGACCTTCCCAGCATTGGCCCCAGAGCCGTCAACCCAGGCGAAAACAAGTAGAAGACCCCCAAACAGCCAAAAAGCAAAAGTACAAAAATGTGGACTTAGTCACTTTTCTGAAAATTTCCAAAATCACTCAGCGCGCGCTCTGCAGCTAGGCCCTAACTCCCCTCTGCCTCCATGGATTTCCTTCAAACCTCTTGCTATCTAAACTATCCATACCCAGTAGTGCTCCCAGACCCCGAAACCCACCCACAAACACCAGGAAGCCCCCCAAACAGGCCCCTGAAAACGCTACATTGAGCGGAAAGTCAGAAAAGGCAAAACCTTTTTTCCTCATGGACGTTGTTTAAACCAGTTTTATCCGGTATTAGACCTTCCCAGCAATGGCCCCAGAGCCGTCAACCCAGGCGAAAACAAGTAGAAGACCCCCAAACAGCCAAAAAGCAAAAGTACAAAAATGTGGACTTAGTCACTTTTCTGAAAATTTCCAAAATCACTCAGCGCGCGCTCTGCAGCTAGGCCCTAACTCCCCTCTGCCTCCATGGATTTCCTTCAAACCTCTTGCTATCTAAACTATCCATACCCAGTAGTGCTCCCAGACCCCGAAACCCACCCACAAACACCAGGAAGCCCCCCAAACAGGCCCCTGAAAACACTACATTGAGCGAAAAGTCAGAAAAGGCAAAACCTTTTTTCCTCATGGATGTTGTTTAAACCAGTTTTATCCGGTATTAGACCTTCCCAGCAATGGCCCCAGAGCCGTCAACCCAGGCGAAAACAAGTAGAAGACCCCCAAACAGCCAAAAAGCAAAAGTACAGGTGATTAAAGTTTTAATTATATTAACTTGTGCAAAACAAAGAAAGACAGAAACACAGGAATAAAAGTCAATAAGTACGAAAAAGAAAATGTCTGAATTCATTGGCTCATTTTCAGGCCTCGGTGTCAGGGAAGAAGAGTTCATCCTCATACTCTGCGAAATCATCAGGCAGGAGTAGGTCAGTGTCACCTAACACAGAAGAAATTCCCTCATCTAAGTTGCTGTCCTCCTCGTCTTCTTCCATCGTGCGATCTGGTACTTTGAAATCTGGTGGTATGAGGTGCTCATTCATCTAAATCATTGTCAATATCTCCACATTTTTGGGCGAGAGGCGGGTCCGTTTGCAAGTTACAATGCAACCAGCAGCACTGAAAACACGTTCAGAAGACACGCTTGCGAGTGGGCAAGACAAGTAATGTATAGCCAGGTGGGAGATCTCTGGCCACAATTCTTTTTTCCCATGCCAATACGCCAATGGGTCAGCATTAACATAGACCTCTGTTGAGTCATTCAGATAGTCCTGCACCATCGACTCAAAGTTCTCCACGTTTCCTCCACTTTGCTGAATTTTCGCTCGGACCTTTTCAGAACCATAACCAATCTCAGCTAGCCAATCCTCTTCATCACCCGATATTTCTCTGTTGTGTCTGGTGCAGATGATGCGGTTGCCGGTGTCTTTAACGGCTGAGAGGTCACTTCTGCCACAGCCACAGGTGCAGAAGTGGAGTCTCCTGACTGGGGATGGCCTGCTGATGCTGATGTACTGCCTTTTCCTTCAATTTGCTTCCGTTCTCTTTCAAACCTGATGGCTGACCAGGCTACCCAACGTTTGTACTTTGTAGCATCTTCATCACTAAAAGGAAATAATGCAGAGCCTGCCAGCGCCTTTTTGTAGCGTGGATGCAGAATAGTAGCACAAATGTAATGCTGTTCTGAGTGGATCTTTTGAAGACGTTCATCGCCACGTAGACGCTCTAATAATTTCTCCGCCAAAACAAAAGCTTCTTGCTTTTCTTCATCGTTTTGAAACTTTGAAGACACCGCCTTCAGTTTGTGCTCCAGCATGCGCAACAATGGGATAGCTTTTCCCAAATTACAGTCCTCCCTGCTGACTGCACGCGTGAAGAACTCAAAAGGACGAAGCATGTCTGTCAGGCTTTTAACTAGCTCCCATTGCGCCGCATTTAACCTCAGGTCCTCCTTCACAGCTGTACCCATTGTTAACCCCTTCCACGCTCATGACGAGCTGGGCTCGTCATGCAGTAGCCTCCTGCTACGCTGATGACGAGCCCAGCTCGTCATGAATAATGGGGTTCATGGGTTTCCAGCACAGGGGAAAAATCCCCATAGCATTCAAAAGGTTAAGAAATACTGATCGAGTACCGTAAACTGCTCATACAGACGCTCAAGAATGTAGAAGGTTGAGTTCCAACGTGTTGGCACCTCCTGGATGAGTGCTTTCACTGGCATTCGACGTTCATGTAGCAGGCTCCTCAGATGCTTCCGGGCCTTAAAAGAATGGCTGAAATGGTTGCTAATTTTTCGGCAGGTGACCACTAACTGTCATGCTGGACTTTCTTTCTCCAAGAATTTTTTAACAACCAAGTTTATACAGTGCGCTAAACACGGCACTCTGAAATAGTCACCCAGTTCCATGGCCTTAACTACATTGGCGCCATTATCCGTGGAAACATAACCAATGCCGCGTTTTTTTGGAGACAGCCAGTGAAAGACCTTTGTGTTGAACTCATTCAAAATGTTTTCTGCTGTATGACATTTCTCCAAGCCAAACATGGCTAGTGTTGCATGTTTCCGAGCAGCTTTAAAAACTTGGTCCAGGTCAGCACCTGCGTTTAGCTTTGCTTTAACCCCTGAAAAAGAGACCCAGTGTGCAGTGATGCACATGCAATCAGTGCCTGCGCCACTGGTCCACATGTCTGTTGTGAGATGTATAGTGTGAAGAGCACTCTTCTGCAAAGCTGCCCCAATCACCTCCAGCACATCTTCATGTAGTGCTGGAACCACAACTCGGGCAAAATAGTACCGGCTAGGAACCTTCCATTTAGGGCAGAGCGCTGCCACTAATTCGAGAAAACCAACCCCTTCTACAAAAGAAAAAGGTAGAAGATCCAGCGCTAGCATTTTAGCCAGCTTAGTGTTATACAGACGCACCATTGGGTGGTTGCGGTCATATGGCGTGTCTGAAAAAAACATTGTTTTAATGTTGCCCTGGACCATTTTACGGGATGATGATGATGACTTCTTCGACCCAGTTATGCTCGCTGATGAACTTTTTCGCATTGGTGTCTCACTCTGTCCTACACTCTTAGTGTGGCTCCCAGGGGTACTGGGTGTAAGTGAAGTGTGTGACACTTCTTCCTCCTCGTCATCATCAGATGGAACATCAACGTTTTCTCGACTTGCAATTCGGGCTTCCTTGATCTCCTTTAGGTGCGCAAACCATTGGACAGCGTGCTGTCTCTCAAGATGACCTCTCTGGCCTCCAGTCCCATAGTTGGTACCAAGCTTACCACGACTAACTGCAAGCTTACAAATGCTACAAATGGCTATGTTTTCCCTTTTTGTGGAAACACTAAAGAAGTCCCAAACTGCGGACTTGAAATGTCTGTGGGGGCCGGAGGAGGCGATACTGGTGGTGGCCGTGCTGCTAATGCCAGATGAAGTGGAGGATGTGTATTGCTGAACTTTACTATGTTGTGCACTTTCACCACCACTAATTGAGGTCGAGGTTGATGGAGGTCCCTTCTGGCGAGTAAGAAATATGGAAGCGGTACGTTATGGTGTACTAGTTAACATCAATGATTCTGGTGTTCCCATTGCCTCCTCGTCGACTTCATCATCACGCTCAGCAGCTTGTCGGGCTAGGGTCAAAATGTCTGTTTGCTGCATGCCCGCTGGGGCTTCAGTGACGTTAGTGATGATGACTGCGTCGTCGTCGTGAGAGTCTTCAGGAGCAGGAGTATACGCCACTTCTTGTTGAGCGTCATCACACTCCATAACTTTGAGAGTTTCGACGACCTTCCTTTTACGCTTAGCTACCTTTGTCAGATCATGGTGTGCCTCCTCAACCTCACTCTCAGACGGCAGTGGTGCTGGTTCCCAAGTAAGATCCATATCATCAGAAGGAGGTGGGCTTGAAGAAGATGTAGACACCAACACCCTTGATCTTTTCCTTGCTCGGGATGTGGACGACAATGAATGATCATCAGGAGGAGTGGCTTCCTCGAATGATACCTCGGCTTGATTGTCGATTTCCAGATGTGCCCCTACCTCTGGAGGAACAACTATTGTGGCCACTTGTTGTGCCCCTCCATGCACCTCTGCTTGCTCCTCTCCTTGCGCCGCCTCTCCTTCCACATGTACTTGGGCTTGTACTACTTGCACATGTGATTGTTGTTGCGGCTGTGGTTGTTCAACACTCGTCAGATGAGTTACAATAACCTGTGTTGATTCTTGAGGGACATTGCTGCTACTTTCTTGCGATGAGCCAACATCACTGGTCGATGGTGATTGAACAACTATACTGGCTGCCTCTGCAGCACTCAAGGGCTTGGACCTAAGTTGGCGTGGTGGTGGTGGCACTGAGCCCAATGGAGCGGAGGTGCTGCTCCCAGCTTGGTCCCCAGCAGACCCCGCTGCTGCAGCAGGCGTACTTTTTTTTCCCAAAAAATGTGGCGGTCGTCATCACACCAGTCTCCTTGGCAAGTGGCGCCACTTGCTTCTTCTGCTCCTTACTGGCAACTTTATTGCTAGAGGAGCTGCGGGCAACTTTTTTTGGGGCCATCTTCTTCAGATGTCACTCTGAACAGCAGGCCGCAGTTGCACAAGTTGCAGAGTTGTCTGTGGCCACACGTGACGTTGTGCTGCACACACCGCAGCAGGACTTCTTCCTGGCACTGGTGGTTCTCTTGTGCACCTACAAGCAATGGAAGACAGAGGAACATCAGTTATACACCCCAAAAAGTCGAAAAAACACACAAAAATCAGCACAATCCCAGCCCATCCATGGCCTCAATGGTGTTTAAATTCAAGAAGACAACCCACAGAAAGACTAGGCCCATGCACCACTCACTACCCCTGGGCAAAAGGCCCCACCAGCAGCCCCAAAAAAACGTCAAAAAACACAAAATTCAGCACAATCCCAGCCCATCCATGGCCTCAATGGTGTTTAAATCCAAGAAGACACCCCACAGAAAGACTAGGCCCATGCACCACTCACTACCCCTGGGCAAAAGGCCCCACCAGCAGCCCCAAAAAAACGACAAAAAACACAAAATTCAGCACAATCCCAGCCCATCCATGGCCTCAATGGTGTTTAAATTCAAGAAGACACCCCACAGAAAGACTAGGCCCATGCACCACTCACTACCCCTGGGCATAATGGATGAAAGCTAGGCAAAATAAGTGCAGGCCTCAGACACTGCCTCTCTTCAAAATGGCCCCTTGCACCCCAAGCACATGTTGCCTGTACCAGCACTCAAGATGGCCACCACCACCACCCACATGGCCAGTCCAAATCAACAGTAGCACCCCCAAAAAAACGAAAAACACACAAAAATCACCACAATCCAATGCCATCCAGGATGTTTACAATAAAGAGAGTGAGACCCCACAGGCAGACTCAGTCCATGCACCACTCACTACCCCTGGGCAAAAGGCCCCACCAGCAGCCCCAAAAAAACGACAAAAAACACAAAATTCAGCACAATCCCAGCCCATCCATGGCCTCAATGGTGTTTAAATCCAAGAAGACACCCCACAGAAAGACTAGGCCCATGCACCACTCACTACCCCTGGGCAAAAGGCCCCACCAGCAGCCCCAAAAAAACGACAAAAAACACGAAATTTAGCACAATCCCAGCCCATCCATGGCCTCAATGGTGTTTAAATCCAAGAAGACACCCCACAGAAAGACTAGGCCCATGCACCACTCACTACCCCTGGGCATAATGGATGAAAGCTAGGCAAAATAAGTGCAGGCCTCAGACACTGCCTCTCTTCAAAATGGCCCCTTGCACCCCAAGCACATGTTGCCTGTACCAGCACTCAAGATGGCCACCACCACCACCCACATGGCCAGTCCAAATCAACAGTAGCACCCCCAAAAAAACGAAAAACACACAAAAATCACCACAATCCAATGCCATCCAGGATGTTTACATTAAAGAGAGTGAGACCCCACAGGCAGACTCAGTCCATGCACCACCCACTACCCCTGGGCAAAAGGCCCCACCAGCAGCCCCAAAAAAACGACAAAAAAACAAAATTAAGCACAATCCCAGCCCATCCATGGCCTCAATGGTGTTTAAATCCAAGAAGACACCCCACAGAAAGACTAGGCCCATGCATTACCCACTACCCCTGGGCAAAAGGCCCCACCAGCAGCCCCAAAAAAACGACAAAAACCACAAAATTCAGCATAATCCCAGCCCATCCATGGCCTCAATGGTGTTTAAATCCAAGAAGAGACCCCACAGAAAGACTAGGCCCATGCACCACTCACTACCCCTGGGCAAAAGGCCCCACCAGCAGCCCCAAAAAAATGACAAAAAACACAAAATTCAGCACAATCCCAGCCCATCCATGGCCTCAATGGTGTTTAAATTCAAGAAGACACCCCACAGAAAGACTAGGCCCATGCACCACTCACTACCCCTGGGCATAATGGATGAAAGCTAGGCAAAATAAGTGCAGGCCTCAGACACTGCCTCTCTTCAAAATGGTCCCTTGCACCCCAAGCACATGTTGCCTGTACCAGCACTCAAGATGGCCACCACTCCCACCCACATGGCCAGTCCAAATCAACAGTAGCACCCCCAAAAAAACGAAAAACACACAAAAATCACCACAATCCAATGCCATCCAGGATGTTTACATTAAAGAGAGTGAGACCCCACAGGCAGACTCAGTCCATGCACCACCCACTACCCCTGGGCAAAAGGCCCCACCAGCAGCCCCCAAAAAACGACAAAAAACACAAAATTCAGCACAATCCCAGCCCATCCATGGCCTCAATGGTGTTTAAATCCAAGAAGACACCCCACAGAAAGACTAGGCCCATGCACCACTCACTACCCCTGGGCAAAAGGCCCCACCAGCAGCCCCAAAAAAACGACAAAAAACACAAAATTCAGCACAATCCCAGCCCATCCATGGCCTCAATGGTGTTTAAATTCAAGAAGACACCCCACAGAAAGACTAGGCCCATGCACCACTCACTACCCCTGGGCATAATGGATGAAAGCTAGGCAAAATAAGTGCAGGCCTCAGACACTGCCTCTCTTCAAAATGGCCCCTTGCACCCCAAGCACATGTTGCCTGTACCAGCACTCAAGATGGCCACCACCACCACCCACATGGCCAGTCCAAATCAACAGTAGCACCCCGAAAAAAATGAAAAACACACAAAAATCACCACAATCCAATGCCATCCAGGATGTTTACATTAAAGAGAGTGAGACCCCACAGGCAGACTCAGTCCATGCACCACTCACTACCCCTGGGCAAAAGGCCCCAACAGCAGCCCCAAAAAATCGACAAAAAACACAAAATTAAGCACAATCCCAGCCCATCCATGGCCTCAATGATGTTTAAATTCAACAAAACAGTTGTATAATGCACCCATAACCAACCCTGGTCCTACTGGATACTGTGGCTACCCACAATATATTTTATTTAATGTTCTGAAAAAGTTCCAAAATTGTAGTTGCAGCAACTGTAATGCCCCAACAAACTTACTTGTGAAAGTTGATTTCTAATCCAAAAGTGATCCAAAGAAAGTCAAAAAGGCCTCAAATCCAAATATCCAGCAGCACCCACAAAAAGTAATCCTTCCAGGTCAAGGTCCAAATGAAAGTGACCAGCACATGAAGAAAGCACTGGGAGGAGCCTGCTGGACAGGAACAGGAAGTTGGAGACTGTGGGGCACTTCCTTCCTCTCCCCCCCCCCCCAAAAAATGGACTCCTTGCAACAAAAAAGTGCAGGCAAATGTCAACCTGAGGAGTGATTCTGATAAAAATCATCATTTTCTGAAGGTTTATGCTGTTTGCTGGTGGATTTCTTGTGCAGAATTGCAAAATCTCTATTTCGCGAGTGCGAGATTGTTCCTGCCCGCCGCACCTACGTGTTCGCAATTACGAACTCTCGCGATGCGTGCTGTGCAAGGTAAGGTGGCAAGCCGCGATGACGTATTCGCGGGCGCCAACTCCCGCGGGATCCCGCAGCAAGATCCAAAATGGCGCAGCACTCGCAAAATATCGAGAAAAACAACTCGGCAAACTCTGAATGACGGAAAGTGAACGCCGTGCGCCACGCCGCGCGCCGCAATATTGTATCACCATGCAAAAAAATCCGCCGCGTGCGAATTGACGGATTTTCAGCAAATTCGCTAGAGTTCGCGGATTGCGAATTTACCGAAAATCCGCAAATTACGGGAGCGGAACGGATTTTACGCCCATGCTTAGTAAATACATTGATCCAGTTTTACATAATTTTGTCAATACATGGAAAACATACATAAGTGACACTACCGATTTTCTGAACCAGTTACAGAATCTGGATACCGCGAACAGTAAAGATTGGGTGCTCTGCACAATCGATGTTACATCACAGTACACGTCAATTCCTTTACAGGAAGGAAATGAGGCCGTGGAATGGGCTCTATTGGCACAACCGCAGATTGGTGCACATAAAGTTTTTCTGTTGGAGTTATTGTAAATTTTATCTCCAGCACATTTATTTCCGGTGGAAGGACGAATTCTTTCTTCCGATCATGGGTTCATGGGTTCATGGGTTTTGGGGTGCCCAACCTATGCCAATATCTTAATGGCCGCCTTTGAGGAACAACACATTCTTCAAGATATCGAGTGTAATAAACACCTGGTGATGTATCGTCGCCACATCGACAACATTTTTTTTATCTAGTCGCTTACAACAGAGTAATTGGAAAATAACATCAGGGCACTTAACACCAAAAACAGCAGAATACAATTCGCACATAACATCAGTACCAACAAATTGCCCTTTCTAGATGTATTGGCCACAAAAAATGGTCAAGCAATCCACACCAGAGTTTTTGTGAAACCCACAGATCGCAACAACAAAATGCTTTTCCATAGTTTCCACTCTCATCAGCTGATCCAGAATCTACCATTCTCCCAAATGTTACGCATCAAAAAGATTTCCTCTTCCCCAGAAGCATTTGACAACGAAATGAATCCCATTAAAACTAGATTTCTAAATCGTGGTTATCCAGCAGAAAGCATAGTAAAAGCTGAAGCTCCAGTGGCTAACATTCATCGCAACGATCTGCTTACCAGTGAACTAAAAAAAACTACCACTAACCACATTGTCTTCGTCTCCAAATTCTCAACAAGATCCGCAGCCATCAAGAAAATCATTGTCAAACGATGGTAACTATTACAAAAAGAAGTAGATTTGGAAAATTCGTTTAGAGATCAACCTTCATTTGCATACACACGGAGTCTCAACCTCAAAGAATTGCTGTCCTCTAAAAAAGACCTCGTCAGTACTCACAGTTCGGGCATGAAAAAGTGCAATAACGTGATGCAACAAAATCTCGTGACTCACCCAAAAAACGACGAAAAAATAACATTTCACCATACATTGGATTGCAACACCACCAACGTAATTTAATGTATTAAATGCCCGTGCGGACTCCTGTATATTGGAAAAGTCAAAAGAAAAATCAAAATAAGAATAGGTGAGCACAAAAGTATGATACACACGATGAATAGCAACTCCAATCTCGTAGTCCACTGGCTAAAACAACATCACAATATCTCCCAAGTGCGATTTCTGGTGTTATAAAAAGTACAATCCAGAGAAGGCAGGCATCCCAGTCCTTTCTTATCTCAGAGAGAAGTATTGTGTATTAAAAAAAAAGGTAATACCATGGAACCTTTTGGACGTAATGATAAATTGGATCCCAATTGCTTTCCCTAACTTTATTTTCATATCAAGCCCCTTTTTTAACACGCACTTTTTACTCAGTACTGTGTACATTCGCTATCCTTTTGAGCCTCTTATTATGTAGGTGTACATCAAGACACGATTAATCAAAGGTGGATAGGACACTTGTAACCACTACTACCAAGAGAAATATTTGGAAAACCCTCATAAACGTTGTGTATAACGTAAGCGGTATATGTTGTTGGCCGCCCCACACAAACGTTATGGCAGTAGTCATTGGGTTTAACAATTTGTAAATTGCCAGCCTCACCCGAGGCGTTCTCTGGTTTTGTGGCAGTCTCCAGAGAATTTAGAGTTACCCCACTTTGCAAAAAAGGGTTTTGTTAAAAAAGCTTCCAGACGACATAGATACTCTTTATTAGTATCGCTGGACCGCTAGGTTAAAAAAGGTTGGGTATGCTCGCAGGAAGTTAGGTATCCATAGCATATGATTAATAGTTTTGCAAGAACGTCGACATGTTTCTGCTCTGTTGGCCAGGGTGGTCTAAGAGCATTCGTCAGGACAAGAACAACATTTAACACAGATAGAAAAACATATCACTACTTGTGATGTTGGTGGGTAGATTTATAAACTTATTAGTCTTACCCTTCTGTTTGCGGTATATGAGGTCACCTAAAAATTATTAAAGAGAAAGGTGGGGTCACTCCTAGCATTTATCCAATATTCAGGAAATGGTTAATAAACAGAACTAGATACTGTTTTTGTAAAAGCTCAATTGAGACATAAGGAAACAGGTTAATGGGGACATTAATGGCGAGTAATGGGTGGCGACTGGCAAGGAACTAGCGTTTGCATAGTAGGTCTGTAACTTAATGATGATAATAGTACAGTACCTAAATTAATTCATAGACTGTGACATACCTCTAGTTAGGTGAGCTATTAAACCTAACGGAGGAACTAGCGTTTGCTTAGTGAGTCTGTGACTTTAGTGATGACAATAATGCAGTAACCAAATCAATTCATAAACTGTGACATACCTCTAGTTAGGTGAGCTTTCATATAAACCTAACGGAGGTAAAAACAAAAGAAGGTAAAGAAAGAGGATTGGATCTTAATCCATGTTGATGGCAGAGAGACGATCCGAGTTACCTCAGGTGAGGTCTTACCTTAATATTGAAGAATCAAGGTTTCATCAGGAGGAAAGGACATTGTCCCAGGCTATAATGATAGCAGGCTTAAGTTAGTACAGTGCCGTATCTTGGCGAATCACCGCTAGCAAAGGCGGGAAGAAACTCACCCGCTTTCGAAGTGTGCCGCGTCTTGTGCTGACTCTGCCTCCTGGACGCCAGGAGCACGCTTTCAATGGCGTTTTTACAGGGCATTTCATGAAAATAGAAATGGGACTTATAGAAAAGTGAGAACGAGTTAGGACTAAGTAAAAGAACAATGTAAAATTTGTTTTTTACGCTCGAAGTCAATTATAAGTAAACTCCAAAACGATGTGGTAATTATCATGGCGTTATTTATAAAAGTTGAAAAAATGAATTATGACACTGAAATATGGATATCACGTATATTTACAAAACTAAATCTCGTGACTTTCGTACTACAGAAAAAGTAGTTCTTTTTTGGGGTCTATTAGCGTGCAAAGTGGTGCCAGCAAATATCATCATTTAGACCGATCTGATTGGTCTTAAGGCGGTCCACCCAACGCTGTTCCTTTTCATATAATACTTTATCAGCATTGGGTGTTGTGTCTGGTATTCTTTCAATAACTGTCCACTTCAAGTCCTCGATTTTGTGTTTCTGTTCTGTGAAGTGTGTACAAAGCTTGGTGGTATTCTTGTGTAAGCGAATGTTGCTTTTATGTTCCCCTATGCGTAGTTTAACCTTCCTGCAAGTCATACCAATATATTTCTTGTCACAGGGACAGGTGATCATATAGATCACGTGCGAGGTGTTACAATTACTGTGTTGCTTTTGGGTCCAAGTGAATGTTGCAGACAGCTGTAGAGTCTTTGACATTGAGGTGGATGTGCAGGCAGTGCAGGAGCCACATGGGTAATGGCCCGTCACTGGTGTCATGTTGGTATTCCTGATAGGATTGGTTGGATTCATTTGTTTTGGGCAGGTATGTACCAGCATGTCGCGCAGATTCTTTGTTCGACTATTCGCAAAACGAGGTTTTGGCCAGTTGAACTTTCCGGTGTTTACAATGTGCCAATTCTTGCTTATAAGTTTGTTAACCTGATATGATGCAGGTCCAAATGTTGTGACGCAGGTCATGAGGTCCTTGTTCTCCGCTTTTTCAAAAGTGGTCAGGAGGTTTTCTCTGGGTTGATTTGAGGCTCTTTTTTGACATTTCGATATTGTGGATTTTTTATAATGTCTTTGTTGGAGTCTCATGCTGAGAGCTTTAGATTGTATTACGTAATCCTTTTTTTGACTACAGTTCCTTTTGAGCCGTAAGAACTGGCTGTAAGGTAGATTGTCTCTTAATGGTTGCGGGTGATAGCTGTAATAGGACAACAAACTATTTTTTGCCGTAGGTTTTCTGAAAGTTTTTGTCTCAATTCGGTTTTCCGCTGCAAAAATCGTTAGGTCCAGAAAGTCAATGCTCTCTTTATCTGCTGTATACGTGAATCTGAGCCATGGGTCACGTGTGTTCAGCCAATCAACAAAGGTTTTTAGATCTTGGTTATTGCGCCAAATCATAAGGACATCATCAATATAACGTTTCCAGTAGAGAATACTGAAACGTGAGGGTTGGCAGTTGTTAGTACATGATGAGTTTCAAAATTACTCACGTACAAGCCGGCCACCGAAGGGGCAAAGGCACTGCCCATGGAGGTCCCATGGCTCTGTAAGTACAGTTGGTTTTCAAATTCGAAGTAATTCTCTGTAAGTGCCATCCGGCAACATTCCAGGACAAAGTGTCTAGGTGTTTTAAAATCCCAGTTTTCTGAAAAAAGGACATCTTCCAACATTTCTAGTGTCTCTTTTTGTGGAAGGCTGGTATATAATGATTCCACATCCATTCCTACCAGGAGCATACTTGTAGGGTCAAAGGCTTGATCTTTAAGTTGGACCAGCAGATCTCGGGTATCTTGTAAGTAGGCAGGTGTTTTTTTGACAAGTGGTTGGAGGAATTGATCCGCAAATTTCGAGAGAGGTTCCAGCACTGATCCTATACCCGAAACAATTGGTCGACCTGGTGGAGGAGTTCTGTTTTTGTGTGTCTTGGGTAAGGAATAAAAATACGGGGTCTTTGGATGTTCAGTCGTTAGGAATTCAGCCTCTTTTTTGCTTACCCAGCCGTTTGTTACTGCTTCATGGACCATGATTGCCACGGTTGTTTTTAATCTTGATGTTGGGTCCACGGTAATTTTGGTGTAGAATTTTTCATCCGTCAGTAATTCGCGGCATTGGCTTCTGTAACCTTCTTTTTCCAAGATAACTATTCCGCCACCCTTATCCGCGGGTTTTATGACAATATTTTCATTTGTCTGTAGTTCTTCCAAGGCGATCCTTTCTGATCTCGTTAAATTCTGGAAGGGTCTTTTGACATTGGTTGCCATGTTGTCAATTCCAGTTAGGATGGCTTGTTCGAAAGTTAGTATTTCCACTGGCACCATGTTTATTGGCGGGGTAAAACTCGATTTTTTACGAAGACTGGTGTCTCCAAGGTCAGCTGTTGGTGCAGATTCCCAAAAGTGAGCTTTTAATTTCAGGGTGCGGCAGAATTCCGATAACTCACACTTGAGTCGGAACAAGTCGAGGTTAGGAGTAGGGACATAGCCAAGTCCTTTGTTTAGGACATTTTCTTGTTCTTTTGAAAGGACCATCGGACTTAAGTTCACTATCAGTGATTCGTTTTGCTGGTCCCTGGTTTTGTCGAGGTCATACTTCTCGTTTGAACATTCGGCAGTTGGTCTTGCCAAGATATGTTTCTTCTCCTGCCTCTTTGGTTTTGGCCCCTCAATAAAAAAGAATCTTGATTTTGGTTGTTTCCTTGTTGAGGTATGCCCATAAAGTTTTGCATTTGTTGGGGTCCTTGATCGTACGGATTCATCCAGCCTGTGTATGGTTGCATATACGGCTGAAAGTATGGCATTGGGGGGCCCATAAAATGTTGTCTTGGCCATCTATTGCCTCTTCCCTGTGATCTGGACCTATACTGTCCTCTGCCCCGTCGGTGGCCAGAATCCTCGGACCCTGTGTCTGACCCTCCTGAGGAATCCCAGCCTTCAGAGTCATTATCTGTTTTTGAATCTGATGATTTGTAATCTTTTTTGGTATAAGGATGCATTTTCTCATGACTGAATTTTTTAATGTCTTTGCTTAGCTTTTGTAATTTACTTTGCATCAGAAAATCTTCACTCTCTGACATTTCTTTATTTATTTCTTCCAGTCTTTTTTTGAAAACCGCAGGTTGTATTCCTTTCTTTAGTTCCGCTTCACAAGCTTCTATTTGAATTAGAAGTTCATCAGAAAGTCTTTTTGCAGTTTTGACTATTAGCACTAGGTAGTCAAGAGTGCACTTCCACGAGACTGCAGACCAATCACGTCTAAATGCCAGGTCATGTAGAAAAATTTGTGGTGCGTTGGTGATCCACAGCCCTCGCGGTGCTATCTTTGAACGTAAATATTCAGTCATGATTATACCATGTATCGCGACTCTTATCTGCTCCTGTTTCTTTGCTGTTAGATTATCCCAATCATCGGTCTGGGCTAATACTTGTATAAATTCTGGGTTTCGATTTAGTGTTTGAGCCGCTAGAATCTCGCTGATGTCGCTTCCCGAAAAACTCAAGCCATTCATATCTTCCATTTTTTTGTTTCCAAGCGATGTCTTGTTATTCATAAACAAGACAAGGAAAATATTCCCGCAGCTGCACGCTGCTTAATACGAGTTCATCAAGATGAGGGAAGAGGAATAGCTGTCCTATCTGTTCCCCAGAATTAGGCAGGATTAATCAAAGGTGGATAGGACACTTGTAACCACTACTACCAAGAGAAATATTTGGAAAACCCTCATAAACGTTGTGTATAACGTAAGCGGTATATGTTGTTGGCCGCCCCACACAAACGTTATGGCAGTAGTCATTGGGTTTAACAATTTGTAAATTGCCAGCCTCACCCGAGGCGTTCTCTGGTTTTGTGGCAGTCTCCAGAGAATTTAGAGTTACCCCACTTTGCAAAAAAGGGTTTTGTTAAAAAAGCTTCCAGACGACATAGATACTCTTTATTAGTATCGCTGGACCGCTAGGTTAAAAAAGGTTGGGTATGCTCGCAGGAAGTTAGGTATCCATAGCATATGATTAATAGTTTTGCAAGAACGTCGACATGTTTCTGCTCTGTTGGCCAGGGTGGTCTAAGAGCATTCGTCAGGACAAGAACAACATTTAACACAGATAGAAAAACATATCACTACTTGTGATGTTGGTGGGTAGATTTATAAACTTATTAGTCTTACCCTTCTGTTTGCGGTATATGAGGTCACCTAAAAATTATTAAAGAGAAAGGTGGGGTCACTCCTAGCATTTATCCAATATTCAGGAAATGGTTAATAAACAGAACTAGATACTGTTTTTGTAAAAGCTCAATTGAGACATAAGGAAACAGGTTAATGGGGACATTAATGGCGAGTAATGGGTGGCGACTGGCAAGGAACTAGCGTTTGCATAGTAGGTCTGTAACTTAATGATGATAATAGTACAGTACCTAAATTAATTCATAGACTGTGACATACCTCTAGTTAGGTGAGCTATTAAACCTAACGGAGGAACTAGCGTTTGCTTAGTGAGTCTGTGACTTTAGTGATGACAATAATGCAGTAACCAAATCAATTCATAAACTGTGACATACCTCTAGTTAGGTGAGCTTTCATATAAACCTAACGGAGGTAAAAACAAAAGAAGGTAAAGAAAGAGGATTGGATCTTAATCCATGTTGATGGCAGAGAGACGATCCGAGTTACCTCAGGTGAGGTCTTACCTTAATATTGAAGAATCAAGGTTTCATCAGGAGGAAAGGACATTGTCCCAGGCTATAATGATAGCAGGCTTAAGTTAGTACAGTGCCGTATCTTGGCGAATCACCGCTAGCAAAGGCGGGAAGAAACTCACCCGCTTTTGAAGTGTGCCGCGTCTTGTGCTGACTCTGCCTCCTGGACGCCAGGAGCACGCTTTCAATGGCGTTTTTACAGGGCATTTCATGAAAATAGAAATGGGACTTATAGAAAAGTGAGAACGAGTTAGGACTAAGTAAAAGAACAATGTAAAATTTGTTTTTTACGCTCGAAGTCAATTATAAGTAAACTCCAAAACGATGTGGTAATTATCATGGCGTTATTTATAAAAGTTGAAAAAATGAATTATGACACTGAAATATGGACATACATCAAGACACCCCACAGCACCACACATCATTTTAGCATGCACACACCTTTTCATTCATGTTTTAGCTGTATACCTCTTGATATTCATATTGATGTCAATTTGTATTTGCACATATGTATGCTCAAGATTGTACTGTAATGTATTTTCCGATGCATTTTGCTGTCTATGCCACAAGTTGTACCCGCCACCACTGGTGACTTGGTGTTGGGCGTCTATTTCTTGTATAGTTATTGTCAGCAGTCTCTATTCGCTATCCCCCGGGGGGCCTGTTTTAGCCCCCCACTCACCAGCAAGTAGCGCGTCAGCAGCGTGATGGTTTACAGCACCTAACTGTGTGTATAGTCCTGTGTACCGAGGTCTTCTTTTTTTTTCCTTTCTTGTGCACTTATCACACCTTTCTGTTTGTTTTATGTATATGTATCGGGCAGGGTTCATGTAGCTTCAGGCTTTGGTGCACCTACCTAAGATGTCCGCCGTATTTCCCTGTTCATCCAGACTAGCGTCTGCGCCACATGACCCACTCCATGTAAATGCGATGTTCGGTCCGCGAGTTTACGCGGTTGCAGTAGCTGTTTTACCTGTGACCCAGACGCGTGAGGATTGTTGTTTGAACTTCTGGGCAACTTTCAGGATAGTGGACGGTTTTCGGTCAGGTTTCGGTTTTAAGGACAGTGTTCCCATTAGGTATTGTTTCTAAGCCGACTTTACTTTTGTTACAGGTGGTCTGCATTTAGCAGTTTTTGAAACGTGTAAATGGTACCCTTGTTTCCATTGCACTCTTTGTACTTGGGCAACACCACCATATTATCTGGTTTTAATTTTACTCTGCATGTGTCTAGGAGCTCTTGGCCAGTGGTTGTTACCCAGGGTATTGGCATCCCTTTAGATTTCCAGTAAGTGGAATACAACATGATCTTCACAGTAAGATGGAGTACATGCGTTTTCTTTTCCTCGTGCGTTTTCTTCTAGGTATGCACACATGAGGAATACCACCTCACACCTCGGAGGACTCAAGGTGCATTTGATTTCACTATACTTGTTGCTCGTTCATTCCTTTTCGTTTTCTCCATCCTTCAGCTGTACTTTCTGTCACACATTGTATAGCTTCACCACCACACAGGTCTACGGGTCTTTCATTCTTTCTGCTCCAGCTCACTGCGTTGTCGCTGTATTGGATGGCTACAGTTGTTTTTGCATCAATATCATATTGGTATTATACAATTGAAAAATATGCTTGTTGTTTACTTTCAGTGGCCCCTGAGGAAGGGACACAAGGTCCCGAAATGCATTGGGCCGAAGGTCATCAATCGTCGCTCTCTGTTTCAACATTATTATAATGTCATGATTGTGAAACTTTGTTGATGTACCAATTATCATGAAGCAACGATTCTTGTACTTGAAACCATTGATTTATGTTCAAAACTCTTGTCTTTTGAATGCTAATGAAAATATATGGTAATGCCAATTGGAGACCATTGGTTTTTTGTTACATGTTGCTTAAAATCTGGAAAGAAATTTCCTATATATTTGGTATAGTTAGTGTAACTTTTTTCAGCTGTGCACACGGTTATTTCCAGGCTATCCGGCTTGAATTACTTCACACCCACAATTTCATCCACCAGGACAGAAGAAGGAGGAAAGCACAATGCTTAATCCCTTTAATCACAGTGCTTGTCTCTTCCTTCTGCAAGAAGCACTGACGGAGTTCATTGACCTCTTTGGGCATCAATTATGCGGCCCTACCAGCACTTTTGGGCTACCGAAAGGTCACTTTTTTGACATTCCGGTGGCGCAATGTGCCACTGGCATATTTATAAGGCCATGTAAAGCCACGTTACGTGGCTTTTCATGACCTTATAAATATGTGTCCCTTTCACGCAGGAAACTGTGTGAAAGGGGCATTCCATGGGTGTTGCTGGCCGCGTTCCTAGCAACATCCATGGCGTTTTGACACTGCCCCAGATTAACAAGAAATTGTAAGTCTGAGGCAGCACAAAAAACATACGCCGTCCCAGGGGAGGTGTATTGGAGGCATAACGGAATATCTTTATTTCTCCTTGTTTTTCTGCATTCTGCAGTGCACATAGAAAGAGACAAAAGCCTTCCTGCACAAAAATAATCATCCCCGCAACGCAGAGACCCTTGGACCATGGTTGGCGCATGGCAGCCCATTGTGGGCCGGCGCAGGGTAAAAGGACTGGAATGCACCGTCTAAGAAATACGCCGCAGTCCTGCCCTTTTCTTTTGCCATAGGGCAGTGCAGCAGCAAGGCCTGCTGCACTGCCCTACAGCAAACAAAACCATAAATGAGGCTCTTAGAAAGTATACAGAAGGGATGCCTAACAAGGAATTTCATCAGGACATATTTCACACAATAAAAAACACATACAGTCCAAAAAACAGAACATGAGAGGTCATGTATTATGCAACAGTTTCCTACCAGAGAGTCACAAAAACAAATTAGCATTTCATTATCAAGTCTGCCACCCCCCACTTTGCTTCCTGCAACCAGGTTCCATGACAAAATATCGTGGAAAACAATATTGACTCATCAAAAGCCAGGCAACATAATATTGACTACAAAAATATCAACATCCTAAGCTTAACCAAAAATAACACCAAACTCGCTGACAATGTTAAACATTTTAAAGAATATTTAAATAAACATTTTATCACAATAATTCATTTTTAAATTCTGCAACTTTCAGACAAATTGATGCAAAAGCCACATATTTCACATTGCACAAAGGCAAACAATTTTGTTTGCACATGAGATCCATATACAGTCAGGGAAGCACAAGCACAGAGGAAGTGAATTGGAAATGTGCTAAATATTATGCAAATGCTAGTTATCGGCAGGCTACAATGAAAAACAATATTGTTTTAATGTTAGAGAACACAACACCCCCCCCCTCACCCTCCTGCCAAGCACTAATTCCTAAGACTTCACCACTAACATTTTGAAAGACCAGGCATCATTTATATCTTGGCAGACAGCCCGCCTTCCCCCAATGAGAATGGAGTAAATGCCTCCATCTCAATGATGGAGGCACCATCCACCAAATTTACAAATGACCCCCAAGCAGGTGGTCATTAAAAAACATTGGCAGGAACAACTGTCATCACCATTCCTGTCAATGCTTTTTCCTGTTTGGTGCAGGGCTTTGTCAGCATGACCAAACCCTGCATCAAACAGTATTCTTTTTTTATTTGCAAAATGAAAATCGCAAAATTTAATTTTCTTTTTGAAAATAAAAAAACTAATGCTCCATAGACGTCACTTGGGGGTAGTCAGCGTCGGCAGCTGCAGCCTCTAGCTTGATCCCTGCTACTCCTGGCATTTCCTTTGCGACCCCTGGCCTCAGAAGTGGACAACATTTGCCTCCTCTCAGACCAGAAGTCGTCAATTAAGTGCCAGGAGTAGTAGAGAGCAAGCTAGAGGTCGCAGCTGCGACCCCAGATTACTCCAAAATGATATCCATGTAATGCTCCCCTCACCATGGGAGTCATCTTACATGGCGGGAAGAATTATTTTGTTTGTTACTGTTTCTCACCCGCAGAAATCGCCTGGGGGTGATGGACAGTAAAAGAAATGGCTACATGTCCGCCCATCCTGATTGGGTGGGTGGACATGTAGATATTAATCCTACGGCCTGTGGACGTTGTAAAGGTGTGGCTCTGGCAATGACAGAGTAGTCACAGATGTAGCCAAACTGAAGGTGTGCCTTTATTTAAATTAGGAGGGTAGACCTTCTTTTTGGAGGTATGTACACTCGTCATGGTTGTGAAGAAGTATACATATCGCCAACATATAAATGAAGCCCATTGTCACCAAAGTACATGAGCACATTGCATGTCACCTACCAGCAACTCCTACTTGAAAATGACTAATATCATGTACTGAAAAAGGCATAAGTCAATCTCCTGCTGCCCCTAGAAGATACTAAGACATACAGATTCAAGAGCAGATAATCACTACACATCACTACACATTCATTAATTATTTACTTAAAAATTTTAAAAAGCGCTAACTATACCCAAAGGTATTAGAGCGCTTTACAATAGAGATATGTTCACCTCAAAGATAAATCTATACAGAGCATCTTAGTAGTGCTAAAGTGTACAGAGTCATACAGCCAACAAAACAAATTCGAAAAATAGGAGGGGTGAAGGCAAAATGTTTGGGGATCACCCTGCAGAAAGGGTCAAATACAACAGCATGGAACTGCAGTCCGCTCAGAAAGCCACGAGTCATTGGACCAAGCACTTGCAGAATTACCAAAGTAAGTCACCTATATTTTGCTCGAGTTACAGTCCATCCATCGGGCAATAGTTTTGGGGCAGTGCTGGAAATTGTTATATTATAATAATAATCTTCTAAAGCAAAACTAGCACATGTACATAGATTTGTACCCAGTGCACACAGTCTTCTATGTTAAGTAGAAATTGTCAGGGTGAGACAAATCTATCTAATAACTCAAGGCTGCTGACAATACTTAGTATTGCTGGAAACTTTTTCTGCAGTACCAAAAACGTGTGTTGAAAATACTGGACACAAATCATCACCTTTCACCTACACATAAAGTTACTCTTCAATACAAAGATTTATTTTATATTTTAAGTTTTATTTAGCACTAGCTAGACACGAAGGTATCAGAGCGCTGTAAAACTGAAAAATATTATTATTATTATTTTTAGTTTTATATAGCGCTAGCTAGACCCTAAGGTATCAGAGTGCTTTACATGTTATGTGATAATGTTTAAAAGAGGTACATGAGGGGATTCATAAGAGCCATAGTTGAAGAATTCAGCATTAAGTGGCTACAAAGTCACACAAGTACAACACAAGGATGCACGAGAAATGGCATCAGGGACAGAATAGGAGATGGAAAGAGGAATGCGCCCGCCCCGAAGGATCCAGTCAAAGAGGGAAATGTAGACCAGCTTGTGCATGTGTTGAAGTAGATCCTATACGACAACCACAATAATGACAGAAGAATCATTATATTTACTATTGCAAATAATCTCTTAAAACTAAGCTAATATGGAAAGTGGATTATGGACTGAACTTTTAAAATGTGCCCTCCACCATTTACACAGATTAACACCATACATGGTGAACATTACAACACTAACATGCCCCTCATTTATGCACAGCTGCTAACAAACAATATACAACTTACCATGAACTTTTAAACCATATCAAAATAAAAACTAATAACTATTCCAATACAATATTTTACTAGACTTGGAGCAGGGAATGATACAAACGATACTTAAATCATACCCACACAGCATACAAGGCTGCTATAAACACTTCAATGAAAGCATTTGAAAACATCTTCAAGATTCTGCACTAATTCTAGAATATGTAGCCAGCAGACAATTTGCCTTTGAAATTAAAAAGTGAGTAGCTCTGGCATGTGTACCTGTAACAGATGTAGCTAACGACTACACCATTCTAAAAGAATCCAGATTTTATCAGAGAGATCAACAAAAGCTAACTCTATGTTTGAAGACACTTGGGGGCTCATTAGGATGGCGGACGGAAGGGTGACCGCCGTCCTGGAGTAGGCGGAAAAAGCCTTTTTTCCGTCCGCCTGCCGCTGACACTCCGTCCGCCATATTAGGATGGGAAACACTGTCAAATTTCTGTACGCGTCGGAAGAGCACGCACCGCCGCGGAAGTACACCCGACCCCGCAGCGGACGCACCCAATCCAGACACACCGCCGTACGGAATGACGTCTCCGACCGTCCTCCAAATCACGATGGCGGAAAACACACATAAATTCGCTGCGGAAAAACAATCTGCCTGAACACGGCGGAATCACCACAGCGGAGATACACACCACAAGCAGATCGCCGTCATGGACTCAGCGCTGCACGCATTTCCGATACTCTTCGTGCTCCACCACTAGCAAGTCATGGACCATCATCGACGACGACGCAGGTACGCCAACTCACCAATTGCTGACGGAAGGGGAGTACCTGGCAGGGCTGTGACGTTGGAAGGGGGAGTGTCATGTCACAGGAAATACATTGACGATCGCACCAAAACATACACAATTGAAGTACACAACCAGGAATGACAACGACAAACAACAAAACATGATTTATTAGCTTTATTCAACATAATAGGTGTATAATATCAGATTATTCAAGAGCATGGGCACTGGGTACAACAGATCATGTACATCACTGGCAGCACATGAGAGGGCAGAATGCAGTATTAGAACAGCAACAGGGCCTTCTGGACAACAGATCAGGTACCTCAGAGGCAGTAAATGAGAGGGGCTAAGTGCATCAACAGTCCATTGCACAGAACAGCTACATCATTGGCAGCACATGAGAGGGGGTAAGTGCATCAACAGTCCATTGCACAGAACAGCCACATCAGAGGCAGCATATGAGAGGGCACAATGCAGTATCAGAAAAGCAACAGGGCAGTGTTTACAACAGAGCAGGTACATCAGAGGCAGCACGTGAGAGGGGCTAAGTGCATCAACAGTCCATTGCACAGAACAGCTACATCATTGGCAGCACATGAGAGGGGCTAAGTGCATCAACAGTCCATTGCACAGAACAGCTACATCAGAAGCAGCATATGAGAGGGCAGAATGCAGTATCAGAACAGCAACAGGGCAGTGTTTACAACAGAGCAGGTACATCAGAGGCAGAACGTGAGAGGGGCGAAGTGCATCAACAGTCCATTGCACAGAACAGCTACATCATTGGCAGCACATGAGAGGGGGTAAGTGCATCAACAGTCCATTGCACAGAACAGCTACATCATTGGCAGCACATGAGAGGGTGTAAGTGCATCAACAGTCCATTGCACAGAACAGCTACATCAGAGGCAGCATATGAGAGGGCACAATGCAGTGTCAGAACAGCAACAGGGCAGTGTTTACAACAGAGCAGGTACACCAGAGGCAGCACATGAGAGGGCACAATGCAGTATCAGAACAGCAATAGGGCAGTGTTTACAACACAGCAGGAACATCAGAGGCAGCACATGAGAGGGCACAATGCAGTATCAGAACAGCAACAGGGCAGTGTTTACAACAGAGCAGGTACATCAGAGGCAGCACATGAGAGGGCACAATGCAGTATCAGAACAGCAACAGTGCAGTGTTTACAACAGAGCAGGTACATCCGAGGCAGCACATGAAAGGGCACAATGCAGTATCAGAACAGCAACAGGGCAGTGTTTACAACACAGCAGGAACATCAGAGGCAGCACATGAGAGGGCACAATGCAGTATCAGAACAGCAACAGGGCAGTGTTTACAACACAGCAGGAACATCAGAGGCAACCCAAGTACATGTGTCAAGCAACCCGTGACAAGGACAATAATAATATCTAGGTGGTTACATTCGTCAATCTACACACAAAGTTAAATGACATGTGAGTGATGGCAACTAAACCTCACACCACAGAATCTGGTGGACTGCTTGAACTACTCGCCTCGGACACACCGCCAGCACCAGCGACAGGAGTGTGAGACACAGCCACCGACCTACTGACTGACACATGAGCCATAGACCCAGACACACCGCCAGCACCAGAAACATGAGTGTGAGACACAGCCACCGATCTACTGACTGACACATGAGCCATAGACCCAGACACACCGCCAGCACCAGCAACCGGAGTGTGAGACACAGCCACCGATCTACTGACTGACACATGAGCCATAGACCCAGACACACTGCCAGCACCAGCAACTGGAGTGTGAGACACAGCCACCGATCTACTGACTGACACATGAGCCATAGACCCAGACACACCGCCAGCACCAGCAACAGGAGTGTGAGACACAGCCACAGCTGTAGTGACTGACACATGAGCCCTAGACCCAGACACACTGCCAGGACATGTCCCTGTACACTGACCAACAAATACCATGCCTGTATCTGACACATGAGAGTGGCGGACACACACAGTGCCAGTACCTGCAACAGGAGAGGGCACAACTGACACAGTGCTACTACATGATGCATGACAGCGAACAATAGACACAGTGCCACTATCTGACACATGAGAGTGAACTGCAGATGAGCCACTAGGACCACTGAAATGATGAGCCACAGGGCTGTATGGGCCAGGAGGCAGGGTGGCTCTGGGAGCTGGGGACAGCTGTACTGGAGCGACATTGGGATGGTCAGGTCTCACTGGTGTGTGTCTCCGTTTCTTAGTGAAACGTAGGGGCACCCCGGACATGACTGGACTGGTAAGTGGAGTGGCATCATCAGACATCAAAGGTGTATCATGTGCTTGTGGTGGTCTGCTCTCTGGGGACGTGCTGGACCCTGCCTGCTGTTTGCTGTGGGCCTGCCTTCTGCCCTCTGCATCATGTGTAATGGGGGATGCAACAACAGTGTACCCCTTCCTCTGCTTCTGCGGGGCGTGGATGGGAGTAGAGGTATGGGGGGACTCCACTGCTGACACATGTGTTGTACGTTCCTTAAACATCATCCTCAGTGCAGCCAGGGGTGATATATGCCTGCCCTTGATGGTGCTCGTGTCCATGGGAGAACCCTTGCCCATGGGATGTAGCTTGGACGTAGGAGGTGTCCTGTCCCTGGAATGTCCCTGATCCCTTGCCGGTGCCCTGTCCCTGGGTGCAGACTTGTCCATTGTAGTGTCTCTCTCCTTTGAAGCTACCTTGCCCTTGGGAGTGTCCCTGCTCTTGGGAGGTACCCTTTCCTTGATACTGTCCTTGTCCTTGGGAGTGTCCCTGCTCTTGGGAGGTGCCCTTTCCTTGGTACTGTCCTTGTCCTTGGGAGTGTTCCTGCTCTTGGGAGGTGCCCTTTCCTTGGTACTGTCCTTGTCCTTGGGAGTGTCCCTGCTCTTGGGAGGTGCCCTTTCCTTGGTACTGTCCTTGTCCTTGAGAGTGTCCCTGCTCTTGGGAGGTGCCCTTTCCTTGGTACTGTCCTTGTCCTTGGGAGTGTCCCTGCTCTTGGGAGGTGACCTTGGCTTGGGAGTCCCTTTTGTGGGGGATGCCTGTGTAGCATGTGAATCCATTTCCACCAACACCCCTTGATGATCCTGTGTGTCAACTCCAGTGTTGCTCACGTCGTCTTCGGAGAAAGATATCACAGTCATAGGGGATGGTGTCTGTGCCCTCCGTGCCCTGCCTTGCTGCCTGTGGCTGCTCCTAGTGTAATAACCTGAATAAGAGGCCTGGTCTGATGACTCACTCTCCCCTGTAACATCAAGTGGTGTGGATGGTGGTACAGAAGTAGCACCCTGTCTATACGACTGTACAATGGCTGAGGACACAGTGTTTGCCAATGACTGAACTGTTCTGTGGAGACCAGCAACATCGACATGCATCCCCTCCATGAATGCCACCACCTGCCCCAACTTCCTATCGTGGTCTTGGAATGCATTGATCATGTTGGTCTGCCCTACACACAGCTGTCGCAGCAGATCAACAGCCTCTGCACAAAGTGCACTTTGTGTCACAGGTGCAGGGGCAGCGGTTCCTGCACCGAAGGCAACTCTGCTCCCCCTCCTCTGGCGAGCACGAGCAGTACATGTTGCAGTGGGTGGCAGTGTGGGCCCTGTGTGCTGTGTCCCGACATAAGGTGTCGATTGCCCACTCCCTGTCTGTGACAACAGTGCTGACTCACCAACACTTTCTGAGGATGAGGGCGATGGTGTCTCCACATGTTCTGTCCCCCTCTCCGTGGCTGCCCTCTTCAGTGTCAGTCTGCATGTGTGTCATCTCGGATCCGGATGCATTGCCACCACTCATCTCCGTCGTCTGTGTCTCAGTGCCCTCGGCCAAAGCTGGAAGAGAGAGGGAAGAGATGTGAACCTAAGTGACACACTCACGTACTGAAGGTTTCAAAGTCACACCGTTCCGTACAGTCGATTGACATGTAGCACCCATCCTGTACACGACCCACCCCTACCACACATCCACACATCATAGATCCGTGGGTGTATGTGAAACCTGTACATCATACAAACAGGGCAAGTGCATGCAGACCACCACACATGTCATGCCATGGGACACCAGACCTCAACGGCATGTCCTGGAACCCTCAAATACAAATCAACTGGCATGTCCACCTGGCGGACATGGGTGCTACCGCTCACTCCGCTAATGCCACCAACATGCAATATATGCTAAAGATACGCACCACAGATGTCACTACTGTGTCTGAGCACGGATACATGCATTCACTCACAAGTTACAGACACATACAGTCTGCTTACCGCTAGTTTGCTGTTGATCCCCTCTCAGCCGGGCGGACAGGTCAGGATCCGTCACAGCAATTATGCGGTGCATTAGAGGTGTCATGGTGCGTCGTTCAAGGCGGCCTGTTCTCGGAATGATCCCCAGTGTCATCTCCGCAACATTCTTGCTGAGCCTGGATATGTCGTCCCAGCGCTTGTGGCAGTGTGTGTGTCGTCTATTGCACACCCCCACTGCCCGTACATCACGTGCTATGGTCTTCCACACAGCCTTGCGAAGGTTCAGCTTCACCTACCAGAATGGGAGACAAGAAGGGAACGTCAGTGGACTGTTTGACAATTATATACATTGCATAAACACGTATCTTCATGCAGCCATGCGCAGTACAACACATGTGAAGGTCCCACAGCACACCACCAAGCTTGCAGAAGCAAGGAGTCAGTGACCACCTCATGCCCACCAACATGTTACACACTTCACTTACCACCTGTCCGGGGGCACCGTAGAGCCGTTCATAGTGGCTGAGCACACCGTCCACAAGGACATCCAGCTCCGCTGCGGTGAAGGGACGAGACCGGGTCTCTCGCACTCCCTGCATGGCAAGGTTCACGACTGTGGCAGTACAGCAGTAGTTGTTGGATAGCTCAGGAGCAGCAGGTCGAGGTGACGGTCGCAGGCAGCAGTTGTTGGATAGCTCAGGAGCAGCAGGTCGAGGTGACGGTCGCAGGCAGCAGTTGTTGGATAGCTCAGGAGCAGCAGGTCGAGGTGACGGTCGCAGGCAGCAGTTGTTGGATAGCTCAGGTGCAGCAGGTCGAGGTGACGGTCGCAGGCAGCAGTGGCTGGAAGCAGTGAATGTGTGCAGGAGATCTTCACACATATATAGGGCCATGAGCTCATTCCAGTGGCACACGTCTGCAGCAATTGGTTTTCCCTGGATGCTTCATTCAAAAAGAGCCAATGACTCACATTGTTGTGGCGGAGCACGTCTTCCGCAATTTTTGAATGCGCTTACGCGCAACGCGTAACCTGTTCCCATTGGCTACATATTCACGGACCGTTACGTTCACACACCTGCAACCGCATGTGCACGCTACCGCGACGGTGCATCATTTGAAATCAATCACTCACTGGCGCCGCTATGGCGGTGCACGCCTTCTGCGGTGGCGGTGCAGGCAAACACATACATTTGATGATGCAATCTGAAATGGCAATTGAAACAACCCTTTACAGTGTTATTGCCTCACCCACTGACTGTCCAGGCCGGTCACCCACCGCCAGTCCAGGCCGGTCACCCACCGCCAGTCCGGGCCGTTCACCCACCGCCAGTCCAGGCCGGTCACCCACCGCCAGTCCAGGCCGGTCACCCACCGCCAGTCCAGGCAGGTCACCCACCGCCAGTCCAGGCACCACCCAGTCCTGGCAGTGGGTGACCGGTCTGGACTGGCGGTGGGTGACCGCCCAGTCCTGGCGGTGGGTGAACGGCCTGGACTGGCGGTGGGTGACCGGCCTGGACTGGCGGTGGGTGACCGGCCTGGACTGGCAGTGGGTGACCGGCCTGGACTGGCGGTGGGTGACCGGCCTGGACTGGCAGTGGGTGACCGGCCTGGACTGGCGGTGGGTGACCGGCCTGAACTGGCGGTGTGTGACCGGCCTGGACTGGCGGTGGGTGACCGGCCTGGACTGGCGGTGGGTGACCGGCCTGGACTGGCAGTGCGTGACCGACCTGGACTGGCGGTGGGTGACCGGCCTGGACTGGCGGTAAGTGACCGGCCTGGACTGGCGCTGGGTGACCGGCCTGGACTGGCGGTGGGTGAGGCAATAACACTGTAAGGGGTTGTTTCAACTGCCATTTCAGATTGCATCATCAAATGTATGTGTTTGCCTGCACCGCCACCGCGGAAGGCGTGCACCGCCATAGCGGTGCCAGTGAGTGATAGATTTCAAATGATGCACCGCCGCGGTAGGGCGCACATGCATTTAGCGGGGTGCAACCGGGATGGTCATTGACCATACAGCATATGTCATGCATATTTGCTGTGTAATTGGTCAACTCCTGTGTTGGTGGAAGGCGTCCCCAGATGGCGTATGTACACACACTGCATGTCTCCGCACACATGTAATCTTCTTAGTTGTACGAGTGTGTCAGGGCATGTCCGGAATGCTGTACGATTTTTGATGTGTAGTCTATGGACCATGTCCACGTGCGACATTCATGTCCATTTTTTGCATATGTGCTCAGACTGTAGACCTTGCCAGTGGTTAACAAAGGCTAGTGTTGTGGGCCAAAGTAGCGTCAGATGTGCATTACGACGTGTTGACGTTTTGGTCTTGTAGACACACGTGTTCATTTCTACACATCTACACAGTACCGCAAGGGTGTGTACACACATTCATTATCTGTTGTGAGTGTGTTGTTTGTGTGTGCAAGTTACAATGATGTGTGTGTACATGCATTCTGTGTATGCGTGTCTGTTGTTGTGTGCCCATGCATGTCAGCTGAGGGGGCATTGTCTGTGTGTTCATGGGTGCATGAACACAAGTAGGGTGTCTTCCAATTTCATGTTGTTTGTGCACGTACATGTGTGTCTGTGTGGACGCTTGTCCACATATGGGCCCTCAGTCATGTGTTGTTGCAAGATGTTTTAACATGTGTGCATGTTACATTGTACATGTTAGCTCACAGGATGTTCTTTGTGGCTGTACATTGTGTGTAGTCAGCTCTATTTCCTGAGATATTGTGGCGGTCACACATATCATCGCTGTCTGCAACATGTATTATTAGCATTGTGGTGCTCAAGATGTGATAGTGTTGCACAGCTATGCGTTGTTGGTCATTTGACATCTGCTGCCATCCACTCCCACACAGGAGGGCTCCAAATGTGCATCGACCATACACTGTGCTGGAGGACATGGTTGACGAGGAGGTGATCCACAAATACCGGCTTGACCGACTGAGATTGCAGGAGCTTGTCACACAATTGTCACCTCATCTGCAGCCACGCAGGACCTGTCCTGGAGCTTTCACACCCACAGCAAAGCTGATGGCGGCACTACATTTCTGCGACTGGCACTTTCCAGTACACCGTTGGTCATGCGGGAGGGATGTCACAATCCATGTTCAGCATGGTTCTGCGGGATGTCCTGAATGCCATGATGCATTACAAGGATGATTACATCCATTTTCCACGTCAGGCACAGTTGGCAGCAGTCAAAGGGGACTTCTATGCCCTGGCCCAGTTACCACACGTGGTGGGTTCAATTGATGGGACACATATTGGTCTCATACCACTCCAGGCACGTGAAGCTGTATATAGGAATCGGAAGCACTACCATTCGATCAACGTGCAAGTGGCGTGCCTAGCTGACAACATCATCTCGCATGTGTGTGCCAGATTTCCCGGTTCCGCCCATGACTCCCACATCATGCGGAGCAGCATTGTCCCCCAACTGATGGCTAATCTGCGTCCAGAACGTGCGTGGCTTGTAGGTAAGTGTGCTGAAAGGACAATTGTGTTGTCAGTGTGTTGTGAGGACAATTGTGTAGTATGTGTGGCATGGTGTTTCCACAATTCATGGTTATGACATTTGTGTCTGTCATCACACCACCTAGGCGACTCGGCGTACCCAAACAGGCCGTGGCTGCTGAGCCCCATCAGGAATCCTGCTACCCCTGGTGAATTGCGTTATAATGATGCCCATGGGAGGACACGTTGAGTGATAGAACGTACATTTGGGCTGTTGAAGTCTAGGTTTCGCTGCCTGGATAAAACTGGAGGGCCCTGCCATACTCACCAGGCAAAGTATGCAAAATTGTGATTGCCTGCTGCATGCTCCACAACCTGCCCTTGCGCAATAACATAGAACTGATCATGGACCCTGAAGACCAACAGGTTGCTCGGCCTCCCATCCCACCCATGTCGACTGATGAGGATAGTGGTGAGGAAGAAGGTGTGGACCAGAGGCGTCAGCTCATTGATCGCTATTTCCCTTGAATGTGAGTACCTACCGCTTGTACAGCCAGACAATGCGTGATGTATGTTTGGTGGTGGAGTGTGGGTGTGGTGTGTCTATGCAGCCTGTTCTGGTATGTTCTGTTTACAAATGTGTGTGTTAGATGGGGTATATGGTATGCTCCCTGATGTGTGTCCTGTGATCCACTTAATTGGTGATGAGTGTGGTTTGTGGGATGTTGCTGTACAGTGTGTTGTGATGGGTGTGACTCTCTTTCCTGACCTGTGTTTGTTGTTCTCTCATTATCCCTAGGTCACTCCCACAGAGGCATGATTCTCAACAACATTAATCCCTGCACCTGGTAACGTTAGATTCTAAGACATTCATGTGAATAAAACATGGAGGCAACACATCATTGAGTGTCTACGTGATGTTTATTTACAGGTTGAGGATTGTTGTTGGTGCATATTTACAAAGAAGTGTTAGTGGGGGAGTGAGAGTTGAAGGTCATGGCAGATGAAATCACCGTGGGGACACCACAATGTGTGATGTCCAGCTAGTCCAACAGACGTGTGGCAATGGTTGGCATTGTGGGACAGGATAGTTTTCAGGGTGAATGGCAGGCTCAGACAAGGGTGAAGTCATTGGCGCCCCCTCTTAGAGCGGGTAGATGGGGCAACACCACTGTTCTCACCTGCATCCAGCCACGGACGGCCCCTCCGTCTTGGAGCCGGAGCGGAGACAGCTGTGGGGGCAGGTTGGTCAGGGGCCACCTCCATGTCCGTGGGCTCAGGTGTGGGTGGCGGTGGTGTTGGGGAGCGGTCCCGCTGGGTACCAGGGTGAGGGGGGGTGGTGGTGCTCGGGATAGCCAGTCCCTCCACAGAGCAGTTGCTTTGCCCATGATGTCCACAATTTGCCCTATGCGCGTATCTATGGACCGCAACAGATTGCTCTTCTCCTGTGAGTCTTGGTGGGCCCGTTCAGACTGTTCCTGCGCCCGCTGATAGGAGGCATTGACTCTTGCAATGGCTTCCAGGGTTTCGGCGGCAGGATGGGGTGGGTGTCCTTCCCCACCTCGCCGGACAACTGCACTCCTGGTTGTGTGCTGTGCCCTCACCTGTGTCCTCTCACGTCCACTCTCCCTGCTTGCCTGGGATGTAGATGGCCCATCATCGGCTGATGGGTCAGGCAGGGTGGCACACGCAGGAGTGGTGGTGGTGGTGGTGGTGGAGGTGGTGGTGGCTGCACAGCTCACTATGGCAGGTGATGGTGTGGTGACACAGGCCGTGGTGGTGGAGGCAGTGATGTCCTGTGAGCCTGATGGCCCTGGAAGTCTGCTTGGTCCCGCTTCGTCCTCTGCATCTGAGCTGGCAATGGGCTCGTCCCCAGAGAGTCCGTGCTGTGAGGGGGGCGACTGGTGCTGGCGGTTGGTGCTTGCGCCAGTAAAGTTGCGATAACCTGAGGGACAAGATTATCATGATCAATGCTGTGGACATGACATGGTTTTGGTAACAACATTACTAATCAATTACCTCTCTCACACCCCCCACACACCACCACCCTCCCTGTGGACATGGGGGCCTGTTGGGAGTTGTAGTGCTGGTCTCCCACACACCCCACATACCTCTCTCACACCCTCCACCCACCACCACCCTCCCTGTGGACATGGGGGCCTGTTGGGAGTTGTAGTGCTGGTCTCTCTCACCCCCCGCCATCCCTCCCTGTGGACATGGGGGCCTGTTGGGAGTTGTAGTGCTGGTCTCTCTCATCCCCCCAACCATCCCTCCCTGTGGACATGGGGGCCTGTTGGGAGTTGTAGTGCTGGTCTCCAACACACCCCACACACCTCTCTCACACCCCCCACCCACCACCACCCTCCCTGTGGACATGGGGGCCTGTTGGGAGTTGGAGTGCTGGTCTCTCTCACCCCCCTGCCATCCCTCCCTGTGGACATGGGGGCCGGTTGGGAGTTGTAGTGCTGGTCTCTAACACACCCCACACACCTCTCTCACACCCTCCACCCACCACCACCCTCCCTGTGGACATGGGGGCCTGTTGGGAGTTGTAGTGCTGGTCTCTCTCACCCCCCCCGCCATCCCTCCCTGTGGACATGGGGGCCTGTTGGGAGTTGTAGTGCTGGTCTCCAACACACCCCACACACCTCTCTCACACCCCCCACCCACCACCCTCCCTGTGGACATGGGGGCCTGTTGGGAGTTGTAGTGCTGGTCTCCCACACACCCCACCACCTCTCTCACACCCCCCACCCACCACCACCCTCCCTGTGGACATGGGGGCCTTTTGGGAGTTGTAGTGCTGGTCTCTCTCACCCCCCCGCCATCCCTCCCTATGGACATGGGGGCCTGTTGGGAGTTGTAGTGCTGGTCTCCCACACACCCCACACACCTCTCTCACACCCCCCACCCACCACCACCCTCCCTGGGGACATGGGGGCCTGTTAGGAGTTGTAGTGCTGGTCTCTCTCACCCCCCCCGCCATCCCTCCCTGTGGACATGGGGGCCTGTTGGGAGTTATAGTGCAGGTCTCTCTCACCCCCCACCCACCACCACCCTCCCTGTGGACATGGGGGCCTGTTGGGAGTTGTAGTGCTGGTCTCTCTCACCCCCCGCTATCCCTCCCTGTGGACACGGGGGCCTGTGGGAGTTGTAGTGCTGGTCTCCCACACACCCCACCACCTCTCTCACACCCCCCACCCACCACCACCCTCCCTGTGGACATGGGGGCCTTTTGGGAGTTGTAGTGCTGGTCTCTCACACCCCCCCGCCATCCCTCCCTATGGACATGGGGGCCTGTTGGGAGTTGTAGTGCTGGTCTCCCACACACCCCACACACCTCTCTCACACCCCCCCACCCACCACCACCCTCCCTGTGGACATGGGGGCCTGTTAGGAGTTGTAGTGCTGGTCTCTCTCACCCCCCCCGCCATCCCTCCCTGTGGACATGGGGGCCTGTTGGGAGTTATAGTGCTGGTCTCTCTCACCCCCCCCCCCACCCACCACCACCCTCCCTGTGGACATGGGGGCCTGTTGGGAGTTGTAGTGCTGGTCTCTCTCACCCCCCCGCCATCCCTCCCTGTGGACATGGGCGCCTGTTGGGAGTTGTAGTGCTGGTCTCCCACACACCCCACACACCTCTCTCACACCCCCCACCCACCACCACCCTCCCTGTGGACATGGGGGCATGTTGGGAGTTGTAGTGCTGGTCTCTCTCACACACACCCCACCGCCATCCCTCCCTGTGGACATGGGGGCCTGTTGGGAGTTGTAGTGCTGGTCTCTCTCACCCCCCCAACGCCATCCCTCCCTGTGGACATGGGGGCCTGTTGGAAGTTGTGGTGTTGGTTGCTCTAACAACATGCAAGCATGGGAACGTAGGAGGCAACATTTGTGGTTGGTCATGGTGGGTGCATTTGAGCTGAGAACTTCACATTTGGGTTACTGTGTGGTCCACATGCATGGATTGGGGCCAGGGAGATGTGTCTTGTCAGTTGTGCATGGCAGACCATGGCAGTGTGATCGTGGTCATTTGTTTATACTTACCAGCCTCTTCTCCCTCCTCGATTCCTTCCAGGCTCTCAGGGTGCAGTATGCCCAGCACCTTCTCTTCCCATTCAGCAAATGGTAAGGGCTCCGGGGGAGTGCCGCCGCCAGTGTGGTTTGCTCGCAGGTGGTTCTTCGCCCTGATGCCTTTCACCCTCGCCTTGAGGTCGTGCCACTGCCTCTGGATGTCGTGTTTGGTGCGTGGCACGGTCCTTGACGCATTCACTCTGGTCACTATCCTGTCCCACATGTGGTTTTTGGTTGCCAAGGTTGTCTGCTGGACTAGGTTGCCGAAGAGCTGTGGTTCGACACGGATGATTTCATCCACCATGACCTTCAACTCAGTGTCAGTGAATTTAGGATTTTTCTTGGGTGCCATGGTGTGTGATGTGCAAGGTGTTGGTGGGGTGGGGTGGGATGTGCAGGTGTGTGGTGTGTAGGGATGGTGTTGGGTTGTGTGGTGTGTGTGTGTTTGTGAGCAGGTTGTATGTGTGTTTGTGTGTGTCTGCTGTTTGTGGTAATGTGGCTCTTGCTTGCAGCTATGCTGTGATGCAAAGGACTGTAGTGGGAGGGTATCTTTTTATACTCTGTGTGGTGGTGGTGTCCCAATGGTTGTAGGCAATCAGGCGTTCTGTGGGTGTGGTGATTTATGTGCATTTTTCGGAGCTGGGGGGGGTGTCATTGGGGCGTGTAGTTGCTGGGGGTGGGTGTTTCTGGTGGTTGGGTGTTCGGTTTGATGTATTTTCTATTTAATTCCGTCTGCCATTTTGAAATTGGTTTGACGGCAGGGATGGTGTTTGTGTGGTCCTTCCACAGTCATGGTCAGTTTTTGGAGGTATTGTTTCCGCGACGGTGGAGGACGGCGGTGAGTTCCGTTGGAATGGCGGCATTATCCTAATCGCGCGGACGGACCCTCCGCAGGTATGGCGGCGGTTGGGCCTGTTCCCGCGGTCATGTCCGGCCACGGCGGTGGGTGATCTTTTGGTTCCATCCGCCGCGGACGGTGTTAGATGTGTTCCGTCCGCCGCGGATGGTGTTTGATGTGATCCGTCCGCCGCGGACGGAGTTTCTTGACATGGATATCCTAATTGCAACCGCGGAGTCTCCGTGGTGCGGGCGGGAGTGATTTTTCTGCGGCCATGGCGGACGGTACCCGTTTCCGTCCGCCATCCTAATCCACCCCTTGGTTTGGCAGACAGCACTGCTGTAGCCACATGTGCCAAACCAAATTGAAAATACCATGGTGGAATGTCTACGACAGCACCATGGCTCAAAAAGCCAAAACCAACAACGCAGTCAAAGGATGACAAGCAAGACTAGGAAGAAAATACCCAACACTCTGCGAAACCTAAGAAGCCGTCCAAAAAGAACATGCTTTCTGTAACAGGAACTCATGAATACTAATTGATGAGTGGATCTCTGCTCCCCAACAGAACATCGTCTTTGGTACTGTATGCATTTGTGCAGTCATGTATGCATGTAGCTAGGCACTTAGTTTAGCGACAATAGGATTCTGGTCCTAATGAAAGCCCTGTACCCTTGGTGGACCAATATGAGGGCTGAAATATTTTGACCTAGTTGGATGTAAGGATCAGTAATGTCTCTTATACAACCCATATCCCCTTTTTAACCATCTCTTCACCATGCGCAAAATAAAATGGAATGTCATTAGGGTAGGTTCTCTATCTGGATCCTTTCACTTCTTCTTCTCTACAAGTACCCTCAAAACAGCCAAGAGCGTCTGCCAGTAGAGGATTCTATGCAGAGTGCGGGATGGTTGATGATAAAGCATGACACCCAGGGAGGTGCATGAGGTCATCCCATATATTTTATAAATATCCTAGGGTCCTGTATTTTGGAATTAGACGCAAAGGAGCATCCTCAAGTAGAGTGGTATTATCCTATAATGATGACACTGAGGCAAATTGTGACTCATACTGGATATGTTTGCCTGTTGTGACAATGGTATTCATTTGGGAGAATGCAAACATAAGAAGTCTACACTTCCTCCCTCATTCCTCCTACACTTTGATTGTAAGGGTTTTGTGAATTGACTTACTTATTTTGCCATGCTTATTCTAAATAAGTATTGAATTTTAATAGATATTGGAAAGTGGAGTTACATTGCACATGACTCTTAAAGCTTTTCACTTGGTTGCAGCCATCTTAGAACATGATTTTGCTACAACAGCAAGGAACCCTAGTAACCAATCGTTGCTCCTTATGAGGATGTGAAAGAAATGAAAGGAGAAGCAAGCATTTTGGTCATTTTATGACTGAAGTAATCCTCTGTTTACAGGTCCAACTAATTTATAACAGGTATTTACAAAGGGAAACAGCGTTCACAATGCAGACAGAACCACGCAGTGCCATTACAACACAGGCACTACAACAAACTTGTTGTTACCACGTGTTCCATTACAACGACTTGCTTTAGGGAACTCATTGTTGGATTTTAAATCCAACACCCTCCCTACTGTTGCACATACTGGAGTTGGAATAGTAAAATATACTATTCCAAAGTCCAGCGCTTCCCTAAGGCATATCGCTGTAACGACTTGCGTTGTAATAGAACGCATGGTAACAATACGTTTATTGTATTGCCTGCATTGAAAAGGCATGCGTTGTAAAAGCATGAATGAATACGTCATACATCCATTTACAAACGTCTCCTCTAGACAACATTATGTTTATTTTAACAGGAATGGTCTAAAATGGAATTTGGCAAGAGAGAGTTAAGTGTGAATTGACAATTGTTTTCTACAAGAAGATAATCCTGAGCTTGTCTTGAGTTACTGATAGTAGAAATGTTTTGACATCTCATATAAACTCGAGATTCCTTTCTCTAATTCTAATAAAATAATATTGTCTAACAAAATCTAACATCACCATAAGAAATGACATTTTGTTCAGTATTAATCAGAACAATCACCAATCACTAAAGCTTGCAAAATTGTGGTGATATAATTCTAATGATAAACACTGCATACTCCTTTGTAACAAATTTGCTGAACAGAACTTGAATTGGGAGAGCCTTTTTACTCTGCAAATCTACCTGTTGGTGTTATTTGGATCTCCAAAAGATTTTTATCTTACAAGCTCTTCTTGTACCACAAGTGGTATCTTTCACACTGAGTTGGATTTCCAAATATGTTTACAAAGGCAATAGGATGATGCTGCCCTATGACGCCTTAATTTGAACGGTTGTATGACATTACAACGCAGGCTTTTACCCCGCATGCCATTACAACGCAGGGATTACAACGAAAGTCATTACAACGACTTTCGCTGGATGGCGCTGGATAGTGGAATAGTTTAATTTTCTATTCTAACACCAGCCCACGTTGACAGTAGGGAAGGTGTTGGATAGAAAATTAAACTATTCCCTATCCAACAGTGCCCTCCAGCGAAAGTCGTTGTAACGACTTCCGTTGTAATCCCTGCGTTGTAATGGCAGTGCGGGGTATTCCCCGCGTTGTAATTGCTGTTCACCAATTTGGACACGTTGTCCCTGAAAGAATAATGACCCCGAAGGTAAAGGTCCCTATCAGCTGTTATGGAGTCAAAAGTAATTTACTTATATTGGAATTACCAATGTAGTATTACATTTGTAGAATGATGTGATAGGGCTACGTTGTTTCACCAATTAATCATTCACAGCAAATAGCTTCGGGGATATCACAAGAAGTTCTTTTGGTGAATGTAGAGAGGTGTTTAGGAGATTATAATAGATGCAAATACTTTTCCCAAATTACACCTGCACTTTTTGCCAGCCAGGATCATTCTCTGATAAATAGTTAAAGGTAGATTTTGAGTTGCTGTTTGAGCGGGGTGCAGCCTAATGGGCCATCGTATTAGTAGGAAAGTATAGTCCAGTTTTTATACCATGCATCATCTTCTGAGTTTCAATGTGTTATTGATAGGAAACCAATTACTATGGTACTAGGCAAATAGTGGTTGAAGATAACACAAACAATCAACCACAGATTTATCTGTTTAGGTGGAGTTAGCATGGCTTGAAGAATGTAGAAAATATCTGTGTTATCAATGTTTAAAAGAAGAACTAAAAGAGGTTCATCTCACCAGTCACGTGCACTGAGCTAAGTAATTTCTTTCATTAACTCTTTTGTCTCTTTACAAAATAGGAAAGGTAACAATATGTGTATCGGGGTGTGCCTGTCTGCTGCCACACATGATCAGCCAGGAAGGCTGTAAAAGTGATATAAAACTTAGCAGAATCATTTCAGACTGGGTAAATTAAAGGTCTGTTTGTTGAGAAATAAAGAGATTGTCACTGGAATAAGGGTCAGCAACTCTTTTATGTGAAGGTAAGACAGTTTGTGAGGTACTGTGTCATCAAGAACAGGAACAATAAGGAGGGATGCTGTTCTGTTCAGCCAGCAGAAGTTTCATTCAGCAGTGAGAAGACAGCATGTTAGAATTTGGACCTTATGGTATAAGCCTTGGTTTCTTATTTGACTTTGAGTCTTATTTCTCCAATTATTGACATTATACTTGTGTGGGTTGATTTTGTTGGAGTAAAGGGTAATAGAAACATTAAATAATATTTATTTCTACAGAATGCTGGAATTGCTATGTTATGGAATAAAAAGTCAGCCCAAAATGTTTAGGGCTATTAATGGAACCTGACTTACTTCAAGGTCTACAACCTTCCATTCTGCTGAAGTTCATTTGGAATGTGGAAATATTATATTGGGAATGTATAGTTGAATCTTTTTTGTGCTCTTCAACTCAAGATGCTTTCAGGATACTTGAGCTAATGGTACACAATACTAATATAGATGACTTTGCTGTTGAAAATGGACATTGTTTAAGTGTAATTGCCTTTGCAGAGGCTACAGATGTGCAATTACCGAGAGCTGTTACTGGCTTAATATAGGGTTGTTCTGATAGCAACCATGTGGACGCTATAAAAAAGGGTCATTGTGTTTTTATCAATGTGCAAGATTACATCTGTTTTGGATAACAATGAGAATCATTTGCCTCATAGTTTATTTGACAACAGATAAACTGATTATCCAGGAAATAGATGTCATGTAGTCTCCTCTTTGGCTTGAACACGACAGCACAGGCATTTGCAAATTGCTATAAAAACACCTTGCCGGTGTGATAATCTAGACATACATCCAGTACTGTCTGTAATGAATTTCAATAAGCACTTGTGACGATGTACAAACTACAGTGCATTAAACAAGATGACAGTAATCATCTGATATTCTTTACTCACTACAATGGCCCTCCTGCATCTCAATATTTAACTGACTAAGCTTTCAGTGGCTTGCTTAGTCATCTAGATCAATGGTTTACCCATGAATCACTTACAGGCAAGTCAGTACTTCATTAGCAAAGCATTAGCTACTTGCAATTAATGGTGAGCACACCAGAAACCTACCATAATTATTTAAACAGCAACTATATTACTGAAAATGATTAATGTTAAAGAATGAGCTAGAGTCCTTTGGTGGAATTAATTAGAGACAGATTACAGAATAGCCAAACATTAGAAAAGCATTAGAAAACAGAACAGCAAATGCTGTGTCCCCAGTGAGCACAAGCAACAATAAGAAATGTGACTGTATGTAAGTAAATACAAATGACTGTGCTCAGCTGCATGACACAGGAGTAATTACACATAAAAATATTAAGAAGATTACCTTGATTATTTAAAATCATTCCAATACAATGAGAAGTCAGCAGATACAAAATATAATAATTCACAGCTCAGTCCACAAATAGGTTTAGAGGGACCTAGTTTGTTAGTTCCAACATCAATAACGTTTAGGCGACTTCTGAAACACAGATGGACAGTTATGGTAAGACTGCTGTCCTTCTTCTCCATGAGTTGTTGGTCTTACGCTTTAGTACCTAACAGTAGGAATTCTCTTCCCTTCTAATTGTTCCCTGCTACTCTAGCCCCTATTACACACTTTCGTGGAACCCATACATTTTTCTAGTGAATCTCATTACACCAAATGTATCTCTAATAAGTGCTTTCTAATCTTCAGGGGTGTTTGAGCAGGGGTGGCTCTTCAACTATGGAGGAGGAGCATCGCCCCACTGCTGCTACCCAGCAGAGGCAACACTGAAAAATAAATTTATAATAAAAAAATGTTAGTAACATTTTCTTTTTCACCGTTACCTCTGCTGGGTATGCGAGTTGCAGAGCAGGGTGTGGCTGGACCATCCTGAGCTAGAGGAGGAGTTGTGCACTCTACTCACTGCGCAAGACAGTTTGGCCAACTGTCTTAGGCCAGCAAAACCGACTTGTGCACTTAGAATTTCTCCACCTGGCTGTGTTGTACAGCTGGGTAGAGAAAAGCTACAGGCTCCCAGGCACTGTCTGAGCAACAAACCAGGCCACTCAGATCAATAGTATTCCTAGCACGAGAGAAGCACTGTGATTGGTCTTGGTCTCCCGGGTACAGGTTAGCGGGCTGGTCTTGAGGTGAGGAGCCTATTTAGCACGCTCCTTGCTGCGTGCACAGTGCTTTCTACCTGGGCGAAGCTGCGTTCAACGCTCGCCAGGTTGGAATTTAATCTGCTGAGAACTGTGAAATTTTTACCTGGAGGCTTGTTTATGGGGAATTACCTTTGTAGGGGGGCTTTGTTTATTCTTAAAACGCCGCACTGCTCCTGACCCTGCCGACCCAGGAGAGACTCACTTCCGGTCTCGGTCTGTCGGGTACAGGTTAGGGGCTAGTCTTGAGGTGAGGAGCCTATTTAGCACGCTCCTTGCTGCGTGCACGGTGCTTTCTACCTGGGCGAAGCTGCGTTCAACGCTCACCAGGTTGGAATTTAATCTGCTGAGAACTGTGCAATTTTTAACTGGAGGCTTGTTTTATGGGGAATTACCTTTGTACGGGGGCTTTGTTTATTCTTAAAACGCCGCACTGCTCCTGACCCGGGCCGACCCACAAGAGACTCACTTCCGGTCTCGGTCTCCCGGGTACAGGTTAGCGGGCTAGTCTTGAGGTGAGGAGCCTATTTAGCATGCTCAAAGCTGCGGCGCACCAAAGGCAAGCCCGTCTGCGCCGTCCGCGCTCTGGTCGGGCGCAGGGCCCGTCCCCCTGGTTGTGGCACATTAGGCGGACTACAGTACTCGAGTAGGGTCTTACACGAACTTAACCCCGGCAGTAGGATACCACCATGCACCTGGTTGTCTTCTGATTGGGGAAGTAATTTAACAGAGGGCTCCCAGTGTAACTGTTGTCAGCTGCCCCTTCCGACCATCCTCAATCTGCCAATTCATAATGGTAAGATATCTCAGGATCATCTAAGTACAGGGACACATGGCCTTAGGGATCCGCTGAACTGTATACTGCTGAATGCCAGATCTCTAGTGAAACACAGTTTGGAATGTGCGCTCCTCTTGGAGGAGCATAAGATTAAAATTGCTTCTATCACTGAGACCTGGATGGATAGCAGCTCAGGGCCTGATCTGGTGAAAGCAACACCCCTAGGATTCCTTTGCCATACATTGAATCGGCCCAATAAGAGGGGGGATGGGCTTGCTATTATCTATCATGAAACACTCTCCCTTAAGGCGACTGCAGCCTCCAACCTGGCATGTGAGGCCTTAGCTTTTGAAATGTATGCTCACCTGCACAGACCCTTTAAAGGGCTATTATATACCGTCCCCCATGGCCCAAAGGTGGCTTTTTGGATTCATTAGGCACACTCCTGGAAGAAAGAGGGTGTTCAGAATCCTTCTCGGTAAAAGGAGATTTTAACTTCCACCTTGAAAATACCAATGATGGTGATACCTTTAGGCTCAATCAAATCATGAATGTTGGTGGTCTGACACAAAAGGTGAATGTGCAACTCATGAAAAGGGGCACACTTGAGATGGGATCCTCTCCAATAGTGAGGATATAGACGAGATCTCTGTCCTGCCGATCCCTTGGTCGGACCATTGCATGGTAAAGTTTGTACTTACATGCCCTTTGGCCCCCTCGGCTGGTCAGCTAAAACCCAAAGAAATTAGCACCAGATCCTGGGGAAACTGAATGTGGAGAATTTTAAAATGTTTCTAGAAAACTCAATTTATCAGGCCCACATGATGTAGAGGAGGCGACTATCACCTATAATAACTGGCTTTTGAAAGTCTGTGATCAACTTGTCCCCCTCAAGAAATGGAGTCCCAAACGGATGTCCCATTCTGCCCCCTGGTACACGGAGGAGCTGAGGGCCAAGAAACTGGTCTGCAAATATGCAGAGAGGACCTGGCGGAAATCATATGAGAACACCGAAAGGGAGAATTATAGACTATGTATCTCCAGGTACAAGCAAACACTTTTGGAAGCCAAAAGAGAGTATTTTTCGACACAAATTAAAAAGGCTGAGTCCAATTCCAAAGAACTGTTCAGAACAATTTCCAAATTAGCTAATCCCTCTACTCCTAAGAATCAGGGAGATGCTGAACTTGGCAACAAATTAGCTAGAATCTTCAAATCTAAAGTAGAAACTATTTTCTTCTCACTTACAGGTAGGATTAATGATACCTTGACGGTAATCAATCAACTAGACCACGGAAGCCTAGGCTCTTCGGCAGAAGGACTGGAACACTTCTCACCTATGAACAAATTAGATTTGGTGAAATCTTTGCTCAAAATAAAATTGGGGCCCCCAACGATCTGTGCCCTGCTGGTATCGCCACAAAAGTACCGGAAATTATTGGAAGGGTACTTACATCTTTGATTAATGCAGTCCTGCAGACAGGTAGCTTTCCCATAAACTGGAAGAAGGCCTCGGTGCTCCCTCTTTTAAAGAAGCATTCCCTTGATCCTAAGGACGTGAATAGCTACCACCCCATTTCCAGGCTCCCCCTACCAGGCAAGATTCTGGAGAAAGAGATGAATACTCAACTTAGTAATTTCATCTCTGTTAATAACTCCCTGGACCATTCACAATATGGGTTTAGAGCTTTTCACAGCACGGAACTTGTGTTAATTAAATCAACCGAGGAAATCAGAGAAGCCGTGGATAGGGGAGGAGATGCCATCTTAATCCTCCTTGACCTATCCGCGGCCTTTGATACGGTTCACCACACGGTTCTGATGAATAGGCTCTCGGATATTGGAGTGAGGGGTGTTGCCTGGAAATTGTTACAGTCTTTCCTATCTGATAGAGTTCCGACGGTGGATCTGGATGGAAACATCTCAGAACCTTTTTCCCTCCCCTGTGGGGTGCCACAAGGCTCGGCTCTAAGCCCTACGCTTTTTAACATCTATGTGGCACCCCTGACTAATGTCATCCAGTCTTTTGGTTTCCAGCTCACCTCCTATGCAGATGACACACAAATTGTGTTGTCGCTGACGGAGGGAGCAGAAAGGGAGGTAGGGGCGAGGTTCCATGATTGTATGAGTACGATCTCTACCTGGATGTCGTCCCATTGCTTAAAACTCAATTCTGCTAAAACTGAGGTGCTGCAATTTGGAAACAAACCGCAAAGTGGGACTCCTGACTGGTGGCCTCAGGACTTAGGATCATGCCCAATTCTTTCACAGAAAGCTAAGAATCTGGGAGTTCTGGTTGATAATAAACTCTCTATGCGGGACCAAGTCAATCAGGTAACCTCAGCATGTTTTATGGTCCTTAGAATCATTAAAAAAATCTAATTTTTTCTCTCAGCAGATAACCTAATGACGATCATCACTGCTCTCATTATGTCCCGTCTGGACTACTGCAACGGTCTTTATCTCAATGTTCAGAAACAACATATGAACAAGTTGCAATTGGTCCAGAATGCGGCAGCAAGAATGCTGACGGGAACCCCTAGGTTTGTTTCGATCAAAGGAGAACTCAAGAAACTGCATTGGCTTCCTGTCCCTCTTAGATCACGCTTTAAGGCACTAGGGGCCAGATGTAGGTAGGAAATATTTACCGATTCTTATTTACCGAATTTTACCGATTCGGTAAATAAGAATCGGTAAATAAGAAGGGGGGAGATGTAGGAACATCCAGATGTTCCTTTTACCGATTCGGTAAAAATCGGTATTTACCGATTCGGTAAATACCGACCGGTAATGCCCATTCATTCCTATGGGCTTTGAAGCCCATAGGAATGAATGGGCATTACCGGTCGGTATTACCGATTTTGACAAGGGTGCAGGGGGTGTCACTTTGACACCCTCTAGCACCCCCAAAAAAGGTTTGGGTGCCATGTGGCAGGCATACCTGCCCTAAGGGCAGGTCTGCCTGTCATATGGCACAGGTGTGCATGCATACATGTGCATGCACACCCGATTCGGTATTTTACCATCAAATAGAATTTGATGGTAAAATACCGATTCTTTAAGGCTTGTGGGACTCAGAAGAGTCCCACCTACATATCATATTTACCGATTCGGTAAAAATACCGATCGGTAAATTTACAGAATCGGTAAATTTACCGACCAGTAAATTTACCGATTCTGTAAATATCCTCCCCTACATGTCAAACTCCATTTACCGGTCGGTAACGGCCGAATTCGGCCGTTACCGACCGGTAAAACCCTACCTACATCTGGCCCTAGGTGTTGTCTTCAAAGCTGCTAATGGGGTTGGCCCGGAGTTTCTTCAATCTAGGCTCACATGGTATGCTCCAAGTAGAACTCTGCGTTCCTCTGGATCTAAATTAGTCCAATCCTCCACCTTCAAGAAAACGAATTGAGGAGGCAGAAGTTTCCTTTACTGTGCCTCCAAAGCCTGGAATGAACTCCCCCTTCATCTTAGAAATGCCCCAAACCTTGCCTCCTTTCTCAAGGATCTGAAAACATGGTTGTTCTCACTTTACTCCGCTAGCGCCCTCCAGGTAGTCAGTACTTAGCGCCAAGACACCCCAGGGTAGCAGTGCACTTTATAAGTACAATTAACATAACATTGGCATCTGGGAGCCTGCGCAGAGTGCACCAGTTGAGCATTTTGCGAGAGGAGCAAGACGAAGAGTCAGGTAAGTCGTAATTTAAATAATCTGTTATATATTTATGTCCCCCCGTTGCCGCCCTACCACGTCGCATCAGGAGCCACCACCACTGTATTTGAGACTACTACATACTCGCAGGGGCAGCTGGCACACCTCGCAGGTGGGGGAAGGCAGGCGCGGGGTTGGCTCGCGGGATGCTTTTAAAATAAATAAATAAAACGTACCTTGCCGCCGCCAGGTCCCACATCTTTTCTCCTGTTCATTTGTGTCCGTTTCCAGGTCGGAACAGGAAGCAGGTAGCCAAGATTCCACCCCTAAGCCAATCACAACACTCCTATGGAGCGTGGTGATTGGTCTGAGTGCTGTGACACGGCGCTCAGCCAGGGGCTGTAGGGGTGGCCATGTTCTCCATGCAGGCTGTAACGCAGCCTGCATGGAGATCAGGCGAGTGCGCATGACTGTTTTGTGCGGCCCGAGAGGGCCGGCCAAGCAGTCATTGCGCACAGGAGTGTCTACCACTCCTCCCCTGCAGCCCTGCAGCCCCGCCCCACCCCCTCCCGCACTTCAGCAGCAGGAGGAAAAAATAAAACGATAATAACATTCCGTTATTATCATTTTATCTTTTCCTTTCTTTGCTGCTCCTGGCAGTGGGGCGACGCTCCTCTGCCTAAGCAGAGGAGCCGCCACTCAATACTCGTATGTATTGTGTCCAATATAGGTACCTGTTTTGATGTTGACCCTGGAAATCAATCATTAAGCTGAAAAGTATTGGGGTCTATGATGGGTCTAATAAAATATCTTCACTGTTGGTTTCATTTTTCAGGAATCTCTGACAGGTAGCTATGGCTGCATCATGAGGAATATGCAAATGCAGGGAGATGATAACCAGAGTGCCCAGGGAAACAGTGAGGGGTATATTCTATATATGACAAATATTCCAAAGCTTTAGACAGAGTATCATCTTCAGAGTCAATGCAACAATCAAGACTTTCAGGTTTGGGTACCTTGGTGGTATATAAAATGTTCCAAAAATTAAGTTGCCTGCTAATAGATTTTGAAAATGTTCCAGGGTCTTGGTTTCCACGGTTTTGATTTTTAATTTCACAGGTTCAATCTACTTTTTGTTGCTTTCCTTATAATAGCTTGTGTCAAGAATTGGCTGAATGTGTCCTTTTTACAATTTGTACTTATCTCTTTAAGTAAGGTTTTATTTTTGATTTTCTGCTGTTTGGTTAACATATGTGATCCTGTTTATTTTTGCAGAGAGTCAATTTATATATCCTGTTTCAGATTAAGGCCATTTGAGGGATCCATTCTGGATATGTTCTTGAGCCTTCATGGCCATCAGCAGTCCCTTGAATATTATTGTGTCCATTTAAATGTTATGTGAGACGTAATCCCTTGGGTATTAGCCTATTTACCAACAAAGTCGCATTTTGTCTACTTTCTGGCTGTGGCAACAAGTCAGTCCCTTGGACAGGGAGTTCTATTAAACAGCAATGAGGTCATCATCAAGGAGTTGATTGCTCTTATTCACACATACTTAAAAAACCAACAAGTCATGCGTTAACAGGCACTTTCAGGTGCTCTGGGGGCAGGGTCGCATGCACCTCCAGCAAATACAATAAGTAATTTGCACTCCCTCACTCAAGTGGTTTGCACAGGTGTGGAATACCCACTGAGTGGTCTGGTGTTCATGTGTTTACGTAGTAACAGTCCGCTTTAAATGCTTCTGGCTTGTGAGAAGGACGAAACGACAGCTTCCAGCGTGGCTCGCCTTTCGCTCGAGTCCCACATGTGTTCGAATGCCAAAGCTTGACATCTGGCTCGAGCCTCAGTCTTTTGCCCGACCACTTAATAAAATGTGGCTACAGTCCCATTATTTGCCACTCTGCAGGCTTCTTGTTAACCCCTGTACTTGCCCATTCATCGTCATTGAGTCGGACTGGTCAAACACTCACATCCTTTGCCTGGAAGATTACTGTTCATTCATTTACACAGTTCTTTTTTTGAGTTTTAAGACCTGATCATCACTTTATTTTGCAGCATTCTGCTATAAACGGGTAGTGAAAAAAAAAGATTCAGGACGTGTTCTGTCTACTACAACCTCTGTGGTAGGTAGCCATGAGCCGTGTTTCTGCTCGTTAGCTGTAATATGTCTAAGAATGTCCTAGGGAGGAGATGTGGCCTAACAGCCAGAGTTCGCAATTGGGAAACCAGGTTCGGGTCTGAGCGTCAGCAGTGGCGAAACACAGGCCCCCGCAGCCTCCGTGGTGCGGGGGGCCGAGCTGCAGGGCCCCCCCTCAGCACAGTACCCTGGCCTGAGAGCTCTGGATTAAATCCATAGCGGGACCCTTCATGTGCCTTGCAGGAGAGCCCCCTCAAGTTTCATTATGCACCTGGGTGTCAGCTCAACATCCTGTGATTCCGGGCAAATCACGTAATCTCCCCCTGTCTAAAAAACCACCTTGAGTAATGTAACCTAGTGCTAATATAAAGAGCCCCAATCCCCTTGGGCCGAGTTCATACTATATAAACAGAATAAACCAGCTTCCAGGACCTGAGGTTATAGACGCCAAACAAACTCTCCAGCCCTGCTACTGGAATTTAATAGCGTTTTTTATTTAACACTTCAGATAATGTGTATTTACAAGCCGTTTGCGTTGCCGGTGCATCGTATTGTATTCTATTATCATTTATATTTCATGCCACTTGAGTAAACTTTTTTTGCTGCCATCTTTTTTCACCAAGCGGCTAGTACTTTCAGACCATAAAAAAGTCGTCTACTGACCTGTTCACTCCGGTGGGGTCCCTTACATTGAATATTAAAGAAATACCGAAAATCTAAACTCCCTTGAAAATCCGTAAATTCCGCTGTCGAAGAATACGACAGACTCTTATTTGTTTCTGTCTCTTCTGGAAACGGCCCGTCTATATTGTTGCAAATGTATGCAGAGAGTGCATCCGAAAAGCACAGGAGAACATGCCTTCAGCCTGCACATGAAAACAACTAAACTCTCCGTGCCTCGAACTTGTTTGCCAATATATATTTAAACAAGGGAAGACACCGCCGATGACCCTTGTAACGCACTCAAAGAATGCACCCGAGATAAACAGGTCAGACAGGTCAGCAGTATTTCTGCTTCCTGAGGGGATGAGGATCACCGCACATGGTCTCGCCCCTCCATCCCGCCCAGCTTGCACTTGAGATCATATATTTCGGGGGTGGGAGGAGTGTATTTTAGCTTTAGTCTGCGCCAGTGAAGTGAGCGCGCGCGCCCAGCCACAGACCATATACCTCGCGCGCCCTGGACGCACGCGCTGCCTTCCCTTCACGCCTGGACATGGGGTCCTCCACCCGGGCTGTCACGCGGCTCAGCTGGGGCGTGTGCGCACTTCCGTTGACACTTTTGCTTTCAACGCACGCCTTCCCCCAGACGAACATCAGAATTAGTCAAGGTGAGTAACGAGAGTGAATTTAATGTCAGGACAAGGTGGCTTTTTTCAGAGTTTGCGGTTTAATTTATTTAGACTTTTTTATGTTTTGGTATTCGAGAGTGGAAGCAAGCGTTGGTGCTGCAGAAATCTTTATTTTTTACAGTCTGTCTATGGAGTGCATGTAACTTTAATGTAATCCAAGTGGCAAGCAAAGTTTGCTCCAGTTTTGTGTATTACACTTTTAGTGCCCTACGCACCTATATTATGGGTAAAGTAAGAAGACTAAATATAAGTTTTTCTATTATTCAATGCCATTGCTTAAATTAATGTACTGTTAATTGCTACAAAAGATATAAAAGTCCAACATTGTTGCAGCCCCTTTACAGCGTTACATCACTTCATAAATGTTCCAGCGTTCTATAACTATCACAAACATTTGAAAGCAGAAACATTCACTTGAAAATGCTTTTTATGCCAAAGAAAACTCCCAATTTTGTGTGTGTGTGTGGGGGGGGGGGTTCTTAGCGAATTTTTTTGGGTCTCAATCTTCTTGATGGTTAAAAGCTTGCAACGTTTTGCAGGAAATATCATGTTTGCAAAGGAAAAGCTTTACTGCCCTAATCATGCATGGTATGATAAAGAAATCTATATCAGAAGTTTCCTGTGTCTTGATTTCATACAGTGTAATGATGACCAGTTAATTTCGCCCTTTTGGCTAGAGGAGTTTGCACTTACATTTGCTTTTACTGACCAGTGCAAAACAGCATTTGCACTGGCCAACTATTGCAAGAATGACATGGTCAGTTTGTGTAAATGATAATGAAGAATTGATCATCCGGGCAGAGCTTTATGTGGGCCGGGTCCTGCCGGTGCCCAGTACCAGCAGTTCTAAAAAGCAGGTAGTGAGACGGGTGCCTATCCAGCTCTCCATTATTGCCCTCACATTTAGGATGAAAAAAACACATCTTAACTTTGCAGGAGAACCACCCTTCACTAACTTTGAAGTAACCTAAAAGAGACTTGCTATAGTTCTTTCACAGTCTCATCATTTCAGAACTGAAGCATTTAAATATTTTATATAATGAAGCAATAGTTGTTACTTACTTATCTTATGCAACCAATGATAAAGCCAATAGTCCCGGCTTCTTGTAGGTATAATGTTACTTGTTATATAGTGTATCTAGATGTAATGACAGAAGCAGCAAAATACCACTGGGGCGGCACACTATGCTAAGCACAGATTTTCGGCTAACGGATTTTTAAGCAACGCCCTTATTTACATTGGCCACACCCTTAATTACAAATACCACGCCCCTTTGAGAGTACCCCAAGTTTTTTCATCCCACTTAAAGCCCTGGATCCGGGGCCAGTATAAAATTACTGGTCATTTGTGCAGGGCATGTAATCCAGCCCCTGAAAAGGTAGAGTTAAATAGTTGTCCTTAAACTCCGTGAAAAGTATAGCTGGAATTAATGTACAGAATGTTGTTTTTAGATTAAATACATCTTGGAATACTAAAATTAAGTAGATTTACAGGACCATTATTATACAGAAAGTGTGCATTTACGGCATGTTTTCTAAATATTTAGAAGTTTTCATGGGCTGAGTTGGATGGTTGTTTTGGAAAATGTGGGCCGAAATGGGTTTATGATTCTAGGAATCCCATTCTTTTCACAGTGGGGTGTATTTGAGTAGAGCTGATGACTCCAGAATATACCCCGGCAAAAACATGAATTCCAGCCCCACATTGTAGCAAGTCTTAAGTAAAATAGGTCAGTTGAAGCATGGTTGGGTCATAGCATTCCTTCTGCTCTGAAAGTAACCCTGAACCTCAGTGATGTAGCGCAAATGGATTGCCCCCCACAAAATATGATGAGGGGCACCCGAGTCTCCCATATCTCACAGATATTCATTTGTCTTGTGCTGAATGGAGGCTCCTGAATGGGTGGGGAACCCCTGAAGCATTGCCATCCCAACCACAGGGGTTGCTGAAGCCTGTGGTACGCCCCTGCCTAACCTACAGCCCACCAGTTAAATGTCAGAGTGATAGCATGGCCTGTCCAGCCGTGGTAGGCGCAATCTGTCTCAGACTGGCGTTCCCTTCACCCTTGATATTTGATTAATAAGATAGCTAGTAAATGTCTGGATCAATGCAGAAACACCACGAGAAGGCTTTCTCCAGCTCCCTTGAACATAATGGAGTAGCTATCAATGGCGTAGCATATGCAGTGGCACCAGGGCCTGGGGGCATAAGGGGGCACACAGCAGGCCACATTACTTTCTTGCGCCAGGCACCATGGTGGCCTCATTACTTGCATTGCTAGCCACTCATGGAGTATTGGTACGTGGGGAAGACGTTTTGTGGGATTCAACAGTCATGTCCCTAAGCAAACAGGCTCTCAAAAGCAGGCAGAATGCAAACCTGTTAGTGGTGCTTTTCCTGACACGTTGGGCAAATGAGGAGGCGTGCTTCTGAGCCCCCCTTTCATCGCTGGATAGACAAACTGGACCGACCCGCTGCCTATGAATCAGTTCATAAATCTTTTGATCTTTTTGAACTTCTGGAACTGCCGAGTTCAAGTTCAGTAATTTGTATAGCGCACTACTCACCTAGAGGGTCTCAAGGCGCTTGGGGGAGGGTGTGTGCGTTACTTATCGAATAGCCAGGTTTTTAGCTGCTTTCTGAAGGAGAGGTGGTTCTGAGTAAGGCGGAGGTGAGTGGGGAGAGAGTTCCAGGTTTTGGCCGCTAAGTAGGAGAAGGTTCTTCCCCCCATGGCGGATCTATGGATGCGCGGAATTGCTGCGAGGGCTTGATTGGAAGAACGTAGTTTGCGAGTGGGGGTGTAGAAGGACAGTCGTGTGTTGAGGCATTCGGGTCCTAGATCGTAGAGGGCTTTGTGTGCGTGGGTGAGGAGACGGAACGTTATTCTCTTGACGGGAAGCCAGTGGAGATCTTTCAGGTGACCGGAAATGTGAGCTTGACGGGGTAAGTCCAGTATGAGTCTGGCTGAGGCGTTTTTGATGCGTTGAAGTTTTTTCTGTAGTTTGCCTGTGGTTCCGGCGTAGAGTGTGTTTCCATAATCTAGTCGGCTAGTGACTAGTGCGTGGGTGACTGTCTTTCTTGTTTCGGTAGGGATCCAGCGGAAGATCTTTTTGAGCATGCGTAGGATGTTGAAGCATGATGATGAGACAGCGTTGACTTGTCTGGTCATCGAGAGGGAGGAGTCCAGGATGAAGCCCAGATTCTGTGCGTGGTCTGTAGGTATGGGTGCTGTGCCCAGAGCCGGTGGCCACCATGAGTCGTCCCATGCAGAGGGGGACGATCCTAAGATGAGGACTTCCGTTTTGTCCGAGTTTAGTTTTAAACGGCTGTTCTTCATCCATTCGGCTACTTCTTTCATTCCTTCGTGTAGATTGGTTTTGGCGGTGTTGGGGTCGTTGGTGAGGGAGAGGATTAGCTGGGTGTCGTCAGCGTAGGAGATGATATTGAGGTTGTGTTGACGCGCGATGGTTGCGAGGGGACTCATGTATACGTTGAAGAGGGTGGGACTGAGTGATGATCCTTGTGGTTCGCCGCAGATGACTTTGGTGGCCTCTGATTTGAATGGGGGGAGGCGGACTCTCTGGGTTCTTCCGGCGAGGAACGAGATGATCCAGTCCAATGCTTTTCCTTGTATTCCGACGTTGCTGAGGCGTTGTATGAGGGTGTTGTGACAGACTGTGTTGAAGGCGACGGAGAGGTCAAGTAGGATGAGGGCAACTGTTTCTCCGTTGTCCAGTAGCGTTCGGATGTCGTCTGTAGCAGCGATGAGGGCTGTTTCGGTGCTGTGTTTGGCTCGAAAGCCGGACTGTGAAGGGTCGAGAGAATTGTTGGATTCTAGGTAGGCGGCGATTTGATTATTGACGGCTTTCTCGATGACTTTGGCCGGGAAGGGGAGGAGTGAAATGGGGCGGTAGTTCTTGAGTTCAGAGGGGTCCGCTGTGGGTTTCTTCAGGAGAGCGCTGAGTTCGGCATGTTTCCAGCTATCTGGGAAGGTAGCGGCGTTGAAGGAGCAGTTGATGACATCGCGGAGATGGGGTGCGATGATGGAGTCTGCTTTGTTGAAGATGTGGTGGGGGCATGGGTCAGTAGGTGAACCTGAGTGAATGGAGTTCATCAGACGGATGGTGTCTTCGGTAGTGATTGGGTTCCAGGCGCAAAGGTTGTGAGAGTGCTGTTTTGGTTCGTGGGTGGGTGGAGTGGGCTGTTCTTCGGGCAGATTTTCAAAGCTGTTATGAATGTCGGCGATTTTGTTGTGGAAGAAAGAGGATAGAGAGTCGCAGAGGTCTTGGGAGGGAGTGATGTCGTTTGTGCCGGCGGTGGGGTTGGTGAATTCTTTGACGATGTTGAATAGTTCTTTGCTGTTGTGGGCGTTGTTGTCGAGTCGATCCTTGAATGCTGATTTTTTTGGTGGATCGGATCAATTGGTGGTGTTTGCGGGTGGCGTCCTTGAAGGTGGACAGGTTGGTAGTGGTTGGGTTTTTTCTCCAGGTTTTCTCGAGGGTACAACATAACTTCTTGGATTTCTTAAGGTCGTCGTTGACCCAGGGGGCTTTTCTGCGACCTTGTATGATCTGGTGGTTTTTCGAGGGTGCTAATTCATTAGCGCTGTGGGTGATCCATTGTGTGAGTTTGGTGGCAGCTTGGTTTGGGTCCGATGAAGTGGCAGGGGGGTTTTGGTTAAGCGAGGTGAGGAGTTGGTCGGAGGTGATTTTGTTCCAGTTTCTTCGAGGAATCGGTTGTGGGGGGTTGTGGGTCGGGGTCTTTTTGTAACTGGAGCTTGAAACCAGCATGGTCCCCACAATGGTGGCCTCCGGAGCTGGGATCCCCCCCCAAACCGGTGATGAAGGTGCGCAATTTGGGAGTTATCTTCGATGACAAACTGACCTTTCACCACCACGCCAATGCCGTGACATCATCTGCATTCTTTGTACTCAAAAAAATCAAGAAACTTCTTCCATATCTACCTCAGTCAGCTGGCAAAACCCTCATTAGTACCCTTGTATTCTCAAAAACGGACTATTGTAACTCTCTGCTTCTTAATGCGCAGGAAGGAGTCCTTAATAAATTCCAGACCGTTCAAAACGCGGCTGCAAGAATTTTACTTTCAATCCCCAAATTCACATCGGTATCCCACCGCATCAAAGAGCTCCACTGGCTCCCAATCAGGAACCGAATAAAATTCAAGGCTCTTTGTATAGCTTACAAGACCCTTAATTGCCCAGGGCCTAAGTTCCTAAAAATGGCTCTTCATCCTCCGGAGCATAGTAGAACACTTCGATCTTCTACTACTTGCATGCTCTCTGTCCCTCGGACAAAAAAGGCCACTTGGGGAGACAGGTGCTTTACTACAGCTACGGCCAAACTATGGAATACCCTCCCTCTGCATATCAAAACTGCCCCCACCCTCATCAAATTCCGAAAGAGCCTCAAGACATGGTTTTTCTCCTCTGCCTAACTACCCTCAAAGAGTAAGGAGTTTCTGATCACTAGCGCCGAGACACCCGTATGGGTATTTGCGCGCTTTAAAAATAGCAAAAATAAATAAATAAAATAAATAACTGAAGTGAACGCAGCTGTGGTCCGTCCAGTGGAGAGCTGTGGTGTGATCGAAGGAGATGTGTTTGCTGGAGGTGAATATGGGGTCGAGCGTGTGTCCGGCAAGGTGGGTGGGGGTGTCAACAAGTTGTTTCAGTCCAAGATTGTTCAGGTTGTCCAGGAGTGTGGTAGTGTTGTTGTCGTTGTTCTTTTCCAGGTGGAAGTTGAGGTCTCCCAGTAGAATGTAGTTCTCGGAGGTGAGGGCATGTGGGCTGATGAAGTCAGTGATGTCTTCGTTGAATTGTGTGCGGGATCCTGGTGGTCTGTAGATGAGGGTGCCTCTAAGTGTGGTCCTGGGGTCGGAGTGGATCTGGAAGTGAAGGTGTTCGGCGGTAGTGAGGTTATCGACGGAGCTGGTCGTGATTCGGATGGTGTTTTTATGGACGATGGCGATGCCTCCTCCTGTTTGGTTAGTGCGGTCTTTTCGGATGATCTTGTAAGCGTCCGGGATGGCTATGGCGATGTCGGGCGCTGATGAGGCGTTCATCCAGGTTTCTGTAAGGAAGGCGACGTCCGGTTATGCAGTGTCGAGAAGGTCCCAGAGTTCAGTGGCGTGTCTGTGGACCGAGCGTGTGTTCAGCAGGATGCATTTCAGGTGGTTAGAGACAGAGCTGTGTTTGCAGTTTGTGGGTTTGGTGAGGGTCCTGATGCAGGCGAACTTGCAGGAGTGGCAGGCGAAGGGTCCATGGGTGTGTCCTGGGGTGGCTTCGCAGCATTGTGGTGTGCGGCCGGGGTTAAGGGCAAAGAGGGTAGCGGCGTCATACGTTATGCGGGTCGGGAGAGGAGTGCGAGGACCAGGGGGTCTGGCGCTGGGCGCGGTCCAGGCGTGGACGGGCGTAGACGGGCTTACCTTTGGCGCACCTTCGGGGCGCATGGGGCGCGCCCTCAGCGCGTGAACGCTGCGCGCAAAAGCATATGTCATGTATGGATAGTGGAAGGGGAGGGGCGAGGGAGGAGCAGCTGGGAGGCGGGTACGTGGTGGCTATCCGTCCAGGGGGCACGACAACAACAACAAAAATGGCTGCAAGCCAAAAACCGAAACAGGATTGGGGTAAAGACACAGTGGGCGCGAAGCAAATGCCAGTGGACACAGATGATCAGGCACAGATGATTTAAATAGGCAGCACTACACAGTTGGAAATATAGTAAAAGCGCTATATGGCAATCTAGTGCTACGATTTAAAATCAGATTGGCAGATATGACACAAACGGGTAATTTAGCGCTGCGATGTAATTCAGTTTGACAAATATAAAAACAAAGCAGGCAATCTAGCGCTGAGATAACTTCTAATGCTCAGATTGGCAAATAAGACACAAACGGGTACTTTAGCGCTGCTATGTAATTTACTTTGGCTAATAATACACAGAGCAGGCAATCTAGCCCTGAGATAACTTCTAAATGCTCAGTCAGGCAGTCGCAAGTCTTGCGGTGTAGCGTTACGATACCACTCGGTGGGGAGAGCAGGGAGCAGCGTGTAGAGCGGCCGCTTCTGATGGGAGTCAGGGCGGTCACCCTTCTGTGAGACCACTTTCTGGTTGGCTCTGAGAAAAGGATCCATAGGAATATTGTGGAAGAGAATCCACTGTGATCTTTTTTTGAACCCTGTGGAGAAGCCTCTTTTGCTGGGTTTTTCCTTTGTCGCCCACATTTTTGAAATTATTTACATCGCATTTTTGCTTCCATTATCATGGGTGCTTTGTCCCACCCCCTCATTGTACTTTTCCGCCCTGATGAAGGTGTAGCCCCGGCTGGGGCAACACACCGAAACGCACATTGGCGTTACTCGTGTGGGGGCTGCTGGATTGTTTCTATCCCTACCCCCTGATGACTTGCTTCCACTCTGTCATCTGACCATCTTGTGGCTGTTATGCACAATTTTAAATTCTATATTGTTTTGTGAAACTATGTGAATGATGTGCAAGTCATTATGATGAATTCTGGGAATGCATGATGTTATGAGTGTGTTGTTTGAATTAGGTGTGTGGGACTGAATTTTTGATTTTTGTCTTATCAAACTATAATGTGTCTTGATAATCATTTTGTGTATTTATAAATTGTTGAAATGACTGTGCAAAAATTAATAAAACTATCATGCATTTTGTAAAACTTGATGGGATCTTTCACTTTTGTCCTTGATCTGCTCCAGAGATAGTGGATGAGTTTTAGGACACTTTTCCAGGGCCTTGCGTTGAAAACACGGGGCAGGTAGTTACTTGTGTCTTTAGTGGTGTATGAAGTGACATTATTTGAAATTGCATCAAAACAGTTAGCAACTCTGTCATATTTTAATGGAACATAAGAACATTCCCCTTGTGCCAAGACCAGTGAGACCACATGTTGAATAGAGGTAAGTGGCATGCAAAGATATGTGTTCTGAGATGTACATGTTTTACAGCTGTAATTCTTAAGCCCAGTGATAACAAACTGCAAGTCACAAGTGTAAAATAGTGAAGGTGTTGCGCTATGCGCATTTGCATAGTGCATTTCTATCATCCCAAGCAGATTCTGACTCTGGGCGTTGATCAATGGCTCCAAGGTACTCATTAGCGTGGAATAAACTTAGGAGATGTAGCCATACATGAGTCCTCTTAGCAGGGGATGAGAAGGTTGATGAGAGACCATCAACCATTTTCCTGGGGAAAACTGATTAACATCAGTCAGTGTTCTTTCAATAAGAACTGCATAGAGTGTTCAACATCAGTCAGTTATATCCCACCTGCATTCCCAGTTCATTCTCACCCAGTTTTGTAATTAGAACTCTCTTATGTAGATCAAGACTGCAGTCCAGGTTGTGTTGGTTGCATGGTACCTGGGCTTGATGAGCTGTCATCATCGATCTACTCTGCCTGCTACTTGTACCACTGCTTTCTTTCCTATGTATGGCCATACATTTGACCTCTACCTATCTCTGGACCAATTGTTCCAAGGAGAGGTGCTGAAGGGAATTCCCGGGGCATTGCTGTAGCCTTCTTCACCATCGGTAGGTTCAGATCAATAAATATGGTGCCCATTTTCTTAGGTTTTGGGTATAGGAAAAGCAGCCGCGGGCCGTGGAGGGAGTTACGGTGGGGCAGGGAGGCGGGGAGGGGGAGAGGCAGGGTGGAGAGGGCTAAAAACCGGCATATGGATAATTACAGGTAAGTAAAAAATTTAAATAATAAAACGAATTTCGTAGCGCGCACTGCATTGCAAAATGGGATGCAGTGCGCGCTACGAAATTCGTTTTATTAATTAAATTGTTCACTTACCTGTAATTATCCATATGCCGGTTTTTAGCCCTCTCCACCCTGCCCCTCCCCCTCCCCGCCTCCCTCCCCACTGTAACTCCCTCCACGGCCCGCGGCTGAGGAAAAGGTAAAACAGACAACCCTCAGGATTAAATAGCCCAGTCCTCACGGTGGATGCCATCAACTTGTCAAGGATTCCCTCAGAAATCAATCAACACTGGACACTGCCACACCATGTAGTAGAACCCATCTTCAATTAAGGAACACCTGAGGTACAAGGATAATGCTGCTGAAAGATATTTTCCATTTTCCTGGGAGTTAGGTTGATTCAAGGTCAAATGTATGAATGTTTAGACTCTAGCCTTTAAAACATAAATACATAAATAGTTTTACTTTAAGATTGACCCACTCCAGAACCCCCCCCCCAGTTCTACTAACACAAACTCAGTCTTCTTGTCATACCGCAGAACACAAACACTTGAATGTACGATATCAATACTTCTTCCCTAGCCTCCTAAACTCTGGAGTATCTGAAGATATAAGCTATGATGGAGGTTTATTGCATCACTAACCCAAGCATTTACAAAAAGAAATTGCCAAGGTACACGTAACGTCTAAAAATGCCATGCTCAACAAAAGTGCAAGTGCATTATTGCGATGCTGTATATCATATTTTATAAAAAGCGGTTTTAAGATGAAGCAACAAGATTGATAAAAATGACGACAAACAATTAAAAAATGAACATTACGATTTTAAAACTTGAATTCACATGTGATGTTATTCTCCATATCCGAAAAAGCAATACATTTCTCTGCCCTGAGATAACGACCATTTAAGGCTACCAGGAATTGTAATAATAATAAGCATAAATGGGCATCTGGAAGTGCTGAAATGTGTGGGAACACCCTCTATTTTCCCAAGATTCGAACATATAATTTGCAGACGGTCCATTCCCTGCATACTCTATATCGGCCAATCTAGACTCCCTTCTGCTGGTCATATGTAATTCACTTTTCAAACCGTGGGAGGCCTCTGACATCTTAAATGTCTCAATTTTTGGGGCTGCGCAATGGTACCTAACCTAGTTCTGACCTGCCCTGTCCACCTTAACTAACTTTTTCCTATTTCAGAAGCACAGAGAACTGATACCTTCTGTACCTTCGAGGACCAAAGATGATCCCAGAATCACAGGGTTGCTTTGTAGGCCAAGAAATTCCAGGCCTGCAGATCCCCTTCCAGTCTTAATGACAGGCCCAGCTCACCTTTTGGGGGACCTAGCAGTTTTTTCAGACACTTTGCTCTCACACCCCTCCCAGCTTCCCTCCATACGTAGGGACAATACCTCAGCCTGTATAGACATTGAGATGGGACCATTGCATTGTAAACTAGATGGATCACCAAAGATATTCCTAAAGCAAACTAGGCCCCTTATAGTTGCTGCTACCGCCGTCTCAAACAACTCCTTGTTTAGGGCGTAGATCAGCTTTTTTGCAATCGTCATACCTAAGTATTTATAGGAAAATACCATCTCCACCATCCTATTACTCAGGGACCACTTAAACGGTTTGTATTTCTTCCCGAAAGGGATTATTTTTTATTTTATCCAAATCCACCTTCAGTTGGTTAGACTCACAGTAACTGTTGAATCTATTCAATCTCCTCTGTAGTCCTACTTTGGTCAAATCTAGAATCGCCAGATCATCTGCATAACATAGGCACAGTACATGTCAACCCCCTATTTTTGGGGGAAATGGCCGAGTAGCAGCCAATACCCCCCGAAGGTCTGCTAGGAACAAGAAAAACAATGTGGGGGCAAGACGCAGCACTGCCTTAACACATGTTCTAGAGATATTCTTTCTGAGAGGGCCCTTCCAAATCAAGCTCCACTCGGGCCTAATTTAGAGAACATAATTCTTGCAAGATTACGAATAAGCATTGGGGAATATCCTGCTGTCGTAATTTAGCCCAGAGTATACTGATGGTCTACCAAACCAAAAGCTGAGCTAAAATCAACAAAACAACAGATGAACTCCCTGTAGTTTCCTTCGCCTTTTGCCCCAGGGCCCACAGCTGCAGCAGTGATCTATCATTGAATTCCCACACTTGCAACCCCCTTGTTCCATTGTGATTATTCCATTACCGTCAATCCAATTCTTTAATGAGATGATAATGACCTTGGAAAACAATTTTGCACCAACATCTAGCAGGCTTTTCAATCGGTTGTTACCAGGTACATTCAACTCCCCTTTCTTATGTATCGGTCTAATTATTGCACCTTTCCAGCTGGACGGAAATATATCTAACTTAGTTATGGCTATAAAAACCTTTGAAAAGGAAGTTGCCCACCAGATTGGGTTAGTCTTAATCACAATTGCGAGGAGATTATCTGGCCCAGCTGCCGTGGTTAGATTTAGAGTAGTAAACAACTCGGCTACAGATTGAGCAGACAAAGACGCCAATGCTTCGACCCCAATTTTGGCCAATTGTGCCTCACAGTTCGAAAACTGCACTTTTAGGTAAGTCACTGTGTTTTTACCTTCCAACTCTCCAGCAGCACCTAAAATACGTGCATTGATTCTGTATAAATTGCCTGCAGAGTCTTCTGCCCAGTACTCGCTCTGAAAGTTTTTGCTCCGTGGTCTTTATAGCATCTCTGTTAGGGTGTGCTACTGAATTCTCTATTTGTTTGATCCTATCCATTAGTTTTCTGTGGTCATGCCTCAGTAAGATGACATCTCTGATCACCATACCTATATTGGTTGATAGGGTTTATCAAGTTGTCACATTGGTTTCTAGGATCCTCTCAAGTTAGTCAGTGTTGATGCTCGGGGTACAGCAGTCTGCTGTTATAGTCCTGGGTCCCCCCATCATGTCACAGTTATTTCTAGGTTTGCCCATTGTTGTAAGTAGCGCACACTCACCCATGGTAAATGCTATGCTCACTAATGAGTATCCCTGACTGACCAGAAGCCACTCTTGCACCTGAGAATGTGTGAGAAGCTGGGGCAAGTGCGACTCAACAGTGTACCCAAATTCCAGCAGGCATATGCCACAAGTGCTCCTGTCACAGTAAGTGCCACTCTAACTATTGCATTGCAATTGGATTTTTTCAAAGGATGCAGTACCAGATCCACCATCCTGTGTGTTTGCCTCCAGGCCACCCCAAGTACATCTTCAGTGGGGCCTAGCTTTGTCTATGTGTCTGCAGATCTCAGCACAGTAAGTTCCAGAGCATTTAGTGCCTCATTATGTGCATGATTAGCATACTGCCCCATGGGTTGGAGGGCGCACCACCTTCACCTCACCTCTTCCTCCCGCTCTCTTAATTGAGTTCATTAGCAATCATCCAGTGCCCACTTATGTGGGGCTCAAACCACATTCCTCAAATATTCAACTAAGGGCCAGAGAGAGAACCGGAAGTGGGTGAAGGACCAGCACCAACCAAAGTCAAATCCAAAAAACATCCTCTGCCAGGCAAAGCATTCCAGGAAATGGGCAAAACTCGCCAATTGCCTCCACAATATTCATGGAAGCTATCACCTCTCACTTGCTTCTGTTACAGGAAGTCCACACTGTATGAAGTTCCATGGTAATGCCACACCAGTGTGTACATCTATTAACTAGGCCTGGGCACAGCACTACGCTACGCTCGCGTAGTTTACGCTACTTCACACTACGCGAACTGCACATAGCACAGTGCAAACACGCGTATCGCAGCGGTAATTGTTTGCTTGCTCGCAGTCCTCCACGTCAAGTTGGCGACCGCGAGCAAGCAAAATGACATCCGGGCCAGACTTTTTCCTCGTTCACGATCAGCAACATCAAGTTGATGATCGCGAGCGTGGAAAATAAACCTCCCGGCGAGATTCTCAACGCGGGGAGGTCAGGTTTCTCATTGCGAGTGGTTGCGTATGCTCCCGACCGCTCGCGATGAGAAACTACCAGTCCGCGTTGAGAAAGCTGCCGCTCGAGTAAAAATCTACTCGAGCGGCAGAAAACTACAGCTCGCACTGTGCAAGATGCCGTTTTCAATGATTGCACAGTGCCGGATGCTTGTCCACACTGTGCAATCATTGAAAACAGCATCTTGCACAGTGCGAACATGCTACTACGCAGTTCGCGTAGTGCTACGCGTAGCTCGCCTAGTGCAAAGTGCACTTTGCGTAGCTTCACGAAGCGCTACTTCGCAAACTACGCCCAGCCCTACTATTAACTTGTGAGGTCAGGCACACCCCTGATTCCCTTTGGTGCCGTGTTGTGCCTTTGATAGTGTCAATGTTTGTGTTTAATGTGTATCTTTGGTATAGGTTGAAGAAGAACTCTATCAGTTTTGGATATGTACGTTCTGGGAGTTCTCGTTGATCAGACTTAAATTGTACTGGTGTCACAGAGGCGGTAAGCCTTTACTATAACAGTTTTAGCATTTTTTGGAAAACGTCATGTGCAATACATTATCATTTCCTTCACCCGTGGAGGGGGAAGATGGGGAATGCAGTGCACCTGGGCCTTGCTCATTCCCAAATATTTAAATAACCCCAAAAAATTGGTGGAAACCTTGTAAAAGTCGCAACCAGTGCCAATTGCTCGGGCTGCATTTCAATCCCTCCGTATTTACCTATTGCACCACTGCAGGTGGAGTACAACCATATGCAAACCAATTTTTATCCAGCTCCTATTGGAACAATCCAGCTCAAAGTGCCAAGCCACATTCCCTCTGAACAGGAACACTAGCAACCACAGAACAATTTTAGCCTGTTGGATCTTATCTGTGAAGTATAACTTGCATCCCATGGCACATTGTGACGATGCCTATATATATGGGCATGCCATTGCACTTGAAGCATCAAATTAAAAAAACAAAAGGTGATATATGAAATGCTTGCAAATGTCTCAACCCACTGGCAATCACTCCGGCCATATTCCAGTCCATCATTTTCATATGCAAATCGGTCTAGGTCCTACTCCAAGAGGAATTGTCCTGCCCGAATTGCCAGGCTACATTCCCTCAGAACAAGAACACAAGCAACCCCAGACTGTTTTTTCTACTATCTAGGCTCCATCAGTGAGGTGCAACTTGGATCCCATTACACAACAAGTGTGGGTCTCATGTTTAGGCATATCTATCACACTTAGGGTATCAAAATATAACAACAATAGTTGATAGGTTAAATGCTTGCAAAAGTCTCAACCACTGGCATTTACTGGGGCCAGGGCTCCCTGGAACTAAAAAGCATAGTTGAACTGGGAGTCCCCATTTAGCTCATACTCAATAGAGTTGGGACGCCCCTGCTATTAACATACTACATCAAGTATGTTCTGCTAAAAGTGCCTGGGTGACTTTTCTTAGTGGTTCTTGCTATTGTAATCCATCCGACAACGGGAAGTGCGCATGCTGTACTGGATTTACTAAATGAAAACGAAGTTTTGTCTGAGATATACTGTTGGACGTTTGTGTGAGTTTTTACTAGAATGTCAACGCTGTTATGATCCACATGACAATACACTATATGCCTGATCTGGGCTAGGTTGAATATTTTGTGTCTAACACAGCGGTATCAATGAAGACAGTTCCAAATGCTACATTGCTTACTTTGGATGCCTTTCATCAAGTGACAGGGAGCACTTTAAAAAAAAATTAAGTATAACATAAACATTTTCGGATGAGGACATGCACCTTATATTTTAGAATAATAATTCTGTTCTTTGCTCAGTGCTCTCATCTTATCACAATTCACTCTGTACAATTGGTTTCATTGCGTTTGGAAAGCAGTTTACTAATTTGTTGTCTTATGATGGGATATATAACCTGTTCCACCTATGTGACTCACTGAACAGAGATCAGTATTGCATCAATGTTTTGTTTGGTAGATGGTTTACATTCACTTCTTCAATAACAGAGTATTGAATGGTCATTTGTGTTTGCTAGACTCCTATATGTGCATTAGGATCACGTATGCCTCCACTCATTCATACCACAACCAAGAAAATCACTCACTTGTGAAAACAGATCGTTTTTGTTAGAAATGGGGATATGTAGCTGGCAGAGGTAGGTACCTTTGTCCATCCAGGGAGTGGGACCCTTGCTTTTAGTCAGGGTAAGGGGGATACACACTTTAGATAACCCCTGCTCACCCCCTAGGTAGCTTGGCACAAGCAGGCAGACTTATCCCAAAGGCAATGTATAAAGTATTTGTACTCAAAACACACAGTAATACAGTGATAGCACCACAAATGGAGGCCACAGTAGTTTAAAAAAATAAAGTATCTTTATCTAAACTCAACAAGACCAAAATGACAAAAATCCAAAATACATGTAATGAGAATATGACTTTAAAAAGGTTTCAAACACTTGGCCATAGAAAACTATGGATGCGTGATTTCTCTCAAAGTACCTGTAGTTGCAACAGAATTCACAAGGCAAACAGCGGCAGAGATGGGAAGCATAAAAAAACAAAGAGATACATCAGTTCCTGAAACCGAGGAGAGGCGATGCAACAGTTCTGCTGCATGCAGGAGAAGTGATACATCGAATCCGGTCTGTAGAGAGAAGTGATGCGTGGTCGATTCCGAGACACTTCTGGTCGATGGGTGATGCGTCAGGAAAACTTGCTGCACAGGTACGATACATGGAAATCCAGGATGCGTCGGTGATCGATGTGGCAGCGGCGCTGCATCGGATTCTTCAGCAACGATCCCGCGATGCATCGGTTCTTGCAGTGGGGACAGGCGCTGCGTCGGTTTCGGCAGCGGCACAACGTTACGTGGAGATTTTTCTTGCACATCGGTGCTGCGTTGCAAAAACTGCAGCAAGAAGAGTGATGCGTCGATTTTCCTATAGTTGCGTTGGTTTTCCAGCTTACAACAGCAGGAACAACTTCCAAAGGCTCCACACAGTCACAGGCATCTCTTGGCAGGTCAGAGTTCCCATCAAGGAAGTTCATGGAAGCTGGGGGTGAAGTCTTAGAATTCCTGAGACTTCAGAACAGAAGGCAAGCTCTACTCAGGCCCTTGGAGATCTTCCTCAAGCAGGGGGGACGCAGCACACAGCAAAGTCCTTATCCTTTCCTTGGCAGAGACAGCTACTGCAGGCCAACCCCAGACAGCACACAGCAAGGTGGCAGTACTCCTCCTCCAGTTGCCCCAGCTCTTCTTCTTGGCAAAGGTTCCTTATGATTCCAGACGTAGTCTAAAGTTCAGGGGTTTTAGGTCTAATACTTATACCCCAAAATGGACTTGTTCTCTTTGTGCAAGGGTCTCTGAGCCCAGTCCAAACCAGTTCTGTCCTCACTGGTGCAGCATGACCGCAGGGGGTGGAGACAGCATTGTGCAAGGGAGAAAGGCCCTATTCAGGTGCAAGGAAATCTCCTCCCACTACTCTGAATTCAGCTAGGGTCTAATCAGCCCAGCTCTGAGTCACCCAGGACGGGCCAGGCACACCTCAACCCCCCAGTGGCTGACCACAGTAAATGAACATCCCCAACCCCTGTCACTCCAAAACCAGACAGTCAATACATAAACAGGCAGAGGCACACAGAATGGTTAAACAAGAAAATGCCTACTTTCTAAAAGCATTATTCGTTTGGCAGGAGGACGATGTGATCCAAAGGGAGCCCTAACAAGCTTTGTAAAGGAATCGCACTGGGCTCCAGAATTCACTGTCAAATATAAATTAGAATACAGAGACTCACAGAACAACATGAGCAATCCAGTAAAGTTTGCCCTGCTCTTTTGATTTTGTGCACAAGTAAAAATCCCTTAAATCTTGACAGCTGAAAAGTCAGAATCTAAACCTTTTGTCATGCCCCCTAAAGAATTCACCAAACCCTTGTCCTGAAGAGAACCCTCAAAGAAAGTGAGAGTTGGAAACGTGTAGACCAAGAACAATAGAGGATCCAAGTTCAATCAGCATCAATATGTACGTATACATTTATTTGTTTAAAGAAACTATTGGAAGCCCAGATTAGATACCTTTGGACCCTTTAAATGTTCCAGTGCTAAGAGCACTTTCTGTGAATGTGATGCTCAGGTTGTTAAATCCTGGATTGGTGAGGATGCAATTTTAGCCTAGTTCATGTATCAATTATGCGTTATCACAATGTATGTTTGATTAATCTTTTCATATTTTACACTTCACACATGGTTTTCACATATTTTTCACTTTATATCCATTGAGTTGAATGTGGATTGTCCTTTCTTTTATCGCACCAATTGTGAAAGTTTAAAAAAACATTTTTGTTCAAACATTACTAAAGCAAATCTGAGGTCATGTTTATTGAGTAAAATGTGCCTCTTGCATAAGTAAAGATGTGTTTAAAGCTCACAATTACCTGATGTTGTTTTGCGTATACAATTGTCTAAAACCCTAGGTTGTTGTAGGTAAGGGCCAAACCAACAAATTTACACATACTTTCTAAAAGTGGCATTTTCAAACACACAATCTGAAAACCATCTTTACTAAAAGATGTGTTATTAAATTCTGAGTTCAGAAAGCCTAAACTTTATTTCTCTATCTTATCCCAATGGGAAGTATTATTTATAAGATTTTATAAATAAACTTCCATTTTATCCTATGGGGCAAGATAGCCTTTCAATATTGAAAATCGAAATTAGCAGTATTTCACTATAAGGACATGTCACACACACCAGTACATGTCTTACCTTTCACATACAATGCACTCTGCCCAGGGGGTTACCTTGGGCCTACCATAGGGATGCCTTACATGTAAGAAAAGGGAAGGTTAGGGCCTGGTAAGTGGGTGCACTTGCCAAGTCGATGTGGCAGTTAACAAACTGAGCACAGACACAGCAGTGGCAGGTCTGAGATATCTTTTCAGGGCTACTCATGTGTGTGGCACAATCAATGCTGCAGGCCCACTAGTAGCATTTGATTTACAGGCCCTGGCACACTTCAGTGCACTTTACTAAGGACTTACCAGTAAATCAAATATTCCAATCAGGGAGAAACAATTGTAACAACAATTTACATAGGGAGCACTTGCACTGACACTAATTTCAGCAGTGGCAAAGTGCCCAAAGCATCTAAGCCAGCAAAAACAAAATCCAGAACAGCATCAAAAATACAGGAAGTAGAGGCAAAAAGTCAGGGAAAACCCGCCAAAGATGCAAAGTCTACCAATTTTTGTTTTGTAAATTCCAAAACAGTGTTACATTTCACCTAGAAAGTATGAAGCCCTATTCGACTGTAAATGATGAAAAACATATTTATCTCCAGCCGACCAAGAACTATTTCATGATTTTATTTTGTTTATTTAGATATTATATTATCTATAATATCCTAAAATTAAAAATGTAATAAAAAAATAAATTTCCGAAAATGTATTGCATATGTTTCCCAAAATTGTATGATATAGGGCCTGGTCATACCTATATCAACATAGAGAGTTTTTGGAACACAACAACAAACTCTGGTAGAGGCTGCGTAACAACAGACAACTATAAACCAGCCTGAATGTGTAGCAAGCATTGACATTTCACCGTGACCTAAATGGTTTTGTGTCACCTTCTTCAGAACAAACACTACAGTAAGTGGGGATGATGGCATCCAATGAACCACTTTTGAAAAAAACATCAGTTAAAATTTTGGGAATGCACCAAAAATGTGCTGTTCCTGGGTTTGTCAATTCGGTACTTTTATTTATAAGATTTGGATCTCAAACAAGGTCCACATGAAAAATAACAACATTACAATAATATCGTACATATGCGATACAAGTTTGAAAAAGATTTTAAAAGTGTAAAAACTCTTTGACAAAATAATTAGGTGGAAAAAACAACAGATGATGAGATTCAGCCACCGTTCGAGCATTATGGGGCCGATTACGATGCCGGTCAGACATGCATCCAACCGACATTGTAGCTGTAGCGGGACCACCTAACAAGGAGTTGGAGTTGCCGCTTCACAGATTATGATCTGACTGCTGTGTTGGCTGTCAGATCCTGTATGTATTTTTTCCATTGCAGCTTGTGCTGCCGCTCACAGGACAAGCCGCAATGAAAAAAAAGCAGAGTTTAAACATCCCTGCACCGTGTAGCAGACACCATAGCAGAAGGCCAGGGGGCGAGGGTGCCCTGCTAGAAGCCCTCAAAGTCACCTTCCGCCTGCCTTTTCACGGTGGGGGCGGACCACCATGAAAGGGCAGGTGGAAAGCAAAATTGTAATGCCAACGGTGGAGCCAAGGCTGGCTCTGTTGCCATTTTAGGATTACATTTCCGACCACTTCTCCAACGGGCTCTATGAGCCTGTCGGAAATGGAGAAGAATTTGCCTGTGGGTTTCCATCCGACCACCAGTATCGTAATACATCGGCCGGACGCAAACCTCTGATGTTGGGCGGAAAGACTCCAAACAAGCTGTTGGATGGCTTTCCGCCCGACATCATAATGAGGTCCTATGTTTTAACATAAGGATTCAGAAATTGGGGAAGCTGAATAAGCAATCCTGGACATACAAATAATATACATGATTAATATCCTGTACACCATGAATACACCATGAATACAAAGGTATTACATACATCATGTTTATTCAGTAATTTTGACCAATTAGCAGTCAATGATTTTAGAGGGAAAATATTTAAATGCAATAATGACTAAAAACGTCTAATACCATCATCAAGGTTCCAGGTCAAGTATAGCTGTGGTTTTCTCACAACACAAGAGGCAGTTATTACATTGAATGCTTTAAACAGATTTTAACTGGAAAACTGACCAACTACATAAAAATTCCTGCTTTTTCTCAAATAGATTTAAAGTATATAATCCCTATTAAATGGGGCCTTTTCTTGTTTTTCAATTAAAAAATATTAATGCACATAAAACTCCCTAGAGAATTTGCATCACTTCTTAGCAGCCGGTATCCCCATCGTACCACTGCCACCAGACTTTGCACAAAAGGACTCGGTAACCCACATTCTAATTGCAGTGTATAACAGCCAGAGAGTTGAAGTTACATAGCCTCCTCAATACTTAGGGCCTTATTACGAGTTTGGCGGTCCAATCGACTACCAAACCCATGGTGGGGATCCACAATCTACCCTCCCTATTAGGACACTTGCAGTTGGGCCGCCATTAGACCATTGCATCATCCAGGGATCCTGGATCCCGCTGCAGTGGTGCAGTGGTCAGGCAGAGCAATATGCCTGTGGTGGCGCTGCAGCACCGCCAAGTTTAATTCCAGTTGCCCCACCGTCAGCCTTTGCATGATGGTGAGGCAACTCAGGGGGCCTGTTGCCTCTGTGCATGGGGGTGCATGCAGGGGGCACAAATTTAATAAAATATGAAATAACTTATTATAGTCAACCATAATAAACTGTTACTTGACTAATGTATTGAAATGCATAATTGGTTAAAAAAAAGTAGTTACATTAAAGTGATTACATTTATTGGGCAAACAAAATTCAAAATTTTAAAAATGAACCCCAAAAAAGTGTACAATCATTGATTTGAGAAAAAAAGTTAAAAATCAATAATTAAGAGGGAACCAGTCCAAAAAGAGACCCTGAAAATAAGTAATCATCCACCCAATCCTCCAATGAACCCTACCACTCATTTTTGTTTAAATCTATTTTTATTGTTTTCGAATTACAACATATTTGACGCTTTCTGGAAGTCCATTTAAATTACACCACAGTATGATATCAATGTAGTCAGAACAATAAACAGTCCGGGAATTATTGTGCATGAGCATATCCAATACAACACTGATTTGTGTAGCGCCTCTACATACAGATTCGAACTATAATCAATTAAACTTTAATAACGCCCAACAATATGCTCTTTGTCCTGGGACCTCCCATTTCCTTTGACCTCCCAGCGTAATACATCTTTAATGCCTTGCAGAATAACTCAACCACCCAACCTGACAATATAGGGCTCACACATCTCTGCTACTCCAATGCCCCACACATGTAGATCGCATGATTTGTAATAACAGCCAGGGGCGCTCCAGACGCGTCCAACTAATTGACAGAGAGCAACTGGGGGAATGAAGCAAATCGGGAATCACAGGCCAGCGGGGAAGGTTGACGGGAAATGTCCATCTTCAATCCTGGATAGGAGCGGGTGAGGAATCGGGAAGGGGGAAAGCGGGGGGGGATAACGCTGCGATGTACTCGCCACTCGGCACAGGTGTCTGTAATTCGGTGATGGTTGACTCCCCCGTCATGTGTGTACTATATATCCATCACAGTCATGTGCCCCCTCAGGCCCTCCGGGCTCATTATCTGATGCCTCAGGTTGGTCCCGATGAACCCTACCACTCATTAGGAAAACAAAAAACATTAATTTAACAAACAACCAAAAGTTTTTCAATCCCAAGAACTAGAACCAAAACACATAATTACCTTATTTAATTAATCAAAATAGATAACCTAATATTTCCACAATTAGCAATTGTTTTAACTTTAAAGTAGTATACTAATTGTAAATAAAACTCTACCTGCCCAAACTCCCAAAATAACCCTAAAGTTGGACCGAAACACATTTTGTATCTCCAGTTAAAAAACAAAACAATTTACAATATTAATTCAAACTATATTAAGTACTTGATATTACACCTAGTGGCTGTGGGTGACCCCCAAAGAAGGACTGGCAAGTATCACTAGATACAGGAGTAATTGATCAAGATCAGGCCCAAAACCACAGCAGACTGCAACTGGATTCCCCATCCATTAGCTAGATGATAGACCTGAGCTGTTTGTGACACAAAAGGTAACAATCGTAGTCTAAAATATCACAGCCGGATTACGGTTAACGTCTATGTGGCTTTGCTGACTGCTGGCATACCCAGCTGGCATTATGCAAACTTTGCTGGCCCAAACAAATGTAATTTCTGTACCGGTGGCTCCGAATGGGTGTTCACAAAGAGAGTGGGGTCATTGGTAGCAGTGACAGGGTGGAGTTCCTTAACAAGTTGAAATTTAAGCCTATCCAAAGTGGTGTTCCCCTGGGGTACTGTAAAGACCAGTGTGTTTCATTGAGAGTTGAGGAGGAGATTGGGAGTCTTATTGTGGAAGGTCGTTGTTGACCATGAAGACCACTGTGTTTCATTGAGGATTGGGGAGGAGTTTGGGAGTCTTATCATGGGTGATCTATGGGGACCATGAAGACCAGTGTGTTTCCTTGAGCGTTTGGTAGGAGTTTGGTAGTCTTGTTATAAAAGATCGTGACACGTTGTTTGTGACTCTGTGGACCCTGGAAAGTATTTGGGAGAGATGATAATGTGGAGGAGTGTGTGTGCATGAATAAATAGTGATAACATGTGGATGAGTTTATTTTGGCATTAAGGATCTTGACAGCATTCATTTTTATTATTAATGTTGTGGTAATCAGGCTAATTCAGGCATCACAGAACTGGGCAGTAGTTACAACTAAAACAATACAATTATGTACAATAGTAGCAAGTAGATACAGTCTCTGGACCTGATTATGAGTAGGTCATTGTGTTTTCAGCACTTGAGCAAACCTCAGTTTGTGCTTGGGTGGAATCCTCAGTTCGGTGTTTTTTATTGCACCCAGTAATTATCGAGTGCTCCCCCTTCCTGAAATTTTGGCAGTTCAAACTTCCTGAATTTAACAGAGGAAAACAGTATACTTTTGACCATAACATGGGGATTTTAAAGCGCTCTGTTTTAAATACTTGGAATAGTTGCCATTTATAGCACTCAATAAACTACAAGCCCCATGGTGTTAGATTTTGGAAATAGCTCCTACTCTCCTGACACATTTGGAATCAGGGCCTACGTGTGCTCAGGATTAGTGTAGTTCACTTGCCCATCCCACTCTGGAAGGGTTACCCTTTTCTGGAGTAAATGCCCAGCCATTTCTAGAGACAGGCGGGTTCTTAGACGAGTTTGTGAATGTCAAATAACCCACAAATTTGTGGGCGTTCATAAACTCCCAAGGAAAACCAAGCTTGACCATCCCATTCTCCATGCATTATGTTTTCTAAAGCGGAATTTTCCAAAATCATGGTGCACACTTTTAATCCTCTACTTCTCATTAGACTGATCTGTTGCCAGTTCTGTTTTTCAGCCAATACTTCTTGCAGATTCACTTTTCACACTTATTTTTATTCTACAAGTACCTACTTGCTTACCACTCAGGTCTGGCTGAAAGCAGCCCCCCTAACTTGAGGCCAGTGAATAGCTGTGAACTAAACCTTTCTGTGATGGACTAACATAAAATGCTGTCATCATTAAATGCATATTGAATAACTAATAATATTATGTTTCATTTGGCTGCTTCAAGACACAAACAATGAATAATAGGTATAAAACGAGATCCTTTGAAAAATGATGAGGAACTAGCCAGTATCTTGATGACTCTCTCATCCTTTCTTCCTCATTATGGATGTACTTAATGCTCGCTTAGAATGTTCGAAAGGATTAATATTTTTCCTTAACGTTGATTTGTGGTCTTTAATTTCGGTTGAATCTGACTTTTTTCGTAAAAGAGCAAAAGCTAATGGACCTAAATGATGCTTCAAAACTAGACAGCGAGGCAGGGAAGCCTGACAGCATGACCTTCCCAGGCAATCCCAGGCAATGTTTTGAAGCTTAATGAACCCTGACTAACCCAGGCTACCTGCCTTCTACTGAAGTTAATTAAAATAATGGAAATGACAACGTGTGCTTATCCTCGGAGGGAAGCAGATGTTGTCAGAGTGGTGTCAAGTGTCAAATTTGCCTGTCAAGCTGATGTAATAACAGCTAGTCCAACATGAAAACAGTTTAGCTCAAGTCTTGGCTGGAATGTGATGTGCTGGCTGTAGTGTTAAGACTATGATTTTCAATCATTTACTTTTTTCATTGAAATTCAGACAAATGTCAAGGTGCACACATGGAAATCTGCAAAAGTCATACATTTCTGAGCGCATGTCTGTTTTCTTTTACTCTAACCAAGAGGACAGCCCACATCAGTTAGTCTGTCAGGTTATTGGAAAGGGAATAGTGCAATCCCACTTATATTTTCCTCTGTGGTTTTTCTTTGGGATAAAATAGCTTCCCCCTTACATCACCTGGAAACATGGAGGTGTTACGGTCAATATCCCTGGAAAAAATCTATACAATCCAAATTTTGGGAACAAAATGTACATTTAGGATGGCAAAATACATTAGGAGTGTAGGGTCCTGATTTAGAAGTCGGTGGAGGGGAACATTCCGACACAAACCTGACGGATAGTACGTCCACAACATAACGGTCACATTCTGTCCTATAGGGATCAAAATACGGCAGACGCGATATCGGTCACGTTTATGATGGATTATTCCCTCCGCCGACTTCTAAATCAGGCCCTAATTGGGTGAGGAAACCCACTAAGTTTCCACTTTATACATGTTTGCAATAATCCCAAAGCCCACCTCCCTCTGAAATTGACGATGTCCAGGTAAGTTCATAAGACCCTCCTTTTACTGCCATTCAGATGGTTCTGAGAGTGGCACACCTCGCTCCTCCTTGGGGTCTCATTACAAGTTGCCAGGTATTCAGGAGGGAGAAGCTCTGAGGGCAGAATTAGCGGTCCCAGACAATCTGGACATTACAAGCAAGAGACCATTAGAATGGCAAATGGCATGCAGACCTGGGGACACCGGGTTCTTTACTGTATGCAATTCTGGGACATTCTCTGCTGTGTAAGCGCGTAGAAAATGCCATCAGACCCACATGTGGTAATAACATGGACAGAAATGCACCCATACTCCCGTATCCTTTAAATTCTCCAGCGGAAACACTGGGCAACTCAGAATCCTCCAGTTACGCATTCCCTGGGAAGATTGCTACAGCAACTATGTCATGCACTGCATTCACCCCAAGGATGTTGTGAAGGGACAAGACCTCTTCCCACCCTTCATTCACAGTGGTTTTGTGAATGGAATCTTACTTTGCACCCAGAGCATCATGGCTGAGTATAATCAGAAAAAAAAACACAGGAGTATGACCCATTAACCTCTTGCGATCAGGGTAATTATATGATAAAGGACAACAATATCTCAAAAGGTAACAATAGGGGAGTCAGTTATACCAGTATGTAAAATACATTATGAGAAAGGAAAAAGCGGGAGACTCACGTAAAGTTTTTCAAAAGTTCACACAGCATCATATATTTGAGCACGGTTTAAAGATGGTACAGTTGTAACAGCACTGTAGACATGAAATGCATAGGCAGCCCAACTTGGACTTGGTGCACAATTGTGCTCGTGACACATATACGTGGCGACACAAGTGACAAGGTGAGAACAGCAGAATGGCGCCTAGTGACAACAAGTGAGATAATGCATACAAGTGACTGTGTGGTTCAGCACGAATTGATTCACAAAGGTTGCACAGGAATAGATGGGAGCGATTTAGGTTGCGATTTAGGAAGAAACACACGAAACAGAGGCGCCTTCGATTGCGCTGTGGAGTCGACGACGTTTAGATCCTATGAACTCAGGATCATCTTCAGGACGGGGCTGTTAATTTTGGAAGTGCTGTGTGGGAGGGTCCCAGGCGGGATGTGGCCGATGTGGTACCGTACTTTTCGGTGTGGTGGGGGGGATCCTACGCCAATGGATCTGGGCATGAGCCAGTGGACATAGTGGCCCGGGCGGGACATAGAAGGGTGCGGGTGGGGTGTCACAGGAGCGAGATCGGATTTCCCGGGGGGCGGCGGCCGGCGGGTTGAAGTCCTCGTCCGTCTAGGGCGAGCGTGCCGGATCCTGTGGGTGGGAAGAAGAGGGGAGTGAATCCAGGCAGTGGGGATCGGCGCATGTGTCAGTCATAAACCGCCACGTTCGTGTCTGGTTATTGAGTATAATCAGAGCAGCATGGAAGAGGATAACCATGTACTCCACCTTCCATCAGTAATTTCTCTATATTCTGCCAGTTGTCCTCTTGTGCTGTGTTGGAAGGTACACCATTCATTCACAGCTCCGCAGGACTTACCACAATTAGGGGTGTGCACTTTTTCAAGGTTGTTTTTGGAGGTTGTATAGTTTTTCTACGTTGCCACTTCTGCATGAAAATTGTGACTTTTGTTTTGGTTTAAGTAATACTTATTCTTATTTGATATTGACAAAATGCTGTACATAAGACGCAATTTGCAGAAAAAACGAGTTGTCATTTCCTGTGAATATTCCGTTGTACATTGAAAACTTTTTGTCTGGATAATCCTCAATTGAAACCTTTTCAAGTATGCCAGGGTTCAGGGACAGTGAAACTGATCTAACTAACATAATGAAAAAAGCTTTCCTGGGATTAAGGTAACCCGGAAAACATCCCAGACTTTGTGAAGAGCGAAGAATAGCAACTTTGTAAAACTTGGTGTGAGAAAAAAAAATCTCTCCTTATCCTATGCTAATCATGCCTCCTGAATGTGGAAAGAACTGCTGGCCAACATCTGCAATTTGGACAGTCTGATGGCATTCAGGTCAGGAAGCTGTAGGCTTAATTCCAAAATGCATTATGTGCAAAAGGGCATTTGTTGAACTAATGGATGATTATTTGTGAATTGTAGTTAAGTATTTCTTAGCTTAATAACTGATTTGAGATAAGTTAATTAATCAATTGTAGTGGAAATAAAATAGAGTTACATGGAAGTAAATTGCATCCTAATACTGCGGTTTACAATAAGCATCATCATCTTTTATTTAACTTCAACACAAGTAGTACAGAATGCAATAATAAGTATTGCCATAAAGTGGATGACAGGCACATCCCATCATGCATACCTTGAAAATTTCCGGTAGCAGATCAGACAGTGGTATGGAGGGTAGCGCGGGCACATGGGGAAAATAGGATGCTAACCCAGAGCGATGTAGTGCAACATGTGCTGTAGAGGAGTAGCCAATGTGTGCATCGCAAAATAAAACCAAACAGTAACTGTTGAAACCCTCTGGCTGGCGCTGCCAGGTACAGCTAATTGGAAATGCAGTAACATGAGTGGCAGGAGTACACCACAAACATGGGGATATAGGCGAGCGGTTGCACCCAGGGGATAGGGGGAATAGAGCGAGCCTCTACGTGATCCTCCCCAGAGAGCACCGGCACCCCCAGTGATGTCCGGTAAGCAGGTGTGTGTAAATGAGTAGGTCGCCCAATGGCTCAATCTGGCCATTCACACTGCACACCGTGGGGGAAGGCCCTACAGCCTAGGGTGAGGGCGGATGTAGGCTGTTGAACAATTTGAGAACAGAGTTGTCCCATTTTGGACACAAAGTCAGGAAGCAGAAAACACAATAAAAACAAATGTACACACCTTAGTTCCAAAATCCAACAAAATTAGTAGCATCCTTAAGAATATTTGAAATTGCCTATTTAAAATCTTGTGGATTACCCATATTCAGTAATAAACCAAATATAGTTTACCTTGTAGGCAGGGGTACCTCATTCAGTAAGACCACCCGATTTAAAGTTGTTCACCCACACGTTAATCTGAGATATGCCCAGGGTCACTGGAATTAAAGTGATTCTGTGGCTGAAGAGTTTTCCGCATAATTATTGGTATGCTGCACTCGACACATAATTCATCATCTTCTGTATAAACTGTAGATTTGAACAAAAACAATTGTTTTTAGATCTAAGTTAGTTAAAAAAAAGCTGTCACACATATTGTTGCGCAGGTGCAATTTTTTTGCTGCGCAGCGACAGGTCACCTTTCTATTTTTCAGTTGCTGATTGCTGTATGTGTGTTTTAAATGGTTACTAATGAGGCGAAACCTATGCCCAGTGTTAATTGGATTAAGAACAATAAAATAGTGATGTAGTAGCGCCACAAAATGTGCTGCATCATGCCACATAATTTGTCCTTTATTGCTACATTATTCAGTCAAATCTGCCGAACATTTTTGTCTATCCCTGCTGCATAGTTCCTTTGCCCTTGGAGATAGCCCACTGCCTAAAAGCAGGTGCTACGCAATCAAATGATGGACGGAATGCTTAATGAATCATACATTTACCCCAATCAAGAGATCTGGGTTAAATCCATCGTTCTTTTGCTCACCATGACACCCCAGTTTATACCCAGCCATATGCAAATCAGTCTTGACCCTGTGCCTCATGGGAACAGTCCAGACCGAACTGCCAAGCCAAGTCCTCCCTAGACCGCAAACAAACATCTTGGGACCGGTTTCAGGGTATGTCACCCTTCATCAGCCAGGCTAGCTTGAATCCAGTGGAACAGTGAGCAAGGGACCCACATCTGGGCATACCCATCCCACATAGCGTGAAAAGTTCTAGGCAAACAAATGATGGACGGAATGCTTAATGAATCATACATTCAACCCCAGTCAAGAGATCTGGGTTAAATACATTGTTCGTTTGCTCACCATGCCACCAGAGTTTAGACTCAGCCATATGCAAATCAGTCTTGACTCTGTGCCTCATGGGAACAGTCCAGAAGGAACTGCCAAGCCAGGTCCCCCCTGGACCGGAAACAAACATCCTGGGACAGGTGGCACACTCGAGATCTTCAGGTCCACCAACTGCCAGTGTTGAATTCACAGGCATGGATATTCCACCAAACAGAAAACAACACTATAAGAAAGCCTCTTTACTTTTCAAGTGCAGAGATTGCCATATTTGCTCATGGAAGTGCACTATGCTGCTTTTGGTCAGTATTGTGGGCCACCATCCTCGCTTGAAGCAGTAACTGTCGCAATTATTGCTTGTAAGCTACTGTAGCTCTCCAGCTACCTCTGAGTAGCTAACCTGTGTGCAGCCCAGCTTATTAAATTAGAAAGCTTTTGCTTGGATGAATTATTATACATAACATTTTTTTAATTATACAACACTAATAATATTAGTAATTCTCAATGCGTTTCATTGAACATAAATAGCTCTTAGTACAAAAATGTTTGGAGACCCTCCCACATTTTCAGAGTGCCGTCAATGTTAGGTCACTGAAGTCATAGAGAGTGTGAAAAATCCAAGTATCAGACAAAAACCTAGTATAGCAAATGTGCACTCCCATTCACAAGGACAGTTCTAAAGGTTTTGCTTGTAGCCAGTGGTGCATATCCAGGTAAACTATCTTGTTTTGATCTATCAAAATCTTCGCAAAATCACACTTTCGATTTACAAAAATGTTCTTCATTTGTGCATTCCAAACTGCTATTTTATTTTCAAATATTCGGACAGTTATTTTAGAGTTATTCAAATGTTGTTGTGTTAGAAAAAAAATTATACCCTACAGCCTTTCCTTTCTCACTTCCAATACCCCAACAGGATTGTCACATGGTTCACATTATAAAATCCCCTCACTTTATTGTTGGAGAAAGAAAAGTAAACATCAATCTACGTGTTAAAAAAGTAAGCAGCAATTTGTCAGAAGGCATTGCCTTACATTTGATCTCTGTGTCTGAACACACAGAAAATGTGACAAGAGAAAAACAAAATTGAAAGTCATCTTTATGTGCTCATTCATCTTCTGAACTCCTCCACGAGCACTCCTATTTGCAGCGACTATGGTGCAGATTGGCACTCACTTGGTGTTAAAATATGTGTACGTGCATGTGCTAAACCAGGGCAATATCATACCCTATTAAATGTCAATTTATAGCACTCCCCTCGCAAGAGCATGCTTAAAAGCTGGGTACTACCGCTGCTCCAAATGCAAAAGTGTTATTACAGTAATGAGTTATTCCGTCCAGAATTTACCCTATTTTCTAAAGGAGAGCTACAATGTCCTACATATGAAATGCATTATGAACAGAGGGTGAAAAAGGAAATTCTGGAGAAAAAAATAAGCATCCTGAATGGCCAAGCGTTACATATTCACATTCTAGAGACGTCTTTACAAAGTCACAGGTTATGAATTTTAATGCCCTGACGTTTTCAGTGCCATTTCTTTTCCGTATCTGAGGTGGACACGTGGATGACCCTGGTATATGCGCATTGAGGCCTCTTTCAAAATTAAATGAAGGCAAATCATTAGCATTCAGTGAGTGAAGCACTTTCATGCTCGGTGCTAGGAAGTCATTATGAGTGTTTTTTAGGTTGAGCCTGGGAAGCGTATGCGCTGCTCTGCGAGGCATGCTGTATTTGAGTACAGACTTGAAGCCCCACCCACTCTCCACCCATATTTTTCATTGGCTTGTGTCAATATCCTTCATAAATGTTGGCTTCTGATTAGTTTAATACGCTTGTTAGTCTCTCCTTAGTACCGCTGTGTCTTCATTTGTAACCTCACATGAGGAATGGCCCTTTTACTTGTGTTGTTACACGGTGAGTCTTTTTCCGTCCATAAGCACTGTTTTCTTTAATGAGTTTCTCCAACTGCAGGCACAACATGCTTTCCTGCAACACTCAACGCGCCATGCACGCTTTCACTTTCCAAGCAGTCCAGGACAATGGCAGCCATTTATTTGAAAAGAAATAGGTTGCGCATTTACAAGAGTTAGAGCTATTGGCATTGTAAATGACAGTCGGCCAGATTCATCAACGTAAAATCGGCTCGCAAAGGGCCTGATTCTGAGAATCTGGCCCTTTGCGAGCGCAATTTTTGCATTTGGGATTCATCATCCCAAATGCAAAAATCGCTATTATAAAATTCGTAATCTTGCGAGGAATTGCATTTAAGGAATCTCTATTTGAGATTCCTTAAATGCAATTCATGAAACATTTAAAAATTGCGAATTCGCAATTTTGGGCCGCTATTTACCGCTAAGTCAAACCTCGTGGTAAATAGAGGAAACTTAGAAAAATGCACTTAAGTGCATTTTTCTAAGTTGTTGTTATCTTCTTCTTCCTCGGGATCAGCGTGTAGATATAAAGGCCCCCTCCAGATCTATCCAAACCCAGCGTGCTATAACAGCCTTGGGCTAAGGAAGGATCAGATGAGGCCTGAAGGAAAAAACGGGAAGGGAAGGAAAGGGACAGCGGGGAGGGAGAGCTGTAAGACAAAGAACAAGAGATTGGAAACGTTTCTTGTATGAATACTCTGCTCTATCAGGTAAGGTCGTTTTATACTCCCCCTACCTTGAAAATAAGGAATGGCTGCTATACTCAGGAGATACATCTCTTCTACTGAGAGCTGGCCTTGGCAGCCTAATGGGATCTTCCCCTCTGCAACACAAAATATGATTCGAAAAGTAAATACACATGCGCATTGAACCCTACCATCTGCAATAAGGAAGTCTAGGACGGTAACACACCTACCCTTCTTTCCTTCCCTTCAAGTCTCAAAGTGGGGTTCTAGGAACAATGCCTTAACAGTAGTCCAAGAAAGGTGGGGGTTACGTCACCCAAATAATGTAAAGAAAACGAGTACCTTTTCGTATGGAGACTCTTGCCAGAAACCTCCGAGAGATGAAGGAGGGCGCCTGGTTAACCTCACCAAGACCAATTCCCCATATGGAAACGGACAATGCAAGCCCTCTGCAATAGCCATGGAAAGAAGGCTCGCCAACAGAGGATTTGATAAATTATAAAGGATAACAAACGAGGAACCACTTCCGCAATAGCCGTAGAAAGAAGGCTCGCCAACGGAAAATGGTAATGGAACCGGGAAGTGACAAACCCCGTTTCCGCATGAGCCGAGGAAATTAGGCTCGCCAACGGAAACGGAATACTCCCCTCGCGCACACTTAGGTAACAATTTCCCTCCGCAAGAGCCGAGGAAAGAGGCTCGCCAACGGAGGAAACGGGAATGATGCGCTTGACTGCTTGCAAAGAACTAAGCTCCACGGAGTAGCGGTTACCTCACCGCCTGCTCAGTTAGCGCTCCGAACGCCTTTGCAACTCCTCCGGGGTACCAGGATATGGACAACGAACAACGGGATGGCCTGACTCCTCAGCAGAAACCTGATCGAACAAGAAACATCCGGGTCAAGATTCAGGATATCCGACACCGGGCCTAAGAAGTGGTTGCCTATATACCCCGCCTCCTGCCGCTAAGCATTCTGGGCAATGTAGTTTCATTCCCCGGCAGCTTCACAGTGAGGCGCGATTCGGACCATAACAGTACATCCCCCTTCACCTAGAGCGCTGAACAGGACCAGGACGCGATGGATACAGCTTATGAAATTCGTTCACCAGACGGGGAGCATGCACTCCGGACGCCGGCTCCCAAGAGTTCTCCTCTGGCCCGTATCCTTTCCAAGCCACCAGATATCTGAAACCCCTTCCATGCCACCTAGAGTCCAGGATACCACTCACTTCGTACTCCACCCCATCCGGAACAACCAATGGCGGAGGCAGCCGACGTACGACAACTGCTGCAGGCTTCAGTAAAGACACATGGAACACAGGATGAATCCGGAGATGTCGGGGCAGTCTTAGTTTCATGGCCACCGGACTAATGCGTTGCACTATAGGAAAAGGTCCAATGTAACGAGGATTGAACACGCTGTATTTTTTAAAACGGAAATTTCTGGTCGACAACCACACTCTGTCCCCCACCTGATACAGCGGGCCTGGACGACGTCGTTTATCCGCCGAGGCTTTATACGCCACCTTGGTCGCTTTTAGATCATCCCTGACTCTCACCAGTATGTCCTTGAGCTTAGCAATCCTCATAGCTGCCTCAGGCACCGAATCTTCCCGAACCGGCTGCAAGAAAGGTAGAAACCTAGGATGACGGCCATACGTGCAGTAGAAAGGGGATACCTTAATGGCCGAATGCGTGGCGTTGTTGTATGCCACCTCAGCCAACCACAAACATTCCACCCAGTTGTCTTTCCCTCGGGATACAAAGCACCGCAAATACTGTTTCAAAGTTTGGTTGAGCCGCTCGGTCTGTCCATCAGTTTGTGGGTGGAAGCTTGTAGACCGAGCCGTCTCAATATGCAGCGAGGAACACCAAGACTTCCTGAACCTGGCGTTAAATTGAGAGCCTCGGTCCGAGACTATGACTGTAGGCAATCCGTGTAGAGGCACTATATGGACCATCAGCAACTGTGCCAACTGACCTGCAGTGGGAACCTGAGGGCAGGCGATGAAGTGACCCATCTTAGTCAAGAAGTTAATGACCACTAACACTGCAGTACATCCCTGATCTCTGGGCAAACCCACCACAAAATCCAAAGAGATGCGTTCCCACGGGACTGAGGGGGTAGGCATGGGACAAAGAAGACCAGCGGGACGCCTATGATCTGCCTTTACGGTGGCACAAACGGTACATAACGATATCCACCTTTTGACATCTGACCCTACAGATGGCCACCAACATTTGCGAGTGATCAGTTCGACCGTTTTCTCCACCCCCATGTGACCAGCACTAGGTGAGGTATGACACCACAAGTACATCTGTTTTCGAAGAGGTTCTGTAGGGATCAACAACCGTCCTTGTTTGACAGGGAATCCGTCCCTAATGTGCCATTCCGGATGTTCCTGCAACCATTTCCTCCAGTGCTCCGAATCGAAGCCCCTGCGTATCCCCTGCAGAAAAGTATCAGGTTGGATGGCATCTATCACCCTAGCTGGATTCACTATGGAGGTGTTTAATCCCTTTATGGGCGTCTTCGAGGATGACTGGCGAGTGAGTGCATCCGCCTTTCGATTATCCACTCCTGGATGAAAGGTGATGAAAAAATTGAATTCCGAAAAAAAAAGCATCCACCGAAGCTGCCTTGGGGTCAAATGTCGTGCAGCAGACATAAATTGCAAGTTTCTGTGGTCAGAAAAGACTGTTACCTGATGTTTGGCACCCATCAGAAAGTGACGCCATTCGGTGAAGGCGATCTTGATGGCCAAAAGCTCTTTCTCAGCAATACAGTAGTTCCGTTCCGCCCCATTAAGTTTCCGAGACATGTATGCCACAGGATGCAAGAGCCTTGTCTGTTTGTTCCGTTGGGACAGAACAGCCCCTATCGCCACCTCGGAAGCATCTGCCTCAACGATAAACGGCAATTCAGGGTCAGGGTGCATTAACACTGGTGCGGACACGAACGCTTGTTTCAACGTTACGAAGGCCTCTTGAGCTTCCTTATCCCACACAAATCCTTGATCCTTGCTCAATAACCTGGTAAGGGGTGCCACCACTCTAGAGAACTGATCTATGAAGCGGCGATAAAAGTTGGCGAAGCCCAAGAAGCACTGAATATCCTTAATGTTCCCCGGCACTGGCCAATCACGCACCGCCTGTACCTTCCTCTCAGACATTTCCTGACCCTGAGGGCTCAGCATGACCCCCAGAAACTCTACGGTAGACACGTGAAAGTCACATTTTGACAGTTTGCAATACAGTCTATGTTGACGCAGAATCGTCAAGACGGCTTTCACATGTATTTCGTGCATGGCCTCTGTTTCTGAATAGATAAGAATGTCATCTATGTACACGATGACATACCGGTCGAGAATCTCCCGCAGCACGTCGTTGAGAAAAAACTGGAACGCCGCAGGGGCGTTACAGAGCCCAAATGGCATGACCAGGTATTCGAATAGCCCATACCTGGTCTTAAATGCCGTCTTCCATTCATCTCCCGACCTCATCCTCACTAAATGGTACGCCCCTTTAAGGTCCAACTTAGTGAATATCTTTGCTTTCTTTACTTGTTCCAGCAACACATTAATCAAGGGCAGCGGGTATCGATTCTTGACAGTTATCTCATTGAGGGCCCTAAAATCCACACACGCCCTCAATTCCCCATTCGCTTTTGGAATGAAGAAAAGAGGAGATGCAGCAGGTGATTTGGAAGGACGTATGAACCCCAATTCCAACAGTTTGTCCAGGTATTGTCTCAAATGGATGTTCTCGGGTTCAGTCAAGGCGTACAGGTGTCCTGAAGGCACCACCGCCCCAGGCACTAGATCGATTTGACAGTCGTACTGTCTATGGGGGGGTAGTTCTTCTGCCAACACCTCGTCAAATACTTCATGGTAGTCGTTATAGACTTCCGGTAATACCACCTCTTTTTCAGCCGCAGTGGCCACACAATTCCCATTAGCAAGGGAAAAAGAGGGACTCTGAGTATTATCGAAACAGTGTTCCCTACAATACTCCGAGTTCATGTATACAGTGTCTTTACCCCAATCAATCTCAGGGTTGTGCCTCTTTAACCAGGGTAAGCCTATGATCGTTATAGACTTCCGGTAATACCACCTCTTTTTCAGCCGCAGTGGCCACACAATTCCCATTAGCAAGGGAAAAAGAGGGACTCTGAGTATTATCGAAACAGTGTTCCCTACAATACTCCGAGTTCATGTATACAGTGTCTTTACCCCAATCAATCTCAGGGTTGTGCCTCTTTAACCAGGGTAAGCCTATGATTATTCCATACTGGGGGGCTTTTATGATGCTGAAAGTGACCCTTTCACAGTGCCTCCCATATCTCATTTCCGTTTCAGCTGTTCGATAACAAACGGGACCTAAGTCCAATTTTCTACCGTCGACTGCATATACCTCATCACAACTCTCGGTGGGTATTAGAGAAATCCCAATCCTCTCTGCCTCAGCCTTATCCATGAATATACCAGTGGCCCCTGAGTCCACCATTGCACGAGTAGGGACTTCTACCATGCTGATCAACAGTATGATGTTTACAAACAGATTATGCGCCCCCACTACGTTTTTAACCATTGAAGGGATACAAACGCGACTCCAAGGAACCCCTTCATTCACCCTAGAGTCTGTCAGTTTTCCGCCGGTCTTTCCAACGCAGCGGATACCCCTTTGCTAAATCGGAACTTGGAGAACTTGGGTTTTACAGGACATTCCCTAACAAAGTGTCCTTTTTTCCCGCAATACAAGCAAAGGCCATGTTTGCGTCACTGTTCTTTTTCAACGGGTGTAAGAGCGGCATGTACTGCTCCTGTATCCATCGGTTCTGCGTTGGGAGTGAGGGGGCTATCCGAGGCTCTAGTAGGGCCTGATACTGGTATGGTTCTGGACCTGGCCTTGGAATCACCCTTTCTATTCTTGAGTCGGTGATCCAAGCGTAACACCAAATTTATTAAGTCTTCACAGGACACAGGCTGGGGATCAATTTGAGCAATGACATCTTTCATTTCCTCTGTTAACCCCTGATGAAACAGAGATGCCTGCTTTGCCTCGGGCCACTTAGTCTCCGTAACCAACCTCCGAAAGGAATTCAGGTATGTCAAAATGTCTTGATTTCCCTGTCGGAGTTCCAACAACTCCTTGTCTGCCGTATAGGTGTCAGCCCGTCTGTCGAACACCTTGACGAACTCATCCCTAAAGGCCTCCCAATCGTGTATCAAGGGATCATCCCGTTGAATCAGAGGAACCGCCCATTGAGCCGCATCCCCCACTAGGTATGATATCACAAACGCTACCTTGGACTGATTCGTGGGAAAGGAGCGCGGCTTGCACGTGAAATGCATCATTACTTGTGTCAGAAACACTTGTACCGTACCGGCATCCCCCTTAAACTGTTCTGGGTTGGCAAGTGGGACGCTGGCCGGTATTTCGATTACCACTGGACTGGGAGGATTAGAACCAGAAGCCCCTGCGTTAAAGGGATTTCTCTGCATGGTGTCTAACCGATTGCGTAACTCAGTGGTTTCCTGTCTAGAGGATAGCAGCTCAGTCTGTACTGCTATCAACGCAGCCAACACATCATCAAGAGAGGCCATATCTACACACTGAACGGGAGGACGTGTAACCGTGGGTCGGATATTCTGTTATCTTCTTCTTCCTCGGGATCAGCGTGTAGATATAAAGACCCCCTCCAGATCTATCCAAACCCAGCGTGCTATAACAGCCTTGGGCTAAGGAAGGATCAGATGAGGGCTGAAGGAAAAAACGGGAAGGGAAGAAAGGGGACAGCGGGGAGGGAGAGCTGTAAGACAAAGAACAAGAGGTTGGAAACGTTTCTTGTATGAATACTCTGCTCTATCAGGTAAGGTCGTTTTATACTCCCCCCTACCTTGAAAATAAGGAATGGCTGCTATACTCAGGAGATACCTCTCTTCTACTGAGAGCTGGCCTTGGCAGCCTAATGGGATCTTCCCCTCTGCAACACAAAATATGATTTGAAAAGTAAATACACATGCGCATTGAACCCTACCATCTGCAATAAGGAAGTCTAGGGCGGTAACACACCTACCCTTCTTTCCTTCCCTTCAAGTCTCAAATTGGGGTTCTAGGAACAATGCCTTAACAGTAGTCCAAGAAAGGTGGGGGTTATGTCACCCAAATAATGTAAAGAAAACGAGTACCTTTTCGTATGGAGACTCTTGCCAGAAACCTCGCAGAGATGAAGGAGGGCGCCTGGTTAACCTCACCAAGACCAATTCCCCATATGGAAACGGACGATGCAAACCCTCTGCAATAGCCGTGGAAAGAAGGCTCGCCAACAGAGGATTTGATAAATTATAAAGGATAACAAACAAGGAACCACTTCCGCAATAGCCGTAGAAAGAAGGCTCGCCAACGGAAAATGGTAATGGAACCGGGAAGTGACAAACCCCGTTTCCGCATGAGCCGAGGAAATAAGGCTCGCCAACGGAAACGGAATACTCCCCTCGCGCACACTTAGGTAACAATTTCCCTCCGCATGAGCCGAGGAAAGAGGCTCGCCAACGGAGGAAACGGGAATGATGCGCTTGACTGCTTGCAAAGAACTAAGCTCCACGGAGTAGCGGTTACCTCACCGCCTGCTCAGTTAGCGCTCCGAACGCCTCTGCAACTCCTCCGGGGTACCAGGATATGGACAACGAACAACGGGATGGCCTGACTCCTCAGCAGAAACCTGATCGAACAAGAAACATCCGGGTCAAGATTCAGGATATCCGACACCGGCCTAAGAAGTGGTTGCCTATATACCCCGCCTCCTGCCGCTAAGCATTCTGGGCAATGTAGTTTCATTCCCCGGCAGCTTCACAGTGAGGCGCGATTCGGACCATAACAGTTGTATGTTACACACACACATGTCCTTGGGACATGTGTGTGCGTAACACCAGCGTCCAATATCATTTCAGGGGTGCAACAGGGTGTCCTTTGAACACCCCTGCACCCTTGAAATCGCAAACTCAAAATGCGAATCGCTAATAGCGATTCGCAGATTGATATGTCTTCCCATTCATTCCTATGGGCCTTTAGGCCCATAGGAATGAATGGGGAGTTATTCCTTATTTGCGATTAGCAATTAGCTAATCGCAAATAAGAAAGCTGTAGGAATCGCAAAATAAATTGCGATTTGTACATGAATCCCGTTTTGCGAGTCTGTAATAGCGATTCCTTAATAATCGCTATTACAGACTCGCAAAACGGGACTTTGATGAATCATGGGGAGTGCCTTTTATTTAAGTGTTAATTATCAAAACAGATAAATAAAAGGCATTATCATTTACAATAAAAATAGCTTAAACTCTTGCAAATGTGAGACCTATTGCATTGCAAATGCTTGTTTTAATTTCATCAATTTCCGCATGTCTGTCACACAGAGTATGTCTTGGAATTATAGGTGGAAGGGGGCATACTGGTATAAGGTCGGCTTGGCTTAAATGGTTGCAGAGAACAACAAAATAATTTTTCAGAATATATATATTTTTATTTTACTGAGTTTTTTATAGCGCGAACTTGACCCGAATCGGATATCAGAGCGCTTTACATAGCACCAGTTGCATTACATGAGGACACGTTTTTTTTATTTGTTTTAGGCACGGGGAGATTAAGTGATTTGCCCAGCGTCATTGCTGGGACTCGAACCCAGTTCCCCAGATTCGAGGTCGACCATCCTAGCTGGTAGGCCAACTTCTCCCCCAATAACTATTATTAACATTATTAAAAATAATAGAGAGTAAGTGATAGATAAATAGATTCACAAATTCAGTGTGAGAATGAGAAATCTGACCAGGGCACTACTCCCTCTCTTCCCGTTTGTGACATTGACTGAAATTCCATGACAGGTGTTGGACTTGGCCCTTCTGGCAGGTTCACCCCTAAACTTTTTGCTTAGATATGTGACTTGGCGTTGGTTGTTTTTGGCTTCTGCGCACTTTAACACTGTGTCCCAGTGTAAAGTGCGTGCACTCTCTGAGTGCATGTTGTGAGATTGGCCTGCCATCCCTTAGGAATGCATGGGGAATGTGAGTGTCCATGGCAGTTCCTGATGCGTGGGGAGTGCTGGGTCGAGTTTGGTATGTGCAGATTTGTGTGATTAAATGCTGCGCGATGATGCGTGCGATGTCAATGTGCATGTGTAATAAAGGTGATTTGACTGTCTGGCTTGTGATTGGCTGGAGCTGGCTGGTGTGCCTGGCTCCAGGAGTCAGGATGGGTCTGCCCCGGTGGTGAATGGAGAGATCTGCATGTTTATGTGAGGGAGGGGTGCACCTGGGACCTGAATAGGGCTGGGCTTTCCCTACACAATGCTGGCTCCGCCCCCTGTGGTGCGACTGATGACCCTAGCCTGTCCAGTGAATGGGAAGAGGGGCTGAGCACAACAGAGTGCTCCAAAACCAGCTGCGACTGGTTTTTCCCCAAACCCTGCAGCCTAGACAAAGGATTTATGTGTATAAAAAGGGGCTGTGACCCCATGCAAAATGTTCTCTTCCTGATCCTAACTTGAGGGGGACCTGCTGCTGCTGGGCACCAGGAGGAACCGCCACTGGGGACTGCCTCCCTGCCTGGAGGGCCCTGTGAGCTGGCCCCTGGGCCCAGCCTTTGCCCCCCCTGCCTTCATTCCTAAAAGACTTTGTCCCTGGACCTTTCGGACTTCTGTGGCCTGCCAGCGCTTGGGGAGTGCCGGCCTCCCCCTCCAATATAGCGCGTTGCTCCGCTGATGTGGCGATCCCTACCTCGAGGGATTCCCCGGCGTGGGAATCCCCCCATTTGCTTTAGTTCAGTGCAGGTGCCCACCATGCGTTGGCATTATTGTACCTTCACGGGGGCCCACCCCGTTTTATTATTTATTTTACGGGTGCTCACCCCGTCTTGCATCCTTAAGAGGGTGCCTACCCCTCATTTGCCCGGAAAACTTTACCGCCGCTGGCCCTAGGGGATCCCGGGCAGAGTGCTGTGCCCGCCTTCCAACCGCGCTGGGATTGGTCCCCAGCCTCAGGGACTCCCGCCGCGTCATTCCTGGGCCGCGCAGAGATTGGTCCAGCCTCGAAGGCTTCCCCCCGCACACCCCAGAAGCAGGGAAGGTCCCGGAGCACAGCCAGGAGGTGCAGACGCCAGCGAGGCCCCGGTGAAGGGGAGCCCCGCCCGCGGCACCAGCGAGACCGCCGAGTCCCCCGGTAAGCAGCCAGAGAAGAAGACAAAGCCTCCAGCAGCCTCCCGAGAGCTGTCCGGTGAGTGGAGCTGCCAGGGAGGAGGGGGGCGCGTGAGCAAGGCCCGGTTGTGTGCAGAGCCCAAGAGGGCTCCGGGGGCCATTATTCCACGAGTCCCCCGAGTGGGACTCCAACCCAAGAGTCTCTGTCGATTTCGGAGCCCACAAGGCTCCCGGGGGCATTTCTGGGTGATAGAGAGGCCCTGAGAGGCAGCGGGCCGCTCCAACAGTAATCTCCACTTCCCGTGGGCATACTCTTTTTTTAGCGCCTGCAAGGATCCCGCGTTGTGGGACATTTTGTATTCAGAGCCCCGTGGCTCCAACGTCCTTTTTGGGGGCATTTCAGAGGGTAGAGCGGTCACGGTTGGCAGCGGGCCGCTCCCCCAGTGTGGGGCACAGTTATTTCAGAGCCCACAAGGCCCCCACGTTGTTTTGGGCCATATTGTTTATTAGAGCACACAGGAGAGGCAGGAGGCACGCTGGTGCCAGGCTCAGTTCCCCAGCTGCCCAGGACTTAGTGGGCAGCTGCTACGTTTAGGCCCTGAGAACTGTTGCGCATTCTTATTTGGCTGCCTGCGCAGCCATCCCAGACATTCTGGACATTGGGCCTGTGAGCCCCTGAGAGGCCAGGTTGGCCTGGGGTCAGTTCTAGGTACTTTTTGGTGCAAATGTGATACTTGCCTAATGCAATGCTTTTTGCCTATGCCTCTAAATGTGCTTTTATGCTTAGGAGGTTGTGTTTCCTAGTATAGGTTATGCTAGTGAGTTCATGGTTCCCTGCGTTATATATGCCTAAGGTGTTACCTTTTACCTGTGGTTACTGGTTGTGTGCTACATTTGCTATTTGGTGCTACAATTATTCTATGTTCTGAGTACTATTCCTACAAAGTGCTAGTTCTACCGAATGCTTATTCCTAGAAGTGGTCCATGTGGCCCTGTCCTATGTATATAATCCCCTGTAAATTCTGCCCGTGCCAGTTGGCACAGTGTAAATTGTGTGTTTATTATCTAATGTGTTTGGTATAATACAAAGGCTATTTTTATATATAACCTTGTGTGGAGTTTCCTTTGTGGTGGGCCTTGGGTGTTGTTGCTGGGTGCGCGCACAAAAGCTTTACACATCGCCTCCGAGATAAGTCTGACTGCTCGTGCCAATCTACCAAGGGGGTGAGCAGGGTTTATCTTTGGCAGGTGACTTCCTTACCCTGACTAGAGTGGTGGTTTCTGCCTGGCTTTGGCGCAAGCCTTAGCCAACCAGAAATCCCCATTTCTAACAACAGGTTTGGCTTTTTTGAAAAATGTTTAAAAAACGTAGAAAAACAAAAATGTGATGGGCGAATTACTCGAATTAATCTCAGCCACTGCTTATTCCTTTCGCTGCATTCCAGTCGGTCATTTCTTTTGTCTATTCAGACAAAGACCAGAAGTATATAAATCTGCACTAATCCTGCGCCAATACAGACAATCTAGCGTAAGCTGCCAAACTAGGTTCCCTCCGTCACCTTTCTGTTTGGCTTGGCTTGTGTCCACACAGCTGAAGATAAGATTTTTGTCTTTATTTTTAGGTGAACCACTTGTAAAGCGGAGCAAGATCAGGTTAAAATGAAATTCTTTGGGATTATATGGACTTTGATTTTGCATTCAATTATATGTTTAGAGTTAACATTGTGACAATGATATTAACCTTCAAGGGGTATAAATTGGATCCTAGAAAATTACCATGTAATGCCACTGTGATTTTGCGAGAGAGCAGACGCTACGCTGACACGCCAATGAGCGAGCAAGGAGATTGGCAGTGAGTCACGAACAAGAAGCTTGGAGCTCGTAGCCACGGTGGGGCTTTTCTAGTAGAACAGAGACCAGGCAGACGGTCAACGGGCCTGCCACTGCGGCGTATGCCTCTCTGAAAGGTGCTGCAAGATCATGGAACCTGTAGCAATATAGGTCAGGCAGACCCCGCTGTGCCATGGTGCGCTGAGGTGCACCGAGGCTGTGCCATAATACAAGGCTCAAGCACCTCTGCCTACTTGCCTACTTGCCTCAATATTGCTTTGCTGCCAGGCCACACAGCTGTGAGCGATGGCTTGGGAAGAACAAACCAAACGATGAGTGCCAGCGCTGTTGTTGTCACAGTGAGCATGTGAACACAAGTGGTGCAGGGGCAACAAAGCAGCAGTAAACAGTGAGTGAGGACCCGGGCTCGCCAGCAGTTCCTTACTGGGGGAGTCGGTCGTTCTAAAAACCCCCTCACTTCTACAGCCAGAAGTCATCGACTTCCCGATGGAGGGGATTTCAGGCTGTGCACCCTCACCCTCCACCAGTGCCACCCCAGAGCCCACATCTACTGGAGAAACATTAGAAAGCATGGATAATAGGGTAACAATGGAGCACACCACAGCTCATTCTACAGCCCACGTCAAGAAATGATGCAAGAAGCTAAAGTGGCAGCTGCAGCAGTAGCATGGGGGCCCTCAACTCAACACCTTTCCAGTACACAGAGCGACCCGGAAGAAACAGGTGAAATAACTTCTGGTCACAATTCTTCCAGGATGAGCAGCTCAGAAAGCCTCAAATGTCAAGCGACAGCTCCGGGGGCCTCCCAGAAAGAGCTAGCCAACGGCCCAAGGACGGAGGACTCATCCATTCTGCTATCAAGCAGCAGCAACTGCACTACTAGCCAAGTAAATTGTTTTAAGCCTAGCCCTGCAAGCAGAAATGCAACCAACCACGAATAGAGGAGCCTCAAGACTTCACATATGACATCCCATAGTTAGCAACTCAAGAATGGAAAGAACTAGCAGCATTGTATATACAGAATTCCCCACAAGAAAACACCAGGGCTTCTTTTGAAACTGATCTCAACTTGGAGAAGAAACATTGACAGACACTATTTGGTCATCACTCCCAAATGCCATGCAGCTCTCAGTGAGCGCCCAACAGTATCAGTCTGACAAAATGTGCATTCAGGTATCACTGCTCAACTCCTCAGCAGTATTTGTTTCTGAAATAGATGGGGAGCATGTCGACCTGAACAGTTTGATCGAGTGAGCCCAAACTGACACCCAGCTGATGCAAGTTGGCTATACCTGTGGCCCAGTACTGGAAAAACTCAACACTCTACCCACTATGCTGGGCGACTTAACAGATCTAAAGCAAACCACAAGCTGTGGACAGACCACCATCTCAAGCCAACAAAGCCTTCATCCTGGACCTTCAGACACAGGTTCTGCATCACATCAACCGAAGGTCCAAGTGACGGGGAGCAGAGCCAACTAAGCCCAAGATACAACTGAGCCAAATGAGCTTACTATTATACAACATCCTTCCTCCTCTGCAGATAATCAGGAGCCATCAAAAAATACCCCTGAATCTAATCAGGAAAGGGGGGCCCCTCAAAAAGAACAGCAGAATACTGCCTGTGCCCTCCTCAAGTAAAGAAGGAAAGGCCAAAACAGAAATAATGAAATCAGTACTTTCGAACTGATACCTCATCCAGTATCCCCTTAAGGGAGCTGTTTGAAGACAACTCAATAGACATACACATAGAGCTAGCAGAGGCTGAGGTCTGGCCCACTGGCAAAGATGCAGTCAAGGGCAACGGGCTGACCACCCCCTCAAACCCTTAAGACCTGGGGAATAACACTAACACCTCACTATCCGCCCAGCTGTTTTCCACCCTTGCTAATCACAAACCAGCCTAAAACAGGTCCATAAAACCCTTAAGCCACTTTCATGATACTAAAAGGGTAAGAAACACCTCCACCTTAGGAAGAACCAAGCTAAATCTCCAACATAGCTCAAATGTGCGAACAAATGATGCATCAGATTAGGAACGGAGATGGTTATCTTGCATAATAAACTGTCTAAACCGCATCCCATGACAAAGCTCACAAGCCACCCAGAATCCACTGATCATATCAAGTTCACTACGCATATGCACTTGGAACATCAACAGCCTGGGTTACAAAACAACAGACGGCCACGTACTACTTTTCGTACAATCACTCGATGGCCCACTACAGGAAACTTGGCTTGAACACCCATTCCATATGCAGGTCTTTGCAGGTTGCCACATCTAGGACCGGAAAGAGCTAGGTTTTGTCATCCTAACAGAGGCATGTCGATCTACACCTCAACATCAAGCTTCAGCGCCATCAGGGTACTACAGGTGGAGTCAACGGCAAAAATAGAAATAAAATCAATCAGAGCAACGGTCCGCTATAAGGAAAAAGAACTACGGACAGTGATCATAATTGCATACCTGCACCCTAAAGGTAGAGCAAAAGGCTCAGAATTACTAATCAGCAAAACAAAAAAGGCTCCAGGGGATTTTAATCTACACCTATTTGGCACTCTGGCAGATGAAGAACTTATAGCCTCCCAATTATTGTAGTGGGATACCCACTACAGGGAGAGAACACAACAAGAAGGCAAAGCAAAATAGGCATGCAACTCCTGAGAGAGTTAGAGCCTCTCAGCTTTTGGGCACTAAATGGTAATTTCCAAGAGGATAATCCTCCTGCAGCAAACTTCCACTCCAACTTTCCGCTCCAGGACAGCCACCTCAACACTGGACTATACCTTTGTCACTCTTCCACTGTACCATAAAGCCTCCTCCTACCAACTAGCTGAGGAAGAGTCCAGTGATCATCTTCCACAGGTGGTCACTCTCAAAGTGAGCCTTGCAAATGCCTGTCATCCAACTGAAGTAGCATGATCTGTACACACCATGAACAACAAAAGGGTTAAATGTAACATTGCTTCGATAGATCGACTCTTCGGGTATACCAAGGATATACCACTAGTACAGCACGATAGATCCACAAACCATGTAGCCACATGGGATGCCTTTATGAAAGTGTTAGGGAACACATTTGCCACCTCAACCACGAGAAGGAATACACCTCAGCAGCGATTCCATCAGGGTCACCTTACCTTTGCTCTTGCACAACTACAGCAAGCAAAGGCACTCAATAGAACCATACATGTAATATTTAGAAAACTTGTGTGATGTTGATCTGCAACAAGAGCTGAGACAGAACACAGCAACTCTGAAAATCCTAACACAGACAATAAAAAGGGAAGGAGAAGACTCGCTCTGGGCAAAGCTCTTTTTTGACATAAAAAGTAATCACCACGCACGGTTCTGGTGCAGAGTAAATATGCTACAATGCCTCAACCATCAAGGGATCAGCTCTCATTCGACCAAAGATGCCTTGGGAAGGGGCAAAACTATGCAAGTGCACTAGAGGAAACTTCACTCGACTCTTCCAGCAACGCAACTAAAAAGGAAATTGAAAGGGCAGCCAATGCCCGCCTCAGGATCCTATCATGGATTCCTTCACACCAACTAGTCAGCTAACAAAGAGACAGATATCCAAAGGGAGACGGGAGGGGGCCCTTGGTCCAAACGGTATTCCATCTGCACTATTTAAACAGGATGTCAATTACTGGTCAGAGAAACTGAAGCCGATATTCCAGCAGGTGCCATAATTTCGGCCTCATGGAGAGGGCCTATAATTCCACTGATTCATAAACACAGCGATAAGAGCAACACAAAAAACTCTGTATGTGGCGCTTGTCAGATATGAGGCAAAATACTTCGCCAGTACCATTCTAGAGGAGTTAACATCCTGGACCTCAGCTAATCTGGTCATACCGCTACAGTAGAATATTCTGCAAACAAATGGGAACCATAACTAACATCAGGGCCCTTTCCTCGTTAACAGATGGGTCCAAAAGTACAAAGTTACCTTTATGCCTTTGCTTTATCGATTTATGCACTGCTTTTGATCATATTGATCGTGGCAAACTATGGATGAACTTGGTTAACTGGAATGCTCCACCTACCCTCCTGAAGCTACTGATTCTGTGACACAGACACGTGGATATAGGTTAAGTTAGGTACAGGGACGCATCTTTCAAGATGTAGTCCAGCCACCAAAAACCTGAGGAAGGGCTGCATCCTCGCTCCGACTCTGTTCAACCTCTTCTTAGTTGACTTAACAACAAAACTGGACTGCTGCAACTCTCATGCCCGTAGCTCTGCAGAATAGTCCTTTGCAACCTCCTCTATGCAGACGACATGGTGCTAATAAGTCACACTCCATTCAGCCTGTAGAACCTCCTCAATGCCACCTTTGCATACTCAACAGAAAATGGGCAAAAGATCAAATTCGAAAAAACTAAAACAATGGCAGTGACCAGCACGAAAAGAAAACTATTAAGCTGGCATATCGCCTCCCAACGCCTGGAGTCTGTGCCACAATATAAATATTTAGGTATATTATAGATAAAACTGCAGAAATAGGCTCTGAAACTTAATGCCCTTGCATTGGCATTAAGAAACCTAAAGAAGAAAGTGGCTGCCCCACTCTAACACCACTGCTCCATGTAATACAAGCAAAACTGATCCCGACAATAAAAGAGTGAGCCATTCCAAAGGAACACATCTACACTGAATGGGATCATGGTTGGATCCTACAGAATGATCTTCAACCTCCCCAAATACACTGCCCCAGCTCAGATAAGACTATAACTTGGACTTCAGAAACAGTCATAAAATTGAGAACAATCGATAAAGCCTCTGCAGAAAGCTCTCCCCGACCGGTCACTAGGCCCTCTCCTACAGGTACTAAGAGCTCCCTTACAGCCCACGCTCACATACGGCAGTGAATCTATGCGAGGCAAAGACGCAACGACACTAGACAACACCATCAGTCGAGCATACAGGGCAATATTTCACCTCATCGCCCGCACAAATCCGTCTCGAATTCGGGCTGCAGAAACAAACGGTGGAGAGAAGAGACGCATACATAAAAAGCTGGCGGAAAATCAGAGATGCCGACCGCGGATCCTTAAATGCCCACCTCTGGACCGAACTGTCCGCCAGAGATAACTCACCTACAAGGACCTATTTAACGGAATCACTGGAGACCTTAGGATTAACAAACCTATAGGAGTCGTCAACTGACCCTGGCACCTTCAAAAAAGTGGTGTCGAACGTCACTAAGATGGTCTCATCAATCGAGGATAAATCTACCCTAGCCAAGAGAGCGCATGGATGGGTTGTGTTGAAAGGTTACAGTGCTCTAAAACCACAAGAGTATTTAACAACGCGCCTCACACAGAAGACAAAAAACAAGTTCCTCAACATGCGCTTCGGCAACATACCTATAGCACCCCACTTTGCACCATAAAAAAGGGAAAACTCTGCAAACCAATGCCGTCTCTGTCTTTCTGGGAAAGAGGACCTCATACACATTATCTGCTTCTGCACAAACCTCTTGGACATTAGGCGCTCTCTGCTTCGGGCCCTATGGAACCAGAAGGGCATAACAAGCTGCAGGTAGGCTGTGATGCTTTGTTTTAATCCCGAAGAAACTCAGCTAAATTGCAGAACAACAAAATTCTTTGACATAGTGGCCACCAGACTAAATGAAACAGCCAGAGGGTTTACTCAAAGCATTATCCAAACAAGAACAGTGTAACAGTGTAAACCTCCCCGGAGACCCTCGCCTCCGAAACCTGCAAGCACCATGGCCACGTAAACCCCAAAGGACCCGATTTAACCCAAACCGAGACTTTATGATCCTAAATATTTGAGCCACAGCTCCTTTTATGTTTTACAAGTAGCTATTGACCCTTTTTTAAATATCTGTACGTTTTAAAATAGTGAGTTTGTATTAACTGTACAATAAACTAAATCTAAACATCAACTCTGAATTGGATCATGGTTGGATCCTACAGAATGATCTTCAACCTCCCCAAATACACTGCCCCAGCTCCAATAAGACTATAACTTGGACTTCAGAAACAGTCATAAAATTGAGAACACAGAACCAAATACAATAAACACACATCTATGGTTGGAACTGACTACCAGAAACAGCACTCCCGCCAAGGTTTACCTCAATGAATCAGTCACGCAACTGGGCCTGCAGGACTCCTGGTAAACATCTGCAACCCATGCCAGCTTCAAAAAGCTGGGAATCAAAACCATCAAAATAGACTCTTTAATTGGGAACAAGGCAATAGTGACAGGCAGGCTTGTGCTGCACAGTTTCGATAAAGCAATACCCCAGCCCTATATTCACATAAGGTGCTCCAACTTAATAAAAGAAACATTTCTGAGTTATCTATTGGTCATACTACCTTAGCTACTACACCAACCACCCTGGAAACGCAACAGAACTATGACTGACTGTCAGTTGTATGGTGCACTTGGTATGTACCTGCAATGAATTAATGGCTGACCGAAGAGTAATGTTACATTCATTCCTTAACCAAAGAGCAATCCAAACATGCAGACTATTGGTACTTGTTTGCTTTACGCCTGTGAATTTAGAGCTTAATAGTCAGTTTGTGAGATTCCTTGTCAAGGTAGAAAAGAAATTTCCTTCTGAAGTGACTGGACACACCCAGCTGGATTAATCTCTCAATGGAATCTATCGGACGTCTGATCCTCATACAAGCTGCCGACGCCTTGCTTGCCGGCCGGCTGACCGTTAACTGAAAAATAAACAATCAAGGCAGGCATCCTGGCCGGGGAAAAGACTCCTTTCTAACATCTTGCTAAAATGCATATAGCCACTCCATTAGCTTTATAGTACTTCCCTCAGGAAACACTCTTCTCATGCATCCCTAATTATTTTTGAAATGTAAATAACCAAGATTTCTTGCCCGGTAGGGTGCAGCTCCTTTGATTAAACAACTTGCTACTTTGCACATAAAACACCTTCAATGCCTCGGTATTCTGTTTCTTAGAATGTCTTAGAAAAATCTACTATTTTTTGCACATAGGAAATTTTAACATCAGGGTGCTATCATTTTTTTAAATTCTGCTCACCCTGATCGTTGCACTGTGGTAATGATTTTAGACGTTGGTGCAACACCATGGTTTAACGATGATTGGTTTCCGGGTGGGGAAAAGCTCCCTTGGTCAAAAAACGTACTATTTTGTACATAGGTCATCTTAATTATCTTTGCATTCTTTTTTTAAATGTCTTACAAAAATGTACTTTTGTTTTCAAATTACACATTTTAATCCACATTGTAATGGCACTGAGCCTACCTTCCTTTAGTATATGAAATTTTGACAGCAGTAGAAATGTTTTTATTTGTTGGTGCATCATTATGGTTTAACAATGCAAAGATTTAATTAACCATGCAAATAAAAATACATTTGTCAACATTTGCTATGGAAAGCTATGCTTCAAAAATCAGATTCTAGATGATAAATCTAAAGCTTATATGCACATGGGTCTTGGATGCTTGTTTAAAAATTAAATTAAAAATAAGAATCAACTTTTCATGTGGTATTCGCTATGGAGAAGGGAGGCTGTAACCTTGAATCAAGCCATATTGAGGGAACGTTTAAAACTGGATTTTGTACACAAGATCGCATAGCTGAGGTCCGCTAAGCGATCTTTGGTAGATTAGGGTTTACATGAATTTTTTTAGGCCCCACTTACTTGGGCACATATTACTAAGGTGTGGCTTAAGGATACTTTTCTAGCAAAGGATGCAGTAGATAGAAGGGAGTTAAACTGAGATAAAGCCACCATCAGATTATACCTACTGCCCCCCCAAACCCCCATCAAACAGGGAGTGCAATGTTATTTAGCCTTTGTGCAGAATTTAGGGCCCGATGTAGGTCGGTCGGTAACTGCCGAAAATACCGATTTTCGGCCTATACCGAGCGGAATCGAACCATCGGAATGTAGGAGTCCGAAATCCGTCATATTCGGTAAATTACCGATTCGGTAATTAAACCGAATCGATAAAATACTGCATCGGAAAAAAACACAGAATCGGTAATTTTACCGATTCGCTAACATACAGAATCGGTATATTTACCGATTCTGTATGTTAGCGATTCTGTAAAATACCGTATCGGAAAAAACACAGAATCTGTAATTTTACCGAATCGCTAACATGAAATCGGTAAATATACCGAATCGGTAATTCTACCGATTCGGTAAAATGCCGAATCTGTAAATAAGAAGTGTGAAAATTGAAGAGTGAGATGTAGGTAAGCTCAGAAATACCGATTTTGCCTAAAAATCGGTATTTAAGAGTCTGTATTTACCATGGATTGGAATCAGGTGGTAACCAGGTGCAACCTATAAAAACGGACCCAAAATGCAATTCTTCTTGCACCATGGCGGCATTTTATGTCATTGCAAGACGGCTACGGCTACAGGAGGAAGGAGAGAGGGAAAGGCTGAGACAGGTGAAAGTCTACAGGCAGAGGGTGACCCTGTGCATGCTCACAGAAGCAGAGATCCTACAGAGATACAGGTTGGCCCCAGACACCATCACTGACCTCATCAGGGACCTCCAACCACTGTTGGCCCACCCCACCCCAAGGGCACACGCAATCCCAACACAAGTGCAGGTGCTATGCAGCCTACACCTGCTTGCGTCTGGCAGCTATCAAAGTGTAGTTGCTGTGGCAGGAGGGGTGACCCAGAGCAGCCTGTCAAGGTTTTTCCACAGATTCCTTGACGCCATGATACAGAGGATGGACCAATACATTTCCTTCCCTGCAACCCATGCGGAACTGGTACAAACGAAAGCAGACTTTTACCAGATGGCAAGATTCCCTCACATCATTGGCTGCATTGATGGCACGCACATTCCGATTTGCCCCCCTGCTGACACAGAATACATATACCGTAACCGGAAGTCAACGCACACCATTAATGTGCAGGTGATTTGTAATGCTAAGTGCGTCATCACATACCTGGTTGCAAAATTCCCAGGGAGTACCCACGACTCCTACGTCTTCCAAAGCAGCGGCATCCATGCACGGCTGACGGCAGGGGAATTTGGTGAAGGATACCTCCTAGGTGAGACACATTGTCAGACCCCCATAACAAAAATAGCAGCGTGAAGTACATGTATGCATGTGAGTAACGTTACCCCTTTTTCTTCTAGGCGACAGTGCATATGCCCGCCGCTCATTCATACTCACCCCCTACCTCAACCCCTCAACACCCAGCCAAAGGAGGTATAACCGGGCCCACAAAAGCACAAGGAATGTTGTAGAACGGACCTTTGGCATCTGGAAAAGCAGGTTCAGATGCTTGCACAAGAGTGGAGGTGCAAGGCAGTATACCCCCATCACCTGCTGCAAGATGATTGCTGTCTGTGCAATGTTGCACAACCTTGCGGTCAAGAAGGGCACTGAGGTAGAGTTATCAGACTACGAGGACCATGACGACGACATTGCTGTGCCACAAACCCAACCTGCTGGAGTGTCAACACCAAGTGATGGCAGATACAGACGGGAGGAAATAACAGACAACTATTTCTGAGTGAGTACAGATAAACACACAGGTTATGGATGTGAAAAAAAAATGTTTTTTAATGTAGGACGAACGTTCAAGCACTGATGTGCAACAAGTGAAAATAGGAAATTGTATGTGGGGACTGGAAATGCCCCGGGTTGCCTCACCCACACTGGCAGAGTCATTTTTTGAGGCGCTTCACAGTGCCACTGGGATGCTGATCACCCCCTTCAGCATGGCCTGCTGCCTCTGCGGAGCACCTGCTGCTCCTGCGCGGCTCTGACACAGCTCTAGCCGGGCTGCTGCGGCTGCTGCTGTCCCCAGCCTCGGCCACGTCCAGGGCCGGATTGACCACTGTATTGGAAATGATGAGGGCCTCCATGGCACTGGTGATCTTGGCCATGCCCCTGGTCACCTCCGCAGTGTGTTGTGTCAGGCTCTCTTCCAAATTGACCCCTCGGCGACATAGCTGGGACGTTGCGGCGGCAAGCCGGTTAATTGCCCTGTTTTGTACTCGGGCATCCCTGCGCCTTGTGTGCTCATTATGTTCCATCTTGGCACAAAGCTGTGTGATGGCGGTTGTCATGCGTCCCATTCCTGTGGCAATGTCTCTGTTTGTTTGTGCCACCTCCTTGTTGCTTGCCACCAACTCACCAAAGCCCTTTGCCATTTCTACCATCTGCAGGTTGTGTGCACGCAATTGGCGGTGGCATGCCAGGATGGATTTTGCCTGCAGGCGCTGGATTCGCACCATGCTCCCCTCAAGGCCTTGGAACACTGTGCCCTCTCTTGATGGACATGCATAGCTGGGAGTGTGTGGTCGGCGATTGGTGCAGGCTGCTGGGTGGGCTGCTGTGCTACAGGTGTCGCTGGTGTGGGTGCTGGTGCCTGACCCGCAGCTCCCTCCATGATTGTCAATGGGGCCACAATACTCCTCCTGGCTGGTGATGTTGCAGGTGCTGGCTGGGACCGTGAGGGGGAGTTCTCAGCTGAGAACACCAATGGGGGGGAATTGTGATAGTTGGGGGGAGTGGGGAAAAACGAGGGCATGTACAGGGTCGTCCTCATTGAACATGGCACTGCTGTCCTCCTCCTCCTGCGAGGCATCCATGGTGCTTGGCCCTGCCACCACACTCTGCGCCGTTGCTGGAGCTGTCGATTGTGCAGCTGATGCTCCACTGCCTGCACTGCCTGATGTTGCCCCTAGGTATAAAGAAGCATTTGTGAACTGAGTGCAAATGTCTTACAGTCACTAAAATAAAAGCATTGCACATGTCACTTTCATTACTCTGATTCTTTTTTCAAGTGCCTTGCAGATTAATGTGCACTGACAAATGTTCCTACATTAGCTGACTACATTTCACATTATGCATTGCTCATGTATGGTGCTAGCAGTACTGGACTGAGGTTTGACTGTACATTGAGGCTATAGGGGAGGTGTCTGGTTGGGTGTGTCATGCTGCGCATGCTTCTTACCTTTTGCTGTAGCTCTGGCTGAGCTGTCCATGTCCCCTACTCCCACCACACTCTCCGTCTCGATGGTCGTGGCCACCAGTTCCTCCAGGTCAGTCAGGGGGGCGCGGCGTTCCTGCCTCCACCAGTCAGACCTGCCTGCTTGTGGAGCTCTGATAATTTCCTCTTGGTGAGGCTCCGGATGTCATAAAACCTCTTCTTGAGGTCCTCCAGGCTCCTGGGGGTCACACCAACTGCATTGACCCTCTCACTTATGGCACTCCACAGTTTCCTCTTGGTCGACTCTGGGACTGTGAGGGACAGCCTCCCATAGAGCTGCCTGTGGACCCTCGCCACCTCCTCCACCAGTACTTGCAGCTCCATGCTGCTAAACATCACTTTGCGCTTCCTATCAGCCTTCTGGCTCTCTGAGCTGCTTGCGATTTTCACTGTCTGCCAAATCAGCTCCAACTCTCTCTGCTGCTCCCTCTCACTGCTCAGCTCTGGCTGCCTCTCCAGAAAGTTCTGATGAGTTGCACCTGCCTGGGTAGCCACTCCCTGGTAGGGTGGGGGAGGGTGGTTCCACCTCATTGGCTGTTTGAATTGGTTTCACTTTTACTTGCTGGCCGAATCGGTATTTACCGATTCGGTATTTACCGAATCTGTAATTGCCGAATCGGTAATTGCCGAATCGGCAATTGCCGAATCGGTTTTTCCAATGCATTCCTATGGCCCTTTTGGCCCATAGGCTTGTATTGTCATTACCGATTCGGTATCTACCGAATCGGTAATTACAGATTCGGTAAGTATCGAAACACGCTACCGATTTTTACCGATTCGGTATTTTACCGATTTTATTTCTCTACATCTCATTTTCCGATTTCTGAATACCGATTCGGTAAAAATCGGTATTTAAAAATCGGTAAATGACTTTTACCTACATCAGGCCCTTAAAGCATTGCTTTATCTTATCCTGACAAGGGTTCACCTAAAGCATAGACATAACCCCAACCTTAATAACAGAGACACTTGCGAGCACGTCTCTCATTACGTGATGTAAGGTTAGCTGCCACGCACATTTATGCACCTTCTGTATACATGCAAAGTTCTCAAAACCCTGTCTGTGACCATGAAACTTTCAAATTTCCGTTTCCTTTTCAAAAGCAATGCATTAATGCGCCACAGCTTCCATGGGTATAGCCCTTAACAACTGTGACACTTGTAATGCCTTCTTTCTAATAGTACACGTCCTTTTAAGAAAGACACTTCTTTGCAACTAGAAAGGGGGAGAACTTCTTATGTGTACAGGATCTGTCACTCCCCTCTTTAAAAGATCGCCGAAAAGAGACTCCTACAAATGCAGTGACGAAACCATTTTCAAAGGGACACATACCAATGCAGTGATAAATCTGTTAATATACTGCCTGCCTGAACAGTACATTTTACTGCCACATGTTAGCCTGGCACCTCTCTTGAATAAAGTCTTCTTTCTAGATAGAAGTATTCTATTGTTATACTCACCTTATCGATTGCCATGACACCCCCGCCTCATCCGATACCCATAAGGAAGACCTGAAGATCATCATAAGGTGTTTATGAATATGCTTTTTTATGATACTATCTGCGTTGTATTCGTTTGTATAATACCTGCATATAACAAGCGTGCGATTACAACTGTGTGGGCCCTTTTAACAAACATCAGCAACAATATCCTTCCTCCCTTCACCCCTTTCCACCCCTGTGCACTCGATTTTGACTGTCCTAAATGGACTATTTTTTTAAACCCTCTCCCCTCACACAAGTACAGCTGTCAGCACAGAACCACGATTAGTATTGCTTGATTTCCTGCACAACCTAAATTCAGGTAACAGCTAATAAATGTGTATGTATTTCAGCATTACCCACACAAATTTATTTAGGCATCCCTGTCCACAGTTGGGTTTCATGACAATCACATATGGAATTAATTGCATTGAAATTAATTGAATTAGCAATTAATATTGCGCTCGAATGCCCAAGGGCATCTAGGCACTACAGCGGAGGAAAAAAACAGAGATGAGTGATAGAGGAGAAATTAGAGTGAGAAAAGCCAGGTTTTCAAAGTCTTTCTGAACAGTAGTAAGGTAGGGCAATTTTTTATGGGTACAGGAAGTGAATTCCACAATTTAACAGTGTTAAGAAGAAAACTACTTCCTCCCCAGCGAACTCTCCTGAATTTAGGTGTCTGCAGAAGTTTGCTCTGTGCTGAGCGCAGTGTTTAGCCTGGGAGATACCACAACAGGTGCTGTTTCAGATATTCAGGTCCTGTACCCTGTAGCTCCTTCAACGCTAGACACAAGGCTTTAAATTCAGATCTCTTCTTCACCGGTAGCCAGTGTAGTAGTCTCAAACCTTGGCACACCGACTGGAACTTGGGAATTTTCAGCAACATCCTGGCAGCGGAGTTTTGAACCTGCTGCAGTTTGAGCGGGTGCTGTTTCTGTAAGCCTAAATAAAGGGCATTTCCATAGTCCAGTCTGGCCAATGCCAAGGATGTTACCAGTGTTTTTACTGCGGCTGGAGGAATATAAGGTTTTACCTTCCGAATTAGTTTTAATGTTAGATGTACCTGAGAGGCAACCTTATTGGTTTGGTGTTGGAAGGTAAGCCTGTCATCGAAGATGACGCACAGATTTTTAACTTTATGCACTGGAATGGGAAGTGTTCCAATATCCAGAGGCCACCAGTTCTGAGACCAAAAGGAGGTATCTGAGCTCAGCAGAAGAACCTCTGTTTTACTACCATTAAGCTCTAGGCAGTTCTCGCTCATCCAGTGATCCACACGGGCTATGCACTGATTAAAGCAGGCCGCTGTTTCTTCTAGATTGTCTGAGATGGATACTCAAAATCTGGGTATCATTGGCGGAGGACACCAGCGAGAAACCGAACTGCCTGATGACATCAACTAGGGGGGGGGGGGGGGGGGCGTACAGATTAAACAGTGTCGGACTCAGGACTGATCCCTGTGGCACCCCACAAGGAAGTGAAAATTGCTTCGAACTGGAATCACTGATCTGCACACATTGTATCGTGTTATTGAGATAGGATTTAATCAAACTTAGTGCTAGGCTTGAAACTCCCAGCTTCTGGAGCCTTTGAATTAGGATGACATGGTTCATGGTGTCAAAGGCTGCCGAAAGATCCAGAAGGATCAGGGCGGGCTTTGCACCGGAATGCAGCGCGGAGCGAAGCTACTCTGCTGCCATGACCAAGCCGTCTCCGTTCCATGCCCTTGCCAAAAGCCGTATTGTGAAGAGTCCAGCAGATTTTCCGAGGACATGAAGGCCGTGAGTTGGACATTTTCAGAATCTTAGCTGGAAACAGGATCCTTGCTCTAGGTCTATAATTATTGTAATCGCAGAGTTCCAAGCTAGGATTTTTTAGCAGGGGGAGGATAGAAACATTTTTCCAGGCCTCTGGAAAAATGCCGGACTTGAAGATCTCGTTATAGAGCAGACTGAGTTACTTGCTGATCTCATCAGCTGCTGATTGGAATATTTTGGGGAGGCGGGGTCTGATGTAGCCCCTGCTTTCAATGATCTAACCATCTGCGAGACCAAGTTTACATTAGGAGGGATAAAAGTATTCATTGACACACTCAAGCATGTTGTAAGGTGCACCAATTGGGCGCCATTTTCTTCAAATGAAATTATTTTTTCTTCAAAGTGATAGGTTCAATTAAAGCTGACCTAACTTTCCAAAATAACTTATCAGAAAGAAGACATGTGAGTAGCATACTAACGAGTCAACAGAAATCACAGCGAGGGACCCATTTAACTTCAAATTTGGTCCCAATGAAGGTCCAGACGCTTATAGGATCATAGGCCAAAAGATATTGACCATCTACATGTGTTGTTAAGGATGATTAACACGTCCGTAGACCATCACCATTTCACGTTTAACCTTGACCATGTATACTTCACCCATATTTAAAAATGTCTTATTTTCAGATGCAGGAGGTAACTACATGGAACCCAGCTGTTCTTTCCCTCAGAAGGAGAACTTAGTCACCTAGGGAAGCGAGCACCTAGGTGTGAAAACCAGTGATGATACCATCCAACAACACACCATAGTGGTGATCACCTACACCACCAGTAGTAGAGATTGGTTGAGGGTTTCAGGTATATACAGGAGATATCCAAACTCCAGGTGAACCAATAGATCGTACTCTCCTTTGAATATGGAGATTTGCCTAAACTATATCCCTCTGATGCTTGGTTTTCCAGCTAATGCCTATACAGTAAGGGAGCTGACTCTATGCCCCCGCAACGGGGTTTCAACGCAGTTAAATTTGTACATATTATTTTTTTGCTCTTTTTATATCTCAAAGAGGAAAAGATTCATTGTCCCGTTATTGCATAGATATAATTTTATCCTATGTCAACTTGGATTATTTTTCATTCAACAGCTGGTGACCCCATTTGTGGGTCACTCCGTAGCGTCATTCCCTGGGCCTCTTTGAAGAGCAGTCGATTTCATTTGGCTTGTGTGCATAAATATGCATTAATAGTTTGACCTGCATTCTGGAGTATAAATTGTAATAATTGTGATTATCTCCGAGTGGATCTTGTAATTAACTTAGAACCTTTTAATAATTTAAGACGCATGGGCCTAGTGAAACAATTGGAAGGACCCATGTGACGTTTTTAATTTTATGCTTTAGTACATCGCTACTCTTAAGGGAAGTATTATTTTGCACAATTATGTAGCTTTTATGAGTAGATGACAATGTCCTAAAGTCTTATATTTTTATTCAGTTTTAGAACGGTACTTTTTATGCTACGGAAATAAAGCAAAATAAAGTTTTTTTAAACCTTTGATTCAACCTTTTGTCATAATGATTCATTCATAACCAGAAAATTAAAGTGACTCAAAGAGCTTCTTTTTCAGGTTCCATATTTTCCCTCATGTACAGTCTTAGTTTTTTACAGGGTGCACAGGAATTGAGATTGTGCTGATGGTGCAGCACAGTGGTTATGTGATATATATCAAATGTATACATAATACAGTGCAATAAAAGTGAGGCTGAATCAAGTCACATAGAAGCTCAATTAAAATGTCCAGAAGGTTATAGAACTATCTTCATTAAGATTCTGTCGATTTAAGGAAGCATTCAACATGTGGACTGCCTTGGCAAATGTGCGCATGTCTCAGCAGGACTAAGAAGCATTGTCAGTTGAACATCCTATAGTAGGGAGAGGAGATACCATATCCCTCTCCTTTGAAGTGTAAAAGGCTTCATCTATTGGGAGCAGGATCAGCTTACAAATCAGATAAACATCCTATGACCGCACAGTCTACATTTCCTTACATACACACTAACATAAACAACAAACCCATCCAACACCTTAACCTTCAACAGCCCTCCAGTTAACATCAAGAACAATTATCTCAACACATCATAATTTCTTATTCCTATTAGTTTCTATTTTTATCTCTTTTAATCTTCCAATGCTCCTAGTATTCACAAACTGCCTGTCCTTGCTAGCACCAGGACTATCTCTTATTGTCCTGTTTGTAATGTTATCCCGCCATCCTATCTGAGCCAAAGATCTTCCCTGCTACCCCTCTGCATAGCCAGAGCTCTCTCTCTCTGTCACCAGATAAAAGCACCTCTCCTGACGTGTTATTTCTGTCTCCAGATTCATCTTTCTTTCCATCAGTCTTCTAAAACCTCCATCAGCAGTTTTAAATGCACATGATCCTGCTGATATAATACTTGATTTGCAAAAGCCAGGATGTACTCTGTTCACTTCTTTCCTTGCCTTGGTACTGTTAAACAACATCCTGGTCCATCGCCACAATGACCTTGTATGAAGCTAATCTCAGAAAACATATGGCAAATAGCCATTACACATTCCTATCCTGCCTCCTAAGGCTAACACAGTCACACAAGCAAAACGATCTCCATTTTCCAATGCCTTTCAGCCTATCTTTGCTCATCGCCAACATAGGACCAGATATAGTGATACCCCTTCCGAAGGAATGTGTACCATACTGGCTGGTTGGCAAGTCCACTCATTTCAAACACTTTCTCAGGACCCCGAAAATGGTATGTCTGTTACCTTTCTGACAACCTAATGTTGAAATATCCTTGTGCCACTCACTCTGTTATTCTATGAATATCATCAAACTGCATTACCCGGACATTTGCTTGTCCCCTGTCCTTCGCTCTGTTATCAAGGGACTGGCCTCCCATCAGCATGTAATCCCAATGCAATCCTTTGGCCCAGCTTCCTCTGGCACACAGTATACCTTGACGAACATAAAGGTGACTGTAATGTATGGTATGAACTCCCAGGTAGAAGCACTTCCAATTCATCTCTGGATAATCCCTTACCATATAGCAAATGTATTAGGCAGAACTAGCACCCAGTCTCCTTCCTTGTTCTCTTGTCAACTTGAATTGGGATCCAGTGCAAGTCTGCCGCCATCACCAATCTACAAAATCCCACTCACTGTGAATAAGACAAGGTGTCAGCCACCCATTGTCCAGTCCTGGAATGTGGTATGTTGGAAATAGAATAGTCCTTTGCAGGCAAAGCAGCACTGGTTCTCTGAACACCTGCAGTACCCACATATTCGTTACCACCATTCTATGAGTCATGGTCATCACTGCTAAACTATCCATCACAAACTTCACTTTCTGGTTCTCTTATTTGAGCCTGTGGACTAAATGACAACACAACAGTGAAAAACTACAGAAAAGCGATACTCTGGATAGTTCGTCTTCACACATACAACCATTGTGCCACTCACCACTATCTCTACAGCACAGCCCAAAGCCACCTGATCCTGAAGCACCTGACAAAACTTTCATGTACCATGTCACACAGTCATTCTCAAGTCAAAGCATCACTCCATTGTACTTTCCCAGGAACCAAGGCCATATCAACAAATCATGTCTAGTCCTGCCTGTTATCATGATTCTGAGATAGGGTTTAGATACTCCATACAGGTCAAACTCTGTCTTCCTCTAAAAGCTTCTACCTGGTGCAATCACTTAGCACATGCAGTTGAGTTGGCCTAGACCTTCCTTTATTACCCTCAATTCACTCTTTGGTTTACTAACCAGTGGCTATAATAGATATAGATATTTTGAGTCCTGCACTTTGTCCAATGCAAGGCATGACAGCATAGCTACTGAATCTAGCTCTATTCCCAGAAAAGGTATGGACAATGATGGCCCTTCAGACCTTTCTGCTGCTAAAGGTCCTCACAACTCCTTTGCTAGCTCCACTAAAATTCTCATTAGTCAAAACCATTTGCTCCTGCCATTTGCTCTCTACCTGCAAGAAATCTTTGAGGTAGTGTAGCACATGCTTTGGCCTCCCCCCGTTTCTCATCATTCACTCCAAAATGTACTAAAAGGGACAAACCCTACACAAGCCTCAGAACAATCAATGGGTATTGCTTGTCGATGAAGATTTTTACCTGACAAATTCCTCACAACTGAAAGTCATATGCACCAGCAGAAGCAGAACATGGATTTGATGCCCGTCAATCATTTATGTGACCTAGTCTGCAGTTCCTCACCATTTCCCCTTTCAAGTCTGTTCTAGAATATGTCACCAAACATTTGTCATTGTCAATTAAATAATTGACCAAACCACCAAGATGATGCATCAATCCTTATTTCCTTTTCTCTTTTTGGGTACTATGTCCATAGGCAAATTATAAGGCGTGGGTTCAATTTGAAAGACAATTGACCCACTATTCTGCTCTAACTTACTTTCTCCATCAGTTTGACGTGTACAATGTCTACGAATTTCTTGACAAGGCAAAGGGTCTCACTGAAAGCACCTCCTCATTGAACTTTATAAGGTATCTAAAATCCATGGTCTAAGCCATTCTGCAACAGTTGCACAGCCTGCTTGTCAGAATATTTCCACAGTCACTTGTCCCATCACTTCGAATCAAATTGGTGTCATGACCCTTGTCCAACAACCATCTGATTTGACCTCTACCCAGCCACTCACTTCCACACTTTGTACCCCAAAGCAGAGCAAAAGGTGGTGATTTCATCCACATTTGGAACATTTATATTTGAAGCATCATGAGAACTGATAGCACTTGTTAAAGTTCTAACATGCCCCTGGGCTGACCAGGAGGTGTCCCTTCACTCTCCTGCGGGATTGGACATTGTACAAAATGGAGCAAGCAGGAGCAGTGAACTGCAGTTGGGTGCACCAATGGCACCGGCCTGGTCGGAGTCATGAGCAATAACCATAGCTATTTGTCTACCTTTCCCAATGGCTTGCTGGCATTTAGACTGTTATTCACAGTTAATCTAGTATATATAATTCATGCTGCTGTCCAAGTATCTATTTTTGCTAGCACTCATAATGCGTCACCAACTCCCTTTCCTCTGCCTTTGAATCGTGTTTACCTCTGATCTCCATGTGTAGCACTTTAAACATTCCTACATAATTGTTAGACCAAATCTTCTCTTTATTGCTTGTTAAGAAATATCCCTCCAAAGGAACAGCAATGCCAATATATGGCAGCATTTTAACAGTCGTTGTCCTGTTCTCATCCCCATCAACTGCCTATATCACATTTGCTCCCTCACCCTGATCCCATGGTGCCTACTAGCCTGCTTCCTTATTTCCCCTTTCCCCTTCTGTGTTCCTGGTTGCATGTTCCTTATTAATCTGTTCTTCCTCTGTCTGTGTCGCTCCCATAATTTTAGATTTCTACTCTATTTTCCTCTTTTCTCCCCTAGTGCTTGACCTTCTCTCCTTCTGTCCTCTCATATCCTGAAACCTGTCCAGAGATTCACACCGGGCCTCTGAAAATCCTAAAAACCATACCTCATCCACCGTCCCAAAAATGCCTCTTCATTCTTCCGCCCACCACTCCTTCTCTAGCCCACACTATCATGCACCCATGCTTCCCATTAATCTCCCTCATACTCAGGTTACATTTTGGGATTCTCTGCCCTTGGGCTCCCAGTCCACTATCGTCATTTTACTCCAGCATCTTGCCACTCAATCATTCTCCTCTCCGATCACTGGCTCTGCTCTCCCGCTCTGACCGTAGCTCCCTGCTTCTGTTTCTTTCCATCCATCACTCAATTCCCCATTGCTCGTCCTGCAATACAGCTTCTTAGGGTCACTACACTCTGCACAAATAATTTCAGGTGACCTCTTCCGCCTGCCTCTTCCCTCTTCCCCATTACCTTGCAGCTTGATCGCTGATCCATATTCTTCGCTATCGTTTGTGGCATCTGGCCCCTAACCTGAGACTATAACCCATCTCATTTATCTCTTATTTGCCCCCTTCCTGATCAGCCCCTTCATCCAGCCACCAGCTTTGGGGTCCCTCTGGATCGTCTTGAGGTGGGGTTCCATTTTCTTCTGTTCTTGTGTGAGGGCAACCCTCTTGACACTCACCTCTTCTGTGTTGTGCTAAAGGGTGTCACCCTCCCTGAAGCTTGTGTTCATGCTCCAGATTGGCCGGGCCTGTTCTCATTTTGCCCCTCCACCAACAGTATCCCCAGACCCTCCCGAGTGTCCTGCACTTCTCCCTCTTATGGGAGGAGAATCACAGGTAAATTGTTCCGCAGGTACTGTCGCTGTCCTTTTGGGCGTGTTTTGCTCCACAGGTGCAGTGGGGGCCAGACATTGCTTTGTGGTCACCCGCAATCTGGCCTGTGCTCTGCCATTTCCTATCTCAGTGAAGCTCTGCTCAAAGCTTGAAGCTCAGCCATCTGCTCCCCATGAACGCAAAGTGGGAATTTAATTTTCAACTGTGTATGCATGTCCCGGCGTCTACTGATGTGGCAGTCGCGACTTACCCTGTTGTGAATATGCGCCTTGGACTCCAAATCCCAAAGGCCAGACAGGGTGGTACATGCCCCTCCACCCAGGGCTGGCAATGTGCTCTATCCATGCTTAGGTAGGTGTATTAGACATGTCAAAAAACGTCACTAGTATGTAAGCGGCAAATGTATTTATCACACTTGCTTTTTACACCTGAAATGGAATAGTAGCTCAAAGTCCGAAATCCCTGCAGGAAAGAACGGTGCATTAGCTTGAACTAAAAGTGTGAACTGTGGAAAAAGCAAAGTGACCCATGCCCGAACCAGTGTTCTTAAGTTATTCTCCCAGCCTAGGCTCCTGTTGATCTCAGGCCTTAGCCCTGGTTTTTTTTGCTCGGCGCAAATGGATTTTGAGTTATTTCTTATTCATGTATCCATTTCTCATTTCTTTTGCCTGTGGCTTTAAAACTATTGCTACACGGGTATTTATCACACTCGTGTTTTGAAAACATACTTTTACAACTAAAATAAGATTTAGTATCTATATTTGTTCCTCCAGTGTCGATGCGTTAAATGTGGTTGGCACTCCCATCAGTCTGAGAAAGAGTGGCGCCTTGCACATGTTACATTTTTAACATTGCTTTTTACATCTTTAAACTGATTGAGTTTTAATGCAAAATAATAACACAGGCAGGAAACGAAATGTATGTGCAATCAGCTAAATAGTGTAACTGAAATACTTTCTACATCAGAAAGAAAGGTAAACTGCAGATCTCATCTTGTTTAACAGATGTATTCTGAAGAAATGCGCTTTTGATGAAAAAGGGGTTTTAAGCATTGTTTGTTGTGGGGTAGAGGTGGTCTCGTCGCTACCTACAATTACTCTTTTCTTTTTCTGATTTTTTTTTTTATTTCGAGGCTACCATCGCACTGCGAAGCAGTGGGCGGAGCTGAAGATTTTATGACTTCTACAGTGGTGCTTTAACCCGCCTCTCTCTTCCATTGGCTAGCTTCGTAAATGAAGGATAGCCATTGGAAGAGATGTGCGTCACTCGGTTCAGGCCCCGGCTTGAGCAGATTCGGGGGCGTTTTTCGCTAGTTTTTAAGCCCTGCCCCTTTTCTAGTGGTGGGCGTCTGTTTCCTCCCTTTCCGCCCCCTCCTCGTAGCCATTTCTGCCCTTGCATCCAGAGGCCAAGGCAGGTTTTCACGCTGGTTTTTCCATTTCCAACAGTAAGATGCCCTCGAGTTCCGGGAAACAGACAGCTGCGGTTACAAGGTTTGTGGTGATCGCCAGGTTTTAGCTGCTCATCTCATAGCACTTTGAATGGTGGTAATAATGGTAGCTATATGCTTCCCTTTAACACCAGGGCGCCCGCAGCACAACGCACAGTCATGTAAGCTGAAAATGATACGGTAGCAGTCTGCGCGTTGCAGATCGTGGGAAAGTGGTTCGTTTTAAATGGATTTGATCGGCAGTGGGTCGGCTGGACTTCCTGCATCTAGCGGCAAGAGCTGCATCTTCAGCAGCACCCCCATCAGCACAAGCAGCTGCGAGCGAGGGAGCTGCTACATCCTTCAGCGCTGGGAAGTGGCGGGGAGGAGACAGGCCGAAAAAAGAGAGCGCCCCACCCCCGAGGCGATACATCCACGCGTTCCTTCGGATTGGCGGGTTTGGGCTTGAATAGAGTATTGTCTCCACGGGAGGGAGTGTTGTTTTCCAGGAATATATTTGTCAGTCTTAAATTGTTTGGTGAACTCTAGGGACGGTCATTTTGGCCGTCATGTTTAACTGAAGATAACGGAAACTAATATGCGGCTGGTAAGGTCCCGATTTACAGTCCATTTTGTTGCCGAGAGCATGTTTATGAATGTATTGAATGCTTACCCCATCTACTATTTGTAATATTACTAAACAAAAACGAGGCCAAGGGACTACCCGTATAGTGAGCAGTGGCATGCCTTTCCCTAACAACATAAACGATGTTTCCTTTACGTGGGAGTGTCCCTCTTCAATGCTGCTTTTCCGATATGATATTTCTTTCCTACTGGGAGTGAAACCTTCCCCAAAGAGCCGCCCTTTAAGACCAGTCCCCATGAGGGTAGGGGGGGTAGGGGGGGAGACGACAGCTCTCGCTCTCGCAGTGCTGAGACCAGAAGTGCAGTAAGCCCTCTGGGAGTACGCAGGAAACATTAAACAAAGGGTGTTGTATGTTGCATGTGCGGGGGCACTGTCAGTGCAGTAGCCTAGGGTCTCTTACCTGTTCCCGTGCAACAAGTAGCTTCCTCTCCCATTGGCTCCGCCCATTCCGAGACATTGTAGCAGACTCCTGGGTCAGGTGCCCGGCCCGCGGTGACGTCATGCCGAAACTTAGCTCAAGTACTGGCTTACTTACCTGTACAGTAAATGCTTCCAGTTTCTTCCCAGCCGGTCGGCTCACAGCAGGCCAGTTAGTGCTTGTCTGTGATAGTGGCGACTGGAACAGATGGAGCTCTGTGTTTAAATGGATTTGTGTAAACATAAAAATGGGGGTGGACTGCTTCCCACTTCCCAAAATGCAGATACTGATGGTTAAGCTGAAGAGAAGTTTAGTCATTCATACTGGCTCTCGAGTAAATGTTGCAAGGTGTTCTCTCCCCTGTATAGCATGAACTCTTCATTTTTCGGAGTATTTATTTTAATTTAAAGGTGGGATTTTGTTCTTTTCACTGCTCTCAACCTCTCTCCGTGTGTGTGGGTCTCTGTGTGTGTGTGTGTGGCTCTCTGTGTGTGTGTGTGGGGCTCTGTGTGTGTGTGTGGGGCTCTCTGTGTGTGTCTGTGTGTGGGGCTCTGTGTGTGTGTGTGGGGGGGGCTCTGTGTGTGTGTGTGTGGGGGGCTCTGTGTGGGGCTCTGTGGGTAGCTTTTTTTGTAGGTGGCTCTATGTGTGGGTGGCTCTATGTGAATGACTCTGTGTGGGTGGCTCTGTATGTGTGTGTGGGTGGCTTTGTGTGTGTGGCTCTGTCTGTGTATGGCTCTGTGTGTGTGTGTGTGTGTGTGGCTCTGTGTGTGTGTGTGTGTGTGTGTGTGGCTCTGTGTGTGTGTGTGGCTCTGTGTCCGCTAATACTCTCTACTACTCTCTAATGCTCACCTATTATCATTGTAAATGACAATACCATTTATTTATGTTTTTTAAAAAAACAAAAAATGAAAAAAATGCCATTTGCAATGCCAATAGCTCTAACTTTAATAAAGCCGAGACCATTGCACTGTAAATGCTTGTTAATGAATGGATAAAGGGGCGGCCTTAGGCACGTGCAAGCTGTGCACCTGCACAGGGCCACCAAACCCCAGGGGCCACCACACCAATATATATCCTTAATATAATAATCCTCTGAGGATGGATACATATTTGCGTGGCGGCCCCTGGCAGGGATTTGGCGGACTCCAGCTCTGTTCCACTTCCAAACACCCTGACCCGCCCTCCCCCCTCTTCACTGGCCTCTGAGCTCCGCCCCGCCCAGACCCCCTCTTCCAGGGCCCCCTACCTAAGCTCCCTGCACAGGGCTGCCATGAGCCTAGAGTTGCGCCTGATGGATAGTATGAATTGATTGAGACAGCATTAGCAGAGACAGCATTAACTGGCTCGCAAAGCCTTTACAGAGAGGAGTAAAAGGCCAACTTTCCTAAGCCATTGGTTGTTGTGTGTCATTTACATTATTGATCAACTACGTTCATCAGCCATTGGTTGATTGTAATTCTCAGTCACACAGTATGGAGCTCGGCATTGCTGCAGCAAAATTCAGACCTGTGAGTGAAAATGTTACTTTCTGCCATTGAGAGATACCAAGGGGAGGTAATTGTGACTCGGTCAACACTGCTGTTATGCTTATCTGCGTCAATGCCAGTGGGAGGCAGGCGCTACGCTGAGTGGTAGGAAGTGGCCCGTCCCACAAATGTCCTTTCACGAAGGTTGCCTTCAGTGAGATATACAATCAACAGCAAAGCCTGCTGTCAGAAGAATCCGAGCTTCTACTGTGGCACAAGTTTCAGCATTCAGCTCAGATGTGCAGCACCGGTTCAGAGTGGGCACTAAATCACCCTGCCACAACCGCTGGCACCATGTTTTTATTTCCCATGTCAAGGATGTGTCACAGCTTGCAATAAACCCCATCTGCGGTTGAAGGTTACTCACACTCTCACTGCGTTCTGCTAAATGGAGTCTGTCTGTATTTATTTATTTATTTATAACGTTTTATATAGTGCTAGCTACACCCATGGGTATCAGAGCGCTTTACATACACATAAGAAAAATTGCACTACATCGCAGGACATGAGAATGCATAAAGCTGAATGCCCCCTTCCATTATTATTCCATACCTGGAGATTTCTTTAAGATTCCAAGGAGGGCCATAAATTGTTTCAGTCTGTAGTTACTATCAATGGTACTTCCGGCAGTAGAAATAAAAAATGCCTAACCAAACAGGTGAGCATAAAGGTATAGTTCTAGCTGTTATGTACTAAACTGGCCATATGTCTGTGAGTAGGTGATAGTGGACATTTTCTGTTGGATTTGAAAAACGTTATCTGCATATTTGTGGATCCATGGCTGAAGTTGCGCATTAAAAAAAAAAAAATGTCCTCTATCTTACGATATCCGAATCCTGCAAAACTGCAATGTACATGTCTGTGGCAGAGAGGCTAGATATAGAGGCCTGTCCCCATAATTTGTTACCCGTATCCTACAGGGAGGTCCATGCCAGAGGTTGCTTTATACACACCAATGCCATACACGCTGGTTTGAGTGGGAAGGGAGCTGGTGCAGGACATTGTGTGGCTATTTATCTGTACACACGCCTGAAGGGTTGCGCAACATGGGGTGGCCACATGTGAGCCGGCCGTATAACATGGCTGCAGGTTGGGCCCTATAGCCAAAACTAACAGCACATAGCCAAAGGCCATGGACTTTGGGGTGCCGGTACTTTTTGAGTTGGACTTACTGTTGGGTGTGCACATTAATTGTTGATTTCCTGCTCTCACCTTTAGCCTATGAACTCAGCACAGCACTTGGAAACTCAAGTAGGGGGAGCCATTATCCATCCACAGGTTTATACTACTACAGTATTGGCACAGAACTCTTGTTGCTGGACTCATCATGGGTCCAAGAGTTTATTAGAATGCAAATCCAGTAAAGAGTTTGCAAACTCCTGCAGAGGAACCCAAAACAGATCGATGAAGCTGTTGATCTGTGAACTCTCTACGGATACAAATGTCCAGGCATGTCAGAGTTTAAAAACACTGAGATGAGTTTGCGAACCTAGCTCATCAAACTTTTTTTCTGGCTTGAACTCTAAGAGGGGCTTTGGGTCCCTCCACCTAGGCCAGAGGGTAAAAGCTGTTCACCCTTCCCAGTTATTTGCCTTAATTTCTTTCAGTATGCCGGTGGTCATGCTCCACATCCTGTAATCGAAAAAAGGAGACAAGGGAACCCTACTCACTATGGAACCAGGGTGATTAAGTATTATAAGAAAAACAATGGTTCCTGGGGAAATGTATACTTAATATTGATTTGGAAGGACTTGCGAATTCACAATAGACTGGGGTTATAGATGATGTCAGAAAGAAGGAACCACAGACACTGGTTATTTAGTTCAATAGTGGTATTACATATTCAAATATAGACAAATACTCAAATATAAACACAAAAAGATTTGCACAATTGTGTAAGGTGTCCCAAGTGAAATATGAACCTAAAAAGTATGTAACATTGTATAATAATATTTACAAGGTTTCTAATCATTCGTTATAGAAAGCAACCATTTCTTAGTTTTAAACAGATATATAGCTTCTATACAATCTATACAATCTGTCTCTGTGCGCTGCAAGGATCACTGAAAGAATATCGACGGACAGAATATCGACCATCAAAAATATCGTTGAGAAAATATCGACAGTCAAAATATCGAGTTTCTATCTACAAACAGGTAAGTACAAAAATATCGAGTTAAAAATATCGTTTACAAAAATATAGTTGTAAAAAAATATCGTATTTACTAAAAACAGTGTTAAATTAAATTAATATTAATAATTAATTACTAAAATATACTTTAAATTACTTAAATTAACTTATAATAATTAAATAATTAATGAAAGTTAAATAAATATTTTTTATTTCATATTTATTAAACATATATATATATATAGTAATAAAATATAATAAAATAATACCCAAAAACTGAAAACTGACCCTGAACCCTAAAAATACCCCTTTACCCGAAAACTGAAAACTGACCCTGAACCCTAAAAATACTGAACCCTAAAAATACCCCTTTACCCAAAAACTGAAAACTGACCCTGAACCCTAAAAATACCCCTTTGCCCAAAAACTGAAAACTGACCCTGAACCCTAAAAATACCCCTTTACCCAAAAACCCAAAACTGACCCTGAACCCTAAAAATACCCCTTTACCCAAAAACCCAAAACTGACCCTGAACCCTAAAAATACCCCTTTACCCAAAAACCCAAAACTGACCCTGAACCCTAAAAATACCCCTTTACCCACAAACCCAAAACTGACCCTGAACCCTAAAAATAAAAACGATATTACTTCACTTACCTTAAAAACAATATTACTTCACTTACCTTAAAAACGATATTTTGGCTGTCGATATTCTGTCCTGTCGATATTTTCTCCAAACGATATTTTGGAGTCGATATTATGTCCAAACGATATTTTGGAGTCGATATTATGTCTGTGTACCGCGCTGCAACCATGGCTATGTGCGCCAAGAACCAAACCGCGCGTGTCTGCGGCGCCAAATGGCACTCAAAACGTTTACTTTAAAAAATGAAAAGATGGTGCATTTTCACACATACAGAGCCACAATAAGGGTCTTAAGGGCAATTTGCAAATTAATTTTATTGCCTGTATTTTCATTGTTGTGTCTCTGACTGCTGTTGTCTGTCTTCCCCGCTGCCTGTACGTCGTCCATGCCCCGTTTTCTTCCCTCTGTTCCCCTCGCTGTCCCCGTGCTCTCTCTGCCCGGTCTTTCCTTCTGTACCCCTCGCTGCCCGTGTCTCTGCCCAGTTTTTCCTTCTGTTCCTCTCGCTGCCCCCGTGCCTCTCTGCCCGTTCTGCCTTCTGTTCTTAGTTGCCCCTATATTTCTGTACTCTGTATTTTGCCTCTGTGCCATTAGTTTTTTGTGCCCGTCTGCCCTCTGTGCCACTCGATTTTGGGCCCCTTTTGCCTTCTGTTCCACTTGTTTTTCCCTCGTTTGTTGTGCCTTTCTGCCCTCTGTCCCACTCGTTTTTTTGTGCCTTTCTGCTCTCTGTTCCACTTGTTTTTTGTTCCTTTATGCCGTCTGTTCCAATCGTTTTTTGTGCCTTTTAGCCCTCTGTTCCACTTTGTTTACCCCTCGTTTTTTGTGCCCTTCTGCCCTCTGTCCCACTCGTATTTTGTGCCCTCTGCCCTCTGTTCCACTCGTTTTTTGTGCCTTTTAGCCCTCTGTTCCACTTTGTTTTCCCCTCGTTTTTTGTGCCCTTCTGCCCTCTGTTCCACTCATTTCTTTTGCCTTTCTGCCCTCTGTCCCACTCGTTTTTCGTTCCTTTCTGCCCTCTGTTCCAATAGATTTTTCTGCCTTTTAGGCCTCTGTTCCACTTCATTTTACCCTCTTTTTTTGAGCCCTTCTGCCCTCTGTTCCACTCGTTTTTTGTGCCTTTTAACCCTCTGTTCCACTTCGTTTTCCCCTCGTTTTTTGTGCCTTTCTGCCCTCTGTCCCACTCGTTTTTGTGCCCTTCTGCCCTCTGTTCCACTTGTTTTTTGTGCCTTTTAGCCCTCTGTTCCACTTTGTTTTCCCCTCGTTTTTTGTGCCCTTCTGCCCTCTGTTCCACTAGTTTTTTGTGTCTTTTAGCCCTCTGTTCCACTTCATTTCCCCCTTGTTTTTTGTGCCCTTCTGCCCTCTGTTCCACTCGTTTTTTGTGCCTTTTAGCCCTCTATTCCACTTCATTTTCCCCTAGTTTTTTGTGCCCTTCTGCCCTCTGTCCCACTCGTTTTTTGTGCCCTTCTGCCCTCTGTTCCACTTGTTTTTGTGCCCTTCTGCCCTTCTGCCCTCTGTTCCACTCGTTTTTTGTGCCCTTCTGCCCTCTGTTCCACTCGTTTTTTTGTGCCTTTCTGCCCTCTGTGCCACTCGTTTTTCCGGTATGCACCTGTTACAACGCATTCGTTACTCCGCACTACCATTACAACGCGACTTTTATAACGCATACCATTACAACGCATTGCGCTGGGGGGCGCTATAGGATAGGGAATGGTATAATTTACTATCCAACACCTTCCCTAGGGTCCACGGGGACTGGAGTTAGAATAGTAAATTATACTTACCACTATCCAGCACCCCAAAGCGCTATGCGTTGTAATGGTATGCGTTGTAATGGTCGCGTTGTAATGGTAGGTAGTTGTAACGGTATGCGGAGTAACGTCATACATCCGTTTTTCCTTGTTTTTGTGCCCCTTTTGCCTTCTGTTCCGCTTGTTTCCCCAGCCGCTGTGCCCCCTGCGGCCACGCCCTCCGGACTGCCCACTGTGGCCTTTTGTTTAAGTATTGCTGTTAATCAGAGCCCCTTCAAGGGCTCCGATTAACAGCAATACTTAAACAAAAGGCCACAGTCTGCCCCGCGCTTTACTAACAAAAGCGTAGAGACAGTTTCCAAAAACAGCATGCACTTTAGCACACAATGTGTTTGGGAACTGACTACGCTGTTGTTAGTAAAGCGTGGGACACTGTGGCCTTTTGTTTAAGTATTGCTGATAATCTGCGCCTGTGAAGGGACTCTGATTAACAGCAATACTTAAACAAAAGGCCACAGTCTGCCCCGCACTCCCACATTATAGCCACCCCCCGCCTCCTTAACTGCACTCGTCACGCCTGCTCTGCCGCTACTGCCACCGCCACAGCATGAATCGCGCCACTCGCTTCTTTAAAGCGGCTGGCGTCGCGACTCTCTCACCCGACGTCCTGTGTGCGCGCTCCACGAGAGGCGGTGCGCGCTATCGTAAGGGGAGGTGTACGCGTGGGTGCGCGCACGCCCGACAGGGAACGGTGGTCTTGAGATAAAGCTGAGTGGTGTAGAATGTATTGGCATACAGTGGAGTAAGGTAGAGTGGAGTGGCGTAGAGTGGAATGGCATAGAATGGCGAAGCATATACTAAAGTGGAGTAGAGTGAAATATCATAGACTGGAGTGGCATAGAGTGAAATCAAGTAGATTGGAATAGCAGAGCAGTGAGCGGTGTACAGTGGAATGGTGTAGACCGGAACGGTATACAGTGGAGTGGGGTAGAGTGGAGCTGCATACAGTGGAATAGCATATAGTGGAATGGCGCAGATTGAACTGGTGTGTATTTGAGTGGCATGCAGCGGGGAGGGGTAGAGTGGAGTAGCATACAGTGAAGTTGTGTAGAGAGGAGTGGCATACAGAGGAGTGTGGTCGATTGGATTGGCATACAGAGAACTAACGTTCAGTGGAGTGGCATACAGTGTAAGGATGTAGAATGGAGTGGAGTGGAGTGGCGTAGAGTGGAATAGCCTACAGTGGAGTACTGTAGAGTGGAGTGGTGTAAAGTGGAGCGAGGTACAGTGTAGTGGAATCCAGTGGAGTGTTATTGACTGAAGTGGCATAGAGTGGAGTGACACAGACTGAAATGCTGCAGAGTGGAGTACCGCACAGTGGAATAGCATACAGTGGAGTGGCGAAAGTGGAGTAGCTTACAGTGAAATAGCGAACAGTAGAGTGGCATAGAGTGGAGTGGCATAGAATAGAGTGAGGTACAGATTAGTGGCATACTGTGAAATAACATACAGTGGAGTAGCGTAGAGTAGAGCAGGATAGAGTGGAGTAATATCATATAGCAGAGTGGCATAGAGTGGAGTTGCACACAATGGAATAGCGTACAGTGGAATTGCTTAGAGTGGAGGGGCATACAGTGGAGTAGTGTAGGCTGGAGTGTCGTAGACTGGAGTGGTGCGGAGTGTAAAAACGTACAGTAGAGTTCAGTGGCGTAGAGTGGAATGGGGACTAGTGGTGTGGTGTACAATGCATTAGCGCAGAGTGGAGTGGCGTATAGTGAAGTGACAGATTTGAGTGGGGTAAAGTGGAATAGTGTACAATGGAGTGGCGTAGGGTAGAGTGTCATAGAGTGCAGTGACATACTTTAAACAGATGTAGCAATGTAGCATAAAAGTAGATGAACGGATGTAGATGTAATGTGGCAAGGATATACATTATTTGGTGAAATGGTTATTTTTGGTAGTCGGTGTAAACAGTTTAAGGTGTGTTAAAGTTATCAGTGTCAAACTTCTTAGCTATATGTTAGATATATGTTGTGCTGTGGGAACTTTGCAGCATACCGTGGCACATACCTATGACAACGCAGTATATGATTTACTAATGGCTGTCTTTGCAAAATGTAACGTACAGCCATGTAGTTTTCAGCACACTTTGTCCTTGATCGGGGTTAGGGCTTTAGATATGGGAAAGTAGTAGGCTTCATTGTTGTTCCCTACCTATTACTACTCTATTAAAGTGGTAATAAGTAGTAAAATGTATGTTTATTTTTCTACATATTTTTAAATACTTTATGGATAATTGTGCTAGAACCTACAAAGTATTCCACAGCAGTTAGAGAAAAAAAGAAAAAATATAGAAAAATGAAAAATACACTGTAGTACACTATATTACTGAAATATAGTATAGTACAGTGTATTTAAAAAAAAAATATTACATAAAAAAATACGATACGCAGTAATTTGCAGGTATTATTGCGGTACCCTGTAGAATATTTTGTAAAGAATTAAATATGTTAAAAAAAATTGAGAATACACTGTAGTACTAATATTTGTGAAATATTGTGTAGTACAGTGTATATTAATTTTGTAATCAATATATATATATGTATATATATAAATATATGAATATATTCCAAATGTCTCGATTTCTCAATGTGCTCCTTCCTGCCCCTTCAACCCGTGGATAGGTGGTGCGAATTACCAGCGAAGCCCACAGGACATATTATTTCGATTCTACTACACAAAGTAATCGCACTCTCAGGATTGTTGCAATACCACAGATTTATTGGCAGTAACACATTTCGACTGTCAAGGCTGTCTCGATCACACAATGTCGTGTCAGAACAGCGCCTGTTTTGCATACATTGTCCTAAAGCCATACGCTCTCACCTTGAATACTGGTAATCGTCCGCTCTGGTATCTTAATTGAGTGGCGATCATGATGCCAACGGAAATGCGCGAAGTCATGCAGCAGGAGTTCCTAGAAAATACCGTTGTACTCCCTACATGTTTTTAGAAACATATAGAAACTTTAAATCATTTCCCTACCTAATAAAGTGGTAATAAGTAGCGAAAAATATAAAACATAAAACTTACCTATAACTAAAGTCCTAACCCAGAACACAGGAAAAGTGTACTTAAAATAACATGGCTCCCTTTAACTTTTGTAAAGGCAGTCATCAGCGAATCACATAATGCCTTGTTGAATATGCCACGTTACCACGCATGCGTTTAGAACACATGCCATTTTAACACAGTCATTACAATGACCGTGTTGTTACATTGCAGACCATCACAACGCAAGTTATTATGACGACTTGCTGTAGGGGGGCGCTGGATGTTTGAATAGTATAATTTACTATTTCAAATCCAGTCTGTGCAACATTAGGGAAGATGTTGGATTTAAAACACAACACCTTCTGCCCCCTACAGCAAGTCATTTGCTTTGTAATGGCGTGCGAGGTAACAACGCAATGATCATGTTGTAATGGCATGCGATGTGTGATCATCATTGTAAACGATATTTACCTGCCTTGTCAATCATTGGCATATACTGCAGTACATTCACGAACCTTTGCAAAACTACAGGGGTCACAGATATCACTCCTGACTCATGCCTTTTAACCTTAAAAATGCATACCCCACTTACCTCTACTTCCAAAAAGAATCATCTAATAGCTCTGGCTCCATTTGCCAAATCTCATGAAAGTTTAAAAACGAGTGTGCCAGTCACTTCAGCTGCTATCTAAGAAATTTCCCATAGGGATTTTAGACGTGACTACAGCCCGAACTGTTGAACGGAATAACACCAAATTTGTCCGAAAGCTAGATGTTTGACCAGCAAGAGTGTCTTTCATAATTTGGTGTATATCTGTTTTTTGCTTTGGAGCTATTAAAGGAAGAATATTTATGTATATCTAAAGACGCAGATCCACCGTGGTGGATCAATGGATCCACGCACCAACAGAAATGCTGTGATTGACTGCCCGCAACCTTAAAGAAAAGTTGCAGCTGCCATTCTGTGAATCTGGACATGGTTTCAGGGGTAAATCAAGTAGACACATCCTGACCTCATGGGACTGATGGGGGAGACCCAGAGTACCACTCAGACACCCACTCACAGAGCCACACAGGCACTCACACACCCACTCATATACCCACACACTCACACCCCCACTCACACACCCATGCACCCACTCACACACCCACTCACACACCCAGAAACCACTCACACACCCATTTATACACTCATACAGCCACGAGGTGGATCTACGGATCTGCAAAAAAATACCAAATTGGGCTTCTTTACAGGAAACATGGAAAGGGTTAAAAATAGTGACCAAATTGAAGTGTTATGTCAAAAATAAAAGATGGCAGGAAGTCTGTGATTTGTTAGGTATAGGGGTATGAGTGACTGCACAGTGGGAAGGGTAGCCGTTACTGGTACATTTATGCAGAGAGTAGAGGATAATTGCCATAGTTCTGTTCTGAGATTTGCAATGGAAATCAGCTATTAACAGATATTAAAATAAAAGCTGAACAACAGCAAAGAGATTTTACAGGTATGTTTATTAGGATGTACTATAAAAAAGTCAATATTTTTTTAAAACCTATGAGTGTAGATGAGCTGAAAGAAAATGTGTAGTTTCTAGACAGTACAGTATAAGGCAAAATAGAAGGGAAGTTAGATGGGAACATTAACGAAAAATATAGTGAGCCGCAAAGGAGGACGAGGACTTGCTATAGTATAAATATAGTTATTTTATTAAGCCAGTATGAATGTCAGTCAGTCATAAACTTTATTCGGATTTACACATAAATCCATAAAAGCACAAGAAAAAACAAGACAGCTTGTTGTACAGCCTACACCATACAATTGCATAACACAATTAATACTACAAGGGATTAAAAATGTACAGTTCCGGATAAGAACACATATAAAGCTTAAGACCATTTTGTAAAAACAGAAAAGCAAAATACAAGCAGAAATTCATTCAAATGAATAGGCCAAGAATAGGAAATAATGAGACCTCAGCATTTTGACAAAGCCTTAAAATGTGGAGATGCAAGGCCAGATAAATACTCTTGATAATGAGGCCATGCCACTATCTAAAATACTAATGCAGGCTCATAAAAACGCAGCAACTGAGCAGCAAATAAAAGGATCTGGCAGCGATTGTAGGAAATGTAATGCTACTTGAGCTTGTCTAAAATTACGACTCTTTAAAATTGGAATAAAATTCCTTTGCACGAGCCAATTTATAAAAGGTGCAAAATAAATCAATGTGGAGATCAGACTCCTTCAATATCATATCACAGGGGCTGGGTGATAAATCAGAGTAGGTACACTTGTTGGCAGGAAAGGCCAACATCATTGGAATTAAGTTCATTTGGAATCTAATTAGAATGAATCTATGCTGGGATTTATTGGTAATTCCTAAATAAGAATAACCTCCCTCAACGGATGGGAGAGTTTATTGCTTTAAAATCACCAGTTTCTTTAAATGATTTGATTATGAATGAATGTGTTTGAAATTAGATGTGGGTGGTTGCTTATAGTACGTCATTTATTAGTAATTTTTTAGTATGCAATTTGTACTTACTCACACAGTTAGGCATGCACTTACACACCCAGTTACACTCTCACAAAAGCACTTATGTACCCACCACTCATATAGCTAGACAGTGACTGACACACTCAGTCACACACCCATAAAACTATTCACACACTCATTTACTCACCAATAGATCCACTTACATAGTCATTCACACACCCATACAGGCACTGTCACACCCACTCACAAACCTATACAGCCATTCATGTACCCAGCACTCATACAGTCAGTTACATTCACGTACACACCCAGTTAGGCACCCAGTCACCCACCAGTACAGCCACTCACATACTTATTTGCAAAACCATACATCCACTCACACACCCAGTCAGACAGTGACAGAGGCACTTACACATCCATTCATACACCCTCACAGCACTTAAGTATCCACCACTTACAGAGCCAAACACCTACTGACAATGCCAGTTTCCAATCCATAAAGCCAGTTACATACCCATTTAGACACCTATACAGTCACTAATACACCCAGTGACACACCCAGAGGTTATGTACACATCCACAGATGCACTTATACACTCACTCCCATTACCACTCAACCACTCACACACCCAGTCACCCACCCCTACAGACACTCACATACTTATTTATACACCCATAGTCAGGCACCTACGCATTCTTGTGCACTGACATACCCACTTGTGTAGCTACTCACTTGCTTATAGTATGTAATCTAAAAGTATGTAATGTAAAGTTAAGTATATTCTATACTTGATTTTCAGATAGCTACTTGCGTTTAAATAGGAATAAAAGGTGGAACTGTGAGGTGAATAAAATGAACTGTTATGCTTGTTGACAGCATCCATAAACTGGGCAACAGATTACATTTTTAGTGTAACTGGCATATGGCAGTTGCCACAGTGAATCACCATGTCTTGCATTTTTGGTGAAACAGCAGTGATGGCAACCACCCCTTCGGGTGGTAAGGGTCCCACAGACGGTCCAGCTGTTGATAATTATGGATCACCTTCCCTCTCCCACATCATCCTGTCAAGTATCCTTGTATGTAAGGTTTTCAGATGTTTCCACATAGAGGATGTGCTATGTGGATACTTCTTCCCTGTACCTCTCAACAATTGTTTTTCTGCATATATTGTATTGGACAATTTTTGCCTAGAAATTAACTGAAAAAACAAAGTTTACAGGGATGCTATAGTTAGGAAATAGATTTTTTTAAAAACCTTAGAAATTCACTAAAAATCAGCACAAACAACTACTACACTAGAAGAATTTGATTATGCTTATGGCCTGGCTCAAACTATCCTCATGTCAACTAAACTTCAAACATGCTTCTTCATGTATTACACTCCAGACAGAATAGCTAAATGGGGGAGTGGAAGAGGGACGTGTTGCTTTAGATGTATGTTACCAAATGCTGAGAGTATACACATGTTCTCTTCCTGTTCAGGCCTATCCTCCTTAAAATCAAGCATTGAGAGGTTCTTTCGGCAGTTTTAAAAACTGAGATAGCCTTGCCCAATGAAGTGGTGTTATTAGGGGCGACAAGTCTCACCAACCGTAGAAGTGGTAATGAATTAGGTTTTATCGCAATGGCTGTTCTAAGAATCTGTATTGCTTCAGCAAGGCTAGATCCTATGGCTCCATCATTTCAGCAGTGGTTCGCCAGGCTGTTAGCAATTTTTAATCTAGAGATGGCTTTATACAAGACAAAAGGCAGGACACGGCGGATTAGGGGGATACGAATCTGGTCTCCTTTAATTGAATGGTCGCAAACTCAAAACAACCCCCAGCAGTGTATATTGTTAGGTACTCATAAATATGCTCCTGAAGGAAGCCATTGGTAAAAGACTGCCGGGCTGGACTTAAATAACTGACGCCCAAAGGGCATCAATACAGCTGGGTAACAATGTAATGGTGTATTTTTGTTAGTCTAGGCATTAAATGTCTATTTAGGAATTATCTAAGAAGTATTTAGATGTTTCTTATCTTATCTTTTCTCTTTTCTTTGAGTCATGTGCTTACCTTTTCTTTGCTTGTTTCTTTTTCTCATGATTTGTTTGACCGGGGGGGTGGGATGGCGGGGGATTAATGAACTGCTGTAAAACCAAAAAAAGATATTTAAACAAAAAAAAGAAATTCACTAAATATAACTACTTCCATTATAGTTGGGCTCTAATTTTACTAGCTAGGAATTAACATTAAAAACCTTAGAAATTCACTGGTAAAAACAAAGGCTACAGGGATAGTATAGTTAGGAAATAGACATAGAAAAAACATTGAAATTCACAGAAAAAAACAAAGGTTACAGGGACGTTATTGTTAGGCTCACATTTCATTCATACAAATCTATAGAAATTCAGCAGTTATAGGTACCTGAGCTAACTATAACTCACACCCCACAATGACCCCTTGTATTACATCACTCATGACATGAACAGTGACATCACTGATGACATCTCAAATGACATCACTGATGTGATCACTGATGATATCATCCAGCAAAGTAAACTTCACTCTACTTCATAAAATGCCATTTAAATGTTTTTAAAATAAGAAGACCCAGGTGAGAGACAAACAGATAGAACTCACTTTAAACTTATCAACTACTACTCACTTATCACCTAAAAAGACAGTTCTCATCCAATAGTCCTCTCTCTTCTGATCCAATAGTCTAAACACTATTGACCAAAGTAAAATGTCTAACCGTATCTAATTAGTCTATTGCAAACCACAACACCATTCGTGAACCTTGAAAGAGGCTTTAGTGCAAATGTCAGATTTACACAAACCACTACAACATGAGACTAGTAGAGAAGTCTTAGCTGACTGGCAACTGTGTCATGAACCAGTAGTAAAATTATTCTTCATCCAGAGAAAGGTGTGAGCAGAGAGGTCAGTTTGTTTTAAATGTGTACCACACAGGAACATCACACTAGAGAAAGGTCTTAGTGAACAGATTATGTTATTGCAATCTACTAATCAATCATTCATCACAAAGGAAAGAGGTCTAAGGAAACTGGTAAACAGAGCTATACTGTGTAGTGAAGTCTCAATGAACAGCTTAGACAGCTGCAAAACACTACCATACACATACATCAGCAGGGGACATGTGTCAGTGTAGAGGCTAGTTCACTGATAAACATACTTGTTAGAAATAGTATCACTCAGTAGTACAGAAAGAATACCAATTTAACACAAAGTCTGCTCCCAGTGGGCAGGAGCTTTGAAAATGCTCCCGCCAGCTGGGAGAAGACTTGTTTCCCTGCCTGCACTGATGCGGGTAGGGAAACAGATCAATTTATTGCTCCCACTGGGAGGGAGCAGCAAAAGTAGCTGCTCCTTCCAGGCAGGAGCAGTGCAGAATCCCACATCATGCGGGGAGCTGGCTGGGGCAGCGAGGTACCTGGAACTCTCTCTACAGACCCCAACAAGTGCATGTACGATGGGTGCCCTAAGTTGGCACTAAGGCACCTACCTCTAATTAATACGGACCCTGGGGGATGGGGTCACCCTTCCAAAAATGGTTCAAGCAGGGGGTCGGGTGGCCTCCCTCTATTTTATTTTAAGTAGTGGCCCTGGGCGATGGGGTCCCCAGTGCCTAATAATGCTCGGGGAGGGGGGCCACACGACCCTCCTCCCCTTTAATAAACAAATACAGCCTGAAGGCCCCCAGGGCCTAAGGCTTGAGGAGGGGAACCACAAGGTAACTTTGGAAGTGTAGTTTGAGAACAGGAAAGGTATTACTCCTTTGTGGGTCTGTGTTTGTATGAGACTGTCTCTCCCTACATCCCTCATTAAATTTGCTCCAACTGCCTCCCATTTCTGAGTTTGTATTCACCATTTTTCAGCTTCTTCTCCTTGTTTCTCCTACTTTTCCTACTGCCCAATACTTAGCAATGCAGAGATCACCACCACCGTGGCAGAGAGCTCCGCACAGAAAAGATACGACCTGCAGAGCTTCAACCGTACAGTTGTGAATAGCATTTTGTAGTATGGAGTATTTTTACTGCAGTACAACTGTGAATAGACTCCTATGACTCTGGACCTGTATGGTTAATTACATGGCCTGGCTTGAATTAACAATCCACTTCTTGACACCTGTTCCATACCCATGTGATATTTTTTTCTAATGGTAAAGATGGTAAAGCGAGCCTTAAAGAATTATCAACCCAATTCTCAGCCCCGGTTTGAATGGCAGAAATATGCTACAGGTGATTACTCTTACATTTGTAGTACATGTCTAAGCTTTACGTTATTTATATAGAGAGCTTGTAGTACTTATGTAAAGCTGGTATATTTGTAAATTTCCATTGAATCAATAATATATTAATGCAGATTTTCCATCAACTGAAATTTTACTTGAGTAAATTAGGCGGAAATGTTCATATTGCACAATTAACTTTTTTACTCCTAAATAAAAATCCGTATAATTTTTTTCTCTAAAGCCCTGTTAAATACAGGGTTGTATTCTTTCCTTTCAGACATTTAAAAGGAAGTTGTACTTGACTTTCGCAGAAGTAAATTAGCATGCTCCATGATGTGTGCAGTAATCCAATCTGACTTTGTGAGTGTTTTCTACTAGGTGGAAAGCCCTGAAACACCCCTCGTCCACCCATAGTCCTAAATGTACAATGGGGGAAACTCTGCCACATTATCGTCGTTTCCACCATTGTAAAGGCACCTTGCTGTGATAAAATACCTCAATACTGTAATATTGGGAATGGCCCTAGGCCCGCATGTTAGAGAACAGCAATGATGGACACGCAGACACCAGATAGGGGTAGTGGGAATGGCCACGAGCACGTGCGCTTGGCCCCTTTTATTGGCCTCGTCACCTGACCCAGTGGGGTAGGTGATGGGTGTGTTTTCGATGTGCAATACACTGCAGAACACTAGAACGTGTCCATGCTAGGACACTACATCCCTCCCATTTTTTAATCGCAAAAATCCACATACAGAAATCAACCTGTGGGGAAAACAAACTGTATCAGGATGCAGTAAAGTGTTCAACTTCCGCTGAGTCCTTTTTATCCGCCGCTGCTTGGAATCACAGATGATGTTCAATCTGCTGCGGGGAACCTCAGTTCACAGTGGCACCGGTTTGGGGTGCTCGATGGAACTAGTCTATTGACGACTCTGCGACAAAATTGTCCTCACAGTCTTTCTTTTGCTAACTTCCATGGCGACGGGTGCAGTTAGAGTTCTTGTCATTCGCCGGGAAATGATGCACGATTTTCCGGTCTCGGCCTTGGCTTCACTTGTAGTCTGTGTCTTACTTGGCAAAAGGCAGATTTGTTGCAAGGCATCCCTCTCACCAGGATGACCCCTCTCGTCGGTGTTCCCCTGTCACGGGATATCCTTGAGGTCCTCTTTCTCGGATTTGCGCTGGGCTGGATGTGCCACATCAGGTTGCTCCTATGCCGCCGTCAGTGGGGGTATGGAGGAGACGATGTGCCTCACCTCAGATTCCGCAGCCTCGTCCCGAGGTAGCTGTTGGTTTCTGTCTTTGCTTGCGATGTCTTCGCCCTCCCCTGACCTTTCGGATGGGCGTTGGAGGACCATCTCTCGTTGCGGGGACTTGCGTCCCGGAGGCCTCTGCCCCTGAGTCACCACGGCTGACATTTGTCCAGTGTCCATGTGACCCCAAAGGTGGATGTCACAAACGGTCTCGCTTGCTCCTCTCCACCGATCCTGGGTGTGCGGAAACATCGTCGATCAGCTGGTCTTCTTTGCCGCTGGTGTTCTTCCGGCCTCGTGCTCCTCGCACCGTTGTCCTGGCACTTGTCGCCTTCCTTCTCTTCGGGAGTGTGAGTGGTCTTCCTGCACTCCTCTCTCCTTCCTTAGTTGGTTCACTGTGGGGACGTTGTTTCGCACTGACTTCTCCTTCCACTCTTAACTGTGGCAACAGGCCACATGGATATACTTCCTTCCTTTTCACGGTGGCAGACGTGCCACTCAGATCTCTCCTTTTCTTCCTTCCTTTTCACAGTGGCAGACGTGCCGCTCAGAAATCTCCCTTTCTTCCTTCCTTTTCGCAGTGGCAGATGTGCCACTCAGATCTCTCCTTTTCTTCCTTCCTTTTCGCGGTGGCAGACGTGCCACTCGGATCTCTCCTTTTCTTCCTCCTGCTTCGCGACATCACTTGGACCGATCTTGTGTCTTCTCTCCGGACCTGGCTCCTCCATGCAGTGCGCGCACTCTGCATGTGTACACCTGGTCTTATCCCCGTCGGGGACACTTTCTCCTTCTTCCTCAGCAGCCAGAGTTGGTGTCGCGAACCTTCTTTTCTTGATTCTGGTTGGTGACGTTCGGGGGTCCACGTCCGTAGACCTTTTCGTGGTTGAACGTCCTGGACCGTTTGGCGGTCCACTTCTGCCGATGTCTGGCAGGTTGCCTTCGGTCGTCCTGTCGGACTTTGCGCTTCAACAATCTTTTTGGGGACCCGTTGTGGGTCAGCACTTGATAGGCGATCATTCTGCGGATCGGCTCCTGGGAGGCGCCACGTCGTGTGGTCGTCGGCGATAATTGTTCTGCGCGATGGCGCTGCCTGCGCTCTTCTTTCTCCTTGCGGTGGCTGTGCGTCGCCACGTGGCGCGTTGTCTGCGCACTTACTGTTCAGGGTTCTTGGACGCCTGTCGCGTGACGTTGGGTACTTGCTGCTTTGGCTGACGTCAGGTACTTGCTGCTTTGGACCGTTGGCGGGAGTGGTTGCTGCTGCGGTGAGCGCCTGTGGCCACAAGGCGTCGCTGCTCTCTCCGTCTTTTGATCGCGGCAGTGTTTTCCCTGGACGTTCTTCCAGTGCTTGGCAGTCGTTTCCTCCAGACTTTCTGTCAGCGCTTGGATGCTTAGTGAGGCGTTCGTGCCTCTTCCCACGTCGCGCTGGAAGTGGCATCTGCCGACTCCTTGCTGGTGTGTGTGGGTGTCTTCTGCGCTTTTGCGCACTTACTTGCTGCGTGGTAGTCGATTCTCCTTGGGGGCGTTACTCAGTCTGTTGCCCTGTGCTGCTGTTGACCCATCGTGGGTTTGTGCAACGCTTGCTTTCTTTTCCTGGTGGCAGGTGCGCTTTTCCTTTTGGCCACTGGGTGGCAGTAAACTTCACTTTGGCAGCAGCCTGCCTTGCTTAATACTTTCTTCCCTGATTGAGCACTCTATTGTCTGTCCCTCAGTGCACACAGGGGGCTGGAGCTGCGACCTGGTGAGTCTCTCTCCTTCTGCATATTTTTCTATTGGGGCAGAGAGGCACAGGCACCCGATTGCTCCCAGTGTTGCATAGGCACAGGCTCATTGTTCGGGCACATTCTGTGTGAGGCACTGTTATTATAGATCACGGGGCAAATGCTCACATACTTGCCGGGTGCACCGGCACTTTCATTTGTTGTTGCTGTGGGGGCACATTCGGACTCTGCGGCGCTGGCCGCATGCAGGCTTTTCCCTCCCCCTCACAGCAGGCCAAATGTTTACGGGCTGCGGGGGGTCACTCTGATCACTGGAGGCAGTCCTGTCGGCTGTTGCACTCCCCGCCCGCGGAAGCCCTAGACTTCACTCGTTCCGCGAGGCGGGGGAGAGCCGGCGCTGCAGCTGAGGCACTGTTCATCCTTTGTGCATTCACCCCCCCTCCCTGCAGCAGCTTCTTCGTCCACACGCTGCGGGGGGGGAGGGGTGTGTGTTGAAGCTTTGCTCAGGCGGGGGAGCGCGTCGCTCCCGTCACTCCTCCCAGGGCGGGGGCGCTCGAGGCAGGCCGCGGGTGAGCTCCGCTGGCTCTGCAGTGTCTGTCCTTCGCTGGGGTGCTCTCGGCGGGCCGCGGGTGAGCTCCGCTGGCCTGTTGAAGGTCCAGACCACGTTGCGAGGGGGGTGGGAGGCGGTTAGCTACTTCGCCCCCTCCCCCTCGTTGGTTTGCTGACTACGGGTCCAGCAGCATGCTCCCCATGCCGTTCATGGTCTCCACGCCCCACCGCTTCCACTCATAAACGCGGCGGGGGCAGGGGACGACTCGGGCAGGCCGCGGGTGAGCTCCGCCGGTCCTGCTTATGTCTGGGCATTAAAGTTAATGTCTATAGCGGGTGGGCTCCGCTTTGGTGCACAGTCTTCCGGGGGAGTCACCTCCCGCTCCCGGCTCACCTTCGGCCGACCGGCCAGGTCCTGGGCTGCGGTCGTGGCGGGTGGGCTCCGCCCGGCCCGTGCACCTCTCCGGTGGGGGTCTCTGCCTCGCGGCCGTCGCAGGTGGGCACTGGGCGGTCTGCTCCTCCCTGGTGGTGCTTGTTGGTGGCGGCCGACGCGGGTGGGCTCCGATCAGCTTGCTGTGGGCCTCCCGGTCGCTGCGGGGCTCCGACGTGCCCACCGGCTTCTCGGCGCGCTGCGCCGTGCTGCAGGGGGATGCCCTTTAGGCGGGCAGCTCTCTTCCCCTTTTTCTTCTTGTTGTGCTGTAGGTAGTGGCACGCATGGGCTGCACTACCGGCCTCGTCGCCAGTGTAATATTGGGAAGGGCCCTAGGCCCGCATGTTAGAGAACAGCAATGATGGACACGCAGACACCAGATAGGGGTAGTGGGAATGGCCACGAGCACATGCGCTCGGCCCCTTTTATTGGCCTCGTCACCTGACCCAGTGACGTAGGTGATGGGTGTGTGTTCGATGTGCAATACACTGCAGAACACTAGAACGTGTCCATGCTAGGACACTACAAATACGATTGCAAAATACTTTTCAGTGCATCTAAATGCTGCTTGGATGCTCGAAGAAAATTGTGATTCAGAAAATGTGAGATTTGCCTACAAAAACATGTTCTTTCTAAGACTTTTGGTCATCAAATACCAATTAGCATAGACTTTCAAAATACCTCTGCCGCCTTTGTCGCATAGGTATACCTTGACATTCCTGTAGTCGGACCATTCATTGCTTGTCCAGCTGTGAGGAGTTGATTCACAAAAAGTAGGCGAAAATGTACTCTGCTGTAGGATTCCTTCGACGCTTGGATTAAATTCCCAACTCTCATGTAATTCACAGCTCCTCAAGGAAAGGTTGCAGTATTGTATCTCCTCAGAAGCTTCAGTTGCATTCTTTAGTGAACTCCGTGTTATATGTGTTACCACGTATGCATGTATACATTTTTTCATTTTTACATGAATGAATGCACTGGTTTTTTTCTGTCTCCAAGCAAAAGCCCCTTTCCTGCACCCCCACCATTTTCGGGAGTGTGCCTCCATTGACCAATCCTAAATATGCATTTACTCATGCCTATGACATGAGCAAATTTAGCAGCGTTTTCCTGGTGAAGCACTCCCTGCAAAAGATTATACACAAACCTGTAAATATGTGAGCGCTCATCATTTTTGTAGGTGTTATTACCCAGAAATTCCCAGACACCACCCTTGTGAGGAGATTTACTCACACGTAATATTATGCCATAACTGGTGTAATTGTCTGCCTCAAGGTGGCATGTCATGTTTTATGAGTGATCAGTCAATGCTTTCAAGCCCATGCTAATGTTTTTGGTATTCTGAAGGCAGCTTGTATCATGAAATCACTACAGTTGTGTTTAGTATCCTTTTCTGTCTGTGCTGAAGTTGTAGTTTCGAAATGAAATACGTACAAACATCACTCACCTCCTTCTATAAGTCACTCATCGAAAAATGTGCGCTTTATGAAAGTTGTTCCTAGATATACATAAGAGTATGGCACTTTAATGGAAGCAGTATGGTTTCCATAGAGTTTATGTTTTTGGATGCTATTTTTGCAATGCAAAGTGCCAAAATCAGTGTTCTCTGGAGCAAGTTGTCTGGAAGCACTTAGGAAGTCAATGTGACACTGAATATCTAATATGTATGATGCATACTGTTGCATTATTCATACCGTCCATTCAAGGTAGACACAATCCCCAAACATACAGCGGATCCTTTGTTGCTCGTGATTAATTTTGTCTGTGATATTCATTTGGGGCTCGGTGACAGAATGAGGCAACTCAGGAGGATTTGGCTGCTGTTCCTGAGGTGAGCATGGGTCAGTGCTATGCATCTAATCATGTTGCACCACCCCCCTCCAGAGAGATCAAGAATATAGAGCTGACTGACTATGACATCCCCCACCCCCGCCCTCTTTCCATGCTATTCCTGAATGCTTGTAGCATTCTTCGACACCGGGTGATCAGAAATGGAGGAAGAGAAAACTGTTTCCTTTTGCTAAGTTGCCTCAGAAAATATAAAGGCATGTGGGGGCAACAAACAATACTTTGGGGGCACAGAAACTCTCCAGTATTAAAATACTGTAAATAGTAGAATGGGGCATGGTTCGAAAAGTAGGAGAAATGGGATTGATTTTGAGGTGGGCGGAACATGGGATCGGGGGAATCAGGTAGTGCCCGATAGGCTGGTCTGGCAAGTCAGTGTGTTGGTGTGGTTTTTTTGGCTGTATGTGGGCCTGTTTTATTGTCTGATGACCCAGTTTTTACTTGTTAATTTCTTGTTATTAAAACAAACATTGCCAGCAGTATGCTCAAATCCGTGCTTTTAACATACCTTGCAAAATACTTAGAGGCCTATCATGAAGTCTCAGATCGCAGGTCGGAGGTTTTCCGACCGACATCCAAGGTTTACAGACCGACCGCCACATTACAATGAAGGTGGTCGGAGTGTAAACCAGCCGGTCATTTCAGCTGGCTTCCGATGGGCTCAAAGAGCCCATTGGCCAGTCGGGACCACAACGTAATCCCTTAAGGATGGCGTTCCGCTAATGGGATTATGATGTCGGTTCTTGACAGGCGTTTTTATGTCGGGCTTTCTGACATGAAAAGCCTGTCGGGAAGCGACTTTGGTGGCCCCTAGGTTGGCCCCCATGCCTCCGGTTGGGGTCCTGGCACACCTAACATGCCCCCTGTTAATCTCTGCACCGTGTGGCAGACACTGTGAGGTGCCTGCCATGCGGTGCAGGGATTAACAGAAACTCCCTTTTCTCTATGGGAGCTTGGGCTGCGGCCGGTGTCGACCGCAGCACAAGCTCCCATAGAGAAATGGGAGCTTGCGACTGCACCATGTTCAGTCGCATCGTAATTGCGGTGTTGGGATCGCCGACCGACGTCATAATGATCCCCCTATTCAGAATGTCATAACAAGTTCATAAAATGACCCAGTTTGCAAATATGGGCTGCTTTTTAGCTAATGAATTTAGGAATGGGGGGCCACTTACATTTTGGAACCTGGGCCTATTTTCTAACCCTGCATGGGGACCCCGTCAAGAATGACACAGTCTCATTTGCCCACTTCTGTGTTACCTTACACAGTTTAGGGTGCTAAGGAAGAGTTCACTCAGTGGCTAAGCCACTGCCGTCTCCACCTTTGGGTACACAATTGGCCAGTAAAGGTTCTATCAAAAATGGCATAGACTGAGCCCCCAATTTAGGGAGGCCGGCCCACATCCGTTTCATTTGGCACCAATTTGATGCAGGAATGCGATTTAACTAATGGTGGCCTTGCAGAGAAAGCACCGGGAATAGCCTTATCATGCTGGGAAAGTGTCCGGAATATTTGCTATAGGGCTTCGAGGAATATACTTATATTTTGGGGTACCCTTGCAAAGCCTGCATTCATCTGGGTAGTCACACTTTGTGGAGGCTGTCAGAGAGGAGTTGGAGTCATAGGCCTGCGTCTTGGTATTGAGTCATAAGGCAGATAACGAAGGGTGGCCATTTGGGAGGGGTTGTCATGTGATCATTACAAGAGAGCTGAGTGGAGTGGGAGAGGACACGTACACGCATAACCATCATAATTTCATCTGCAAGAGCTGTCTTTGGGGAAAAGACCGCCTCAGAGGTGGGAAAAGTTAAATGGCTTAGGCAGGTGTGGCAGGTGTTTTCTCTGTTACAATGACACTTGAGTTGTTCCCATCTAAACGAGACCATATGCTATCTAGTTTTAAAACGTTTGCTGCAGATTTCTCATGCAAGTCCAAAGTTATTAGTGAAACAAAATATGCTATTTCTTCTGACAAGCTGATGTACTCAGATCGACGGATGAGACCTGGTCATTAAGTTTATGACTTTGAGATGCAAAAAAGTAGATTGACCAAAACTCGCATCATAATTGGTAAATAGCTCAGCAGCTCTCTCAGTACAAATAGATTGTAAATGTGAGGGAAACTCATGTAATGCTAATTTGTAACATCACCCCCTCCCCTTAGCAGGCCCAACTTTGAATCTTCTTCCAACTCCCCTTTAATGTAAGTTGCTCATGCTCCCACCTATTTTTGGCAACACATACATGAATATATGGAATATTTAGCGCCTACTCTCACAATTAAGGCTGTAGGAAAAAAAACTGGCCGTAGTAAAATAAATTACGTTATTGACAAGGATAATGCTACACACAATTACCATCTGGGGATTCTGCAATTCTGCATTACCACCTTCATGAAGAACATTCTCCTAGAGTAATTACTGAGGAGCTATAAAACATACAGCGTGTGGGACATCAATCAATCAATCAAAAACATTTATAGAGCGCGCTACTCACCCGCGAGGGTCTCAAGGCGCTGGGGGAAGGAGGGTGCGCTACTGCTCGAAAAGCCTGGTCTTGAAGGAGAGATGGTCCTGGGTAAGACGAAGGTGGGCGGGGAGGGTGTTCCATGTCTTGGCCGCCAGGTAGGTGAAGGATCTTCCTCCGGTGGTGGCTCTGCGGATCCGTGGGACGGTGGCGAGGGCGAGGCTGGCGGAGCGGAGCTGGCCGGTCGGTGTGTAGAACGTGAGGCAGTTGTTGAGGTATTCAGGGCCCAAGTCGTGGAGAGCCTTGTGTGCGTGGGTGAGGAGTCTGAACGGGATCCTTTGGCTGACGGGGAGCCAGTGCAGGTCCCTCAGGTGGGCGAAGATGTGGCTGTGTCTGGGGATGTCCAGGACGAGTCGTGCTGATAAGTTCTGGATGCGCTGGAGTCTTTTCTGTAGTTTGGCAGTGGTCCCGGCGTAGAGGGTGTTCCCGTAGTCCAGACGTCAGGTGACGAGGGCCTGGGTGACCGTCTTCCTGGTTTCAGTGGGGATCCAGCGTAAGATCTTACTGAGCATGCGGAGAGTGTTGAAGCAGGAGGAAGGAACGGCGTTGACTTGCCTGGTCATCGTGAGGGAGGAGTCAAGGATGAAGCCCAGGTTGCGTGCGTGGTCCGTGGGCTTGGGGGTGTGCCCAGTGCAGGGGGCCACCAGGAGTCGTCCCAGGCAGAGATGGATGGGCCGAGGATGAGGACTTCCGTCTTTTCTGAGTTCAGTTTCAGACGGCTGAGCCTCCAGTCCGCGACGTCTTTCATTCCTTCCTGGAAGCTGACTTTGGCTGTGGGGGGTTGTTGGTGAGGGAGAGTATCAGCTGGGTATCGTCGGCGTAGGAGATGATGTTGAGGTTGTGCCTGCGTGCGATGGCTGCGAGGGGGCTCATGTAGACATTGAAGAGGGTGGGGCTGAGCGAGGAGCCCTGAGGCACGCCGCAGATGATCTTGGTGGCTTCTGCGAGGAAGGGCGGGAGACGGACTCTTTGGGTTCTGTCGAGGAGGAAGGAGCTGATCCATTCCAGGGCCTTTCCTTGGATCTCGGCATGGTGGAGGCGGGTTGTCAGGGTGCGGTGGCAGACCGTGTCGAATGCAGCCGAAAGGTCGAGGAGGATGAGGGCGGCGGTTTCTCCGTTGTCAAGCAGGGTCCTGATGTCATCGGTGTCTGCGATGAGGGCGGTCTCGGTGCTGTGGTTCACTCGGAATCCGTACTGCGATGGGTCGAGGGAGCCGTTCGTCTCGAGGAAGGCTGTCAGCTGATTGTTGATGGTTTTCTCGATGACTTTTGCGGGGAAGGGGAGAAGCGAGATGGGGCGGAAGTTCTTGAGGTTTGTGGGGTCTGCGGTGGGTTTCTTCAGGAGGGCGCTGATCTTTGCATGCTTCCAGCTCTCCGGGAAGGTGGCGGATACGAAGGAGTTGTTGATGATGTCCCGGAGTTGGGGTGCGATGATGGAGTCGGCTTTGTTGAAGATGTGATGAGGGCAGGGATCGGCTGGGGAGCCTGAGTGGATGGTGTTCATCGTGTGGGTGGTGTCTTCCGTGCTGACCGGCATCCAGGCGCTTAGGGTGGTGGTGGGCAGCGTAGGTTCGGTGGTAGGGTTTGCGATCTGAGCGCCGAAGCTGTTGTGTATGTTGGTGATCTTGCGATGGAAAAAAGTGGCGAGAGAGTTGCAGAGGTCTTGCGATGGCGTGATGTCGTTGTTGCTGGCGTCGGGGTTGGAGAGCTCTTTCACGATGTTGAAGAGGTCCTTGCTGTTGTGGGTGTTGTTGTCCAGTCGTTCTCTGAAGGACAATCTTTTGGCGGTGCAGATCAGCTGGTGGTGTGTGCGGATGGCGTTCTTGAGGGCTGTCATGTTTTCCGTTGACTGGTTGTGGCGCCAGGCTTTCTCGAGGGCACGGCAGGATTTCTTGGAGTCTTTGAGATCATTGGTGAACCATGCTACGTTCTTGCTGTCGGGGTTGCTTGGAGGGTTCTTCAGTGGAGCAAGTGCATCGGGGCAGTCTGTGATCCACTGTGTGAGGTTGCGGGCTGCTTAGTTGGGGTCCGTAGTGTGGGTGGGAGGGTTTTGGCTCAAGGAGGTGGTGAGTTGGTCGGTGGTGATCTTGGTGGTGATCTTGCTCCAGTATCTTCGGGGAGTCTGTTGCGGACGGTGGTGGGTCGTTGTCTTCCTGAAGTTGAAGTGTACGCAGCTGTGGTCGGTCCAGTGAAGCTCGGTGGTGTGGCTGAAGGAGACGTGGTTGCTGGCGGAGAAAACGGGGTCGAGCGTGTGGCCGGCGTAGTGGGTGGGGGTGTTGAACAGTTGCTTGAGTCCGAGGTTGGCGAGGTTGTCTAGTAGGGAGGTGGTGTTGCTGTCCTTGTCGTTCTCCAGGTGGAAGTTGAGGTCTCCTAGGAGGATGTAGTCGGAGGAGGCGAGGGCGAGCGGGCTGATGAAGTCTGCGATGGCTTCGCTGAAGTGTGAGCGTGGTCCCGCGGGTCTGTAGATGAGGGGGCCTCTGAGGGTGGTCTTGGGGTTGGTGTGTATCTGGAAGTGAAGGTGCTCTGCGGCGGTGAGGGTGTCGTTGGTGTTGGTCGTGATGCGGATGGTGTTTCTGTGAGAAATGGTGATGCCTCCTCCGGTTTGGTTGACGCGGTCCCTCCGGATGATTTTGTAGCCGTTCGGGATGGCTATGGCGATGTCGGGGGCTGAGGTGGCGTTCATCCAGGTTTCCGTGAGGAAGGCGACATCCGGCGCTGTTTTGTCCAGGAGGTCCCAGAGTTCGACGGCCTGTTTGTGGACGGAGCGGGTGTTGAGCAGGATGCACTTGAGATTGTTGTTGTTGGCGGCTGTTCTCGCTGGCGCGGTGCAGGACCGAGTACAGGTGAAATTGCAGGCGTGGCAGGTGAAGGCTCCGTGGGTGTGTTTCGGGGTGGCTTGGTAGCAGGCTGGCTGTCGGCCGGTGTTGAGTGCGTGGAGGGTGGCGGCGTTGTATCTCCGTCGGGTGGGCTGGCTCCGGCGAGGTCCAGGGGATCTGACGCTGGGCGCGGTCCAGGCGTAGTGGGAGGGAGGAGCAGCTGGGAGGCGGGAGCGGGGCGGCGAATGGGGAGCGGGATCAGGAGGGAAGAAGAAGGGGGAGGGGCCGCAGGGGAGCAGTGGCGGGGAGCGGGAGGGACAAGAGCGGGAAAAAGCAGGAAAAACAGCCTGGGGAGAGCGGCGAGGGGGGCAGCCTAGAGAGCAGAGGCACGGGGAGAAGTAGCAGGCAGAAAAAACAAGAGCAGAGGCCCAGGCAGAGAGGGGCACTGAGCAGGGGGAGGCACAGGGTCCTACGGCAGCAGGAGTGGCGGCGAAAATCGCGGCAGCAGCAGTGGAGAAATCAGGGCACACGGGGGCCGTGCGGTGAGTGGGGTGACCGGGTCAAGGGTCATGCATATAGCACAAATACAGCTTGGGTAAAATGTGCCTCTTACTACTAAAAATACAGCAGTACAAACATAACCTACATTTCAGGATCAAGGACAGAGCACCTATGGGACATGTTGGTCCTGCAAGACTGCCTGAGTGTTTAGTGACCAACCGTAACCAAACTTTCTTGCAGAAGAAGTTGATAATGAGATGTATTCATTTTAAGGCCACTTCTGAACTGGTGGTATTTTGGAAAAGACGCTTGCATTGAAGTTTCAACACTAAAAGCTTGTATCCCTATATCAACATTTTGTATGGCAACTTCCCAACACAAAAATATACTAAACAGATGTAATTTCTCTTCTCTTTGCACAGCGTTGTCAAACCCAATTCAGACCTACAGCTGCCCGCTCTTCTGGACTGAGTACGAGGAGCACTGCTACAGGTTCTTCCCTGTGAATAAAACGTGGGCAGAGGCCGACTTGTACTGTGCAGAATTCTCCATTGGTATAAAGTCGGCAAAACTGGCCTCCATACACAGGTATGTCTCACTATTGTTGATGAGTTTTGCACAATGACATCTATTTGAGGGATACGTGGCTTCAGGGAATATATCCCCAGATGTATACTATTGTCAAAGAAAAACACGTGACTTGTAGTTTTGGCAAATTCACCATTAATTATATGTGTTAGAAGCGCTCACTTTACACAAACACTTTCCTTGTCATTCATAAATGTGACAGTACTAATCAAAATCAACCACCCTGGTTACCAGGGGGGAATAAAGGGCCAGATGTGCGACCCTATATTGCATTCGTAAACAGGTTTGTGACCCGTTTGCGCTTGCAAAATGTGAAAGGGCTATGTACAATTTCTAAATAGCAAGTCGCAATTTATTTGCAAGTCACTGTTTAGGAATTGCGAGTCGCTATTAGGAAGGGGCGTTCCCTTCCTAATAGCGACCCCAACCCCATGTATGAATGTAAAACACTTGCAAATTAACCACCCTCTTCAAGAGGGCGGTAATGCACTCTCAAAAGAGAAGGGGTCCCCAGGGGACCCCTTCCTCTTTACAAATGCAGGGGAAATATTTTTTATGGGGAAGGAAATGGTATAGGGACCACTGCCTGCCCTTACAAAATGAAACAATACGTTTCATTAAAAAAAAAAAAATACTAGTGGCTCAGCAATATTCATGAGGCTCACATTTTGCGACCCCATTGGGAATCGCAAACAGTGTCTAAGACACTGTTGTACATTCATTTTTGTGTGTCGCAAATTGTGAGTCGCAATTTGACGCAATTTGCTACTTGCAAAAATGAATGGTCCTACATCTGGCCCAAAATAAATGGCTGCAGTCTTGTCGACTCAATTTTTCATTTTTAGAATTAAATCAATTTTTATTAGCAGAACACATGGCATGAAAATACAGAGCGTCATTGCCTACAACCCACTGTGCCGGCTGCATCTGAATCAAAAGAAAGGAAACAGGTCTTATGAAACATGAGCCAAGAAAGTAGGTGATTAACACAGCACGTTGCCTACAACCCATATTTGGGCCGGCCGCGTTCGATAAAGTATAGAATTAAACAGTCTTTTACCATAGAAGAAGAGGAACAGAAAGATTTTATTTTTATTTTATTTATTTATTTAAGGTTTTGTAAAGCGCGTAGTAAAGTCCACATTTTGTAAAGCGCACAATCACCCGTAAGGGTCTCTAGGCGCTGGGGGGCCGTCGGGAAGATTAAGCGAGCTATTGCCCAGAGTCACATGGTGCTGGGCTAACCTGCCGCCGGAGCCGGGGATCGAACCGTGGTCCCCAGATTCCAGCGTCAGTCGCCCTGGCCGCGGCGCCACACCTCTTCCATCGTAGTAACCCATAAGCATCCCAGCGCTAAGATCAAGACACTCAAGAGGCTGACGTAAGGGAGGAGATCAGGGGAATAGGTGAGTTTTCAGAAATTTTCTGAACCAGAGGTAATCTGGTTTCATCCTAAGTTTGGGGGGGGAGGGCATTCCACAGGCGGGCCGCGTTCACAGAAAAACGCCGTCCGCCAGTACGTGCCCTCTTCACTCTGAAAGTAGTGATAAGGTGTTTGTGGTCAGAGCGAAGGGATCTTGCGGCTTTGTAGGGCCTGATGAATTTCTTGAGGATGGGGGTACCTTTATCCTGCAGGAGTTTATGGGACAGGCAGAGAGCCTTGAATTTGACTCGCTCTCTCACTGGGAGCCAGTGGAGATACTTCAGAGCTGGTATGGCCGATGATCTGGCCGGAGTGTTGGTGAGGATCCGTGCCGCGGCATTCTGGATCCTTTGCAATTTATTGAAGGTTGCTTCGGGGGCACCCAGATATATGGCATTGCTATAGTCCAGCCTTGAAAGGATGAGGCCTTGGATGAGCAATTTCTGGGAGACGGGAGGGAGCAGGGGCAAAATTTTCCTGATAGATTTAAGGAGCCCAAAGCAAATCCCAGTGATTTTTTTGGCGTGGGTCTTGAAGGACAGGTCTTTTTCTATCCAGATTCCCAGGCTTTTGATCTCAGCTTTGGGGACTGGAGGTTCACCCAGACAGGGGGGCCAGATGTTAGGGGGAAGGGAGGTCCCCTTTTGGCCAAGGATTAGGATATCTGTCTTTGATCCGTTGAGTTTCAACGACGAACAGTTGATCCATCCCTGAATTTCTGATAGACAGCTATAGAGGTTAGATGGTTCCTGGTTGGGATGTGACAGAGACACCACTAATTGCGTGTCATCCGCGTAGCTGATGATTTTTACTCCGAACGGGATGACCACCTCCTCCAGTGGGGACATGTAGACATTAAATAATGTCGGGCTTAACGACGAGCCCTGGGGCACTCCACACTGGAGGGGGTAGTGGGGGAGCGGGTGTCGTTCTCCCATACCTGGAAGGAGCGATGGTCTAGAAATGATGCGAACCATGCCAGGGCAGTACCATCCACACCGATGTTTTTGAGTCGCTGGATTAAGACCTGGTGGTTAACAGTGTCGAAGGCCGCACTGAGGTCCAGGAGGATCACTGCCACTGATCCTCCTGCGTCCAGGATGATTCTGGCCTCCTCCACTGCCGCAAGCAGGGCGATGTCTGTGCCCTGACCTGGGCGAATCCAGTTTGCGAGTTTCTGAGCAAGTTGTTGGACTCTAGAAACTGCGAAAGCTTTTTGTTGACAAGCTTTTCAGTGATTTTACTGATTCCAGGGAGGAGGGAGATTGGCCTATAGTTGGCCATGTCAAGGGGATCAAGTGAAGGTTTTTTAAGGAGCGCCTTGACAACGGCCGCTTTCCAGCTAGGGGGGACTATTCCCTGGAGCAATGATGAATTGATAAGGTCCGTGAGGGGAGGGGCGATCGTAGGGGCCACTTTTTTTAGAATGCGTAGGGGCACTGGGTCACTAGGGGAGCCGCTTTTGATTGTAGCTAGCGTCGTTAGGACCTCTTCGATAGTTACCGGGCCAAGAGAATTCAGGTGGGTGGTGGCTGGGTCCAAATTAGTGCAGCCCTCATTGATGAGACTAAGGTCGACAGGAGGTAGGGAGGCGAGGATTTTTCGAATTTTCTCATCAAAGAATTTGGCCAAGTTGAGGCATTTCTCTTCAGAGATTTGTGGGTCTGGAAGTTTTTCATGTCGCGGCTCTGGGACTTTGAGTAATTCTTTTAAAATGATAAAGGTTTCCCTGGCGGAGCAGGAGGAGTTTTTTATCCTTTCATCAAAGAAAGTGCTTTTGGCATTGCGAAGGGCGAGTTTGTAGTTTTTTAAGGAGGTTCGAAAAGCGGCTTTTTTGCCTGTGGATTTATCCCTTCTCCATAAGCGCTCTGTTCTTTTGCACTCCTTACGTAAAAGGTTAAGATCAGGAGTGTACCAGGGAGCCGGGTTCACTCTTTTGACTCGTTTTAAGCTGGTGGTTTTAGGGAGGAGGTCGTCCAGTGAGTGGGTGAGCCAGGTGTTGAACTGACTGTCCGCAGTCACTGGGTCGGAGGTCGGAGGGGGAAGAGTGACCCTGAGTGTAGTGGTCCATTCTTCTGGCGAAAGTTTGTGCCAGAAAGATATATTGCACCACATCCGTATATATGATAATGCAACAAGGACACACTATGGCCCACGAGGCAGAATAAGTCAGCTTTTTAAAGAACAAAAGAAGGAGAACAAACCAAATTTCGAACACATAAAACCCTATGCCCCCCCCCTTCTCCCTCCCAGTGAACCAAGTGTATATTCAGCTGTCCATAGACAATCTGGCAAGGTAGTTGACAGTGCCCTGGGGAACAAGTGGATTCACAGCTGCTGCACCCGCTATCCTCCCTCCTGACTCTCGGGGAGCAGCTTCAGGAGCCTTAAATAGGCAGGGCAAGTTAGTTCTGAAGACTCTGAGGATAAAATTGAAATGAAAGCGGCCCAGACTTTGGAATGTTCAGATTTGTCACCGAGTGTAGCCATAGGCAAGCTCTCCATACCCAAGAGGGACCACAATTGGTGTAGCCATTGAGAGTGGTCTGGGATCCTGTCAGACGTCTAGCCTGCTAGTAAAACCCAGTGTGCAGCATTCAGAGCCAGGGCAATCTGTTTGCCTTGGACCGAGTGCAAGGGGATGGTCAGGGCGTTGGGCAACCCTAAGATATGTAGATGGTGAATCTCAGGATGGTTGTGTCAAAAGCCCTATCAATTTTGTTGAGGATCTTCTCCCAGTATCTTGAAAGCTTTGGGCAGTTCCACAGCAAGTAAAGAAGGTTACCTGGGCTCCCACAGCCAAGCCAGCAGAGGCCGTTGCACTGAGAGTTCTACTTAGTTAAGTGGGCCGGGGTATAATACCAGTAAGATACAATTTTAAATGCAGTCTCTGTGTGGCCCATGGAGTGTGCAAAGTGGTGTGATCTGTGAAAAATATCCTCCCATTCTTTATTTGAAAGGTTGCGACCTATTTCCGCCTACCACCGCCTCTGACCTGCAGAATGGGCCGCTTTAGCGCTTTTGCGAAGACGAGATAGATTTCGGAGATAAACTTGCGGTCATCCTTTTTTAGGAAAAGTCACTTCCCAAACGGTAGCATCGGTCTGCTGACCAAGGGACGTACAAGGGGACCAGATATCCAGTGCAACAATTGTGTGTAGAGAAAAAGGTCAGAGCCCGCAAGGCCATAATCATCCTGGAGCTCCTCTAAGGGAATGTGACCCTGCAGATCGAACAGTTGCCCTAGGCGCTTACACCTTCCCTCCACCCACCACATGGCCGCTCCTTTCTCCATCCCAGGAATTAAATCGGGTTTGAGAAAATTGGAGACATGGGGGAGGGGAAAGTGGTAAGATTGGCCCGTCTAGACACCTTGTCCCAAACTATCAGAGTAGGGCGTGTGACTGGCGAGGAATAGAGTCCCCAGGAGCACGCATACCGCGGCAGCAAGGCCTCCCTCCAGATATGCCGACCAGCCACTGTCTGATCCATAAATACCCAGTGCTTTTCCGTCATAGGACGGTTCCATGCTACAAGACAACACAGCAGCGAGGCCTGGAAATAGCGGGTAAGGTAGGTAAAGGCCAAACCTCCCTGCTTCTTAGGGCACTGAAGTAGAGTTTTCTGCAGTCTGGGCGAGGTCGGGCCCCAAATGAAGCGTTCAATCTCCATTTGGAGGAATGAGAGCGTTCTCGGTGGGGGCAGTAGGAGGAGGGTCTGGAAGAGGTATAGGGCCCTGAGTAGGACATTCATTTTTATCACAGCCAGTCTCCCGAGCCATGACAAAGGTAGACGCCACTATTGGTCGAGTTCTCTCCGGACGCATGAGAGAAGATTAGTATAGTTCACCTCCGCCGTCTTATCCAGGCTGCTGTACAGGACCAATCCTAGGTACATTAATGCCTCCCGTCACCCAGTCAAAGTCAAATTGACCACATAGTGTGGCCACAGTAGCGTGTTTCGCAGTAAGATTCAGAACGTGTGATTTCTGTAAATATATTTTGAACCCAGAAACCTGACTGAAGGCCTGCAGCACTGTCACGATGGCCGGCATAGAACTCAAGGGGTGGGCCACCAAAAAAATGACATAATCAGCGTAAAGGCTGATGAAGTGGCGATCAGCATGTGGATTGTCCCGGAGTCGTTGAGCAAAGAGCTCCATGTACACGGTGAAGAGCAGTGGGGAGAGAGGACAGCCTTCTCTGGCGCCCCTTTCCACTGCAAAGGCCTCCGAGAGTATACCATTGACCCTGACCACTGCCGTAGGAGCGCTGTAATTGCTCGCTACCCAGTGACGAACCTTAAGCCCCACACCAAAGTGCTCTTGTGTAGCAAACAAATACGGCCAGTGTACTTTTGTCAAAGGCCTTCTCGGCAGTAGTGCCTCTTTTCTTGATCTGTGCACCTTGTCAATTAGATGGCATATCTTTTTTGTGTTGTCCCCGCACTACTGACTCAGGATAAAGCCCGACTGGTTCGGGTCAATCAGGCCATGCATAAGAGGGTTGAGTCTATGGGGCAAGATACTCGAGAATAACTTCGCATCTATGTTCAGCAGGGAAATCGGCCGATATGAACTACAAAACACTGGGTCCTTTCCTAGTTTGGGGATGACAGAGATTTTTGCCTGAAGCATAGAAGCCGTGAGGGTGCCTGTGTCTGCAAATGAGTTAAATAGTCGGGTGAGCAAAGGGACCAGTTCCCCCCAGTAGTCTAATAGAAAAGGGCACTAAAACCATCCAGGGCTGGCGCTTTCAGGGGTTTCAGAGGAGCGATGGTACTCAAGAGGGTCTGTAAGAGTAGAGGACTTGGCGACATAGAGACTCGCATAGTAGGCCCGAAAAGCCACTGCAATGTCTGAGTCATCTTTTACTTCCAACCCCTGGGCCCCCATACCACTTTTACCACCTGGGCCTGCTGCTGACTGCGGAGGCAATGTGCAAACATGCGACCGCCCATATTAGAGCCTACATAGTATATATGTTTCAGCTGTAGCACCGAGTATTCAGCTCTGTCAAGGTGCAGTCACTTCAACTGGAGCCGCTCCTTCTGTAACTGGCGCCATACCCGAGGAGCACCCGTGCGTTTATGAAAGGTCTCAAGTTCCTTAACCCGATCTTCGAGGTCTTTTCTCTTAGCCAACCTGTCTTTGTTATCGTAAGCCACTTTAGCGATAGGAGCCCCATGCACAACTAGTTTAAGTGCCTCCCAGATGGAGGCCAAAGGCTTGGAGCCTTCGTCATTAAGTGCTAAATAGTCAGTCGGTGTACGTCGGAGGTCCGCCACCACCTGCGGAGACCTCAGGAGTGAGTCCCGTAGACGCCAGCGTGATGGTGGACGAGGGCGCGAGCGGGAGGTGTAAAGACAAAGTGATAGGGGCATGGTCCGAAAGGGAGCGGGCCTCTATAGTAGAGACCTGAATACAGGCCCATGCCGCCTGGGTGACAAGGAAGTGGTCCAAACAAGCGTACGACTTATGGGCAGCAGAATAAAAGGAGTAATCCCGTTTGTTGGGGTGTAAGTAACGCCAAGCATCAAGCCATATCCTCCCGTACTCCGATACGGCACCTGTGCCGCCAAATCTCGGGTAAGAGTAGTCCATCCCTGAATCCATACCCAAATTCAAGTCCCTCCCCCCACCACCACCAGGGAGTCAGATGTATGAAGAATCCCGGCCAGGGCATTCAGCAGAACTTTCTCTTGGTGCTCGTTGAGGGAATATAGTGAGGCTATTGTAATATTGGAGGAGCCTATACGTAGGCTCAGTGCGAGGAGGAGCCCCTTAATCTCTGCTTCTGTACCCAGTACTGAGCCTCGAAAGTGTTTAGCAAGCAGAATGGCCACCCCACCCTTTTTATTTTACCCGAAGACCAGAACTGTAAAGGAAACCCTCTGTGCTGCATGCAGTGTGTATCGACCTGAAGGAGGTGAGTTTCTTGGAGTAGGCAAACATCCCCTTTCGTATGTTCAAATAAGGAGACAAATAGATCACTGCCTCCCTCTTAATGGGGTTGTTATGGCCTCTGACAATGAAGCTAACTATCTGGACTGCCATCAGCTGAAGAAGAGCCCCCTATCGCTATGGCTGATGCGCTGTAACAACTGCGGGGAACAGATCCCACAGGGGACCGTGAGTGTATATGTAGTTGGACGAGCAATGAGAGATGGACCCTGAATAACGACTGGGTTGAGAGGAATCATATATTACCTCTAGAACAGACAGGTTTTCGCAAGGGACATGGCACTTTGGACAACCTCACCGCACTTCAGATAATCTCTGATAAATATGTAAGGGTTCGTGGAGGAAGAGTACATGCGGCGTTTATAGATTTCTCCACAGCGTTCGACAAAGTGGATCGGCCGTTGCTGTGGAGAAAATTAGCCGCTCTAGGCATGCCTCCTCTCCTGTTAGATTTGGTTAAGGCCCTTCATTCAGATACATGGTGCCAAGTCCTTCAAGGAGGGGAAAGGGGGTTATCCCAAATTATTCCTTCCATCAACGGACTAAAGTAGGGTTGTCTTTTGGCGCCTTTGCTTTTTTCCTACATTTCAGATCTTCCTACGTCCTTATCTGCTAGTGATGGTATTGCACCATCATTAGGGGGATCTCCAATTACCTGTTTGTTATATGCGGACGATATCATTATATTGGATTTAACGCCCAAAGGGTTAAACAATCGTCTACATGATCTACATCTTTATGCCGAACTCCATTTTTTAAAGATAAACACAGCTAAAAGTAAAATTATGAGTATATCAGGGAGGAAAAAAACAAAATATGAGAATTTTGGTTGGTCCATAGGAGGTCATAAGCTGGAGGTGGTTAAGTCCTATGTATTCCTGGGGAAAATAATATCTGATAACCTAAGTGACAAGGCCCACATTGATAGTAATTCCCAGAAGGCCCTGTCTCAGGGTAAAAGTTTGAGTGCATTGTACTCTGCCACAGGGAGAAGACATTTCTCTTACCTGCTAGAGGTCTTTAGGGCGAAAATCCCATCTTCCCTTCTGTACGGAATTGAAATAGTTGATATAGGGCAATGGGGTTTTTTACATGTTAGAGAAGGAAAAATTCTACGGTTTTTAGCTTCTATTAACACTGCCTGCACAGTGGCGTCTCTAAGACTTGAGTTCAGTATCCGTAGTAATTGGGTGCAGGGCTTGGCAGGGTTAGTGCGTTGGGTAGCCAGTCTGGCCAGAGGGGAAGTGGGGACTTTGAGACACTTAATGAAGTCGGAATTGTTGGGCACTCTAAGGGAGTTCTCCTCAATTGTGAAGAACTTCAGGAGGGCTGTTGTGCTTTTACAGTTGGAGGAGAGCACTCTCTTCACTTTATCTGCCGTACAGTTAAAATCACTTTTGAAACAGGCCTCGTGGGATCTTAGTTTTAGGTTGGACAGGGAATCTATCCTTGCGAAGAAGGGAGTATCCCCCCTCACTGATACTTACATACTAAAACGCAAGCAACCCTATGTCGCCTGGAACCTATCCCATGCCATACGGCGTTTTTGGCTGCTCTTGAGGCAGGATTTACTCCCTCTTAATAAGCTTATGGCTAGGTATGGTTGCTCTGCAATTTGCAACTTTTGTAATCTGTCTACCCAGGACTTTATACATGTTCTCTTTATATGTCCTGTACTTCGTTTATTTCGTCGCAAGTGGTTAAGACAAATTTGTTTGAAATTGAATATCCTTACAGCCAATTCTTTCTTTTATGCTTTATATAATCCTCCTAATGAAATGTTCTGTTTTAGCATTTTTAATTTCTTTAAATGTTTCTTAGATATCTACTAGAGGGTTTTATTTAACTGTGTTGTACTGATTATATTGTATTTTAGTAAAAATGTGTTACTGTCTTTTGCATTTGTACGAGTACTCTGTATTATGTATCTTTTTATGTGGACCTCTTTGGAGTTCCAAAACATAATAAACAAACTTGAAACTTGACCCTGGATACAAAGCTCACTAGAGAGAGGACCCACCCATCCCTGAAACAAAAGGAAATAAACCCCAGAACAATAAAACAACATGAAATAGAGGCGTACCAAGTCCATCTCGAAACCTGGGCAGAAGACAAAGGGGACTACCAGAGGAATGAGGGACATCAATGGAAAGAAGCATAAGAATTCCTCCATCCCCACCAGTCCCACAAAAGACCAGACAGTCCTAAAGGCACCATACCCATAATCGTTAGCATCCAGAGAGTTTCCGTCTGCGCCAGCCAGGGTCCGAAGAACCGCAGACAGTTCCTTGATGATTGTGGCCGTGTCCGGGCGAAGGCATTCTAGGTCTCGGCCAGCCCTAGGCCCGCGTCCAGGAGGCCCCCGTGTGCCCCGCTCTGAGACATCCGAATGAGAAGGCAGGTCATCAAGAGACAAGTTCAACACCTTGCAGGCCTCAGATAAGGAAGGGACCTGATGCAACTTCCCATCCAGCCAGAAGATGAGGCGAAAGGGGTGGCCCCGGGCATATGAGACATTTTTAGAGCGCAGGTGATTAGTAATGGGATGAAAGTCTCTCCTCTTCTGGAGAGTGCTCGCCACCAAATCCTGAAAAAGCTGTGGAGTGTGGCCCCTAAACTGGAGAGGTTGAGAAGCGCGACCTGCCTTAAGAATCTCCTCCTTCACTGTGTAGTTGTGGACGCATATTAGGATGGCAGCAGGGGGGCTGTTCGTCTGACGAGGTGGACCAACCTGGTGTCAACAGTCTATCTTGACGGATGACTCCGCTGAGCTGCCCAAGACCGCGCAGAAGAGATCTTGAACATAAGCCACAGGGTCTTTCCCTTCCTCCCCCGTTGGGACTACACGGACGCGGATATTGTTACTGCACAACCTATTCACTAGGTCTTCAGAGTGCAATTGAAGATGCAATTGCTGGTCCTGCACCCACAGGACTTCTTGCTGGAGCACTGCAATCTCTTCACCCCTGGCCGTCGCGGTATCCTCCAGTCTGGCAACCTGCTCCCCCACAGCATCCACATCTCTCCGTGCCTCCCGTAGAACCCGCCGCAAGTCTGTCTTGATGGCCAAAATATCCACTCATTGGGAAGTGAACAGGGCTTCCAGGAACTCCCTCATGACTGCGCAGTCCAGGCCTTCCCGTGCGGGCATCGCGCCAGAGTGGGGGGTGTCACCCATGAACTTTAGTAGGAGGTCTCGAACGGATCTGTCTTTTTTTTTCTTGGCCGCCACCATTGTAAGACGAGGAAGCTGACATTGCGTGGGTCCGCTGGAAATGAAAAGCGCCTGCGCTAGGCCATCAATGGTGGAGCGAAAGAGCATGCCGGCCCCCAGAATAGTTGCTGCTGTACGTGGCGGCAAGGGCTGACAAGCCCTGTGAGGCTCACTAGAGAGGCCCGAACTCCAGAGGTGGTGGAGAGCAGACTTCGTGACTCTGGCACTTCCATCACGCAGTAGGCCCCACCTGCAAGTAGGCCTGATATGACTCCACTGGCTTATATATGTCCAGGTGGCCTCTCCCACTGCCACAGCGCTCGCACCGTTGGGGGGCACCAACTCACCCCCTATAGTGCTGTGTCACAGCGTCTTTGCAGCTCCAGCCGCTACCACTGTTGCTCCTGGGCTCAAGCCAACTCTGCAGGTCTCAAGTAGACTGCTACTAGAAGTCGGGCGTGTTGGAGGCCCCGTCCGGACCGGGACCAGGGGCGGGGATCAACAACTGTCGCTTGAGCACTCACAGAGCGCTGTAGTGCATCAGGACGGGTCCCGCGCCTATCGGGGGCCGGATCAAGCACTCTCAGCAGGCCCCGAAGCTCACGTGAATGCCCCGGCCGTCACAGGCTGTGGTGCAGGCCCAGGATTGAGCCTGTGTAACCACCCGCTGGTGGACATCAGAGCAAGGTGCGGGAGTGGAGGGGATCACCCAAAGTCCTGCAATAGCGATGGGGTTAAGGCTCACTCCGGGGGCCCGCCAGTAGAAACAGAGGAGGTCTGATGTGCAAAGAAGGCCCTCCAGAAGTCGGTGCAGTAGGCCCAGCATCTACCTGCTCTCTTCGCTGGAGCCTCTGGGCGATCGGCTGTCTCCCAATCCGGTTCTTCAGCTTATCCAGACGCCCCACTGTTCACGGGCCCCAGACGTTTTCTCCTCATCTTCAACGCCCAGTCAGTAGTCCCAGCGAGTCCCCAAACTCGTGAAAATTCTCAGGCCGTCATGGCCGCGCTACAGGCCCGGAGCGAGGCTCAGTTGGCGTCGGGGGCAGAGCATAAATGCTGGTAATCACCCAAGGCTTCAGAGTGATGCTTGCAGCGAGGCTCCCACCGGGGACCCGCCTGTAGGAGTGATGTGATGCCGCTATCTTCAAAAACTCCTCAGCGAGCCAAGCCTCAGGTCTGGCCTCTCCCAGCCCCCAGCGCCGGAGCCGCAGGCCGTTCAGGTTCGCACAAGCAAGCAGTTAGGGGCGAATGAGACAGTCCACGGCCCGCCACCCCAGGCGCTCAGCTGCAAGGAAGCCTCCGGCAGGGGATTGGAGCATCAGGTGTGCCATTGTCAACGCTGTGGGCCCGGCGGGAGCGGAGCTCAGGGAAAACACATCCGCTCACACCACCATCTTAGCCACGCCCCCAATTTTTCATTTTTAAAGCGCTTCGGTAGATACATTTATTTCCATTTAAACAAATCAAGATCCAAATAGTGTGTCACTCAGTAAGGCTGTGAGTGATGTCCCTAACAACTGGGTCTGGTGGCTCAGTGGACTAATGCATCCACTGTAGGGGCCTGTGTTCGACCTCATGGTCACAGGTTCTAATCCCAGCGGGTCCACTCAGCCTTTCATCCATCTGAGGTCGATAAAATGAGTACCATTGAGTTGGGTAACAATATACATCTGTTATTCAGTGCCTTGAGACCTTTGGGTGATACGTGTGCTTTACAAACACACGTTATGTTATGTTACAACCAAATGCAAAAGAAGTCCCGCCAATAGCAATAGAACAGTAGCTGATGTCGCAGGGGAATAAGTCTTGAATCATGTATCCTTGTGCATTCTATCTTTTGGGAAACCAGTAGGTAATGACACAACAAGTGCTTTTACTATTACAAGACAAATTCAGTGTATGGCGCAACTGATAATCCCAAAAATATTTGATGCGGTTGTTGTTGGATCTTCATATTTTTGTGAAGAAATGATGTTAGAGGGCACTGTTTACCAAAACGTGCTACCAAAATAGGGTGAACAAATAGCTTACAAATGTGTTGCTGTGTTTCTATTTCTAGTTCTTCTAGAAGCCCTTGATATAGTCCTGAGGAAGACCCTACAAACGTTTCCTTTCCCACTAGTGGCCCAAATGCACTGTCTAGAGCGTCCCTAAGAGGATTAACTGTTATAAAAAACAAGGAGCAGAATGAGCCATAATTTATTTTGAAGCAATATTGAATATAGTTTCCCCAAATTCGCCTTGAGGGGACACACTCCGACTCTGGTGGATAACTTGAAAAAATTCTCGGACATTCACAGAAAAGTTGTCACCACTTTTGTCTTTTAGTATGTTTTGCACATAAGTCCATTAAAAAAATGTAAATGCACGCACTAAACAAGTCAAGTCAAGTCAAGTCATTATACTTTTATTCGACACATGTATCATAAAAAGTACAAACATACAATACAAACATAATTATAAAAACAGTTCATTTTTTACAAAAATACATCTAAGAATTATGTGGAAAAATTGACTTGATGAGCATTTTTTAAAATCTTAGTCCTAATAATCCAGGCACATGATAAAAACTTTGCAACCCCACAGACAACAACCATGGAAGAGGTGTCAGAGCTAAGAATACGCAAAGCTAATTTATAATCTCTAATACCAAGATTCTTTAGCACTGGTTTCAACCATTTCTTCCTAGGTAGGATGTATGCCTTACAGGCAAAAAGAAAGTGCCCCAATGATTCCTTGGGATTTATACAACCTGGACACATTGTATCCTCTTCCCTCCTATTGTTCCATCTAGATGTAACAGTTTTGAGGGGCAATGTTCCATGTCTAAATTTAATATATAAAGTCCTTTCTCGAGGGATCTGAATAAAATCCAAAAACAATTCCAATTTTTGGGTGCATTTATGGGACAAAAAAGTCTCAGTCAAATGTCCCCAATTTGGGTTCTGTAGCGCCCTGGCCTCTATCCAATCCCAATATAATTTTTTCACCACTTGTTTTGGTGGAGGTGATTGGGATACCCAAGCGTCGCTTAAACCCACGCTTATTACAAGATTTTTTAAAGCATTTAGCCACTTTATTTTGCCTGCAGTATTTAATTTTAGCATTTCATCTAACACTAGGGCATAATTACCTAATTCGGGGGTCCTCCTCAAACGGACCCAATATAAAAGGGGACGGAGCTGAAGGAAGTCCCGAATAGACTTTCTGCCTAGGTCTAAGAATAAAGGTTTGAGTGGGGTAGAGGATGGAAGCGACACCAAGTCCCTCATAAACTTATTCTCTGATCGGACGTGGTCGTTGGTATTCTCGTTGCCCCACAGTTCCGAGCCATAAACAGCTGCGGCAATTGCTTTCCCCTCATAAACTGATAAGGCAGGTGCAACTGGCCTACTTACAGAGAGACGTTGGTTTTTTAAAATAGTGCCGGAAACCCTTTTAAGATTTAAAACCATTTTACATATATGGGGTTCCCATTTCAGATGATTATTAATCCTAACACCCAGGTAATCAAACTCATCGACCACCTCTAAAGGAGATCCATTCAAGAACAAATGGATATTCCTATATTTCTTCTTGGCGGTCATAACCATTAGTTTAGTTTTAGTTGTGTTTATTGTAAGTCCCCGTTCCTGACAAAAAACACTAAACTGATCAAGAAGGGTTTGAAGGCCTGTGGGGGTTTTAGATAAGAGAAGGGTGTCATCGGCAAAGAGGAGGGATGGCGTTTTCTCCCCGGCCACAATGGGGGCGTCGGCCGCTGTCTCATTCAGATGTTTCACCACCCCATTTATAAAAAGGGAGAATAAAGTAGGGGCCATCACACATCCCTGCCGCACCCCTCTATTAACAGGTATACTCTTAGTGAGTTGTCCCTGTGCCCCCCATCGTATCTTCGCATAAGTACCCTCATGGAGTTTAATGATAAGATTTAGCAGATAGGAAGGGAACCCCATATCCCGTAGAACACTCCAAAGTTTAGCACGGGGTATTACATCAAAAGCAGTTTTAAGGTCAATAAAAGCCAGGTAAAGGCTCCCTCTGGCTATTGACACTGTTTTCCAAAAAACTGCACAAAATCTGAAAACTTGATCAATGGCCCCAACATTGCTTCTGAATCCAGCTTGGAAGTGGGACAAAATATTTTCTTCCATAAGCCAGCCCTCAATCCTATTTACAATTACCCTACCAACTACTTTTTGAATAACATCAATTAAACTAATTGGTCTGTAGTTGGCAGGGTCCTCTCTTTCACCCTTTTTAAAAACAGTAACAACTTCAGCACCCTTCCATGAATCCGGTACTTGCTGGCCTGACTGGATGAGGTTCAAAACATTTACAATAAAAACAGCCCAAACCAATGGATTAGACTTCAATAAATCACCCGGTATTCCATCCGGTCCAGGTGCCTTGCCCGGTTTTATTTTAAGGATAGCCTCCTGTACCTCGCGAGGCGAAAACAATACGTCTATAAAGTCCTCATACTGATGGGCCAAACAATTGGTACCTATTAAAGGGGATGCTGGCGCATCTTCTAAGGAGCCTACGCCGTATAGATTCGAAAAGTGGGAATACCATTGGGACTCAGTTATATGGTTTGGGATAGGCTCAGCGCCTCGTCTATCGATGACGTTGATCAGTTTCCAAAAAACCATGGCATTTTTCCCAAGAGCCGCTTCTTTTAAAGCCTGCCAATGTTCCTCTTCCCAATCTTTTTTAGCTTTCCTAATACTAATGCGATAGTCATTTCTAGCTAGTCTAGCGGCTGAGGCATCCTTGTTTTTAATAGCTAGCGAGATTTCTTTTCTTTTCCCTCTACAGGAGGCAGTATACCAGGGGTTCCCCTTTTTCCCATGCATTTTAACAAGTGGAATCCCTTGTTTTTTTTTCGAAAAAAACATACTGATCTCCCCTATTAGGTCTTTATACTTAGTTGCCAGCACTGACCCCTGATGCTGAGATGAAATTTGATTCATTGGCACCAGGGCGGATGAAGCAGCCGAAACTAGAACCCTGATATTCTCAAGTGTCTCCTCATTACACCTAACCACATCCCATTTAATCCTACGATTACAGTTAGAAGGGACTAGGTCTTTAGTAATCAACTCATTTTGGACCTCCTCACCAATATTTTCTCCCCAGAACATACCCATACAGAGGGGATTATGGTCGCTGTCAATCCTCTGTCTGACCTCCATATCAACCAGATTGGCCCATGACCATACATCCAAAAGGATGTAGTCAATCCTAGACGGGCAGCCAATTCGATTGAAGGTCATGGCGCCCATGCGATCAGATGTAGTGCGGCCATTTAAGGCACATAGATCATATGCAGACACCAGGGCATTCAACTGAATGGCTCGAGCCGACCACTTCTTAATTGGGGCCAAAGATAAGGATGGAATTGACTGGTTTCCTAACTTGTTAAAAGAGCCCAAGAATTCATCCTCATCAAGAGGCTCAAATGTACAATTAAAATCACCTCCCACTAATACTAAGGATTTAGAGGGGAGGGCTGAAAGCCTGTTGTCTAACAGCTCCAATGTTGGAGACAGTTGTCCCCCTGGGAGCCCCCTGGCATAAACACAAAAAATTTCAAAAGCATTCCTGGCTGACTGCCTTTTAACAGTTATATGGAGAATATCCTTACAGGGGACATAATTAACAGTAGTCTTACAGTTCAAAGCTATCCTGATCCATATAATTAAGCCCCCCGATGGGCGCCCCCTCCCAGACTGCGTAGCAGGGACAAAGAATGTAGAATAGCCCTGTTTATGTTCTGGCTCTAAACACCACGTTTCCTGAAACATACAGATATGGAAATCTTCTACAAAATTATTCCATTCCGGATCGGGCAAGTTTTTCTTTAAGCCAGCTATGTTCCAGGACAAAATTTTAACAGGTGAGGAGTACCGCATAGATGTATCCAGGGCGGCCTGAGTATCAACACCCCCTGACAAGGGATCTGGAATAATACTATCCTGGACAGGGACTTCCTCTCTTGTAGCAACAATAGAATCACACTCTACGGGAGAAGGTACCCCACAGTCCCTGTCATCTTCAATACACTGGGATGGTGGTCAATCCACTTCTTCCAGCCCACTAAATCGATTATAACATGGGAATAAGGGGTAATTGAGTTGTGGGCCCCACCCTTCTCCATTGAACTGTCTTTCCCCCTTCCACTGGTGCCCCCTCCTCCTGTCGACTAAGTTCCATCCTTCCTCTACAGGCATTCCCCATTGTTGCAGATTCTGGTGTGTTCCACCTCTACCCATTCCTTTCCTGGCAGGCCTCATCCAACTCCATCTAGCATCCTCATAGCCATCTTGCATATAAAAAAAAGGACAGGGGCTTGGCTGACACCACAGACTTGCTATCACAGGGAGGAGTAGAACAAATAAATTCTACCAGTCGTGGGTCCTCAAACGTGATAGCGACACAATCACCCTTTATGCTTTTCTTCTTCCCACCTACCCATGGTGCCCGTTCTACCATAAGTATGTTCTTGTTTAGGTTGGGTGGTGGAGGGTAATTTTTGTCGAGCCAGTGGCATATTTTATTTTTAATCGCCCAAAAAGGCTCAGCACTAAACACATTTGTGTGCAATTTGTTCAGTCCATCTTGGTAACATGAAATAAACAAGGATATATGATTCAAGACTTGTGAACATTCTTGCATTAATCAGCTACTATTTTTGGGGGGCAGGGAAAACAGTTACCACACGATTTTCCAGAGCACTCATTGTTAGTCCTTGAAAGTCATTTGATTTTTACATTGTGTAAGTCTCTGCAAAGATGATTTAGTTGTCATGTGACATGCATCACTCTAAAGTGACCTGTTAAAATGCTAAAGCAGATGATTAAGGTTGCAGTAGCAGTAACATGCTAGAGAAGGACCGCCTATCCAAAAGCTAGACTGGGTCTGTAATAATCAGGAGGAAGAGCAAGACATCAGAGGATAATATGTCCTGAGGACAGATTTAAAACAAGTCTTTCCACATATCAGGATTAATGTATCCTTCCCTGATCCTGTTTGTTAGAATAGAAATGATTATGTTTGTGCCTTGTTCTATGTAAGTTAGCATTCGCTACACCATTTTGTATCTGTGTGCCATTTTTAATCACAATCAAAACTAATCCTTTGCCATTTCCAAGAAACGGCCTCTTCAAGGTTATATTTCTTCAAAGCTGAGTTTTGCCACACTAATTAATGCACTGTTCTTATTAGCACATACCTTTTCTGCTAGGTAGAGGCCTTCTCCCACTTGTGTAGTGGCAGGGACGGCCAGAGCGACCTTGGGTAGTAGATAGTGTGTGCCCTGCTTCAGAATCAAAACTTACTCCCTGTATTTCTCTGTTTAGCTGCAGCTGCTTGGAAAATTCCATTGTGGGCCTGCCTTAGTTGGTTCTGAAATGTACATAATGTATCTTTATGCTTGCGGATGTCAGTCCCTCTGCAGCACTCCTAGCGACTGGGCAGACTGGGCTCCACTCTGAGTGTACCTGAATAAACGGTTATTGGTTTGTATTCTCTACTGTCTGACCAACTCTTCATTTGGTATGGAGGCTGAGAGGTGGTCGTGAGTGACCCCGGTGACCCTAATCGGGCCACTTCCTTCAGTTGGCACCCAAAAGAGGGACTTCTTCATGTGAGTAACCCATCCCCTTCCGTGGACAGGGGGGGAGGTAGAGGCCATCGTCGGGTCAGACTGAAGGATCAGGGATCCCTGTATGAGGAGTATTGATTACTTGCAGCTTCCACTTCTGTCCTTCCGGACTGTGCTTCACCCAGCGGTCATCCCGACTGGTGTCCTAAACGGCAAAACCCTTGAATCTGACAGTTTGGTCTGAAGAATCGGCAGTGGAGAATTAGTTTGTTTTGACCTGCGTATATCAGGTGAGTTTGTTTTGGTTCTTTGTAGATATGGTACCATTTTGGTTTGCATTGGGTACAGTCTGAAGACCGTCTTTGCGATAAAAGCATTTGCAATTGCTTTGCCAGGCATAAGAAGTGAACTTGTTTTTTTTTAAATGCCTGGAGCTAGTAAGTTGTTTTCTCTAGTATTAGGGGTGTCTTTCATAGATTCACATGCTTGAATATCCCCCGTCGTCGAAGTGGGAGTCCCACGGTACATAAAATAGCAGTCATATATGCATGTATACATGAAAATTATAATAAATAAAAATATACATACATATAATGCAATACATTGTAAATTGTAAAAGTACCATAGAACACAATAGGCCCATTGAAAAGCCTAAGGGAGAACTCACTTTAGTAGCATATTAGTGTCATTATGTGTTGGATCACATTCCAGCCAATCAGGCTGTAGCCTCCTCTAGAACCTTCTCCTCAGAAGCCCAAGTCCTCAGATTTTCTACCGCACGTCGTGTGAAGGGAGTCTCCCTGAGCTCTGCTCAGTTTTCTTCAACTTCAACTGTTTTTCTTCAGGAAAATGTCTTCAAACAAGAAATCTTTGTTTAAAGCTTGCCCTTCTTGTGGTAAACTACGTCTTTTCCACGAGGATCCACACAGTAAATGCATTTACTGTCTCTACCCAGACCACGAGGTGAAAAACTGTAAGTACTGTCGCACTTTCCCTCCCAAGACTCTGAGGGATAGAGAGGCCCGTCTCCTTCTGTGGCTACAGAAGTTGAAGACTTCAGAGTCTGTGGTTTCTGATGTGGAGAGCCTGTCATCTTTTGCTTCAAAGTCCTCTCAGAAGCGTGGGTCTGAGACTGAGGTTCCTTCTCCTTTTCTTAAGAAAAGTAGATTGTTGGAGTCCTCTAGGATTGTCTCCCCACAGGATTTGCTTCAGGGCACGTCTACGGGACCTGGTTCTCTGACGTCTGCGCCCAAAGCCTTGCCTTCCATTAAAAAATCTGGTTTTGGCTCGTAGACGGGCTCGTCGACGCGACCGTCGACGTCTTCAGCGTCGACGAAATCTGTGTCTGCCATCTCTACGTCGACGACGACATGTACAAGGTGGTCGTCGTCGACGATGACTACGAAGGTGAGACCCATCTCTTCGATTGTGAAGATCTCGTCGACGACCGTCAAAGAGAGACCGTCGACGACGAAGTCATCGACGCTGCCTTCGTCGACGCGTACACCGTCGACGAAGATCAAGCCTTCTACCAGCACCTCGTCGACGGGCCCGTCGACGGCTGCCTCGTCGACGGCGCCTTCGTTGACCAGAATTCCATCGTCGACGGCCGCCTCGTCGACGGCGCCTTCGTCGGCCAAAATTCCATCGTCGACGGCCGCCCCGTCGACGGCTGTCATCCCGTCGACGTCTACACCGTCGTCGACGACCAAGGCTCCTAACTCGTCGACGACCAAGGCTCCACTCTCGTCGACGGCACCGTCGACGGCTTCGTCGACGGACAAGAAATCCTCGTCGACGAAGAAGAAACCTTCCATTTCTACGCCGATTGCCTCTGTGGTGACGACGCAGCCGCCTCAGGTTGTTTCTGACACTGCCACACTTACGTCAACGGGCTCGTTGACGTCGCGTCCACCTTCAACAAAAACGGCTGCCATCTATACAGTGGTTACTGCTTCTTCTTTGAGAACAGTACCACTCATCCAACTGAGTCCAGTGAGGAGCGGCACTCATCTTCCAGACCAATTGTTCCAGTCTGGTGAGGAAGAATCCGGAAACGATTCAGAGGTGGAGGAATTTTTTAAACAGGCCACCAGTCCTTCGGATTTACACATTAAGTGCCAGGAATATAGCGATGAGGGTGATGTAGTGGACAATGTCGAAGATGGGACTGAATTGTTTCCTGTTGACGCGTCAGGACCGATGCTTCCAGAACCAACTACACAGATGCCTCTATCTTTGGTCATGAACCTACAGCACATGCTGGATGATTATAACCGCAGGTTTCCTTCTCCTACACCTGCATCTCCAGCACCGCCGCCTCCTCCGCAACCTCAACCTCAACTTCCTCAGGCACATGCGCCGGTTTCACCTGCTTCACCGGGTGGCACTCGTCTTGACACTGGCGACGAGGATCCGGATCCTCACAATAATGATGACGACGACCATGACGTCGACATGACTGAGTGGGACGATTATAGGGCTCAAACACCTTCCACTCCGCCCACCTCACCTCTACAATCGCCCCCGGTGGACATTGCACATTTCCACAATTTGATGATCCGTGCTACAAAACGGTTTCATCTCAAGGTCGAGCAACAACAGCATGAAAGCGAATGCTTTTTGTATGACTTTAAGGACCTATCTCAAAGGCAATCCCACACTATACCTATCGTGGATTATATTTGGAAAGAGGGCCTTAAATTGATGGAACATCCAAATTCTGTCCCTGCAGTTTTACCCAGATTGGAAAGGAAATACAAGGCTCCGGCGTCTTCCCCGGCCTGTTTGGTGTCTCAACCGAAAGCAGATTCGGTAATTACACAGGCTGCACAAAAAAGATCGCGCAATCCTGCTACGCCACTCACGTCTCCTCCTGATCAGGAAGGCCGCAAATTGGATTCAATAGGAAAGAAATTCACAACCATGGCGGCTACTACGGTGAGGGCGGCAAACACTCTGGCTATACTGGGCCGTTACGACCGCCAGATGTGGTCCGAGGTTGCTGCATTGATTCCTCAGCTACCTGATGCAATCCGTGCAGAAGCACAGGCTATTATACAAGAGGGGGAGTTGATTTCATCCGAAATCATTGATTGTGCACTCGATATTTCCTCAACGGGGTTTCGACAATTGGCTGGGGCTGCAGTCTTGAGGCGTCAAGGTTGGTTAAGATCTACCACCTTCCGTCCAGAGGTACAAGCAAGAGTCCTAGACTTACCGTACGACGGAGAATTACTGTTTGGCAAACATGTGAATGATGCCCTGGAGGCGATAAAAAAGGACACCGACACTGCAAGGTCCTTGGCTACCCTACAGTACAAGAAGCGGCCCTTTCGAGGTGCACGGGGTAGAGGCGGAGGTTCCTCTACTTTTCGTGGATCAAGTCAATATCGTTCGTACAACACCTACAACGATAACCGACAGAGGGGTTCCTATCAATCCCAAAATCGTCAGTCCACCTCCAGACCATACCAGAGGAAATCCACTTATAGAGGTGGCTCAAACAACAAAAAGCAGTGACTGCCTCAGACTCTTCCTTTTGCCGACCGTAAATCTTGGAGGTCGCATCTCGAAGTACTTTTACAAATGGTCCGAAATCACCTCCGACCAATGGGTCCTAGACGTTATATCCAAAGGACATACCCTGGAATTCACAAAATTTCCACCCACTCATCCACCTTCGGGGCCACCACCTCCTCATTTCAAGGAACTTCTCGCCCAGGTGAAATTGATGATCAGAAAAGGAGCCATCGAAGTCGTGCCGCAAGGTCAACGCGGCAAGGGGTTTTATTCCCGCTTTTTCTTAGTCAAGAAGAAGTCGGGGGAATGGCGTCCAATTTTAGATTTACGAGCCCTAAACAAATTTATCATTTCAAAAACTTTTCAGATGTTAACTCTGCTCCAAATTCTGAATTTTCTCAATCCAAACGAGTTCTATTCGACAATCGACCTTCAGGACGCTTATTTCCATGTGCCAATCCACCCCAGACACAGGAAGTATCTACGCTTCACAGTCGGGCTGCTACACTTCCAATTCAAAGTCCTTCCATTCGGCCTACGATCAGCACCGAGGGTCTTTACCAAGATCTTGGCCCCGGTAGCTGCCTTCTTGCGTCTCCAGGGTATCCAAATTTACCCATACCTGGACGACTGCCTCATCAAGGCAAGAACTTTTCACCTGACGGAGCAGCACACTCAGGTCTGCGTCTCCCTCTTCCACGCCTTGGGGCTTTCAATCAATTGCCAGAAGTCACACTTTCAACCATCGCAAAGGAGAGATTTTCTCGGAGCCTTGCTAGATTCTCGGCAGGGAAAGGTGTTCGTTTCCCAGGAAAGACAGGACCGCATGGTAAAGATGGTGCGGTTCCTCCAATCAAAACTGTACGTTTCTGTCCGAATGTTCAAATCATTCCTTAGCATGGCTTCCTCGTGCATCCAACTTATCCCAAATTGCAGATTGCACATGAGGGCTCTACAGGAGGAACTGGACAAGCAGTGGAAACAGGTGTCGGGGTCATTCGAGGACAAGGTCCTTTTAACACCTCGCATCCAGAAAGCGCTGGAGTGGTGGGCTCACCCTCCAAACATATCTGCGGGCCGTTCCTTCCAGGACGAACCTCCAACTCTGACGCTTACAACAGACGCGTCTCTCGAAGGATGGGGAGCGCATCTCGACGGCATGTCTGTGAAAGGAAAGTGGACAGCAATCCAGCGAACTTGGCACATCAATCGCCTGGAACTCTTGGCGATTTTCTTAGCCCTAAAATCCTTCCAGAGGTTAGTGCAGGGACACACTTTGCTGGTAAGGACGGACAACAACACCAGCATGCACTACCTCAACAAGCAGGGCGGCACGAGGTCTCTTCTACTTTCACAACTGGCACAAGAAATATGGGATTGGGCGATTCAGCGTCAAATTCATCTCACAGCCATTCACGTGCCGGGTGTGGCCAATGTTCTGGCAGATTCACTCAGCCGAGCATCGTCGGACAATCACGAGTGGGAACTCAACCAGGTCGAGTTCATCTTCCGGCGGTGGGGCCGGCCACAGATGGATCTTTTCGCGACTGCTGTCAACAGGAAATGCCAACGCTTTGCAAGTCGGCATCCCCACAGAGAGTCGAGCGGGAATGCATTTTCGATCAATTGGTCGAACGACTTCATCTATGCTTTCCCTCCACTTCCTCTGATCCCTTGCCTGTTACACAGGATGAGGTTCCAACCTTGTCGCATCATCCTGATCGCACCCAAATGGCCGAGACGCCCATGGTTCACGGACCTGCTCCTCTTCTCGCAGTCCGACCCGTTACCGCTTCGTCCTCTACCGCACCTCCTCACGATGCAGCAGGGACTAATCTGTCACCCGGATCCGGCATATCTTCAACTCCATGCCTGGAACCTGAGTACAATGAATTTGCACGTTTAAATATTGACATTGACTGCAGGGAGGTGTTAGCGCGGGCTCGCGCTCCCTCCACCATAAAAACGTACCAATTAAAGTGGAAGCGTTTCTGTGTCTGGTGCCGCACTAAGGATTTGGACCCAATGACTGCAAAACCTGAACAGATTTTACCTTTCTTTTTATCCCTGGCAAAATCAGGACTGTCACACTCAACTCTTAAAGTGTTCCTGGCGGCAATTTCCCGTTTCCGCCATGATGGTTCCACATCTCTATGTTCTTCAAGGATCATTAAGCAATTTTACAAGGGCCTTTTTAGGATGTTTCCACCTATCCGTCGCCCTCCGCCTGCTTGGCGCTTGAATTTGGTCTTGTCTCAACTGCTTCTACCACCATTTGAGCCTATTCACTCTGCAAATCTTAAATTTCTCACATGGAAAGTTGCTCTCTTGCTCGCCTTGACGTCCTCAAGACGTGTCAGTGACATCCAGGCGTTTACCATACAGCCTCCTTTCCTGCAATTCTCCAACGAGGCTGTGACATTACGAACTAATCCTAAATTCATCCCAAAGGTTCCCAGTGACTTTCATCTCAACGAACCTGTAATCCTGAAAACTTTCTTTCCTGCTCCGCAAACTCCAGCTGAGCGGTCATTGCATTCATTAGATGTGAAACGTTGTCTCAAATTCTACATTCAACGAACTGCACCTATCAGAAAGTCAGATCAATTGTTTGTGGCATATGGTCCAACTTGCAAAGGACAACCTGTTACCAAACAGACCATAACCAGGTGGATCTCCTCTACCATATCCTTCTGCCACCAACGGGCTGGAAAGCCCCTTCCTGCTCCAGTTCGTGCTCATTCAACTAGAGCAGTGTCTACTTCGGCTGCCCTTTTTGCGGGGGTACCCTTACGACAGATCTGCAGAGCTGCTACTTGGTCGAGCAGCCATACTTTTACTAAGCACTACTGCCTGCAATCAACAGACGCCGCGGATGCGGCAGTCGGTCAAGCGGTGCTGCGGAATCTTTTCCAGTAAAGGTGAGCCTCTGTTGCTACCCACCTCCAGTCATAAAGGTTTTTTACTGATAATGTTTTGGTATTTAATGCATATTGACTAATATGTTTACCTTCTTTGCTTGATGTATCACCTTTATGACTTATGTGATGATTTACTGCTTTCTACTCTATTCAAGCATGTGAATCTATGAAAGACACCCCTAATACTGGAGAAGAACAAAAGTTACTTACCTGTAAACTGTGGTTCTCCAGTATTGGTGTCTTTCATAGATTCACATGCGACCCTCCCATCCTCCCCTCAGAGGCTCTCTTCTCCTCAGGCACTTTTACTTACTTGTGCTACGAAAATCTGAGGACTTGGGCTTCTGAGGAGAAAGTTCTAGAGGAGGCTACAGCCTGATTGGCTGGAATGTGATCCAACACATAATGACACTAATATGCTACTAAAGTGAGTTCTCCCTTAGGCTTTTCAATGGGCCTATTGTGTTCTATGGTACTTTTACAATTTACAATGTATTGCATTATATGTATGTATATTTTTATTTATTATAATTTTCTTGTATACATGCATATATGACTGCTATTTTATGTACCGTAGGACTCCCACTTCGACGACGGGGGATATTCAAGCATGTGAATCTATGAAAGACACCAATACTGGAGAACCACAGTTTACAGGTAAGTAACTTTTGTTCTTATTTGTGCTGTCGTTTTTGTTCTACAGATGCTCGATTGGAAGAGGCTAAGCCGGCGCCTCTAGAAGGCACTCCACATTTTGATATATGTGAAACATACATTATGGCACAAATTTACAAGGGACAATGCCGAGTAGCAGTGGCCGTTAACGGGCACTTTTCATGAACATAAGATTGGGTATTTACAGGAACAGCTATTTAAGAGGCAAAGTAGACAGTCTAGGTTTGATTCTCTTAGGACGTGGCAGAAGGCAGCTAGGCAGAGACAACTGAAGTCCGAGAAAGAGGCCCGGAAAGGGAAAATGCAGACACTGACTCAGAAAGCTAAAGCATATGATAGAGAAAAACAGGAAAAGGGAGTTGAATGCAAATGTAGGAGTTTCCGATTGCATATTGATAAATCGTATTTGGCTCAGGAGGAAACTTATACTTTTGTGGAAGAACTGTTAGATACTCAGCCCCTGCCCCATATGCTTCGCAAAGGATATATCACACTGTCCCTGGGCCATCACAGCCGCCTGCTACAGCTGTTCTCTCTGTTCCTGTGTCTACTGCTGTCGTTTCAACGCTGTGGCTTCGGCTCCTCCTTCTTCTCTTTCTTCTGTTTCTTTGCCGTCTGTGGCAACGGCGACTGTTAGTGCTCCTGCCACACCTATTGTCTCAGCATCCTTGTCCCTAGCTCTTACTCCTGCGACGCACCTACCAGCGACAATTGTGCCTGCTGCTTCTGTTTCTTCTCCTTCTCTAGTTCTTCCTCCCCGATATTTGTAAGCACTGATACACCAGTTCATGGTTTCGAGGATAGAGACTTACCAAAATTTCATGAGCGTATGGGCCCTTTTGTACGTTCTGTGGTGGGAGGAAGAGAAGAAGGTTGTGGCTAATCAGGCAGCGCAGTGGGGTCATAATCCCATTTACAGTGTGGATGATGTTTGGGATGTGATGAAAGATTATGAGCCTTTTATACAGCAGCTTGTTCTTAAGCATATGTCCTCTACGTTAATTGGTCTTTGGGAGAAACACTTTGGGAATGCTGTGCCGCAAAGTTTATTTGATATTAAAGATCATGTGTATACTAATGGTATGGACCCAGGTGAAGTTTTTACTAACATTACCACATTAGTTGCCTATAGGGGGAGATTACATGATAAGAGTCCTACTACAGTGTCCCAGTTTCCGATGAGAGAGGTGCATCCCATATATCACCCCGAGATACCGTAGTTAACGGACCAGCGTAGCAATGTTACTCGAGCGGCAGTAGCGTCCAGGTTTCAGGAGCAATGAGTTTATACTCTGTGGAAAAGAAGTGAAGTTTTGTCCCTTATGACTCATTTGCCTGATCCTAGGTAAAATCCTAGCGCCTAGTATAAAGAATTGACTGAAGCTTCTTCCTCGACGGTAGTGACTCTTGCTGATATTGAAATGTTTTTTGGTCTTCTTGTTCCAATTAATATTTGGAGGCAGGTCCATACTCAAGATCATGTTCTGGAGTTAGGTGGTACTTGGGATCAAATTAAAGCATGGGACCAGGAGATAAAACCAGGTGATAAGCCCTGAGCAGAAATGTGTGCGTTGCTAAGGCGCATTATTACCTATAAGAATTCCCTTATTCTGCCAAGAAAAGTAGACTGGCATAAATTGTCATCTTGTCGACAAAAAGATGAAAGGATACATTTTTGGATTACAGTGGGGAAGATTTGTCTATTGAGGGGGGTGTTTGATTGTTTGTTAATAGATTTGTTTCTAATTTGCTTCCCGGAATTGCGACTCGATTGCAGCTTCGGAAATTACCTGGTCCACCTCTTCCTCTTCTGTTATTTTGAATATGGCTCAGTCTTATGAACATTGAGACAATGAAGAGAAAAAAAGGACAGAGAAAAAGCATAAGGATTTAAAGACGAAGGTATTGTTGCAGCAAGCTTTTAGAGGGAATGGCAGAGGACGTGGTGGTCCTGCCCAACAGCTTTCACGGACTAGTAGGCAGCTGAACACGACGCCTCTGGGGCCGAATCAGTGTGCGTATTGTAAAGAAAAGGGTCACTGGTGTAGCGAGTATCCTGGGCTTTTGCTGAATGTGGCAGTCCCTAGAGGTCGAGGTTCTCATGAACCGGGTTGTGGAGTTGGTGGGGCTGACAGGGCCCAGAACGCTGCAGCCTCACAGGGTCGTTCTGATAATAATTATTTTGATGACCCTCTGGATGGACAGTACTATCATGATGATTATGATATGGAGGAAGTGACAGGAATGTCTTACAGTTAGAACAGCCAGGGACAGAGTGGGGGACCAGTTCTGATACCTGTAGACCAGCGAGGTCCTTATGTGACAGCGGAACTGCAAGGAATTTTTGGTGCATACAGGTGCAGACAAAAAGTTCTGTTTCTCGAAATATGGTCCCTGGGGCGGCTCTGTCTGGCCATAATACTCTTTCGGTAGGTTTTTCTGATGTACCGGTTGTAAGCCCCATTTCAAGACTTCTTGCATTGACTATTGGTCCCTTTACTGTGGATTCGCCATTTTTGTTGACATCTAATTGTGGTGAGAATTTGATGGGCTTGGACTTGCTAAAAAAATTGGATACTACAATTTATTGTTCTCCAGCAGGTGTTTATATGACAGTGGGCCCAGACGTAGTTGGTGCTATACAGTGTTTGTCTAAGGATGCGCCTCTCCCTGTTGAATTTGCTGATGTGCCTCCAACTTTGTGGGCGGCAGTTGATACAGATGTTGGGCTGTTGCACATACCACCGGTTTCGATACAGTTCAAAGACAATGCTATTCTGCCTCGCATCCCTCAGTATAAAATACCACAGGCAGGAGTGCAAGCCTTATTGCAAATTATCCAGGATTTGATTAAGAAAGGAGTGGTCGAGGAGACGTCAGCCAATATTTGTATTAGCCCCATTCTTCCAATTCTTAAACGGACCCCCTCAGGCTCCCCTGATGAACATGAATATCTTTTTCGTTTCGCAATTGATCTGCGCGAGGTTAAAAAAATAGTGGTTCACAGTGGTCCCAGACATTACTACGTTTTTGACGATGATTCCTTCCACTGCTAATTGGGTTTACGCTAGCTGGCAGCAGCTTTAGGTTCTGTCAAGCTCCTCAGGGCTATACTGAGAGTCCAAGTATTTATAGTCAGGCTTTAAAGAGTCAATTGGATTTCTTTTTGTTCCCTACAGGTAATGTATTGGTGCAGTATGTGGGTGATCTCCTTATCGCTTCCGATACAGAGCAAGGTTGTAAAGTCAAATTACTGTTATATTTGGCTCACCATTGACATATGGTTTCACTTTCTAAATGTTAGTATTGTCGAAAGGAGGTCACCTATTTAGGTAACCTACTGTCGAAGGAGGGCAGGAGATTGACCCCTGATTGTATCAGTGCCATTGTTAAAATGCCCATTCCACAAACTCAGAAAGATGTGCACGCTTTTATAGGTATCACTTCCTACTGTCGCCAGTGGATACTAATTATTCCCTACTAATCAAACCCTTGCTTTCACTAACAAATAAAGAAGTGCATGAGCCCTTGCCTTGGAGGTCTGAATGTCACAGTCTTTTGAGCAATTAAAAACTGCGCTTTGTTCGGCTCTAGTACTTGGTATCCCGGATTATAATAACTAGTTTGTGTTGTATGTCCATGAGATGGCTGGTTGCACGCTTTCTGTTTTAACACAAACATTTGGAGATAAGACCGTGTGCTTATTTCTCTGCTGTTATTGACCCTGTCACAAGAGCCCCCCTGAGCTGTCTAAGAGCGGTCACGGCCGTGGCCACTTTGATTGGAGAATCGGCTGGACTTGTACTTGATACTGACCTCACAGTCATGGTACCCCATGCTGTAGATACACTTTTGAATAAGACTAAGACACTTCACCTCACCAGTGCGCATCTGACTGACTATGAATTGACATTGTTTGCAATCAAAATCAAAAGATGTGCCACTCTGAATCCGGCCACGTTACTGCCCCTCCCTTCTGAAATTGATGAAGTCGACAAACATGATTGTATCTACCGGATGGAAGAAGAGATGAAAGGATGGGTAGACTTGACTGATGTTCCCTTATCTGGCCCACAAGGGAACTATACATCAATGGCTCTTCTTTTAAACTACCATATGGCACAACTATTGCTGCCTATGCTATTACCACACTGTGTACAGTAGTAGAGACATCACAAATCCCCTATCAGTTGGCTCAAGCTGCTGAGCTTGTTGCCTGAATATGAGCTTGCGAATTGAGTGATGGACTGGTTGTCAATATTTATACAGACAGCCAATATGCCTTCGGGGTTGCGCACAATTTCGGGGACTCTGGGCTGAGAGGGGGTTTCTTACTTCACATGGCACCAAAATCCAGCATGGGTACCTTATATTGAGGCTTTTGTCTGCTTTGACACTCTCTAAGAAATTGGCTATAGTGAAGTGTAGCGACCACCGGAAAGTCTCTGATGATGTCGCCAGTTTGTGGTGTCCTCTGAACCTTTGGGAAATTTGGAATTTTCAAGAAGTGTCTCAGCTTATTGCTGACCTTTAGACCCTGTAGAGGAGATGTGGCCTAAGTTATAAACCAGAACAAACTTAACGTGCCTGTATATCGGTATTTTGTTAGGGTAGGTAAAAGCTATGGGATGAGGCCGAACTCACATTGTAAGGACTGTAACAAGAAATGTTAGGAACTGGCGTAAAAAAGCTTAATGGTAAATAATAGGGTCATTCATTGCTGCTATAGAATTTCCTGTCTTCAGTTCTCAGTGTGCCTTCCAGCTTAGGTTGCTCTTAACTATAAACCTAAATATTTATATTGACCTAAGCAACAAGTTTAGAGTCTCTCAGCTTTCACATACAGGACAACTTTTTCATTTTAAAACTACAATTTGTAATTTCTTGTCTTTACACTGTACAAAGTCTCTTACAGTGGGTGGAAAACACATTACGTTGTTGCTCCAGCGTAATAGGATTTGATCTAATATAACCAAGTCATCAGCAGAGTGTAATATTGTAAAGTCTCTAGCATAAATTTTATGATGAAATGCATGGGTCCCTGACTAGACCCGAGGAAAATCAGCTAAAATAAGACTAATGAAAGAGGTGCCAAGCAACAGCTTTGCTTTACACCATTAGCAATATCAATGTTATCAGAAAGGACTTCACAAAGTTGAGCTTTCCCTATCTAGATGCTTGTAAGACTTCCACTAAACTGAACAGAGACTGTGAAACTCCAGTCCTTCCCAATTTGCTCATAAAGCACCCTCCAATCCTTATGTTGAATATCTCGAAGAAATCAATGAAACATGGATATAAATTATCTTTAATGGTCAAGTCAGTTGCTATGTAAATAACCACATGCTGGCCACCTGATGGGTTGTACGAAGATTAGGGTAAAGCCTGCTGTAAAAAGCTGTAGTCAAGCAGCAACTACAATCCTTGTCAGGGTGAGGCACAAGCCAACCCTAATAAAACCTATGTTCAACCCTGGGGTAGTTTTGCACAGAGCACTAAGGCTTAACTTTGAGACAATGTTTAAAGTTAATGTGCAGCACATAAAACAGTGATAAACAGAACAAAACCACACAATGAGGATCCCACACGTTAGAAAAATTTAACTTTCTTTAAAAAATAAAATATGACCAAAATTACAAAATTATAATCAGTAGAACCTGGGATATGCAGTTTTAAAGTTTTTAGTGAAAATAGTGGCAAGAAGCGCAAACCGCCAACTGTGGCTATCTGGTTGCACTGGTCCGGGACAACGTCACAAGTTCAGTCTGACTGCGATGGAGTTCAGGCCAATTACAGGGACCCAGTTAGGACTGCTGAACAGAGTACTTTAAATCCTGGTAGGCGGGGCATTGCGAGGATCTGAGTCAAAGGTGCATTGCACACTCAAAACGATGAGTCGGTTCCAAGATGCAGCGAGGTTACAATGCCAGGCCACGCATCGTCATTTAGGATCCTGTCAAAGGAGCTTGCGGCGTAAAATCTCACGCTAAAAATGCAGCACACAGCCGGGGCGATGTGTCCGTTCCGAGGAGCTGCGAGGCTATGATACGAAGTCCGTTGTCATTGTTGAGGCTGCCATCGATGAGGGATGCGAGGGCCTGTGCCAAGGAGGCCTCTCGCAGTGGCGGTACAGATGGCTCTGTGATAGTGATACAGGTTTTGCGATGTGTCCAATCCATGCATCATGCAGTGATGTTTCAGATCTGCTTGGATTTGCACAGCAGCAGAGGAGATGCATCAGTTCTGATGAAGCCACTGAGGCTGACAGAGCACCTTAAGCCCACTTCTAAGGGTCCAGGACTGGGGTGGCACCACTTGGCACTGTAGACTCACAGACGGCGGAGTCCAGGTGCAGATGCAATGTTGCTGGAAGCCTGTTGTGTCACTGAGGCTTCAGATCAGGTTAGCCAACTAGCCCATGGAACCACTCTGGTTTCTGATTTCAAGAGATGCAGGGATAGTCCTTCTCATCCAGGCAAGCTGGCAGCAGGCAGCAGGTCAGCACAGCAGGGCAGCAGTTCAGAGCAGCAGCCCAGAAGTGTGGCAGTCCTTTCAGCAGCACAGCAGTCCTTCCTGGCAGAGTAGCCACAGGTCCAGAAGTGTAATGTCCGAGGCATCAAGGTCCCTCAGGAATAAAGTGGACTTCATCCCCCAACCAGTAGTGCACTATGAGCTGCTTTGCAGAGTGGTGTAGAAAGAGGTGTGGCCTCCGAAGACCTCTTAGCAAGCCTGCTGTGTGGGACTTACTGGAGGTACCAGGCGGAGTAGTTAGCCCCTGAAGAAGTCCTTGGGGGCAAGCTACACCTCCTGTTACCTCCAGTAAGTCCCACACAGCAGGATTGCTGAGACCTGGTAGGAGGCCATGCCCCCTTTCTCCACCACCCTGCAAACTTGCCTCTTGGCACACTACTAGTAGGGGGATGAAGTCCCCTCGGCCATTGAGGATTATTTTACTCCCAGGATTCCCCACACAGTGGGTTTGCTGAGAGGTTTTTGGTTGCCACACCCCCTGTCTCCACCACTCTGAAAACGTGCCTCATGGTGCACTAGTAGTTGGGGGATGAAGTCCCCTTGGATCTTGAGGGTCCTTATGGGCCAATTAGACCTCCTGTTACCTTCAGTAAGACCCACACAGCTGGATTGCTAAGAGGTCATCAGAGGCCACACCACCTTTTTCGATCACTCTGAAAGCACGCCTCCTGGTGCCATTTTCGGCCCCCGGTGACCCTATGCCCCGGGGCTTACCTCTTTTTTGTATTTTTATATTTTTTTTAAAAGGGAGGTGGCCGTGTTGCCCCCTCTCAAGGACAATTTCAACCTCTGGGATCCCATTCCCCCGGGCCAGGCCTTCATATTTAATTTGTTTTTTAGTGGGAAGGGGGGCTATTCCCCCCTAATCCCTGGGCCAACTTCGGCCCTGGGGACCCCATCCCCTATGGGTGGCCTGGTCTCTCTTTTGGTGGCAGAAGAGGAGCCTCAAGACCCTCCGCAGTCCCTGCTGGATCCCTGCCTCCTGCGGGAGCCGGCATTGCTTTTGGACAAAGGGAGCTGTTAACATGCAGCTCCCTCTTCCCAAAAGCAATTCTGCTCTACTTCATGGAAGCGAGAGCATTTTTCAATGCTCTCGCTTCCATGAAGTGGAGCAGTGTTTGCTATGGCTTGGGGGGAAGTCATAGCAAATTGCAGTGTCCATGGGGTGGGCATCCCGGGACACTGCTAGAGCCAGCCCTGGGGGGTGGCTGTCCCCAGGGCATCTAGGGCTGAAGAGGGGCCACGCGGCCCGCTCCTTTGATCACATTTGCCCCAGGGAGGAGGTGGTCCCCGTGGCCGGGGGTCCGCAAAGGCCCCCTTAGAGATTGCATTTGTGCCCTGGGAAGGTGGCAATCCATGGGGCTGCAGGGCAGGCTGTAGGGCCTCTCCCACAATTTATATTGATAAAGTGTGTGGCCCGGGGCAATGGGCGGTCCCTGGGGTAGGTGGGGTCAATGAGGCCCCCACATATCTACATTTAGTGGCAGTCCCCAGGGCTGCTGGCGGGCCCAGTAAGCCACCCACATTCATATTTAAAAGTGCTCCGGGCAGGTGGCAGTCCTCAGGGCTTTGCTAAGCCCTAGGAGGGTGGCAGCGTGCACCCCCTCAACATTCATTATTTGGCCCCTGGCCCACCCGAGGGTTATTGTAAAGCAAGCTCGGGAGCCAGTGCGATTTTTAATTTTTTTGCTCCCTATTTAAAATTATCGTGATTTCAGGGCAATTTTAAAAAAATGCTTTTATGCCTCGAAGGGATCCCAGGGAGACCCCAACATCATGGCTTGGGGGTCAGTGTATTCCTACCCTGCCCCTTTTCTCTATTTTCACTTTCTTGGGGGGACCCCGTGAAGCTGGCTGGCAACACTTCCTGGTTGAAGTGTTGGTGCTAATCAGAACGATAGACTTCCCTGCACAAGCTTGTCTTTTTTCGTGAAGGCTTGGCGACCGTAGATGTATCTATCTTTTTCTTCATAAATCACTCAAAAACGACAGAACAGATTTACACCAAATAAAAAAAACACAATCTGCGTGTAAACATCTACCTTTCTGCCAAATTTGGGGTAATTCCGTCCAGAAGTTTGGGCTGTAGGTTCGACAACGCTTTCCTGGGGGAATTATCATTACAAAGGCACCTGTTTTTTCGCACCCCTTGGTCGCCACTGCACGGATCACCCGCAAACTTTCCATGACACACAGAACTTCCTTTGATACTTTTTTGGGAAAATTTCATGAAGATTGGTCAAACAACGCCAAGGTTATAGGCAAATCAAAAATGCTTTTCCTATGGAAACTAGGTCCTAATTATTACTACCTACTGGCAACAACTAGTAGGTGATATATATTATATATATATATAAATTCACTGAAAAAACCATAGGTTATAGACCATATATAGTTAGGAATTAGCATTTAAAAAACCTTATTTTACTCACACAAAACCATTGAAATTCCATATATAGTTAGTTGCACTAACTATATATCGCGCACCCGCAATTCACTGCTGATGATGTCACATATTACATCATTCATGACATGGTCAGTGACATCACTGATGACATCACTGATGACATCTCAAATGACATCACTGATGACATCACTGATGACAACATCCAGTGACTGTATGTTTCTGTAAAGTTAAAATATGTCTTACATATTGAGAAATGAGTAGATGTATAAGTGTCTGGACGAAGGATTTAGTAGGTGCATGACTGAATGTATGAGTGAGTGATTAAATGTGTCTCACTGAGTGCATGGGTTAGTGACTAAACTGTCTTAATTTGTGCATCATTATGTCTTTTGTTCTGTAAACTGCTGCATGTGTTGATCAGTAGCTATATGAGTAACTATATGGGTTATTGATTGATTGCCCAAGTATTTGTATGGGAGACTGAGTGTGTGTGTGGGTGGCTGGGAGGTGTGTGACTCTGTGCAGATCAATGTGTACTTGTAACAATGATTGTATAAGAGAGTAAGTATGTGTTAGTATATGTTTGAAAATGTAAGGTGCTCTATGTTTAACTGTATAGATTAGAAAATGGAAGTGTGATTGATTCTTTACAGGACTGACTAGGTGTGTGAGTAACTCCATGGATGAGTGGCAGAGTGTGAGTGTCTGTATAGGTGTATGAGTGCATATGATAGTGTTGTAAAGATGAGTGATTGTATGTATGAATGATTGTATGGGTGAATGAGTGAGTGTTTGTGTAAACATAGGAATCAGTGAGTGCGTATGTAGTAACGAGTATTGGTGTGTCAATGGTTTAAAAAATTATACTCTGTATTAAACACTGGGTGTAACAGAGGTTATATGAAAGTGTGAGGAGATGCATTATATTGTCACATGAATGATATCATCAGTGATGTGACCAATGATGTCAAATGAGATGTCATCAGTGATGTCATCAGTGATGTCATTTGAGATGTCATCAGTGATGTCATTTGAGATGTTATCAGTGATGTCATTTGAGATGTCATCAGTGATGTAATCAGTGATGTCATTTGAGATGTCATCAGTGATGTCATCAGTGATGTCATTTGAGATGTCATCAGTGATGTCATCAGTGATGTCACTGACCATGTCATGAATGATGTAATATGTGACATCATCAGCAGTGAATTGCGGGTGCGCGATATATAGTTAGTGCAACTAACTATATATGGAATTTCAATGGTTTTGTGTGAGTAAAATAAGGTTTTTTAAATGCTAATTCCTAACTATATATGGTCTATAACCTATGGTTTTTTCAGTGAATTTTCAAGGTTTTGTAAATGCTAATTCCTAACTATATATGGTCTATAACCTATGGTTTTTTCAGTGAATTTCATTGGTTTTTTAAAAGCTAATATCTATAGCTGTAAAATGTATTCTTCTTTAAATCCAAAAATATATTTTATATGTTTATTAATAATTTGTTTTTTTAAATATTTTTTTTGTTTCGCTCCCGGTTCGCGAACCGGGAAGCTTTCCGTTAGCTCAATTTGATGCCGCGACCCGGTCCACGAACCGGTAAACGTTCCGTTAGCGCAACTGCCGCGTTAGAAATCAACATCGTGACGCGTCGCGAAAGCGCGACGTATCACGTTGTCGCGTAATGCGTCTTATGACGCGCCGCGTTAGCGCACCCGGAAGTGCTCCGGTACGCGAACTGAGACGCGAAGCACAGCTCCCCGGAAGCGATCCGCGGCGCGTCGCGAAAGCGCGACGTATCGCGTTGCCGCGTAATGCATCTTATGACGCGCCGCGTTAGCGCACCCGGAAGTGCTCCGGAGCGCGAACCGAGGCGCGAAGCGCAGCGACCCGGAAGCGATCCGGGGCGCGTTCCGCAGCACGTAACATAAGCGTGAGAGGTCATGTGACTTGTTAATAAAACTTTTCATTGGTTCATTTAACTTTTGGTTTCATAATCATGTAAGGCTAGGTCAGGTGACCTAAAAATAACACTTTTCATTGGTTTAGAACTATTGTTTTTCCCAAATGATGAAAACCCCTCCTTCTTTCCTCACTCTGACTTTCATCATTGTGAGAGGAAGACCTTTATTCATAGTAGAGCAATGGCTTCAGTAGTTGCTTCAGCTGGTACACCCCCACCACCACCTCCACCTCCTCATGGGAAGAGAGGACCACCTCCCCAGGTCATCACCAACACAGAGGAGGAAGAGGAAGAACTAGAGGAAGAGGAGAGAGAAGGACCACAGTTCTTGGAAGAGGTGCCCCGGGTTTCCCATAGGAAAGCCAGTTTCATTTGGCAGTTTTTTTCAATCCCTCCAGGGCAGAAAAAAGTAAATGCGAGGTATGTCACCTGCCTCATTTGCAAAGAGAAATTATCAAGAGGGACTGATAAAAAGTATAGCTACGGGAACTATACCATGCATCGGCACATGAACAGGTGGCATCCATTGAATTACAGCCGGGCGGAGATACGTGACATGGAAGAAAACCCAACAGCAACTCCTGTGGCCAGGTCAACATCGTTAATATCGTTGACAGCAGCAGAGGCACGGGAAACCGTGCTAAACATCCAGGAGAATTTTGGGCATATGAAATATACTTGTCTGCACTGCGGTGCATTGATATCATGTGGTAACATGAGCATTAATTCAATCAACCTAGCTTATAACAATCACAATTGTCCTAACCGCCCCAGACAGTAATTTTTTTTTTGCTCCTGTTGAGCCCTTTTCAATGCCTGTTTTTTGTTGTTTCCCCCCCAAAAAAACCAAAAAAAATATAAAATTGTTCAAAAAATACAAAAAAACAAAAAATGTTCAAAAAAAAATAAAAAAAATATAAAACAACAAAAACATTAAAAAAAAAGTTCTTTTCAGAACTACCTCCCCTTTCAAAAAAAATTGCTAGAATGTTTAGCACTCTGGCAAGCTCTATTTCTTTTAGTTCGCTTCCCAGTTCGCTTCCCGGTTCGCGAACCGGGAGCTAACCGAAAAATAAAAAAAATTTAAAAAAAAGAAGAGTAAGTATAAGGAAAGTAAACAGAGAGTGATGTTAAAAGAAAGACAGCTATAGGGAGTAAACCAGAGATACTGTTTAATAGATCTATTTACCGAAGAAAAGACGGAAGAGGGTATAATTGTGAAAAACAAAATAGATAAGGAAGTGAAAGAAAAAAAAGAGAGTAGAACAATAACAAAGAAGACTTTCTTGGAGAATGTGAGTGAATGTTCAAAATAAGATTAAAACATGGGGAATAACAGAGAGAAAAAATAGAAAACAGAAAAGAAGAAGTAACAGAAAAAGATTAATTGAAACAGCAAAGAAATGTAAATAACATAGAGCCATATCATCAACATAGGCAATAAAAGTTTTGCAGCTTTTATCGGCAGAAATATGTCACCAAAGCCGCTTTTGCAGCAGAAAACTGCCGCTAAAACCACTTTTGCACCAGTTTTCTGCCAATAAAAACAGCAATAATTTTATTGGCTGTGTTCATAATATGCCCCTTAGTGTGCTTCAACTACACAGAGAAAGCATTATGAACAAGTAGTGAAAGAGTGATCAGTCAAAGACACTAAGAGTAATAGAGACGGAGTGAGTGAACAAGAGTGAGGAACTATGAGAAGAGAGGGACTGAGAAAAAGAGTGGAAGGAGTTGAGTAAGTAGGTAATAGAGAAAGGAATGAGGAAAGTAGCAAAGGCAGGAAACTGAGGGTTAAAGAAATGAAGCTGTGGAACTAATAGTAGGTGAATGTGATAGAAATGTAACGAAAAGAATACAAAACGTTTACCTTATAATTGTCGTTAAATTACTCACTTTTTGTTTTTATACTTTCAATCTGTGAAAGAGAGAACAAACATTTGAAAAATATTAAAACATGTATTTAAAAATTACAAAAGACAAGGGAAAAGATTGAAGGACAAACAGTTTTTCAACAACTTTGACACTGACAGAAGCTTCTGCTTCTCCAGGACCCCTACACAGTCCTAAAGATATACATTTTAAACTAACAGTATCTTGATGCAGATGAAGTGAGGCCTATCTTAAAACATGGTGCATCTTTTGCACTGCTGTTGTCTCAGAAAAGTGTTGCAAGACACTAACATTTTAAATGATTGCTTCAGGATGCCAATAAGATGTGTCCTATCCAGAGGTTTGTTTGAGGTGAGACCTACTCAGGGTTCCAAATGAAATTTCGAGTTGTTTGAAGAGAACAGAGGACATAATACATGTGAAGGCCTACCAATGAAGTAAGTCATGTCCACTTCACTCTTGAACAAAGGCCAGACCTCTTCTGTGTCCGTGGACAGACCTAAACTTCATCTGCACAATGTCATTCATAAACTTAGGAAACACAGGTGATGTAATTGAAAAATGTGGAGTTTCTTTTCCTCATTTCACAATCACATCACCTGTGTTGCCTTTGCTTAGGTATCTCATAGTGCAGATGTAGTCCAGCATATTAAACAGTACCTAGAAGTGCAGCACTGCATGCAACAACTTTGACACTTATAAAAGCTTTTGCTTCTGCATGCCCCCTACACAATGCTAATTATATACATTTTAAACTGATGGTATCTTGCTGGAGATGAACTGAAACCTATCTTGCAACATGGTGCATCTTTTACACAAAAGTGACCCACAATGGAGCAAAAGAGGCGCACGGCCACCATAAATCTGACCCTAACATTTTAAATGATTGTTTCAAGATGCCAATAAGGTGTAACCTATCCACAGATTTGTTTCAGGTAAGTCCTACTCAGGGTTGCAGATGGAATTTAGGTTTGTTGAAGAATACAGAGAAGATAATACATGTGGAGGCCTACCAACAAAGTGAGTAATGTCCACTGCACTCTTGAACAAATGTCAGACCTCCTCTGTCTCCAGGAACAGGCCTAAACCTCATCTACACAATGTGGTGTGTAATGTTAGGAAACACAGGTAATATAATTGAAAAACATGCAAATTTTTTTGCTCATTCCACAATCATATGACCTGTGTTTCCTTTGCTTAGGTATCTCATTGTGGAAATGTAGTCTATCATATGAAAGACTACGTAGAATATGAGCACTGTATGCAAGAACTTTGACACTTACAGAAGCCTCTCCTTCTCCATGCCTCCTACACAGTTCTAAATGTACATCATAAATGGAAACAGTACAGAATTAATTATACATGTTAAATGGTTTATTTTTGCTGTTCTCAGAATGTATCAAATTTCACTAAAAACAGTGACTTGAAGGTATTCATCATATAACAGCGGGGAAAAAAAAACACAATCAAAATGATTGTGTTTTAAAAACCCATACAACATAACAAATCAGAATTCAGAACTCCTTAAAGTTAACTTACTTTCCATGACGGCGAAGGATGTCCTATGAACAGCTTACACTCTGTTGTGCTGTTATTACTTTCAGCCCGCCACTTTCTGAAAGAAAACCTCCATCGTTTTGAAAAACATGTTACATACAATAAATGACTTCTTGCTCTCTACCACAAGTTTCCACAAGGCCAAATCTTGTCAGAGCCATTTATAACTCTTGGATTTCTTGTAAGCCAATCCCGTCATTTGGCATTTCCGCAACTTTCAGAATTAAAATGTTGAAGATCATTTTCACAATCCTGGACTAGTAATATCTTCCCCTTCTTCCTCAGTCATGTTCTACATTTCCTATGACACTGATACTGCTTACTATGAAGCAGACTTACACTACCTCTATGACTACTACAATTATTTAATTCTCTACATCACTTTTAATCACAAAGCAATGTAAAACAGTAGACAGCATTGCAGACTTACATTCCCTCTACTCTATGTTTTGATTGGCTGCTTCAATTAGCTTATAAAAAGAAATAGTTTTTCTGAACTCATTCAAAGTGCACTTATTTCTCCATGACGTCCAGTCTTATGGTTAGAAGTTATGTCTCTGAACTACACTTATCCTCAAGGCCAAATCGTGTAGGAGCCATTAGAACTTCTTGAAATTCCTCAGAGCACATCCCGAGATTCTTTCCCTAAAATTTTGGTTTTAAAAACACCAGGTAAGAGTTTTTAAGGTCATACGGCAATTTTTTTTTTTAAATTAAAACAGAATCATTGCAGAATGACCAGCCATTTCTAGACTTTAAATAAGCTGTGTAATGTCCTGATGTTATTGAAGGACCGTCATGATATATAATTGCTGCAGTTACAAAAGTCCTTCCTGATATTGACAACTGCGAAGCCACAACATTTTTAATTAAAGTTGTCAATTTTGTTCCATCAGGCCTACATCGTTGGAACATTAAAATGACATACTGGCCATATGTTCGTATAAATAATGTGGACATCATTTCAGATTTACATTGGCTACACTCCATGTTGTGATCAGCTGCTTTTACTAGCTTATTAAAGGAGACTGATTTACTGTCTGGCAAAGTTAAATATATAAATCTTTCTGAGTCTACACTAGTAGTACTTGATACCCTACAGTTCTCGCAGTCATGCTGCCATTGATAAGAAAGCCCAAACAGCTGATCTACATCTACACCTTCAGCATGCAATACATCAAGCATATACATTAAAAACTCCTGACAATCTTGCTGAATATTTTGAGAGAATTGTGTTTGGCCTGAACATCTGTCTAACAGATTTCGAATTTCAGACACACTTTCTATGTTTGTTCTATCAGTGCTACATTTTTCTAAGACAGAATTTAACAAACTGCAAAATCTTTGATCAGAATTGACCACAATCTCTTCTTTTACATTTTCTAGAGAAAACAAAACATTAACCACTACATTAGCATAGCAGTTGACACCAGAACTGTTTTCAAATTGAAAACCAACAACATCTTCAACAGAATCCTTTTTGTTTCTGCTTATAATTTCAGGTTCATCGACTTTTCGTCTTTTTGCTACAACCTCCCCAGTATTGGTCACATTTCTTCGTTTCCGGCCTACCACACGTTTCTCAAACAAAGGATATTGAGGCAAATGTGGCGCATACTCTCTTCTTAACCTATTGTATTCCTTAACACAATCTAGATCCGCACAAATGCTTGTGACATCACACTCAATCAAGTACAATCCCGATAAAGTTCTAACTCGTGACAATGCCACATATGCCATACCCTCCTTGAACACAGAACTGCCAATATTCACCAATGCACTGTCTACACTTAAACCTTGCGATTTATGGATTGTCACCGCATATGCCAAGCAAACAGGAAACTGCTTACGGCGAACATATAAGTCTTTTACAAGCAAAAATCTAGCAGAACAACGACCAATTAGCTGTACTTCCTCAATGCCATCAAATTTAATTTTTAAAAATTCAATTCCATCTCTATTTCTGTATTTTACAAAATCAACAACATTACCCATTGATCCATTTACCAGACCTCTTTCAACATGTAAATTCCTTCTTAAAATTATACGGCAGTTCAAGCACACATTCAGAGTCTTTTCAAAACCTGCAGTTTTAGATATACTCTTCTCTAATGAATCCAATTTTGTTTTCAGATTCTCAGACAAAATAATTGTTGATCCCATATGCTCTACTCTGTCAATAGCTTCCAGTTTCACAATCTCTTGCTTTTCTAAATGCAACATTTTGTTGTTGAATTTGGCACATTCTGCAAGAGTTGGCATCAAACATATTCCAGATTTCTTCTCAGTAATTTTCTGAAAAATATTCTCAGGCACAACATCTTGTTCTGCATATAAATTGGAGAAGTGTGGCTCACTGGTTAGAGGAGGCAGACCTGGAAGCAGAGGTCAGCCCGGGACCAGGGTTCAATTCCCGGCTCGGTGGGGTCTTGAGTCCTAAAATGTCCATGGACTCGACAATTCTCGCTCCGGTGCCTACTCGATTCACGGGTTCACACTCTGCGACTCTGGGCAATAGCTTGCTTAATCTCCACAACGGCCCCTCGCGGCGGGATGCCTGGCTTTCACCTTGCGGATACCCTGCCGGGGTTATCTCACAGGGGAATACCAGGACGGGTTCCCTAAGCAAGCGCTTAGAAACCGCTTGGTGATTTGCGCTATATAAATTCCTGTACATTTACATTTACAGTAATCGTGCATGTAAAGCTTCTTTCCCATGCTCTGTCACTTTTCCAATTCTAACATCTTGTAGAATAGTCTTGTAAACTTCATCCTTCGCCTGACGCATATTTTCATGCAGTTCAGCATAATTGAAGTTTAACCATATATTGACGTTGCCAATGCTGCCTAGGCACTTCCTGGTATCTTCATGCGTGAGCATTTTGAACACAGGTTGCCCTTTCACTGGTGTCAGCTGCAGAAGATCTCCGAAAACAATGATGTGTTTGCCACCAAATAACACATCATACTCTGTTTTGAGAACTTCTTGCATTCTCAAATGCACAAAGGCAAGCATGACATTGGAAACCATGCTTACTTCGTCAATGATAAGAAGTTTCATTTTCCTCAAGATTCTTGAAACTTCAAAACAAGCATCTCCAGATAGCTTGTGATATTGTAATTTGTTGTCATGCTCCACTGGCAGCATCAGTAAACGATGTAAAGTAATCCCTTTAATGTTATGTGCTGCCAGTCCAGTTGGAGCGGTGACAACACAAGACAGCGATGACTCTGTCCTTTCCTGCAAATAACATGAAATTGCTTTAATAAGGAAACTTTTTCCAGTTCCCGCTTCTCCACTCACGTACAGTCGGACAGGCTTCAACGACGTACATGAGCACTCTTTCTTGTCATGACTTAAACCATGATCAATTTGCATGGTAACTTCGTCATATATTTTCCTCTGCTCAACGTTGAGTTGTCTTTCCAACTCTTCTAAGTTAACCGCATCCTCCTGAGCATGTGCAATGGCTCTTTCCACTTCATTCATAGCAGTGGCAGCTTCATTTTCGATAACAGGTCCTCCTAGTGGATCCTGACTCAATGAAGCAGAACTCTGACTGTCCTGAGAACTGTCTCTGGCAATCTCGGCTGCAATCATTGCTTCCTGCTCAATTTCCGCATTCAACATTTCTACATATTTGGGAAAAGCAGGACATTCTATGGTCTCCTTGGCGGCATTGAAAGAGTCTTCGTAACAGAGAAAATCTCCAAGCAGTTCCTCTTCTGCACGCCAAGGCTTGAAAAGTTGCAAAAGTGCTAAATAGAAAAACTCCTTTTTTTCAGGAGATTCGCCACTCAATTTTCGATGGTTTACCAAGTGGCATTTTCTTTGCTTGACCAGACATCCCTCACTTCCTATTACAGCATACACTCCTTTCTCAGTATCTTCTTTGATGTTCCTCTTGAATATGTAATTTTGAAGAACCTCATACAGACAAACATTCTCGAGGTGAATGCTTCGATTTGGATAATATGTATCCAACATGTTGGTCTTCAAAATGTCGGTACTGTTTGGCTCCTTTTCCGCCAAATACTCAATTTCCCGCACAGGTTTGAGAACTCGATTACGCGTTGCAGCAAGACCAAGACTCGCCCAAACAATACTCCTGGACTTGGCATTGAGACTTGCTGAAGACAACCGGTCAGAACATTCGTACGCTCCGATTTCTCGATGCGACAACATCTTCAGACTGAAACTGTACAACTTCTTGCTGAGGCTCTTTTCATGGGAAATGTCCTCCCACATATCCTTCAATTCTGTCTTCTCTTTTTTGGTGATGTAAGATGTCACATACCGAGCCACAGCCATACAGTTATCAGCCACAAACTGTATATCCATGTTAGCATTCCACATGGACAAAATCACCGGGTTGTAGTCGTTGATGTACTTGGACTCTTCGTTCCTCTTCAAATTGTATGTGTTTTTAGGTGATTTCTTCATCACATTATGTCGCAGCGAAGACATCAAACTGTTTACTCTTCCTTTAGAAATCACCGGTCGTGGAAAGCCGAAACGACATTTGGTGTAGAACTTGTCCTTGTTTCGGAATTTACGACGACAGTACTTTCCACATCGATGGCTTTGGAAACGCAGAACTTTTTCTCTTAGGCTTTTCTTCTCCTTTGCGTTTGGAACAGAACACGTAGAATACTGTTGTATAAAACTCATCACTGAGTCTTCTGGATCCGTTCCAAATTTAGGTGCATCCTTGATCCACAGCAACATATGTATATGAGGAGCACCTCTTGCTTGGTACTCCTTTCTCCAGAAGAAATCCAACACCTCTCCAAGAGGTGGATTCTTCTTATTCATGATGAAAGACATCATAGCTTCAAATCTATAATTGAAGTACCTACATACATTGACTGGATACAAAGAGCACAGTTCTCCGGGTGTCTTGAATTCGATGTTTTCTACGTTAGCATTTGCCTCTCGTAGAAATTCAAGTAAGTCTTCCCAGCCATACTCGGCACAGCTCAGAGTGAGGAACCATGTGGGAGTTCCTAAGTTCCTCAGCATACATTTTAAATCACCATGACGACGGTATCAGTACTCATTAGTACCACGCTGACACGCCATGAGATTAATCAGGTGAGAATCCAAAATACTGTCTTGGACATTGACTTTATCCATAAAGTCACTTGCCGAGATGTTTTGCATGTGTATACCACTTTTCAAGATGTGGTTCACTGCATATGACAGTCCAGACAGATCGCTTTCAAACAGGAGATGAAACAAATAAGGAATGCATTGTCGAAACCTAGCATCTCCTGCATACAATCGCAAAGTCCGGTATTCAGAAGCAGGAATTTGATGAGGTCGCTCATCATATCTTCCTCCCTGACCTGTTGGAAAAAGCTGTGGGAAACACCGAGCTTTCAAACTTTCCTCCCAAACACTAATGGGACTCCCTTTGGCTTGTTTCATTTGAAACAACTCAATAGCATTCCCCATGACTTCCTTGGAATGCAAAGGATGAACACTATAATGTTCATATATTTCTTCACTAGTAGAGGGTTCTACTTTCTCAATTTGACCAGCACACAAATCGCTATCCTCTTCCTCACTTACTTCCTCTTCTGCAACATATACATTCTTATAGTATTTATTATTTTTTTTCAAATACAATGTTGCCTTTTTAACTTTCCTAACATCCACTAAATCTTGCCATATTTTCTTATTCTTTGTCGGAACCCCATCAACTAAGATAACCAGAGGTTCCTCTTCCACTTTTTCTACTCCAATTGTGTTAATGTTTTTCTTCAAATCTAGAGGCAAATAAACAACTCTTCCCTTTAATCCTCTCTGTAAATCTGATGGAGGCAATTTCCCTGTCTTTGGCTCCATTCTTACAATAGCCTGAAAGGGATGGATACTTTGAATCAAAATAGATTCATAAGTATTTAAATCCTTCAATTCAGAAGGAATCTCAACCAATTCCAGATTATTATGAACTGCTCTAGCAGGCATCTGGTTTTGATTTAATTTGCAACAACAATAAGTACACACACGTTGATCCAATCCCAAATCAAAACAATTTTCTGCCATCAAGTATGTTGTGAAATCCTTCCATTCACTATTATTTTCCCTTTCACTTTTTGCATATAAATCCACTAACTTAGTCTGATTCTTATAATAAGTGCGTCGACAACACACACAAGTGAAATTTGGCCTCTCACTTGATTTGACCTGAAACGTCGCAATTTCCCTCTGGAAATTATCTGTACTGGAAACCTGTACACTATCTTCCACATTACCCGCTTCTTTTTGGTCAATTTCAACATTCTCCTCTTTACTTCCAAAGTAACAAAACTCAATTTCTTCACATATATTCTTCACATCTATTTCAGAACCATGCAAAAGAGCAGCGCATAATTGTTTAAGCATAATTGCTGGACTCTTAGCATAATACAACATTCTAACTAATTTCCTCACTTTATTATGATGCACTGCTAGCATCCTGAAATGATGAAAAACACTCTGGCATACTCTCCTGGAAAGACAAGCCAGTGAATGACCATGCAAACCTGTCACTTCTCTCACTCTGCAAGGATCTAATTCTTGCAACAACCTCATTTTCTGCTTCAAACTTTTCTTATTAAATGACCGTACAAAATCACAAAGCAAATTGATGGAATCCTGTCGCACACTGCAAATACTACTACACTTCCAGGTGTACACAGGACCCTTAGCACGTCTTCCTAAAACCTCATTACCTAACACCTCTTCTGCCTCTGTTGTCACAAGTTTTTCTTTTTCAACTGGACAACCATCTTTCACTTCATAAGCACGACCACTGGTGTCAACTGCATGCACCAAATCATTATCCTGGAAATAACTCTCCTCATTAAAAAATGCCTCACAGCTTGAACTATGCATCCATTCTCCAGAAAAAACTTCACAAAAATTACTACGATTAACTATTCTCTTTCATCTACTATTTCTTTTGAAATCATAAATTGCCTTGTTTAGCTTCCTAATTCTATTGATTATCAAAATAAATAACTTACGTTTAATTTCAAATGCCTGATCAATAACTTTCTCAACTTTTTTTTTTCTCTTATAAAAAACCACTTTCTGTTGACCTTTCTTAATATTTTTTAACAAATTGCCAATTATCCTGTTGCGGAACATTCGTTTACGAATGTCCCTAAACTGTTGTTTCCTTCTAATATCATGCACAGAGTTATCTCTTGCTCTAGCAGTAACATTTTTCATTGGCCTTTCCTTTCCGTTTGAATTGCTTCTCTTTTTCTGGACTGAAACATTTTCTGTAGTAATATTTTTTTTACTACAAATATTTCTTATGAATGTTTTTGTACTCTTACCCGGTGCTTTCTTGGTGACTTGACAAATCTTTTTATTAGAGGACTGCTGCTTTTTTTCATTCACCTGCTGTCTTTGACGTTTTGCAGCCTTTCTCAGTCTTTCTTTCGTTGGCATGGTGAAATCTTGAAATGATCTGCAGTTGAATCTGTGGTAAAATATATTAAAAAATGTTATTAACCACTATTACCCAACAGTAAATCAATAACAGTAATCAAAAACTTAAAACACTACTTGACATTTTTACATAGAAGATTTTTTAGTGCTTGGCAAATTTAGAATACAGAAATAGCAGAAAAGAAATGGAATTTATATTCATGTTACCTGTGCTATTTTATATGTGAATCTGATCTAATTTTATGAGCATATTTTAATATTTTATTGAAGACACTACACATAACCTGTTTTTGAAGGTGTCTTTATTTTTAAATTAAACGGTTTACATTTTTACTTTTTATTTATTATAAATTTTTAAAATAAATGTTTATAGTTCCATAGGCTCAAGCACGTCAGCTTCCCATCCTATGTCATATAATTCGGACAAATCTGCATCCTCATCACGTTCTTCTTCATCCTCAGGATTTAAATCATCCAAGGGATCAACATCCACTGATGTTTCAATTACGAGTTCAATGATGAGGTCAAAATCAACTGATTGCTGATTGTCGCTCATGTTGATGTTGTCTTTAAAGAAAGATAACAACAATGAGATGTTGCAGAGTAAGAGACAAATCTCAGAGATTATAATAGTAAAATTGTTTAACAAGAGTAACATTTTGCAGCTATTATATAGCCATGTCCAGCGATGCTGAGCAGGTGAAGCCTATGTCTAATTTTTCAGTGAACAGGACTCATCTCTTCTTAACCTTGGATAAGCCTCACCGACTCTATGTCCCCTGCACATACTTAAATGTAAAGGGGCAGATTTATGTTAAATGGCACATCCCCAGGCATGCACCAGTTAACGTGCACCGCTGCTCTGCCACCCATGGTGTGCCGCATTTACAATCAGATAGGAGAAAGCTACGTCAAAACGCTGCGCCTGCTTGAAGCAGGCATAGGTCTTGACACAACATTGTTGAGATGGGGCACCCCTGAGCCTTGCTGGAGCTGCATCACACTTGCGATACAACTCCAGCAATGCGCCACCTTTACGGCACAGATGCGTCACGCATCTGTGCCATTTTTGCCCCATGCTGCGCCGCATTGTAAATGCAGCACACCATGGGTGGCGGAACAGCAGCGCAGGATGACTGGCACATCCCTGGTGATGCGCCAGTCATCATAAATCTATCCCTAAGCTTCTTATCTTGTTAGAGATGAACCGCCATATGTATCATCAAACTATTTTGCATTTCCTAAATAGCGAATTTTAAGGGATAAATAGCGATTCTTTACCATTCCTAATTTGCGATGAGCAAATTGCTAATTGCAAATTACCCATTCATTTCCATGGGCCAGGAGGCCCATAGGAATGAAGGTGCAATTTGCGATTAGCAATTAGCTCATCGCAAATTAGGAATTTTTCCAAAGGTGCAGGGGTGTCTCAAGAACACCCTGCTGCACCCCCTGAAAAAGAAATTTGGGGGCATATGGCGCACATACATGCCCTAAGGGCATGTATGGGCGTCATATGGCACCTTTTGTTTTTTGGAAAAAAAGCTTTTTGAAAAGAATTCGCAAATTACCACCAACTAGAAGTTGGTGGTAATTTGCAAATCCTTAATGGCATTTTTTGCATATTTTTTGTTTGATACATTGCATTTAAGGAATCGCAAAATTTGCAAATCCTTCAGTGCAATCGCAAAATAAGGAATAGCAAATTTTGCTATTCCTTATTTTGCATCAAACTTGTTTGATACATACCATTTGTCTAATTAGCATTCGCAAAGGCTGAAATTCACAGAATTTTGGCCTTTGCGAATGCTAATTAGCTTGATACATATGGCCCCAAGTGAGGCCTGTCTTGCAACATGGTGCATCTTTTGCATCACTGCTGCATCGGTTTCATGTGGCACGGTTTTTTTACACCATGACACATCTGCCTAAATGCATCAATTTGTAATTTTGTCGCATCATAGCAAATCTTTTGCACCGCCGCTGCATCAGAAAAGTGACGCACAGTGGCGCAAAAGAGGCATACACCTATCATAAATCTGTCCCTAGCATTTTAAATGATTAATTCAGGATGACGATAAGGTGTGGCCTATCCAGAGGTTTGTTTAAGGTGAGGCCTACTCAGGATTGCAGATCAAAGTTACACTTGATGAACAATACAGAGGAGATAATACATGTAAAGGCCTACCAATGAAGTAAGTTATGTCCACTTCATTGTGCCAGTCATCATAAATCTATCCCTATGCTTCTTATCTTGTTAGAGATGAACCATATGTATCATCAAACTATTTTGCATTTCCTAAATAGCGAATTTTAAGGAATAAATAGCGATTCTTTACCATTCCTAATTTGCAATGAGCAAATTGCTAATTGCAAATTACTCATTCATTTCCATGGGCCAGGAGGCCCATAGGAATGAAGGTGCAATTTGCGATTAGCAATTAGCTCATCGCAAATTAGGAATTTTTCCAAGGGTGCATGGGTGTCTCAAGAACACCCTGCTGCACCCCCTGAAAAAGAAATTTGGGGGCATATGGCGCACATACATGCCCTAAGGGCATGTATGGGCGTCATATGTCACCTTTTGTTTTTTGGAAAAAAAGCTTTTTGAAAAGAATTCGCAAATTACCACCAACTAGAAGTTGGTGGTAATTTGCAAATCCTTAATGCCATTTTTTGCATATTTTTTGTTTGATACATTGCATTTAAGAAATCACAAAATTTGCAAATCCTTCAGTGCAATCGTAAAATAAAGAATAGCAAATTTTGCTATTCCTTATTTTGCATCAAACTTGTTTGATACATACCATTTGTCTAATTAGCATTCGCAAAGGCCGAAATTCACAGAACTTCGGCCTTTGAAAATGCTAATTAGCTTCATACATATGGCCCCAAGTGAGGCCTGTCTTGCAACATGGTGCATCTTTTGCATCACTGCTGCATCAGTTTCATGTGGCACGGTGTTTTTTACACCATGACACATCTGCCTAAATGCATCAATTTGTAATTTTGTCGCCTCATAGCAAATCTTTTGCACCGCCGCTGCATCAGAAAAGTGACGCACAGTGGCGCAAAAGAGGCATACACCTATCATAAATCTGTCCCTAGCATTTTAAATGATTAATTCAGGATGACGATAAGGTGTGGCCTATCCAGAGGTTTGTTTAAGGTGAGGCCTACTCAGGATTGCAGATCAAAGTTACACTTGATGAACAATACAGAGGAGATAATACATGTAAAGGCCTACCAATGAAGTAAGTTATGTCCACTTCATTGTGCCAGTCATCATAAATGTATCCCTATGCTTCTTATCTTGTTAGAGATGAACTGCCATATGTATCATCAAACTATTTTGCATTTCCTAAATAGCGAATTTTAAGGAATAAATAGCGATTCTTTACCATTCCTAATTTGCAATGAGCAAATTGCTAATTGCAAATTACTCATTCATTTCCATGGGCCAGGAGGCCCATAGGAATGAAGGTGCAATTTGCGATTAGCAATTAGCTCATCGCAAATTAGGAATTTTTCCAAGGGTGCATGGGTGTCTCAAGAACACCCTGCTGCACCCCCTGAAAAAGAAATTTGGGGGCATATGGCGCACATACATGCCCTAAGGGCATGTATGGGCGTCATATGTCACCTTTTGTTTTTTGGAAAAAAAGCTTTTTGAAAAGAATTTGCAAATTACCACCAACTAGAAGTTGGTGGTAATTTGCAAATCCTTAATGGCATTTTTTGCATATTTTTTGTTTGATACATTGCATTTAAGAAATCACAAAATTTGCAAATCCTTCAGTGCAATCGCAAAATAAGGAATAGCAAATTTTGCTATTCCTTATTTTGCATCAAACTTGTTTGATACATACCATTTGTCTAATTAGCATTCGCAAAGGCTGAAATTCACAGAATTTTGGCCTTTGCGAATGCTAATTAGCTTGATACATATGGCCCCAAGTGAGGCCTGTCTTGCAACATGGTGCATCTTTTGCATCACTGCTGCATCAGTTTCATGTGGCACGGTGTTTTTTACACCATGACACATCTGCCTAAATGCATCAATTTGTAATTTTGTCGCCTCATAGCAAATCTTTTGCACCGCCGCTGCATCACAAAAGTGACGCACAGTGGCGCAAAAGAGGCATACACCTATCATAAATCTGTCCCTAGCATTTTAAATGATTAATTCAGGATGACGCTAAGGTGTGCCCTATCCAGAGGTTTGTTTAAGGTGAGGCCTACTCAGGATTGCAGATGAAAGTTACGCTTGATGAAGAATACAGAGGAGATAATACATGTAAAGCTCTACCAATGAAGTAAGTGATGTCCACTTCATTGCGCCAGTCATCATAAATGTATCCCTAAGCTTCTTATCTTGTTAGAGATGAACCGCCATATGTATCATCAAACTATTTTGCATTTCCAAAATAGCGAATTTTAAGGAATAAATAGCGATTCTTTACCATTCCTAATTTGCGATGAGCAAATTGCTAATTGCAAATTACCCATTCATTTCCATGGGCCAGGAGGCCCATAGGAATGAAGGTGCAATTTGCGATTAGCAATTAGCTCATCGCAAATTAGGAATTTTTCCAAAGGTGCAGGGGTGTCTCAAGAACACCAGGCTGCACCCCTGAAAAAGAAATTTGGGGGCATATGGCGCACATAAATTTTAACAACATTCCTTTACCTCAAAAACGATTTTCAAGTCATAATTTGAAAACACTGCCCACGGGGAAATGACTTAAAATGTCCTTAAGACACATGAAAGTGTTTTTTTAAAGCCTTTGCAAGTTTTTGGGTCACTTTTAACATGGCTATGTAACTCAGTCAAAATCTAAATTTACCATGCACAGGTGGGACCATATTTACAAGGAATATGCCCCACGGGGAAATGTCTTTTAATGTAATATGGGAAAAATGACATCAGAGACACTGAAATGCCTTATAAAGAACCATACACCATTATATCCTTGTCATAAATTTACAAACCATTCCTTTTCCCCAAAAACGATTTTCAAATCATAATTTGAAAACACTGCACAATGGGAAATGACTTAAAATGTCCTTAAGACACATGAAAGCGTTTTTTGATTGCCTTTCCAGCATGGTTGGGTCACTTTTAACATGGCTATGTAACACAAACATTCAAAATCTAAATTTGCCATGCACAGGTGGGAGCATATTTACAAGGAATGTGCCCCACGGGGAAAGGTCTTTTAATGTAATATGGGAAAAATGACATCAGAGACACTGAAATGCCTTATAAAGAAGCATACACCATTATGTCCTTGTCATAAATTTAAAAACCATTCCTTTTCCCCAAAAACGATTTTCAAATCATAATTTCAAAACACTGCACATGGAGAAATGACTTAAAATGTCCTTAAGACACATGAAAGCGTTTTTTGATTGCCTTTCCAGCATGGTTGTGTCACTTTTAACATGGCTATGTAACGCAAACATTCAAAATCTAAATTTGCCATGCACAGGTGGGAGCATATTTACAAGCAATTTGCTCCACAGAGAAAGGTCTTACATTAAAATGGGAAAAATAACACCAGAGACTCTCAATTGCCTTATAAAGAAGCATACACCATTATGTCCTTGTCATAAATATTATAACCATTCATTTTCCTCAAAAACGATTTTCAAGTCATAATTTGAAAAGACTCCACAGCTCCTATGCACAATAACACCCTGTCAGTACTAATACTTCACATTTTCTCCAATTACATTTTCTCAAAGAAACAAAATCTATTTGTAAAACACTTGAGACAAAGCAACATTTGAAAAACACAACTTTCTTCATAATTTTCTCCTTAAAGCACACTATTCTCTATCTAAATTAAAGAAATCTTTTCTCACCTTAGCAAATACTTTGAGTTTCAAAACAGTCTCAGAAACACACCAATTTGTCTTCAGCAGAGCAAAAGGTATGCACTCCAGAGTCTGCAGCTATCAAAAGCACAGAAATGCTGTAATTCTTCACACATATCTCTCATGTCACCCAATCAAAACTCTTCCCTCACTTTTTTTCAAATCAAAACCCTTCCCCCCTCTGCCCTTTCTGCCTTTTTTGCATAGCAACCACCTCCTTGAAGGCCTCTGGTGTTTGCAAGTTCACACAACAATGTTGCAATTGAACTCTGAACTCTCAGTGCACCTCATATCCAGTGCATTCTTTCATTTAATGATTTTTTCTTGACCACTCAAAATACATCTTTCAAAGAACTCATCCATGCACCCTAACTTTCTGTTTTCAGCAATCAAAATCCACCAATCACTGTTACTGCTTCATTAACACAGAAACTCCACAGTTTTTTTCATTTTAAACTCTTATTTTTTCAACTGCCATTTCATTGCCACACTTCATCTGACTGCAGGAGAACCTTCTCTCACCATGTTTTCTGTCTGGATTGTTGGACATAGTTACATCTATTGGGCTCAGAGGTATGCTGAGAACAGGAATTTACCTAACCTCAATTTACAAGATGTGGAAATTAAGTGGTTTGGCCACAGAGGATTAAAATGTCACCAATTGATACCATTGGTGAAAACCTTTATGCATTTGCCAAAACCTGACCTGTTAATTGTGCACTGTGGAGGTAATGATTTGGGCACTTTGACTGGGGTAGGTCTGGAAATGCTTTTAAGGGACACCTTTGAGCAATTAATGGCACTTTTTCCTCAGACTGCCTTGGTATATTCAAATATATGCCAAAGACAGAAATGGAGGTGGTCAAACCAATTTTGTCCACAAATTGAGAAGTCGAGGAAGCATGTAAACAAATCTGTTTCAGCTTACATGAGAGACCATGGAATGGGCTCCCTGTACAACAATAACTTGCGTTACTACATGCAAGATATCTACAGAGGAGATGGAGTTCACTTCTCAGATGAGGGCAACAGAATTTTCATTCTGAATTTAAGACTGTGCATTGGTACCTACTTATAAGTACCTAAATGTACCATAAACCCAAAAGCTCTTCTCAGAGCTACCCTACATCTGATCACTCACAATTATTATTTTACTCTAACATTTTTCACTTATTTTCAACAAAGTACGCTCCCTGGGGCGCTACCCGGTACGCGAACCGGGAGCTAACCTCGCAAAAATTTTTTTTAAATGTTTTTTTTTCGCACATATGGGCCTCCTCAGCCACCCTCAGAAAACCTAGGGGGTCAAGATAAGTCTACCGTGCCCCCTTCTACCCATTCTGAACATTATTTGCCCTCCATCTTGTATCTTAATTCGACCGAAACACAAAATGTTGGACTCCCGTAACTCTTAAGGTTCGCGAACCGGGGCGCTCGCCAGTTCGCGTACCGGGTCGCTCCCTGGGAAGCGCACCATCAAAAAAGGTGGGAAAGTAGTTTACAGAAAAGCGACTGGAGACAATTTCACCAAATATAGATTAGCTCATACTACATACCAATGCCTACCATTTTCACAAATTTGATTGAAATTCCATTTAACCATTTAGCCTGTAGACCTCTCTAAATACCCTGAGGTAAATTACTTCACAAAACACATCTGAAGTGTTGGAATTGACAACCAATTAAAATGTTACTTTCATTTTCTACTTTTTTTACCTGACATTTGATTGGCTATGTACCTGAATATATATAAAGGAAGAGAGAGAAACACAGCCATTTTGACTACTACTTCCTGAACTACATTGCAAGATAATTTTCACTCACAACTTAAACTTGTTTTTAGAAGGTGAGATATTATTTTATAAATTTGAAAACATTTTCAGATAGTTATATACTATCCCTCTGTAAGAGTTAGACATTGAGAAAGGCTTCTTTATTATAATTATGGATTGATTTAGGTTTCTGTGGTATAATTATGAATTTACTTAGGCTTCTTCACAGGCACTTTTCAATAGTACTACTTCACGCCTGAAACCATACAGTGCCCATAGATTACTTCTCTGTTATAAACTCACAAGTACCTGTCTGAACTTAAACCCAACAGTGCCCTATCTCTACTGATATATTTATTTTTTATGCAAATTACAGCAATAAAATGGAAGGTGAGCAGAATGTTTCCTTCGAAATTGTTCTGGAGAACAACACAGGAAAAGATATTGAGGACAATGATGACTCAGATTTCATGGATGAATCACGGGACCATGAATTAGTTCAATGTGTAGAATCTGTGGATCATTTACTTCATTATGATGACGGTCAAATGTGGGAACTTATGTTCACTCAACAAGAGGACATATCGGACAGTCAAATGCTAGACGTTCTATTAAATTTTGAAAAACAATCCGAAAAATAAAATTGTATGTAATATTAAAAAATTGTTTGAGTCTTTAATCATTTTTATATGTAATTCATAAACTAGTTAAATGTTAGAAATGTTATTACATTTTCAAACACAATCACAATAATAAATAATTGCTTAAAAAATTAAAAAATTAAAAAATAATCAACAAAACCAACAATCAATTAACATACAGTATTTGAAAAGTCTATCATTCTTTTTTCCTTATAGTACGCTGCCCAGAACGCTTCCCGGTTCGCGAACCGGGCGCTACCCACGCAAAAAACAAAAATTTTTTTTATTTTTTTTTGCCGCGCGGGGCCCTTTTAAAGCCTCCACATTAAACCTAGGGGGTCAGGGAGGATCTACTATGCCCCCTTATGGTCATTTCCCCCTTTGTTTTGGCCTCCTCTTGTCTCTCAATCCTACCGAGAGACAAGATGGCGGCCGCTCCGGACTGTTTAGAATGTTGACAGACACCGGAGAGCCAATCAGCTTCGCTATGCGAAGTTCCGTTACGCGTAAAGTCCGCGAACCGGAGCGCTGCCCGGTCCGCTGTTACAGATATATATCTTTTTTTGAACGTTAATTTCTCAAAATCCACTGAAGCACATATATTGAGACCTAGCAAAGGCACATCGGGCTACCAGTCCCTACAATTTTGCCAAGTTTCGTGGAAATCCATTCCATTCAAGTGAGGCCAACCGCCCTATGGAAAACTCAATGTTAAAAACACGTTTTGGGACCCCCCTTTTTTCTCGGCCCCCCCTTGACAAACCCCCCCCAAATTTCCAGGGGCTGCTCAGAAACAAAATGTTCCATTTTCCAGAAAATTTCAGCCAATTCCGTCCACAAACGCCAAAGTTATTAGACATAGAATTTTCAAAAATCCCATAGGGAAAAAATCCTAACTATATATACCTACTGGCGACCGCCAGTAGGTAATATATATATATATATATATATATATATATATATATATATATATATATATATATAGGTAGGTAGGTAGGTAGGTAGGTAGGTAGATAGATAGATAGATAGATAGATAGATAGATAGATAGATAGATAGATAGATAGATAGATAGATAGATAGATAGATAGATAGATAGATAGATAGATAGATACAGATGTGGGACGTGGAAGTGATAAGACTGGATTTATACACATCAATTATGAATTTCATATCACCTAACTGGTATGATCCGTATTTCTTATACAATTCTGTTACCTACAACTGATGGAGCAAGGACTCGTAGAGAAGAGACTTGCTTGGAGCAATCCACTCGTTTAACTCACTAACAAGTTATGAATCATGTTTTGTGAATAACTAATACGCACCACATGAACACACGGGTTAGAGAAGCTTGCTTATGTGTGTGCTAACGTGGATAACAATGAAGAAGGTCTAATACCACTGTAAACGGGGAGAACTATTGTGCGCATGGGTCAACTGCATCTACGCAGTATGACATGTTAAAACTTAGAGGGATACTAAAATGGAGTCTTGAAGACTCGTGTGCATGGCATCCGCTTGTTTGAACCAAATCGAGAGGTTTTTACTAATGCTAATGCGGGAAAAGACATAAATAAATAAACCGGGATAGAGTAGAGGTGGGTGGTAATCAGTGCGACCACTTTATTTGTGAAAGTAACATCTGTCTTTTGACTTTCATCACTAGTGCGTATTTGGGCCTCTCTTGCATAGCCGAATTGAATGAAGTGACGCGATGCCTGAGCATGCCCACTGAATGAATGACTGTGTAATTTGAAAGGGAACCAAGATCAAGTGCTACAAACGTGAGACGGATGGTGAAGAGTTCAACGAAGAGGACTCTTATTCAAGATGTTATTAAATTGTTTCAGGAATGAGCTAGAGGTATATTAGAACTAAAATGGGATGGGTTTGCGAACAATAGTTGAACTGATTTTAATGACATGTAATGTAAGTATGATGTGATGGAGCTTCCCCCTTGCCTGACCAATCATATTTCATATTTTTACGATATTGAAACTTTAGTGGGTGGAACAAGAAGAATAAAAGGTATAACTAAGATAGCTTTAGTTAGTTAGTTAGACTCAGACACAGATGCTGCAGGAGATGCTGTTGTCGGGAGAGATGCTGTGAGATGCTGTTGAAGTACCGAATGCAGAACTTGAAGCAGTACTTTCTATCCTAATTAATTGGGTGATAGATCATTTTGAATCGGGCATACTCGCACACACTTCTCTGCTTAACTCGCTGATGCTGACCTGCTCCCTGTAATTTTATTGTTTTATTGTGCTGTCATTGTTAAATATACTGTTTTAAAATGTATTCATTGCACTGACTGAACAAGTGATTAGTGAAACTCCGATTCAGTTGGAATAGAAATCTTAGTGGAAAACACCCTTACCTGCTCAGAAGCTGTAATTCAAACGCTTGGGGGCTTGCATATACTCACTTCCGGGGAGTGCAGGAAGTAAGGTTGGGGCCAGAACCTTCGGTTAGCGCTCTAGATGGATCATTTTGAATTGGGCATACTCGCATGCACTGCTCTGCTTAACGCGCTGATGCTAACCTGCTCCCTGTAATTTTATCATTTTATTGTGCTGTCATTGTTAAATATACTGTTTTAAAATGTAGTCATTGCACTGACTGAACAAGTGATTAGTGAAACTCTGATTCAGTTGGAATAGAAATCTTAGTGAAAAACACCCCTACCTGCTCAGAAGCTGTAATTCAAACTCTTGGGGGGCGTGCATATACTCACTTCCAAGGAGTGCAGGAAGTAAGGTTGTGGTCAGAACCTTCGTTTAGTGCTCTAGAAGCCCATCCACGGGGGCTTCTTAAGCACGGCCGCAGAGCAGACACAGTGCTAGATCATTTTGAATCGGGCATACTCGCACGCACTGCTCTGCTTAACGCGCTGATGCTAACCTACTCCCTGTAATTTTATTGTTTTATTTTGCTATCTTTGTTAAATATACTGTTTTAAAATGTATTCATTGCACTGACTGAACAAGTGATTAGTGAAACTCCGATTCAGTAGGAATATAAATCTTACTGAAAAACACCCTTACCTGCTCAGAAGCTGTAATTCAAATGCTTGGGGGCTTGCATATACTCACTTCCGGGGAGTGCAGGAAGTAAGGTTGGGGCCAGAACCTTCAGTTAGCGCTCTAGATGCGCATTCACGGGGGCTTCTTAAGCACGCCCGCAAAGCAGACACAGTGATAGATCATTTTGAATTGGGCATACTAGTACGCACTGCTCTACTTAATGCGCTGATGCTAACCTGCTCCCTGTAATTTTATCGTTTTATTGTGCTGTCATTGTTACATAGTCTGTTTTAAAATGTATTCATTGCACTGACTGAATAAGTGATTAGTGAAACTCCGATTCAGTTGGAATAGAAATCTTAGTGAAAAACACCCTTACCTGCTCAGAAGCTGTAATTCAAACGCTTGGGGGCTTGCATATACTCACTTTCGGGGAGTGCAGGAAGTTAAGTTGGGGCCAGAACCTTCGGTTAGTGCTCTAGATATGCATCCACGGTGGCTTCTTAAGCACGGCCGCAAAGCAGACACGCAGCTGATGTGCGCAGTTGGGGACAGAACCTTCGGTTAGCGCTCTAGATGCGCATCCACGGGGGCTTCTTAAGCACGGCCGCAAAGAGGCTGCGCAGCTGATGCGCGCATCGGGCGCACCGCCGGCGCACCAAAGGCAAGCCCGTCTTCGCCCGTCAGTGCACTGGCCGTGCACAGCGCCAGCTATTCTGCCGGTTTTGAGTTACATGCAGGGAGGGAGCAACGAAAGAACTACACATGGTACCAACTCCTACAGTTGAGAAAAGGTAGGAGTGATGATCCCCTTAATACATCCTCCTTGCAGGCTAAAGTGCCTATTGCAGAGAGCAAGCCAGTGTGGCTTGCTTAATGTCAGGTCCTTTGTAAAACACCGCCAGGACATCAACATATTGATCGATACCCTTGAATTAGATGCATTATTTCTCACTGAATCCTGGACCCGCCCTGACTCTGAGGTCGAATTGGGAATGGCATGCCCAGTCGGCTATAAGGTGCTTCACAAGCTGCATGTTACTGGAAGAGGTGGAGGTGTTGGATTGATATTTAAGGATATCTGGTACTTTGTGCAACTCTCTATTGACGACACTGAGGGCATGGAGACCATGGGATTCTCCTTGATGAGTCCCAGTGGACATTTATTTTCTGGTATTATCTGCTACCGTCCTCCTGGTGCAGTGAACTCTCACTTTCAGAATTTTATTAAAAAATTGTTTAATCTGGCACTCACACACTCCGACATGGTTATTGTAGGGGACTTCAACCTCTGGGCTAATGGAAACAATGGGTCCGCACTTAACAATCTTGTGCATTCATGTGAGAACTTGAACTTACAACAGCTGATATTGGTCCCTACCCACCTAGGTGGTCATGTTCTAGACTTCATTTTTGCCAAGGAAAATACAGCCAAAGTTGAGACCATTTCGCTTGTGCTAGACGGATCACTTCCTTGTTACCTTCCCAGTAGGTAGCCCTACTAAAAACCTAGATTTTGCGATCACACCCAACTACCGCAAAGGCAGGGAGTGGAATATAATGCTTGATATAGACAATCAAATGTCCTTACTTACTGACTCCTTTGTGTTTGATGTAAATAAGTCTGTGGAAATCAACTACCAGGAATTTTGTAAGCAGATCAATAAGACACTTGACCAGATTATTCCTATAAAAAATCTAAGAACTAAACATAAACGATCTGCCCCCTGGTCTAACGAGAATTTGAAAGTTCTCAGACACAACTGCAAATTGGCAGAAAGAAAATGGAGGAAATTATTTTGGAGGCCCCTAATACAACACGTAGGGTCTTCAAAAGAGTTGAAGAATTATCTAAACCTGACTCCCTAAAAAATAAAACAGTCGCAACTCAAGAACTCTGCGACAGCTTAGCTACTTTTTTTGAGTAAAACATGTCCAAGATAATAACTGGGCTGGGATCAGTCATCTGCAGGTCAAATAAATGAAGAGGCTCGCGAGTACAAACTAATAACTCTAAGCCAGTTTGTTCTTCCTACAGACGATGAGTTCTACAAACTGGCTAGGAGCACTAAATCTGGATCCCCCTTGGACCCTCTCCCCCCCCAAGGTCTAGAAGGAGTATGGCAGACAGCTAATGCCACAGCTCCATAGGATCTGCAGTCAATCCTTGAGCAGTGGGATAGTTCCTTCCTGTTGGAAACAGGCTTTAGTGGCAACCCTACTGAGGAAACCTACCCTTGACACTCAGTGTCTGAACAACTACCAATATCACTTCTCCCTCACCCGGTAAAAATTCTCGAACGCCTTGTCAGCAGAGCTTTGTCAACCTTTTGTGAAACCAATTTGAGATTTGAAGATGAGGAATTTGGTTTTCGTTCAGGCCACGGGGCAGAGACAGCATTGGTTGTCGTCTTAGACAAACTTAAAATGAGGGCAGACAGAGATCAATCAACTGGGTTGATTTTACTTGATATGTCTGCTGCTTTTGACACGGCCAACCACAAAATTTTATTGATGCGGCTTGCGGAACTTGGGCTGGAAGACCTTGCTTTTAATTGGCACAAGTCCTATTTGGAGAATAGACAACAAGCAGTACGACTCTCCCCCTTTTCATCCGAATTTAGAACGATTGAGCATGGAGTCCCTCAAGGATCCTCCATTATTCCGATCCTTTTCAATATTTATTTAAGACCTCTGATCCCCATCATTAAATCCTATAACATCAAGCTGGTGAATTATGCTGACGACTTGCAGCTTATCCTGTCTTTGGAAAGCAGGGAGTCTGCGTCACTCAGTGACTTCCACGAGTGCATGCAGAAGATGGCTAGTTGGCTTATGGACAATTCCCTGCAATTTAATGGTGAGAAAACGGAAATTCTGCACTGTACAGTGAAAAAAGTCCCTTGCCCACTTCCAGATGAATTTTGGCCTATCCAGACAGGCACACCTCCCATACCAGTGGCTGATGTGCGCAATCTGCAGGTAGTCTTCGACAACAAGCTGAGTATGGAGAAACATGTAAATAAAACAGTTGGTACTTGTTTCTCCCCTATCAAGGCCTTGTGGAAGATGCTTCCCATGCTGCCTCTGTCAGCCAGGGCTCTAGTAGTCAGAAGCGTCATCTTGAGTCGGCTAGACTACTGTAACGCCCTGCTTCTTGGTGCACCAAATTTTCTCATCAAGAGACTACAAAAAATTCAAACAATAGCCGTCAAGTTAGCTTTAAAGAGGAGTTGGGATGACTCTGTGTCTGCGGCTCTTATCGATCTCCACTGGCTTCCTCTGGCCCAGAGAATCGAGTTCAAAGCTGCATGCATTGTGTTCAAGGCCCTTCATGGACTCGGACCCCAGCCTCTCCAGAAAAAATTTGTCTGGTACTCCCCTTCACGAACTCTTCGCTCCTCTACTGCTTACCTGGCCTGTACCACCAGAGTACGAACTTCTAGATTTGGTGGCAGAACATTCAGTTGGACAGCGGCACAGTTGTGGAGTAACCTCCCACTTAACATCAGAGAATCAGAGGAGTTCGTACAGTTTACAAAAAAACTTAAAACCCATCTTTTTCCCAGGGTGTAGTGCTACATCACCTGCGGCGGGCAACTCTGCGTGTGATTCAAAACTTCTATCTTCAGTGCCAGGATACCCGTGGGGTGATAGAGCGCTTTATAAATATTGGATACATTACATTACATAGATCAGAAGATCGGGGAAGAATCTCGCTGAGGAAGAGAGTGTCAGAGAGGGGTGCGGCGAAGTCGTCAGTATTCTAGAGAGGTCAGCTATCCTGTTATGAATCCTGTCCTGAAGTCTTTGTCTCCTGACCTATCCTGGGGACCCTTACCAGCCCTTTGGCCAGGGGGTTGGTCTTTCACACTATCCTTGGTAAGCAACATTTTTCTTTTTATTGATGAATGTCCTTTTCCCTCTGTCCTCTCTCTTTCTGAACCTTGATTATTGTATGGAATGGTTCACATGCATTTAATTTAGATAAAGATGTAAACCTTCCTGAGTCTGTGGTTATTTACTTTTAAATAAAAGAATAGTTTGAGTTATGGTAATTATGACCATCAACTAGTTCAACTACTGGTCCATCGACCAGAGGAAAGAACTTTTTGATTAGTGAAAGGTTAGTTAGGAGTGTTAATTAACTAATCCTGAATATTGTGAAAACATATAAGAAACTTAACAAAAATCCAGCGGTTCACTCAATCATGTGTGTTTTATGAGCCCAGGTGAGTATATGGTAGTAGAGTATCTGTTGCTGGTACACCGCTGGATCACAACTGCAAACCGTATTCCATTTAGGAATAATTGATCCAGAAGAAGATGTGGTCCATGATTTTGAATATTTTGACTCAATAACTAGACTCATTTTCAAAATAAATATAGGTCTAGGTGTTGTTAATCGATATTGAAAATTGATAGTGATGATGATGATAAGTGGGCATAAGGGGTGTCTATTTTTTGGAATACTGGGGAAGGAGGGATATTAGGAAACTTAAGACTCTGAAATTTTTGATAAACATTGCCTGAAATGAAATTTGGAATCACTGAATTACATCACAGAAATAGCATGGCAGATTAACTCGAGCAAAATGCAGGTGGGAACAGCAGGTATATCATTTACAGAAAACCTGAGGTATTAAATACTGATAAGGAGGGATCTAGGGGCATATTATCAAGGCAGGTGATAAAATTCTCGCTGTTTTAGCGGCAGAAAACAGCCGCTAAAATGGCGATAATCGGCTTGATAATATGCTCTATGGAATTCCAATTGAAGCCCATGTTAAATGTCCTTCACATTTAACATGGGCTTCAATTGGAATTCCATAAAGCATATTATCAAGCTCAATATCGCCGTTTTAGCTGCAGTTTTCTGCCGCTAAAACGGTGATAATTTTATCGCCTGTCTTGATAATATGCCCCCTAGTTTCCCTACTTTTAAAGATCCCCACAGTGAGCTCTGCAGGGCAAAACTAAGACATTTTACCGTATTACTGCATGTCTTCCCCCTTTTAGAGCTGCCAGTTTTGAAATGTTGCTAGTATTCTCCGCATACATTTCACATTATCTGGTGAAATCTGTGTGGAAAAAATGAGGTAGTACGAAAATTGTGCAGGACTCGCAATGCCAATTTAGGCGCACACCTGGTTAGCACCTGACTCGATGTTACCAACGAACTTCGAATGAGGGTTTGAATATGAATCCTGGTTTCACCACTTTAATTTACTGGATTACTACTTGGTAAAAGGAATAATGTATATTACAACTTACAGAGTTACACAATAAAACAAAGACAACCTCCACCCCCAAGTCCTTTGGAAGCCCGTTTGTTAGTCAAAAACAGGTACATGAAATAACCTGCGAAATTAAGATGGCTCACAAAAGCTCTAACTGTACAGCAACTGATCTGACCTAATTCGTTCCTCTGGCAAAACGTTTCCACTTGGGGCATAGTTCTCATCAATGTATGACGGGATTCAGATACTGCTGCAGCTGTACCTCATTTTTAAATTCCAGTTATTGACACAACTTCGACTAGCTAAATTAATACAAGCTGGTCTACTTCTTAAAATGTCATCACCTATTGGATGTACCATTTCAACATTTCTTACTTAAGTATATCTCTTCAAAATAGATTTGTTTTCCAGTAGACATCTACTAGGACAATATTCCCTGCCTTCCAGGTACACGCTGGAGGTAGCTGAACCAGAAACATCATGCAAGAGAAACTGTCTGGAACTGTGGCAATCTTTGAGTCTGATGATGGAAATGCTTCTAATGCATTTGACTTTTATTGTGGCCTCTAGTAGGTGCTGGGGTAGGTAGTTTAGTATCCACCTGCCTGAGTGTTTTTATCAGAAGTGGGTAGGTATTAATATTTAGTTCTATGGGGTTCTTTATCAATGATGTGCGAAATGTTAGTTTGTCAGTTGTCAATGGTTATTTAGACAAATAAAGTCTAGCGATATAATTGACAGATACACCAACATTACAAAACCAGTTATAAAATCATAGCATGAAACAATACTTTTTCATAGAAATGTAACTGCCACATCTTCAAAGCGCATTCCAACCATAAGATATATTGCAGCATCAGGTGACAATGCATTATACTTTATAAATAATGTTTTTAAAGTCTGCTAGCGCAAAGATATATACATAAAACAATCCCATAAAAATAGGTTAAAGTGAATTTGCTATTTAAAATGCTGAGGCATTTCCCTTCCTTGGTCTGTGCCATCACACCAGGAATAGCAAATAAAGCATTTAAACTAAGTCGGTTGGGTAACAGGTATATGTACAGGAAGACAGAGTCACTGCTACACCAAATCACCAACATTAGACTGCAAATCTTCAATGCTGGTTCCTCTTCAGAGGCGCTTGAGCAGTGCTCCACCACCTGGGACCTGCAACAGACACTATAAGATATCTATATTAATTATTTGCCCCATATTTCCTTTCGGCTGAGTCAGTCTGCAACTTTGCAGTCTCATAGTGCAGGAAGTGTAGTCCTCCTCTTTGCACCACTGCTGTAACAAGTGCGCATGTCAGGTGGGGCAAATATGTTGGCACTGCCAAACAGAACTGTGTGCTTTGAGGTATCTGAACCATCGCTGTTTTACAGAGCCAGGTAAACAAATAATGCAGTGTCTGCTCTCCAATGGATTATTGAGATGCCTCGCCCAACCACAACAATAACAACAAGTTGGGAAAGTTTAGCTTGATTCCCTCAAGACAGGAAATTCATACATATTGGCATATATACTCCTACCATATCAAAACTAAAGTTGTATCCAAGTATCACCTTTGCCAGCCTCGATGTTCATATTGGGTGGAGGTTTTATTATACTTTTCAAAGTATGCCTCTACGTGAATTTAGCTTGTTAATATGCATGCTATTACATCGTGTTCCATTACAATGCGGTCATTACTACAACCGGGTTGTTAGAACGCGATACCTTAACATCGGAAGTCATTAGATCGACTTGCTGTAGGGGGCGTGCTGGACTTAGGAATAGTATGATTTACTATTCCGACTCCAGCATGTGCCACAGTAGGGAAGGTGTTGGAATAGTAAATTATACTATTCCTTAGTTTAGAGCGCCCCCTACAGCAAGTCGATCTAGTGACTTGCGATGTGAAGGTATTGCGTACTAACAACGTGATTGTTGTAACAACTGTGTTGTAAAAGCACCGCAATGTAATGGTAGCATTGTAACGCTGGTTACTCCTCTCCGTTACATCACAGGTGCTCTTTATGAATGCCTCCATAAAGAGCACACAGGGGTTATTTACCTTTAGCCTATCCCGTGCTCGCGTCGGCCGTGAGCACTACCTTCGGGGTGCTGCACACGACTGTTGGCCGACGCAGCCCGGCCCACCCATTAGAACGCCCGCACCGCGGCAGAATGTCCGCCATGGTAAACGGGTTAAAGACCAATAAAAGATGTGGCATAGAACTCCTGTACTCCAGCCACCTATAGACACTGTCGACCCAACATCAGTGTGTTGTAAGTGCTCTGGCCAGCTTAAGGAACTGGAGAAGTTGAAACCTAAATATATGTTTAAGGCTACTCTCTCCACACCATTCCTTGCCATTTGCCAACACATTTCTAACATTTTTTTTCAATTGTTATGATTTTTGTTTTATTCCCATTTACTGAGTTTGACAAATTGGCTCTTGTGGTGATAACTTTTAAATTGTTGATCAATTATATTTTGTGTGTGAGGAAAAATAATCGTTTTTTCTTAAACAGAGAGTGGCAAGAAGCATTCCTTTAAAGCAGTAAAAGTGTTTATGTTTGTTCATGATAGAGTGAAATAAATGTCTTTGAACAATGTCTAAAACGATGGGGACCAGCTTTCTAGCACTCATACAAATATGTATAGATGGTGCAGTGAGTGGATTTCACACAAAATAGGAACTCCATTCCACTTCATAGTTCAGAATCTATAGACTGCTATAAGCAGTAAGTCCTCCTCCCACACCACAGGGGGTTTCGTAACATTGTAATGTTTGATCACACTACTCTTAATTGTCTTCCACTGTGGACTAGGCTACTACCCGGTTATAAGGAGGAAGGTTTGTGACGAAAGTATGGATGTGATAAACATTCAGACCATTAACTCCTATTGGTTGAACCAAACCCATGGTCAGTGACAAAGTGGTGAGCAGTAGGTGCTGATGTAATGAGAGCATTTCTATGTTGATGGCCGCACTCATAGTGGGGTCTGTACTGCCTCTCAGCGTTTCTTTGATTTCTGGTGGACACCTTGGCTTCACAATGTTGTCCTTTCAAGTCCTCTGCTGGCCCCTCTCAAAATGTGAGTATACATCTGGCAAGGATGTAAGTCTTCTTTAGTGGTCCCACACCATCTCTTTTATCTACTGCCTGCCCATGCAAAGGAAAGGCCTGCCGGGTAGAAATGGGCTGGACATGCATCACACTCTTCAGAATCTTTGTTGGGGCAGGAGAGAGCGTGCGGCCTCTGCCACAGAATGATGCTGCCTCCTATAGGTGTTGGGGAGATCGGAGGCTGTGCAGTGGAGATGCTAAAAACATCTAGGTGCCGCTCGCAGGCGCTGACTTTGGGGCGATTCATCATTTTATTTTCCTACGAGCAGAGTGTGGCTTGACATCGAATACCTGCAAAGTGAGGGGCAGAGTATTTTGGGAAGAGCAGCCGGGTTGGGACTGCGAGGACCAGCGGGCCTTGCCTGCCATCATTTGCCACAGCTGGGGCCTCTTCCTGCACCCTCCCCCTTCCTCTACATAACGCCTCACGGCCCCCGCTCCGCGGGAGCCGCTCGCAGGCGCTGACTTTGGGGCGATTCATCATTTTATTTTCCTACGAACAGAGTGTGGCTTGACATCGAATACCTGCAAAGTGAGGGGCAGAGTATTTTGGGAAGAGCAGCCGGGTCGGGACTGCGAGGACCAGCGGGCCTTGCCTGCCATCATTTGCCACAGCTGGGGCCTCTTCCTGCACCACTCCTCCTACCTACTTTAGCTACGCCCACAACCGCGCACGCGGGACGAGCCCGGGCGAAGCCCGGGCCAAGGGCGGGCCCGTTTGAGCCCGTTCGAGCATGGGCGAGACCGGACCGGGCTACCCTCCTTGGCTTTCCTGTCCACCTCTTTTTTACCACCCTGATCTCGCACTAAGGACTATGGCTACTAGAGAAACGAGGAGCAAAACCATGCAGGCTGGTGGTCATCCAACAGGTACTTTGGACAATTATTTTGTCAAAGCGGGTTCACTTCTCATTGATGAAATCACCATACTGGAAAGGCGCATATCCCAGGAGATTGAATGGGTAAGAAGATCCTCCATGGGTACAATAGCGCATGCCAGATCTCCCGAGAATGGACAGGATCATTTGGACCATGAAAGACGGGATAACGGGGTGGTGGGTTTGCCTAATGTATCTATTTCTATTTCGCAACATAGGGACAATGAATCCCTTGGCACCGAATACACACGACAATTGTCCCCACCCTCTATCCAATTCCATCCTACTTCTCCATCCCTTGTACCAACTACTCAAAATATTGAAATCTCTAGCGCTAGAGACACTAGTTTGGAATGTGGAGTTAGGGAAGGAGCAATACCCAAAATGTAAATGTAAATGTATTTCGATTTATATAGCGCACGAATCACCCAGGGGTCTCAAGGCGCTTGCTTAGGGAACCCGTCCTGGTATTCCCCTGTGAGATACCCCGGCAGGGTATTTACAAGGTGAAAGCCAGGCATCCCGCCGCGAGGGGCCGTAGTGGAGATTAAGCAAGCTATTGCCCAGAGTCGCAGAGTGTGACCCCGTGAGTCGAGTAGGCACCGGAGCGAGAATTGTCGAGTCCGTGGAATTTTTTAGCCCAAGACCCGCCGAGGCGGGGAATCGAACCCTGGTCCACGGCTGATCTCAGCTTCCGGGTCTGCCGCCTCTAACCACTGAGCCACACTTCTCCACCAAAAGGAAAAGAGGGGCCCAAAATCCTGGGGGTCGTAAGGCAAAAGTTGCCAAGCACAATAACTTAGGGGAGGGCAACACCTCGGTACACAGTAAAACTGTACCCCTACCCCCAAAAGATACTACAACAATATCCCTAACCACTCCACCTACGCGAGTTATTGAGCAGGTGAATTCTAGCCCCATAACAACGGAAGGAGGTGCCATCACTATCGACAACATTGGCACTCTCCTTAGTTCACTACTTAGCCCCTTAGAAGCCCGCTTAACCAGGATTGAAGCTAGACTGACAACCATAGAGAAAAGTTTGGCACTAATAGTTGAGGGTCTTAAAATAGATAACAAGGCTGACAGGGGTGGGGCCGAATCTAAGAACAAGTGGGGTACAACAACAGCAATCTCCACCAAGGATGCTAGAATAGCTCCAAACTCCAGAAATCACAGTCGTCCACCACCCTCCCTGTAACTTCCCAACCTATGGAAGGTGTAACTACAACTAATCACCCTGAGTCCAACATTAAATCTAACCAGGCGGTGGCTGACAAAACAAATAAGATTATGTCTATAGATCTCCCCCCTGAGGCCAGCCCATTTGTAGTTATCCTTGCAGGTATACCGGAATTAAAACCAGAGATTAAAGAATCGGTCACCGCATTAAGAAACAAGGTGGTCAATTGGCTTACCCTAAATAGACCCCTTCCTGTAGGAATAGCGAGTGAGGTACTTATGGTAAGAAGAGTCCCCTGGCTAGGTAACACAAAGAAATCGATTAAAGGCGATTGTGTCTTGATTAATTTCAGGGATCCTAGGACTGTTTCACACATATGTGGGAGGCCATATCGTGATCAAGGAACATCAATCCAGTCTTTACCCCTATCCTTTTTTTACCCACCCTGGCGTAATGCCCGGGAGGAGGAGGGATGGGATTTGGTCCCCATGAGAGGGAGAGGCTGGGGAAGCAGGGAGAGAGGAGAGTTCTAACGTCCGATAGTTCAGCAGCCTGCCCATCCCACATTATATAACAGGTTTAGCTGTCTGGATATGATTGACTGACTCTACCCACTGAGGAGGGGGGTGGCTCATCACCGACTCAGTGGGGAGCAAGCGGGCAAAATCACCTCTTCTAGTCAACGCACCTCTCGCATCTTAGGGATTAAGTCCCGCGTAGAACTACAGTATGACAAGGAATGCCAACACTCCATATCCGGGCCACCACTCAGAAATATGCAACATTCAGCTAGACAGGGGGATCTAATGCAAAACATAACACCGCCGGCTAGCCTAATTGGTCAGTGGGTTACTCCAAGTCCCACTTCCAATCCTAAACCATTAGGGCCATCATCTAGAAACATGCAACCTTTAGGCAGACAGGGGGAACTAAGTCAAACCGTAACATCGCTGGCCAGCCCAAAAGTCCAGGGGGTCACCCCAAGTTCGATATCTCATCATAAACCAGCTCCGTTAAAGATACTGTCTTGGAACCTGGCTGGCTTGGGAAACAAGCTCGATTCCATAGACTGGAGCACATTTATAGACTCTAAGGATGTTTGTATGTTTCAAGAAACTTGGGCAAGAGAGGAACATAATCGTCCTGGTTTTGCTGTATTTTCCATTCCTGCTCGATGGGGGGGCAAGGGGCATCCCTCTGGTGGCCTTGCCATCTGGGTGGCATCCTACCTGGGTTGCAGGGCTACATCACACCCCACAGCTTCCGAGGACGTCCAATGCGTCCTCATGGAATGGCCCAATTCCATCAAACTGGCAGTGGTAAATGTTTACTCTAGGCCGGTGAACATAACCAGGGAGTCAAGTACCATTGAGGAACTTTCCACCTTCCTCAATGATATTGCCAAGGATATACCCTTTGTGGTGGGGGGCGATCTGAACTGCCACTTTGAGACACTAACAGGACTACTAGATGGAACCTCAATGGAGGAGGACGCGCTGTGGCTAGTACCTCCCACGGTGGCCCCTCCCCCCAGAGCCTGGACACCATTAGCAGTACAGATCACCGCCTTAACCCTCAAACACGCTATTAGGGCCTGTAATGGGCGTCTGAATTCAGACATCCCCTCTAAATGTACATTCAATAAAATGGGGAAGGAGTCAAGATTGGACTATATTCTAGTCCAACTTTCCTCCTGGTCTAAAAGTAAGGACTTCAGGGTGATAGCGAGGGATGACAGCGATCACAATGCGCTTGAATTAGAATACTCCCTCCCCGGTCTAGATGATGAACATAGGGATGACGAAGATGTGCCCACTATAGAGTTGTTCCTGGCAAACAACAGACGTAGAGTGAGGTGGGAAAAACTAGCCACCAACCCAGAAAAGGTTTCAGAGTTGTATGGCTGCGTTATTCCCATACTCGAAAAGGTGAGTGTACTAGTGGCGCAACCCAACGCTCATGAGATGCATAAAAAACTCTGGTCCGCTCATGAGGAGTTTATTAAGACTACCGCTGAAGTCTTTTTTTCCCCAGTAAAAATTGGGGGTAGTATTCGACATCGACCTATGTGGTGCAACGCTGCCTGCCGAAAGGCTAAAGCAGACCTGTTGATTTCCCTAAAGCAAGGTAACAACAGATCCGTAATACAGGCAAGGAGAAGGGACTACAAGCGCTTGATTACCCATGCTAAGGCAGAATGGGATCAGGACAAATGGGAGAATCTCACCGCCACATTAGCAGATAGGGACTCACGTAAATTCTGGCGAATAGTAAGTACGGGGTCCGTTGAGTCACTCTCGGCCTTCGAACCTAATATTTCAGCCAGGGTCTGGCAAGAACACTTTCAAGCTCTTTATGTTGGAGCTGATGTGGATACAGATGGGGCCCTAACTCACCCATTGCCAATTATTGGCTTACAACTGGAGGGGGATCTTTTTACCGAGGAAGAGGTCCGAGTTGCTATCTCTGGGTTGGCATCTGGCAAAGCTCCTGGCCTGGATGGGCTCCAGGGCGACCTTTTTAAGCCAGAGCCAGACGTATGGCTCCATGCCTGCTGATGATCTTCAATGCCGTATTGAGGGGCATGGAGGTGCCCTGTACTTGGCTGGGGGCAGATATTGTCCCTATATTTAAGAAGGGTTCACCTCTGCTACCAGCCAATTACAGGCTCATCGACGTGTCACAAAAGCTGTTTGGGAGACTGATATTAGATCGCCTCCATGACTGGATCGAAGAGTTCGCTATTCTGAGCCCTTAACAGGCAGGATTCAGAAAGAAAATCTCAACAACGGATCAGATCTTTCGTCTTAACTTCCTATTTTGGAAAACTGCGATAATCGAAGGCAGCAGCTTATATACGGTCTTTGTAGACCTGCGTGCCGCCTTCGACTTGGTGCCAAGACAGAAACTGTGGTCCGTCCTTGCGGAGTTGGGCATCCCACTTGATATCTTGAACATCTTGATAAGACTCCATCAAGAAAACTTTGCTCGGGTCAGGTGCGGTAGGAATGGGATGCTTTCGGCAAGATTCCCCGTTGACAGAGGGGTGAGACAGGGTTGTGTGTTGGCACCTACGCTGTTCTGCCTCTTTGTCAACGGGGTAATCGCCCACTTGACTGGGATTAATGATATTGATGCCCCAAGGCTTAACGGCAGCAGGGTGCCAGCAATCATGTTTGCGGATGACACCCTGCTGCTGTCCAAATCCCCGATGGGGATACAACGAGTCCTGGATGGTTTTGTGTCATTTTGTGGGGAGCGGGGGCTGACGATTAATGCTCTGAAAACTAAATATATGATCTTTAACCCCCCATCCTCAACTCGCCCTAATCCATCTATAGGCACATCGAGACTAGAGAGCGTTCAAACATTTGAGTATTTAGGGGTGACTCTTAATCAAAATATGACCTGGGATACTCATTGAATAAAGGCCAATCTTAAATTGGCGCAGTTAATAGGTGGTATCTCTAGGATATCAAATAGATCGACTTATAAACCCCTCGGCTCAGTGCTTGAAATCTACAAAGTGCAGGCGAGGGGGGCAGTTATACACGGTGGAGAACTGTGGGGGCATACACCTGTTTTAAACCTCATGACCACAGAAAATAAGTTCACCAGGCAGTTGGTAGCCCTACCTTCTAGCACCCCGCTTCTCCCTCTAAGACTAGACTTGGGCCTCAGATCAATAGAGGAAGAATTGGGTTTAAAACCACTATCATTCTGGCGACGACTTTGGACCACTCCTGAGCTCCCCTGGCTAAAATATATAAAAAAGATTTGCGAGAATCTGGGAAGGCCAGAATTATGGTTAGACCCCGAAAACGCATGCAGCAAGGTTTCACGCAAACATTTATCCAAGGAATACTATGACTTAAAATTAAACACTTTACTTGGGAATAGCCGGTTGGGGTCTCTAACAAGGTCATTCATTCAATTTAAAGACTCCTACCACCTGGAATATGTTCTTGAAAGCATCTCCCTGGCCCTGACCAGGAAATTATATTTGCAGTGGAGGTATGGCAGCCTCCCCCTTAGAGCATTCACACATACCTGGTCCCTCTCTTACTCCGCCAAGCAATGCCCTGCATGTCCATCTCAAATGGAAAGTGAAATACAGGTTTTATTCTTTTGTAAAGCTTATCAAAAACCCAGAAAGTATTGGCTTGTTCCTCTTCTTAAAAACTTAGGTTTCAGGCATTGCACTCCAGCCCACAGAATACTTAAGACGGATTTATCACCTTCAACTGTGTTTGCGATAGCTACATTTTTAACTGCGATGTGGCACAAGCGCACTCGTTACATTTTGAATTCTGATACAGATTTGGTACAAGCTTCATAACAATTCATTGTACAGATTACCCTAAATCGGAATGATCTGTAAATGTTTTTACTAACTATCAGAAATGTGATTGTTTATAGTATGTACCAGTCGGACTTGTAACCTGCACTAGCACTTTGAACTCGTACAACAAGATGACAAATGTAATGATTTTCTTTTAATTCCTGTTTTATGAACATGACTATCCACAAATGTTTTTAAATCCATGATGTACATCTTTTATGATCCAAGCGATCGAAATAAAGATAGAAATGAATGAATGAAAAACAACTAGGCACCAGGTGCTGACATGGTATAAAAAGAGGAAAGAAAGCTCCCCCATCAAGCCTTAGGCTCTAATGAGCAAGCCTCAGATTTGAGAGCACTAGAGTGGTTCAACATCCCAGTGCTTTAGTCCACATTTTATATCACATATGCACTGCAAATGTATAAATCAGTTGCACTTTATAAAAATGTCAACTAAGGAAATGTAAATATCAAGGACAATTATATTTTAAATCATTTACCTGTGACAGAAACTATGCCTTTCCATAAGATACTTCAAGAATATGTTAGCTTACACAGCTGAACCTCATGTTACATTTGCGCAACCATGCAGGCTTTTACTGTAGGATGATTGTGAGCATGGCCTCCGAAATTATGTGTTAGAGGAAGACCAAATTATGTGGTATAATGCGGCACAATTTGTGTAAATATTGCTTCCTTATTTTGACATTTTTACACAGGTTAACACTGTTTAGCAACGGTTTCACCTCATTAGTAACAGTTTGACACCCAAATACAGCAACAGAAAGGTGGCCAGTCAACCTTTGAAAACCCTTTCCACTACATTGTAAAATGTGTCACTATATTGTTAGTAACCTTTGATCAATTTGAGCTAGAAATTATTTGTTTTCGTAAATGTCTGCAAATTATGTAACAGATTTGTAAACAGGCACCGATCTGCTGTCACAATGACAAAGAATTTGGTTCTTTTTAGTAGATAATTCGACTCGGGATATTAACCGGCACGGAAGACGCCACGCCATGGAGCCGGTGCCTGTTTACAAATAGAACACGAATACCTATCCAACTGAGATATTTCAAAAATAACTTTACCTGTCTTGGATAGAGAACACATTGGTGCATGATACTCTACGATAAAGAATAAATTCCCCCTGAAGAAGTCCGTGAAGGACGAAACTCGTTGGCTTTGGCTACAGACTTTTAAATGAAGATCTAATAAAGAAAGAATTATCAAAAGAACATTGATTCTGCATCGAAATGATTGACATGTGTATATAAAATTGTATAGTTTACTGTATAAGTGTGCTGGACCAATGCTGCATGTAATGTATATGTAACAGATGATAGATTATGTGGCATATTTGGCAAACCTGTATTTACCCATAAAACGCCACAGTCGCAAAATCGTATAATTCCAGTGATCCTGATCATAATTAGCTCAATATTGCTAATTCCTCAGGGGTATTTTGATTAACATAAAAGAAGGCCCAAGGATATTTTGATTAGCATGAATGAAGGTCTACTTCGAATGCACACAATTCGTGGAAGCTCAAAAGACTGTAAAAGGAACAGGTTTCCCCTCACACCTCATTGCCATTAGTTTAAACCTTATTGTTTTTTTGATGTTTTACTGTAAACATTAATATGCCATTGTTCTATCTGCCTCTCTTGTCAGCTGGGAAGAAAATGTCTTTGTTTATGATCTGGTGAACAGTCGAGTCCCTGGGATACCAACTGATATCTGGATAGGACTACATGACAGAAGGCAGGTGAGAAACGATGGAGTATTAATTATGCTCTGTTATTCTTATGTCTGGTTGAAGAAACAAAATGGGCTACATGTTAGTGTCTTTATTAAAGAGTTGTTAGACCTGTCAGCCTGAGTGTGCTCTTTTTCCCTAAACAGTTTGCCTTTTTCCTCCTTTGTTACTGAAATTTGTTTTGGTTGGCTCTAGGACTCTGTGCACTTAACCACTGCTAACCAGTGTTAAACTGCTTGTGCTCTCTCCCTTAAACATAAAATTGGCTTACACCTGATCGACATAAATAATTTACTTATAAGTCCCTTTCTGCGTAATATACCATATACCCAGGGCCAGTTAATTAGATGCTACTAATGTGCCTGCAGCACTTAAGTAGCCCCTTAAACATGCACCAGGACTGCCATATCATCGTGAATTCGGTCTTAAACTACTGATTCAACTCAGCAATACACCCCCATTGTCAAACCATAAACTCACATTTTATTGCATAAAAGTCACCCCTAAGGTAGGCCCCAGGTAGCCCACAGGACAGGGTGCATTGTAATTAAAATGTTGGACATGTACTTTTACGTTTTACTTGTCCATGTAGTGAAAAGCTTCTACGTTTGTTTATCACTTCTTTGAGACCTACCTCTCCCATAGGATAATATTGGGTTTCCTTATTACCATTAATAAGTGTTCGGTGTCTGCGAAATTAAAAGTCGGAGTTTGAGTTACAATTTTAAAAATGCCACGTTTAGAAAGTTGGATTTACCTGCCCTATTTGGTGCCTGCAGCCTATTCCTGTGTCACATGACTGGGTGTAGTTTGGTAGCTGGACTTTGTTCATTCCTCACAGACTGCTGCACAATAGAGGTATTAGGTCTGCCTTGGGCGGAGCTGGGCACAGCACCACTTGCAGCTGAATATGGCTGGGCTCCACCTTCACGCGAAGAACTTGTCACCCATGAATCGTTCATGCAGCCAGCTTGGAGGCAGGGCATGAAAGTCAAAAATGTCAAGCACTTCAAAGGAAATTCTCTAGAAACTTCTCCTCCTCTTCAAAGAAGGCACCAGGTTTAAAATGGGACCCACAACCACACTCTTCAGTTCACTTTCTTGACCTGTGGAAAGACGCTCAGAGATGTATCTGCTAATGTGGCCTGCTGTATACTCCACAAGACTGCTTTGCTGTTCTTGAAAGGACTACTTTGCTGCCTGGAGCCTGCATTAAACCCCCATAGGCATGCCCTGCTGCTTGAACCCTGTTCCATCACTTGAACCCACGACTAAGTGTGGCTCCAAAGGCTAGTTGGCTGGCTTCCTGATCAGAGCCTCAGGGACAGAAAAGGCGCCAACCATCTTAAAACCGCACCTGGACCCAGCCTGAGTGAGCCCTAACTCCCTACGTGGTGCCTCTCCAGCCCTGGATCCTTGGTGGTGGTGCTAAAGATGCCCCAATAGCCGAAATCCAAATCTTCGGATTTAGAACATTTCAGGCTAAAAACTGCTCTGAGAACCGAGGGAAGACCGGAACCCACCTGCCTGTCTAGCCGCTGAACGTGTATCACCGGTTGACCTGACTTTGTGGCAGCTCCCACAATGTTCTTCTACACAGCAGTGACCCCTGTTCAGTGGTCCTTCACCAAATGGATGTCTGGCCTCCTGGATCTCTCGCCAGCTACAGCCCCCAGTTTCATCCGGCTGGAGATTTTCAACTTCCAAAAAAGTGAATAAGTCCAAATGAAAAGATCTTCACTGTGTTCTTGCCCAGTAGCTTCCTGACGACAACGCTCCCCCCTTGGACACTGCCTGGAACTTTGCCCCACTAAACTTTCCCGTCTCAGAACATTTTTCTTCGAACTGTCCTATAGGTCCGAAGGTAAGCGCTGACTGGGCCCAACCTGCTTTTTGTATACAACTCGCACTCCATAGTGGTCGGCCATATTTTTCAACTTTGACCAGGTCTCAAAAGACTAGATTTACACGGTTGGCACTTTGATCTTTTAGTTGCTTTGTGTTACCTTGAACTTCATAATTCCTCTTCTACTGATTGGATTTTTGCCATTTTAGTGTAAAATAATTAATAAAAATGTACTCTATCTAAATTAATGTGGGATTTTCTTGTGTTGTGTTTTCACTTTATACTATTTGTGAGCTGCATACATACTTTACATATTTCCTCTTTGTTAAGTCTGATTACGTTCATGCCAAGCTACCAGAAGGTAAAGCAAATGTAAATTTAGTGACTTTTGTATATCGCCCTGAAAGGGATTGTGGAATTGTGGCTATTGCTTGAGCAGGGTTAACACCCTATATCTTTGACAATTGCCGTCAGGGAGACCCCTGACAAACTGAGTACGCTGTCTCAAATCCACCTCCACCCTCATTACCCAATTGCTCGATTGCTATACTTTACTGTATCCTTTTTGAAATACCTTACTGCTCTATTTTCCTTTATTTTTTTACTTGTCTGTTTTAACCAAACTGACTTTCATCATGTACGTCTTGTAAACTTATCACTTATTTTCAAAATATGTAAAGCTCTTTGTTACCCTTAGGTTTAGCCGGTGCTATCTAAGACTCAAATAAATAAAACATTTTAAAAAATAACACCCCACTGAACCGAAAACCCAATTTCTCAAAAGAGTTATTTAGGGAATCCGATTGCTACTCATTCTTGACTTGTAGCTGAAGCTTTTGTAATGGTGTTAGGTGCTCAGCTCTATTGTCTGGAGTCTGCAGCCTATGGGCACTAACCAAGCAGACTGTAGTACATTGTAGGGACACCAAGCACCATATTGCACAGCATCCTCAGCACACTAACCAATCAGTCTAACCAGACACATTGCACTGCAATAAAAAAAACACTAGTCCACTCCACTGCACAGCATTCTTGGGACTCTATAAATAACGCCAGTAACCTGACACACAGCATTGTATCCATATAACCACTAGTACAGCCCAAAGCGTTGCATCTTAGCAAAACCTACCTACCACAAGCACTGCATTCTGTCGATGCGAACCCACTGCAGCACATTCATGAAGCACTAATTCAGCAGTGCTTCTGTGCCAACCGTGGGTACCGCAGTGAGTTCTATAGATGTTAAAATGTCACACTACATCCTTGACACAGGCATAACGAATTGCTTTTGATACACAAATATTAGACACACAAACCTCTATGTGTCTTACATGCTATAAACCACTACACTTACTACATCCTAGGGACACCAACCCACTACAATGCACTGCATCTGAAGGGCACCAACCCACACAGTGTACTAAGTTCTTTTGTAAACAACATAACACACTGCACTGCGCCATGGGCAATCCAAGAATGAACTTATGTTCCGCTATTGGTGAGTGTTACCTGGACCATGCCATCAAAACATATATGAATACAGTCTTGAATACTGATTTAAATTCTACTCTTTTCAGTAAGAATGGACCATAGAAACAAGCAATCTGACCACATTTAGACCCCATAGACCAATCAATTTCGCCACTTTTCTGAATAATCATGAGAGACAGGCACTACGGGATGTCTCCAGGGTTGAGTTCTGTGAACCGTTTGCTCCATACCCTATTTTTGCATACACATTAGGCAATTGTTAAAATGATATAATAGTAAACCGCCTGCAGAAGGTGTATTCTTAGGAATGTATAATAGATTATGTTGGAGATACTGAAAGTGTGCAATTATAGACATGGTCAGATGTTATTTTCAAAGTGTTTGCTGATATAAGGTAATTATTGGGAAAATATATAGTTAAGGACAGCAACCTTAAGATCATTATGGGTGGCATGAATCAAACGGACTGTCCCAAAATTTCTAGAGGCATTTACTTTCTATAACTCTGTAAGATATATTGGTATGGTAACTTCCCTTGGGTGAGAAATGGCAGGCAACGCCTCTGGAATTTGGAAATGGTTCTAGATGCGGGTTCCATGATTTAGGCCAACTTTGTAAACTAAGCTATGTGATCTACATTTCATAGAAAAATATTGTCAGAAAAGAAATCTCTGATTGTTCTTAGTTAACAATATATTTTTCAGTGCTAATGTGGGTGATGTTTAAGTGATAAATGCAAATTCACAATTATCAACAGCAATTGTTAATGCCTGAGAAGAATTCAGGCATTCAATCCATCTCCTTTTGGTTTTTAGGTCTCGCCTGTCAATGCACATGCGCATTGAGCTTGCGAGACTATGGGGGCTTAAACAGACTTTAACCAACTTGCGATTCCATGGCGATTCCTTGCAGTGCCCGTGAAATTCAAGCTGAATGCGCAAGCGCATTGACATTAAAAGTGCGTGCACATGCCACCAGCCGCCTGCCTTGCATTACCACATCAAAGGCAGCCCAGCCTCCCTCCCGCAGCCCCTGCTGCTTCACACCCTCATCGCCGCCTGCCGGATCAAAGGCTTTCACGGCCGGCCGCCCATGCTTTCAGTTTCATGCCGGATCAAAGGCTTTCACGGCCGGCCGGCCGTGCTTTCAGTTTCACGGCCTGTCTCCTTATTTAACTTGTTTTATAGTTTCACAGACCCTTGTATTCTATACCTTCTTAGCCCACGGCCTCTTCCAGTCCCCAGCTCCCCAGCTTCCCCCAGCGCCCACCCAATACCCCCTCTCTCCTGCGTCCTTACCCCAGCCCTTGCCTGTTGTAGCCCCAGCTATTCCCACAGTGTTTACAGCGCTCTGACTAACTGGCAGGAAAAAAACAGAGCACGTCAACCCTTCAAACTCTACAAAAACTATGACTGCTACTAATAAAAACATCCACACATTACATTATTAGGAACTTGTCTGACCTTGAAAATAGTAGCAGGGAAACAAATGTGCAGACACCGGCTCAGCCAGAGCCGATCAGGTAATTACATCTCACTCATATCACTACCAGCCACCGCCGCCCGCGCCTCGGCAACCATCGGATTACTCCGTGGCACCCCCGCTGTCTCTCTCGTGCTCTCGCTAGAACTCTCTCTTTCTCCCCAACTCTCTCCCTAAAGCTCTCTCTTCCTCTCCCTCTCTCTCGCACTCTCTCCCGTCTCTCCCTTTCTCTCCCTCTCTATCTCGCATTCCCTCCCGTCTCTCGCTAGAACTCTCTCTTTCTCCCCCGTCTCTGTAGAGCTCTCTCTCTCTTTCTCTCGCACTCTCTCCCGTCTCTCCCTCTCTCTCTTTCTCTCCCTCTCTATCTCGCATTCTCTCCCGTCTCTCGCTAGAACTCTCTCTTTCTCCCCCGTCTCTGTAGAGCTCCCTCTCTCTCTCACACTCTCTTCCGTCTCTCCCTAGAGCTCTCTCTCTCTTTCTCTCACACTCTCTCCCGTCTCTCCCTCTTTCATGCACTCTCTCCCGTCTCTCGCTAGAACTCTCTCTTTCTCCCCCGTCTCTGTAGAGCTCCCTCTCTCTCTCACACTCTCTTCCGTCTCTCCCTAGAGCTCTCTCTCTCTTTCTCTCGCACTCTCTCCCGTCTCTCCCTCTCTTTCATGCACTCTCTCCCGTCTCTCGCTAGAACTCTCTGTTTCTCTCCTCTCTCTCGCACTCTCTTCCGTCTCTCCCTAGAGTTCGCTCCAATGTTATGCAGAGGGTTTTGCCCAGGCCACACCTAGGAAAATGCAACTTGCAAATCACATCAGTGTGAACCGAATTTAATACACTCTGCTGTCCTAGCGAGCGTTTGAGCTGGTGCGACTTTTTTTAGTTTTTTAATGCATTCCGCTTCTCTCTTTAATGCCCTCACGAGAGAGGGCGGCGGCGGTGAAAGGGGGAAAGCATTTAAGCTATAAACCTTTTCATTCCGCCCCAGGGTCCACTGCAGTGGCTTTTTCAAAGTATGCGCGAAAGTAAGTAAACGTCCCACAAAATCTATTCGTAGAACTGTATCTCTACAGGGGCAGATGACTATTAGCTCATCTATTGGTTTGTAATAATTCAGACTTTTTATACAATCAGATGAAATTATATCAAGGGTCACAGCAACAATAAATCGTAAATTAAAGCAAAAATTACTTTAAGAGTAAAAGTATAAACATCTTTTATTATATCATCTCATACATTAGGTTCATAATGTCTTTTTAAAAATTTCACATATAAAAACATATTAAAAACCACAACAATCATAAGGTCAGTACAGTTCTCAATGTTTACATTCCAAATTTAAAAACAAGAGACAAAAAGAAAACATTTTCAAAGTATGCACAGCACCCTGTAATCACAATGCATCGATACCCACCATCGGATCGGGCTTTCATTGGCTACAACTACGTAATTTTTTTTTCAGAATTGTAAGTTTATTTTTTCTTTTATTCCAGTCTTAAATTCTCATGTCTATAGCCGATCATTGCAAATGCGCCTGCAAACTTTTTTTCTCCCCTGCACAGTGCTAATCTTTTTTTTTTTCTGTTCTCTATGGAGAAGGAGCTGTTTTCTAGCCGCTACCTGATGGAAAGGGTATGAGAAAAAAAGCTCGTGACAGCTAAAAAAAAAGCAGCAAACAGTTAACAGCCAATTGGCACAATGAAAAGTAGCAAATATGCCCATCCCTGGTGCAAGACTATTGGCGAGTAAATTAATTTTAGAGTATAGATTTCGAGTTGGGGCCCAGTTTACAGGACGTGGGCGGTGGTGAAGTGTGTATGTATGTATGGTTTCAGTTTACACACATAAATAATCCCAACATTTTAGTTTTATACCCAAAAATAACAATACATCTACGGGTGAAGTTCATTTTTCCCCAAAAAAGAATCAGGCTCCCAAAAATGTAACCCTGACGCTCTCTTTATGATTGGGCCAAAAATCCCGTTTTGCGCTCGGAGCAATATTACATATCGCATTATATAGGCCTCCATTATCGTGTTTTGCAACAGGGAAAACTTGCTGCACGTCACAGGAACATATTGCTCAAAATTCGATTGTACACAACTTGCAATCGTTGGAATCGTGCGCATTAAAACCTCTTTATCAACGTGATTGGCTGATGTTGAAGTCTGGTACGCAACAACTGGTTCAAATATGTTATCTCAATGTTTCACACTTTATTACAAATGTCACCAAAAAAATGTTAATATTTCACTTCTGTTCTTGGATTTTCATCACAATAAAATACAATGAACATAATCTTCCCAAAAGTTATTTACAAAAATTTAAGCTAGTGTCATTATAAATTACAATAACTTTTATTTAAGTATTAATTATTTTAAAAAATAAAAGCCATTGTTCTTTGTAATATCAATACATCTAAGTCATGTAAATACAACACATATTGCATTACAAATGCTAAAGATGTCACATTTGCGAAAGTTACAACTATTGGCATTATAAATCACAAAGCTATTCATTTCGCTATTTTCAAAACCAACACATAAATAAAAAAAAAATTCATTTACAATACTAATAGCTCAAACTTTCCTAATGCGAGACCTATTGACATTACAAATTAAATAAATTATTTAAGTATTAATTATTTAAAAAAATGAAAAGCCATTGTTATTTCTAATATCAATATATCTAAGTCACGTAAATACAAAACATGTTGCATTACAAATGCTATAGGTGTCACATTTGCGAAAGTTATAACTATTGGCATTGTAAATGACAAAGCTATTATTTTAGCTATTTCAAAAAACAACACAAATAAAAAAAATGTAATTTGTAAGACAAAAAGCTCAAACTTTCCTAATGCGAGACCTATTGCATTTCCAATGCTTGTTATCAGTGGAATTTTCCCTGTTGAACAATGGAAGTCCCTGCGAGTTGATGTTGGCCTATTTTGTAGGGTCTCCCTCGAACCCAGCTAAAAATATTTATGCGGATCTGGTACAGTTCCAGTCATGTTAGCACACAGGATTCGACGGTTGCTGAACTCCTGGGGAAGTTGAGGGTCACCTTTTATTCTCTGGCAAGGGAGAAGCTCACTTTTCATAATGGGGAAGTGGAGGCTACCCCCTGGTGCCCTAATGGGTAGTGGGGTGCAAGAATTATAATTAAAACCCCGTCACAGCTAAGATTACGTCCCACATATGTGGGTATATTTTGTGAATTGACTCCAGCCTGTTGAAAAACAAATTAAAACACTGGATCCATGGGCCACTCCAAATGTCTACGTCATTTATTTATAACCTTCAATTCAAATAAGACAGAGAGGGGAATGTTCCTGAAGGACAGTAGTTATGTTTTCCCCAGAAAAACTGTTAAATCACACGACAGGAGGACAACCACATTACCTCGGCTTTTTCCACTTTCACTTTGCACTCGAGTGATTCAATAGCAATTAGCACAAGGGCAAATACCAACCGAAAAAGTCGACCCCCCTGTAGTGTTGTGCTAGGTGGGCGCAACCACCCGCCCGCAAACAGCGTTACTGTATTTGTTCTTTCCCCCCCCCTAAGCGTATGTTAGATGGCTCCGCCCGACGTGCAGACGGAGGGCACGTTCGATAGGTAATAAAAAGCCCAGGACCCTGGGCGTGGCAGGCACTTGACTGACCACCAACAGTACACACGTGTGGTCTCCTTTTGTGCTCCCATTAAGGCCCAGTCACGACATCACATTGGCGACGAGGTCGTCTCGCCACCCCACCGCGTGCCGCGCTCTGCCCCTCTACACCGGGCGAGCCCCTGCTGTGCGGCCCGCTTTACAGCCTCGGCGCAGCCCTCCAGTGGAGCGCTCCCGGCCACCCTACACCCGGCTCCCTGCCTCGCCGAGCGGAGGCCCAGCCACGGCCATCCAGCACCCTGCCGCCCTGCCTCGCAACGGTGTCCGACGTGCTGAGCAGCAGTCTCCTCACCTGCCAGCATTCGGCCCCGCCGCCTTCGCCCAGCAGGATCGGCCTCGAGGCCTCAGGTGCATGCTCCCTACCTCTGGGCCCCAGCCGTGCTCCCGCTCTCGCCTGCTTCAGGCCCCGACGCCACGCCTGCCTGCCTGGCCTGCCGCGCGCCTCCCGCACCGTCCCTCACGCATCCCGCGTGCACCGCTGCAGCCCGCCTGCTGTCTCCCACGCATCTCGCGTGAGGTGCGCCTGCCGTTTTACACACGTTTCGCGTGCAACGCTGCTGAGCCTCGCTGCTGCAACCGGGGACACCCTGCAAGCGCCCCCAGCGTATTCCGGCCTCCTAACCATCTGGTGACTGTGCTTTTCCTAGCTGTCGGCCCCTCCCGCCTTCCCCGATGGCCATGGCCGCTGCACCGCCACTAGAACCCTTCGCAGTCACAGGCACGCCTCCCTCCCAAGCTGCCCGATGGAAGAAGTGGGTAGAACGCCTGGAAAACTATTTCGTGGCGGCAGACATCGCAGTTGAGCGACGGCGTGCAATGCTTTTGCACCTGGGAGGGGAAGCTATTCACGATATCTCGAAGGACGTGGTAGAAGGCGGCCCACCCCGGAACTACACCACGCTGCGCGACGCCATTACAGAGTACTTTGAACCTTTAGCCAGCGTGGATTACGAACGATTCTTACTCCGCCAAGCCCGCCAGCTCCCAGAGGAGTCCGTCGATGTTTTCTACGCGAGACTCAAAAAGCTAGCCAGCACATGCACCCTCCCGGATTTGGACGACGAGATCCGCGCTCAATTTATACAAGACTGCGCCTCCTCGAAGCTGCGAGAAAGAGTCCTAGAGACAGACAACATGCCCATGCACGACATCCTAGCGCTCGGGCGATCTAAAGAACTATTGAAAGCTCGAGCAGCACATATGGAGCCAAAACCAGCAGTCGCAATCAAAGTTGAACCCGTGTGCGCCATCAAAACGAATGCCGCAGACATGCGCACGAAACCACCCCGACGACCTCGGCCAAGCCCAGCCCAGTCACCTCATGCCCGCCCCTGCATGTGGTGCGGAGGAGCAACCCCCCACAGCGCAGCATGCCCTGCACACGGAAAAATCTGCAGCGCCTGTGGAAAGGCCAACCACTTCGCGAGTGTGTGCTTATCTTCACAGAGGAAAAAGTCCAACGGCCCGCCCCGAAGAGTACGACAAAAAGAACCGATGCTAGATGCCGCCGCCAACAGCGACATGGACGATGACGATACGGACGCAGCTTCCGTTCACGTGGTGCGAATGCTCAACACGTTAGCTGCAACACCATCCGCAGAACCTATGTGTACAGTGAACGTACAAGATCAAGCAGTAGCAGCCCTCATTGACACCGGGGCTACGATCAACCTAATGGCAGCCAGCGTGTACCAGACTTTAAGCGAACCACCGGTGCTCCATCCCACGAGAGTACAGGTGTACGCCTACGGCACCAGTCGACCCATCCGCCTCTGCGGAGTGTTCCGGACAACGGTCTCATATGACGCCCATCACGTACACACTAAAATCTATGTGTTGCAAGAAGGGTCCGGATTCCTGCTCGGCTGCCGGACCGCCCAAGACCTAAGGCTGATCCACTTCGCCCTTACGGTCCAGGCCCACAGCCTCGACCATCTCGTACTGCAACACACCTCACTGTTCGACGGAATCGGCTGTTTGAGAGGGCCCGCCGTCCGCCTTCACATAGATCACTCAGTCGCTCCAGTGGCCCTCAGGCACCGACGCATAGCGTTCCACCTACGGCCCAAAGTGGAAGCCGAACTACGTGTGCTCGAGAGAGCCGGAATCATAGAAAGAGTCAGCGGACCCACTCCGTGGGTGTCGCCCATTGTGGTGGCCAAGAAACCGAAACAACCAGACGCCGTGCGGATCTGCGTAGACATGCGCATTCCCAACCTTGCGATCGAAAGAGAACGCCATCTGACGCCAACCATAGACGACATCATCGGCGAGCTGTCAGGTTCAAAGTGGTTTTCGAAGATGGACCTGAGGTCCGGATACCACCAGATCCCTCTGCACCCGGACTCCCGCCCGATAACGACCGTCTCCACCCATGCAGGCCTGTGGAGATACACCAGACTCAACTTCGGGATCTCCAGCGCAGCCGAAGTCTTCCAGAACATCATTCAAAACGTCCTGCAAGGTTTGGACGGCGTACTGAACGTGAGCGACGACATCTTGGTCCACGCAGCGACGCTGGACGAACACATCCAACGCCTCCAAGCAGTTTTCGCCAGGCTGCAAGAGAGGGGTCTGACCCTTCACAGGGAGAAGTGCGAGTTCCTCCGGAAGGACATCAGCTTCTTCGGATACAGGTTCTCCGACCAAGGCGTTGGGCCGGACCCGGACAAGGTCAAAGACATCCATGAGGCCCCCGCCCCAACATCCGTGACCGCTGTCCGCAGTTTTCTTGGGATGGTGACATGCTGTGGGCGTTTCATTAAAGACCTGTCCGACCTCACCGGCCCTCTTCGTGACCTCACAAAGTCCACAGCCACCTGGGAATGGGGACGAGAACAGCAGGAGGCTTTCCAGAAGACAAAAGTGGCACTCTCCGCAGAGACGACCCTGGCCTACTTCAACCCTCGATACGAGTCCCAACTCGAGGTAGATGCCAGTCCAACCGGCCTCGGCGCTGTCCTGACCAAACAACAACCATGTGGAGAGTGGGCACCCGTCGCGTACGCAAGCAGGACCCTCACTGCGACAGAACAGAGATACTCACAAATCGAAAGAGAGGCCATCGCCATTCTGTGGGGGTGCCGTCACTTCCACATCTACTTGTACGGACACCCATTTGTGGTAATCACAGACCACAAACCACTTCTCCCACTGTTCCAAGGGTCTTCCTCACGGCCTCCTCCACGCATCGAGAAATGGGTACTCCAGCTCCAAGAATACCAGTTCGCAGTGGAGTATCGACTGGGCTCCAGAAACCCCGCCGACTATTTGTCACGCCATGCCCGCCCAGTCACTGACACGGAGGCCGCGGAAGCCGACGCCACTGAAGACTATGTGAGACTGATTGTGGAACGCTCGAGGCCTTTGCCGATCTCCCTTGATGATGTGGCACGAGCCACCAAGGACGACGACTGTCTGCAAATCGCCATCCAGTCAGGGAACTGGAAACCACTACAGAGCCCAGCGTCATTCCGCACCCTAGAAGCCCAGGCCACACTAAAAGCACTTTACCAGGTCCAGAACGAACTATCCATCTCGCCAGAAGGTTGCCTCTTGAGAGGCCCCCGCCTAGTTCTGCCCGACAGCCTCACCCAGCAAGCGGTCCTCCTAGCCCATGGCGCTCACCAAGGCATTGTGAAATCAAAGAATCGCCTTCGAACCAAGCTCTGGTTCCCAGGCCTCGACAAGAAGGTCGAAGAAGTCATCCAACGTTGTCCGGTGTGCATAGCGACCAGCCTGCCCAACCTCCCAGCGCCGGTAATCACAGAAGAGGGACCGACCGCCCCGTGGGCACGAGCCAGCGCAGACTTCGGCAGCCTCCCGGGCGGGAGGTACATGTTTGTTGTGGTAGACGACTAATCAAGATACCCCGAAATTGAAATTTTGCCCTCAACCGCAGCCTCCGAGGTGATCCCAAAGCTGGAGAAAATCATAGCGACCCATGGCCTCATAGGGGAATTACGCACCGACAACAGACCTCCTTTCAATGGCGGTGAACTGGCAGAATACCTACAATCGCACCGCATCAAACACCGGAAGATAACCCCTAGGTGGCCTCAAGCCAATGGCGAGGTCGAGAGACTGATGAGAACTCTAAATAAGACTATCCAAATTGCCATGGCCGATGGCCAAAACCTCGAATTAGCCCTCTTCCAGTTTCTGAGAGAGTACAGACTGACACCCCACTGCACCACCGGGATCCCTCCAAGCCGCCTTTGCTTCAACAGAGCGGTGGTGGATACTCTCCCACACCATCCCATGTGGGCCTCAGCCCCGACTCCGAACAACCGGTCCATGGAACAGCGAACCAAGTCTAACAAGGAGGCATCAAGACGGAGGAGAGCCGCAGATAGCCCTATTCAAGTGGGCGACCGGGTGCTAGTGAAAGATCGCCACCCAGGAGGGAAATTCCACCTCCCGTTCGAGTTACACCCGTGGACTGTCACCAGCGTCAATGGCACCATGGTCACTGCAGAAAAAGGGAGAGAAACTGTCACCAGAAACGTGTCTTTCTTCAAAAGACTTTTAGATAGGGAAGACGACTGCTTCCCGGACTCAGCTGAGCAATACCCAAGGCTGACCCAAAGCCCACAAGAGACAGCCGGAGAGAACGCCCCCAGCGAAGAAGAAACTCCGCAAGCAGACCCAGCCACACCAATCAAGAATGAACATGAACTGCAGGTGCCCCAAAGCCACCCTGGAACTGTTGTAGCCAAGGACTCTGAAGAACTGATCCCCACCCAGTCGGGCGAGCGCAGTCAGAGCAGATACAATCTGCGCCCCTGCCCGAAGCCGTCCCAGAAGTACCAAGACTTCGTGGCCTGTTGCGGACGCTGAGAGAGCCCGAGCTGCACCGCAACCACCTCATAAGTAAGACTGTTCTTTTTGCATTTTGAAAGCCTCAGAGACTGTAAGCCGAGAAGTTGACACATGAGGTCATGTTTGTTTATGTTTTTTTTCTCTTTAGGGTAAAGGAGGAATGTAGTGTTGTGCTAGGTGGGCGCAACCACCCGCCCGCAAACAGCGTTACTGTATTTGTTCTTTCCCCCCCCCCCCTAAGCGTATGTTAGATGGCTCCGCCCGACATGCAGGCGGAGGGCACGTTCAATAGGTAATAAAAAGCCCAGGACCCTGGGCGTGGCAGGCACTTGACTGACCACCAACAGTACACACGTGTGGTCTCCTTTTGTGCTCCCATTAAGGCCCAGTCACGACATCACACCCCCCCAAGTCTCAGGCCGGCGTGTACCCGCCTTACGTTTCACGGATGACACACTGCTGATTTCAAAATAAAGGCCCACAGCAGCTCCTGAATGATTTTAACTATTTCTGTAACGAGCGTGGGTTGGAGCTTAATAGCACAAAACCCACATTTATGGTATCTAATCCTGCACAAAGTAAGAACATAAAAGGGATACATAACAAATGAATGCAAGGATGGAGTATGCTGCGATATATTACTGCACCTACCACATCAGTGGGAATATTTTATCTAACATATGCTTGGTGTTCAGAACCAAAAAATTTACCCCCTTCAATTTTCGGATGAAGAAAAAACTCCTTAAATAACTTTCAATACAAATGGCTCAGCACCAATTATCAACAAAGCTTATCATTTTTGTTCAAAGTGGTTCAGCCCAAAAACGTTTTAACCGTGATATTTCAAGTACTATGTCAGTCTGACATACATTATATAAAATTCAGAGACTACAGTCAGTATAGTTCGAAGCAAGTTCTTTAACTGTATAGTTTTCTAAAGTCTCCTTAAAAACAGTAGCCTATTGTGTGCAGACTGATATAGTACTTGAAATATCACTGTTAAAACGTTTTTGTTGATAATTGGTGCTGAATCATTAGTATTGTAAGTACTTAAAGTGTAAGTTGGTTGTCAAAAAAGATTCCATAGAACAGGTTTACAACTTCGACTACCTGGGTCTAAGATTAATCTGAAACTTGGACTGGACCATGCACGTTCAAAAATCCCATTGCTCTCAACTGCACTACACCTCTAAACTAGTCGAGGTCTTTAATGAAACCCACTCAAAAAGGGTAGTTTCTGCCAAAGAGATTTAAAAGGCCCTGGGAGCGGTCCTATATGGCTCAGAGATCTGGGGGTATGCAAAATGTAATGTAATAACTGTAGTGTAAAATAGGTTTATTGAGTCCCTTTTCGCACTTCCAAAGAGCACCCCTTCCACAGAGCACCCCTTTGATCAACTAGGAGAGCCGAGCACACGCCATTGCAATACTGGCACAGGCTTTGGACTTCGTCTGCCCTAGGTGTTTACCATGAAACCATAAGGGAGCTTACGTCCTACCCAGCTGTTAAAAACATTCAGTGGTTAATGTCTGTGAGGTCGCTACTAAGGAAACTGGGGCTTGAGAGGTTCTGTGCCGGCACAGCAATATACTGGATTCCATTTTTACTACAGAACTTATACATTTTAAGCCATTCCCGGCAAATTAAAAGTCAATTGATGAAATGTGTCCGCCCCTAGTTCCCAAACTCTATCTGCAGTTTAGGTATCACGCTCTTCCTATTCAAGTATTTGTGCTAAATGGGCACTAGCTCATTCCTGGGGGGACAATTGTCCAGCCTGCAAAGGCCCCAAGGAGACATTTCTCACCTCCTTTTTTTCTGCCCAGCCTATAGCCTCCAGAGGAAGAAATGGCTGTTGCCACTGTGCAGAGAATTGTGTGTCAGTAGGTATTTGGATGCAACTAGGATTCGAAGAACAGATAGCTCCAGGCTGGTGACTTTTTCAGTGGCAAAATATCTGATGTCCACCTGGTTATGGCGATAGAAGTGGATCCTTGCAGAAGAGCAGGAGCCTCAATAATTCAATAATACAACCTGTAAATGATGAGTGGGCCTGGAAATGGTTATTTCTATGTGGTAGAATTCTCTTCTGTACTCTTTCAGTTTTTGTTCTATGTTTGTATTATTTTATTTTCAAAGCTGGTATATTTATGTACACTAGAAGAAAATTGCACTTTTTTGCTAACATTTGCACTGATGCCTTGTCTGTTATAAAAATTCTGCAGTTTTTGCATAGCTTTAAGGGAATGAATAGGCCTAATAGTCTTGTATTAATGAAGCCGGAGAGTTGTAGTATGCAGAGACTTCAACTAAACTGCCCAAGTTTGTACCCCACCATTCTTATTCTGTATGGCCTTTTATAACATCATGATTGTTGTTATTAAGTCGTGTTAATGTACTTTTATGATTTTGATGTTCAAATAAAGTTATATGAACAGAATACAACAGATGAGGCAATGTGGTCGCCTTCCTTTTGTGAGTTTTCTTTATTTATAACCTTTATTTTACTATAAAGAGGACAAGGGGGGTGGAAGAAAAGTTGGTGATGCTGATACATCCTCACAATTTTTTCAGAACCTAATTATTGTTAATGAATACCAGAAGACCTGAGGGAGCTGATGCAAACAGACAAGATTGGGCTGAAATGTTCAAACTAATATAACTAATGTTTGAGACGCTGCAGTCTATCATTTACGCTGTCGCAGAGTAAATAAAATGTGCTGCTTTCCTAAAGCTAATTAATTTTTTAATTTAGAATGAGGGACGGCTGAGGATCCTAGCGGTACATGTGTGTTGATAGACTTTTTCAGCCAGACTAGTAACTTTTACATGTTCTTTAAGAACACAAATTCTGGTGATAGTGAAATCAAGCTGGGGTGAAATGGTTTTCTGGGATGAAAGGATTTTGTCACCCACAGTCGCCTGCAGTCTCGCACAAATGTCTATGTGTGTCGGGTTACGGGACCAGCTTTGAGGACAGGAGAGGCAACCACACTGACCTGACGATCAGTTGTTTAATGAATAAACAGCCCTATTGACTCATATACCAAACCACTTATGGATGAATGTTTACTCTCCAACATCCCACTAACACTATTCTGAGTGGTGTGCTACTCTGGTATTTCTGGATGTGTAGAATGCTTTCCAATCAGTGTATTAATTATGTCCAATATCCTTTCACCTCATTTGAATTTTGGCAGTAGAAAATATTTTGAAAAATGTTATACATTCTGAAGGAAGTGACCTGATTAGGGCCACCGGGTCACTCACGACCACCTCTCAGCCTTCCATACAACTGAAGAGTCGGTCAGGTATTAGAGAATACAAACCAAGTTATTTTATTAGTAATCGCTCGAGCGGAGTCCGGTCTCGCCAGCCTCCTTAGATAGCTGCTGAGGGACAGTAACACAAAATATACATTCCCAACACCTCTAAAATCCCCGCCCAAACTGGAATTTTCTATCCTGGGCGTTAACGAACAAAGAGAGTACAGAAGGGCCAGCTACCATCTTGGGAACGGGTTTATGCTATCGTACTTTCAAGGTTACTTTGCCCGTGCTCATCTCTCTAGGGTGGGAGCAGGGAGAGGAAAGATATGCAGAGACAGAACGATCTATTCATTAAGGCCGTGGAACTCAACCTTGGATAATACTGAAGAGAAACAATTGCAGCTGCTTTTTTGGCAGAGGGAAACATTATGAGACAGGAGCTTATTTTCGATCATGGTACAAAATGGCGGCTGAATACAAAATGGTGCCGCAAATGCTAACTTAACTCACATAATGCTAGAAGGAGTCGGCTAGAAGCATTCTCAGCCCAGCAGACCCTCCTTTTAGCATTTGCTAACAATTTTGTCTCACACTAGAAGGCGAATCATTACTCTCACAATAAGAGAAGCATTAGTAAAACATGAATATTTGCATTTTGTTAATATTCAAAGATGCCCTCATCGATGGACATTAAATCATGGACAGCCTGCATCATCATGGACTTGGACTTAGCATCAGGTATTGGGGTCTTTGGTGCAAGGGTCAACTTCCCCGGGAGACAATGTATGCATAGGCAACATGTAAAAACAACACCCGCTAAGGCAGCGAGCAAAAAAAGAATTTTCCATCCCCAGGATGTTATTAAACCCCAGAACCAACCAGAGAAAGTCCAGTTGCCATTCTCTTGGTGAATGTCGGATGCAAGGCTGTGCAACTTCTGTATTGCAGCATATACATTCGGAGCGTGGTCCGGTATGTATACACAGCAACTACTGCCAATGATGCAGCAGAGTCCACCCCGATCAGCAAGGATGACGTCTAACACCATCCGGTTCTGAAGGGCAACGAGTCTCGTAGCCTGGTGCTCAGCTGTAATATTAGTCAGAATTCCAGCCATGGTATTTATTACTGCTTCCACCACCCTGGTGAGGCGATGAATATTACGGCTACTAGACATAGGGCCCCAGAAGGGAACAATACCCTCTTAGCATTAGTAAACTGTTGCAGAGTAGTGTATGTCTGATCAATGTCTTCTGTATTGATGACCCTTCTAATACGGGATAGATGGACATCCCTATGCCACAATCGGTGTTCCCTATGGTAGGTGGAAGGTGCTAAATATACTGGGGGAAAGAGGAAAGAGATATAACATATACCAGACCACCCCCTAGGAAGCCACTCATAAGCCTGGGACCCACAAACAAAATAAACAGTATGGGGTGGAAGTAAAGGTGGGCTATTAGTCGTGCTCAACTTATAAGTATAATTGCAATTACTCTTTCCCACGTTAACATTCCCAAAGCCTTGAACACAAAAACTGGCTGTCGTGTTAACTACTGGCACCGGCATTGCTTCATCCTGAGTAATATTGCACATCTGGAAAGACTTAAAATATTCATTGACATTAAAGCTCTGAAAATCCATCATTTCATTTTGAAGCCATGTTACATTGTTTTTGTTCTCATATACGTTCATACAGGCTGTCGGAGACAAGGTATCAGGGGCCGCTTGCTCTCCTGGAGTAAACTCTTGGTGAACACGTATATATTCTAACACAGTGTCATAATCAGCATACGTCATATTCATGACGTCTAAGTGGTAATGAGTATACACCATAGTGAACAGTTGAAACCAGGACTCACAACGTCCGAGATAAGAAAATGGCATGGACTGTAATATATCATCATATGGGTCATAGAAGGGAGTAGTCCACAAATCCAACAATTTGTTACATTGAATACATTGTGAGCCTGGTGGAGCATCGGTAAGAAGACATTATCAACATATGTTTTTCTGTGCTCGCCCTTATAAGGAGCCAAAATAACAAACATGTGCTTAGGGGGAGCGGGCATTGTACCAATCAAAGAGTGCACAGGATATTTCTCTTCAAGGAACCACACTATCCCAAGTACTGTTACCAAAAGGTTCAGGACGATTGCTACAAAAAACATCTTACTCTTGCTAGACCAGCTAGACCAACCAGAACCGCTTTGCCTAGAAAGTGGGGTTGCAAAGGGCTGTTCTTCTTCAACAATGGGACGACCAAAAGGGTATTTTTTTTTTTTATCAGAGGAAAGGATATGCAATGGAGCCAACTATTTAGAAAGCAAGGAAGAGGACAATTGTTCCCAGCGTCCGTCAGAGCCTCGCTGGTAGACTTCTATTGTTCATCAAGTACTGGCACTATTGAGCACCAGCGATGGAGCTAGGCGATCCTAACTCTTTGGAGAAATCCCACGTCGCACAGGATGATGAACTCCCTTTCCCAAAGGGAGCATACTCGAGCAATCATGTTCAGTGTTCGAACAATGCACCAATGTCACCTCTCCCTATTCTACTGTGGCCTAACTTGTCAAGTCCTTCCCTGCTAATCTGACTTTTCCTTTAGTGCACTGTTCCTCCGTCTGGGGCACAAATTATACCTAACTGCTCCAGGGACAGAAGGTCTTCAAAAAGGGGCTCAAACACAGAGGGGCCAGAGGACCGGGGCTCAGGCACAGATGGACCAACAGGCTGGGGCTCCTGGATGACCTTGTTCTCAGGTGGTACAGCCTCTTTCAACACTGCGTTGCTCTCCTCCTCTGTGGGCGCCCACGTCAGTCAGGCTTCTGAGAGGGGAATGGATCGAGGTGCTTGCTCCGTTTCTGAGTTGCCAATCCCATCAAGTACCCACCGGTCGGAGGGTAATGGGAGGAGTACTTTCGGGCAGTGGGTAGAATGTATCCAGTTCTTCCGGCCGTAAAACTTTACGGCCGTGCAAGTGGCGAAGAGGACCAAAACAGGTCCCTTCCAAAGCGGCTCCAAACTGCCCCTCCTTTGGAAGTTCTGCACCAGAATATAATCACTGGGCTGAATGTCATGGTCTGACCCCTTGGGAGCTAGTGACAAGGCTTCATGAATCTGTTGGTGAATAGAGCACACATTTTTAGTCAACTCATACAAATAATTCACAAGTAAAGGGTATTCTATTTCAGAAAATCGTCGAGATCGCGATACGCCCCATACATTCACCGGGTGCCTAAACACAACCTCGTACGGTGACAATCCTATCCTAGAGTGAGCTGTAGCTCTTGTAGACAAAAGGGCTAATGGTAAAGCATCTGCTCACTGCAATCCTGTGCTCACTTTGATCTTTGCCAGGTTCACTTTGAGAGTACTGTTGTACTTTTCAACCAAACCTGCTGACTGGGGGTGGTTTACAGCATGGAACGTCTGCTTGATGTGCAGACCGTCGCATACCAGCTGAATAACACTTGCATCGAAGTGACTTCCGTTGTCACTCCAAATCAAATGGGGCAAACCAAAACACGCCAAGAACTCTTTTAGGAGTGCCTTCGCAGTCGCCATGGCTGTGTTCTCTTTAGTGGGGTAAGCCTCAATACATTTACTGAATGCACACTCAACTACTAACACAGATTTCAGATTGTTGACTCGTTCCATTTCGATGAAGTCTGTCTGGAGAACCTCAAAAGGGAAGAAGGGTGGTGCAGAGTTACCAGGTGGTGTAGGGGTGCCTTTTCCAGTGTTATACATCATACATATCATACAGTACTTTACTAAGCGAGCTACAACTTTCGGAATATTATCGTTCTGCCATACAGGATCTAACACTTTGCAAATACTCTTCCACTAATGTGGGCTGGCCCATGTGCCATAGTGACCACAGGGAGGACATATGCATCGGGTAACATCCATCTCTGTATCCCTGACATGTCCATCCAGCATACATCTTCATCTAAACTTGCTGTGCTTTCCTGCCATACTGCTAACCCCTCAACCGTTGTCTCACTTTGAATTTCCTTCACATTATCTAGAGTATCTTCAAACATGATGGCCTCAGGTACCCACCTGGGAGGACCCACTGCAAATATTCTTTTCATCCTCGTTCGCGCTGTCTCCTTAGCTGTCTGGTCTGCAAATGCATTTCCCCCTCCAACATCGTCAGTAATTGCTTTGTGGGTACTGCACTTGATTATGGCCAATTTCCTAGAGCGTGTCAGGGCGTCTAGTAGCTTATGTATTAGAGGGCTGTGCTTTATACGAGTCCCATGCGATTTAGAAAACCCTCTCTCTGCCCAGAGCTGCCCAAAGTTATGGGCAACCCCAAAGACGTACTGCTGTCAGTATAAATATTATCAGCCAGTCCCTTGCTCAATTCACAAGCTCTACTAAGGGCGACTAGCTCAGCTGCCCGGGCGGACTAATAAGTAACTTGTGAGGTCTCAACTACTGTATGCAGTGTAGTAAGTGCATATGCAGCGGTAGTTGTGCCATCTGGTTATTTGAAACAAGAGCCTTCGACATATAGTTCCCTTGGGGGTCAGATAAGGGAACATCAGTCAAGTCTACCAGTCCCATCTCTTCTTCTGTTTTAAAAAGACAATCTTGTATGTCTGTTTCCGCGCTCTCAGAAGAGAGGGGTAGCAACATGGCAGGGTTCAGAGTGGCACTTTTTTTTATCGTAATATGCGTGGCAAAAAAGCTAGCTCATAACCAGTCAGACGTGCACAGGTAAGGGGCTGCATCTTGGTTTTATTCAAGAGGGTTTTCCACAGCATGCGGTACCATGACTGTGAGGTCAGTATCAAGTATGAGCAACCCCACATACAGTAGTGGTTGGCAGTAGGTGTTTCTGTAGGGCGGTGATGTGGACAGGGGGAGGGGCAGGGTGGGGGGTAGTAATGTATGGATCACAGAGTTTTACAGGTAAGTAAACATTTAAACAAATGAAATGAATTTCGTTGCACTCACTGCATCACAAAATGTTAATGTTTACTTACCTGTAAAACTCCGTAATCCATACATTACTACCCCCCACCCTGCCCCTCCCCCTGTCCACGTCACCGCCCTACAGAAACACCTACTGCCGACCGCTACTGCCCACATATTTGATGCCTAATCTCTACTGACAACGGATAATGATCCAGAAACACGTGTATAGAGATGGCCAGTCCAATTTTGTAATTACTCAAGACATTCCTGCAAGCACAAACGCTTGGTGAACTGCATTGACCACAATGATCAGGGGCGACCCGCTGGGAGGTGAAGCAGTGTGATCCCACATTGGTTCCCTATTTCAAAGGCTCCCTCGAGCCGGTGGAGCTGACGAGCTCGTGGCGAGGCACCTGCTCGCCTTGAGAGGTACTGTGACCTGAGAATTCTTTGGCAGCCTGCTCAGCAACCCCAAATATTTGATGCCTAATCTCTACTGACGACAGATAATGATCCAGAAACATGTGTATAGAGATGGCCAGTACAACTTTGTAATTACTTGAGACATTGCTGCAGGCACACAACTTTGGTGAACTGCATTGACTACAATGCTCAGGGGCGACCCGCTGGGAGGTGAAGCACTGTGATCCCACATTGGTTTCCTGTTTAAAAGGCTCCCTCGAGACAGTTGAGCTGACAAGTTTGTGGAGAGGCCCCTGCGCGCCTTGAGAGGTACTGTGACCTGAGAATACTTTGGCAGCCTGCTCAGCAAACTCAAATATTTGATGCCTAATCTCTACTGACGACGGATAATGATCCAGAAACACGTGTATAGAGATGGCCAGTAAAACATTGTAATTACTCAAGACATTCCTGCAAGCACACACGCTTGGTGAACTGCATTGACCAAAATGCTCAGGGGCAACCCGCTGGGAGGTGATGCAGTGTGATCCCACACTGTTGTCCAGTTTTTTAACTTAACACTGTGGTTGGAGAGAGAGCGCCCTTACAGCTGCCTGCCTAATGGACTATGTTGAATGCCACTTCGATTCTATCATACAAGCACCTGATAACTTTTTTGTTATTTTTATATAACCATGTACAAGAATGTGACCATACTGGGGTAGCTGAGATATGTGATCTGATGACTAAGTTGAAAATATTTGTATTTTGTGTTTTTTTCAACTGTGATTTCACTTCCGAGTGAAGCTCTAGATTAATCTTTGAAGCTGTTGCTAAGAATAGTTGATAAGAAAGAGTTACATATAAATAGGTTCATGAAATTGGCTTTACTATAGCTTTCTCCCGTTTCCTGGAGGAGTATTTGAGCACCACCCGCAGCAACTAAAGCTGCTAAGTGCTTTCCTGCTGTACATCCTGCTGACAGGGGGCATACCATTTGAATACTGTCTGCTGGTGGGCACCTTCCTTACCACCTATTACTGTACAATATATTGCCCTTCTTAATATTCAAGTCCTAACACTTTTACAGAGTTCCTTTAAATTAAGTGCTACACTGCTCAACAGGCTAAAAGTTTTAAAAAAAAAAATATATATATATATACATATATATATATACATACATCACATAAGCGAAACCTAATGCATTTACAAATGCTTGTTACTTTTGTGTGTGATCCATTGCAGTGCAAACATATTCCCAGGGCAGATCATTGCATGTGTGATGAGGTTTAGGAATAGTACATCTGGCCCTTAATGTACTAATGGCTGCTTTGGATAATGCATACTGTGAATTTCCCCTGTTTCACTACCCCATGCCTTTCAATAGGAAGGTCAGTTTGAATGGACAGATGGCACACCACATGACTACGCGTACTGGGATGGCAACCAGCCTGATGACAGCAGCCACACCATTGCAGAAGAAGAGGACTGCGTGCAGATATGGTACCGCTACAACAGTGGTAGGTCAACACATGGAGCACTGCTGCCTATTCAAAAGCATCTTCCTGCTGGGTACACAAAATGCCTCATTATTGTTGGCTCTGCAGCACCTGATATTTCTGTCACGACAATAATCCACCTGACCTTTCATGAAAGGCAGGCGCTGGATTTTCTCTCTGCTTAATATGGAGCGGTGCATCGTGCCTGCTTAGGTCTTTTATCTTTTCTCATTGTATCTCCACATCTCTTGCTCTTCAACTCATGCTGCGTCATGGCAACGTGCTTTGGTAGGAAATGCATGCTGTTTATCGTTTCATAACTTTCTGACTTATTTTTTTCTTTACAATTGATTAGTCGTGTTCAGCTTCCCTAGCATTAACACGAGCTACTGAGTTACTTATACACATATAAATCTATATACATATATTTTATATGTATATACAATCATGTACGTATATATATATATATATATGTATGCATGTGTGTGTATATTTATCTATATATTTAACCCCTTGGCCGCGGCGGTAATTCCGCCGCGGCGCTGGGGGGAAGGGGGGGTCGCGTAGCGCCACTATGCTCGTAACCGAACCACTCCGTCACGAGCCACGGGCGCTCTATGCTTGTGGCGGAGTGGTTCCGTCACGGCCCGGCCTGCTCAATAGAATGCGCCACGCAGCACGAAATCACTGCAGCGCAGCCGCCAGGCCGTGACGGAACCACTCCGTCACCAGCACAGCACGTCCGTGGCTGGTGACGGAGTGGTTCCGTCACCAGCATGGATGTGGTTAAAAATATACAACTGAGTTGTGGATCTGGCTCAAAAATGCAGAGCTACCAAACCTCAGCAGTTATAGACAATACACACCTCAGACACCACAACTTGACTGATCGCTTCCCTGATAACCTGAGCATGAAGGATACCATGTCTTATGCAGTGGCAGCTGCTACAGGGCAGTAGAGGTGTTGCAGGGAGAAAAGGTGTAGGCGGGGGTAACAAACGGTAAAATACACTTACCTGAAACCCGACTCCTCTCCACTGTTCGACGTCCGACACAGGAAACCAGGAACTAGGAAGCCCACAGGCTTCCAGAATCCCCCATCCAATCATGACACTGCTGTCCCCAGCATGTCCATTAAGAACAATGGGGTCACCCTATATCTCTCGGAACCTGGGTGTATAATTATAAATCTACAATTGGTTCCGTCGGGTAAACACCATAAGGTGCTTGTTCAGAACCAAAACATTCCTTCACAATCACTATTGAATAGTACTAGACGGTCATGAATGTACCACACCTACAACAATTTATCAAATTATATTGTTCTGGATATTGTTCTGGAATATTAATTATATTGTTCTGGATTTCTTGTTTTTTATGTTTTTAAGCACTTTGCACAGAAAGTCAATAAGAGTTGTCTAACGAAAAACAAAAACACATACATAGAAAATTAAATGGGTGAGTGTGCTGACATAAAGTGAAAAGTCTGACCTTTCAAATTCATACACAAACAAAACTATATCAAAGACATAGGTTCTCTGTCCTTTTCTGGTCTTTCACTCTAGCATATATTATTTCCATAAATGATGCGCTATAGTGAGCCTGGACATGAGATTGTTTTCACGTCGATGTTTCGACCCTGTATTTGTGTGTTTATAGTTCCTCAGGACAAAAGTGGACTAAAGACAGACCTAGTTCAAGTAGATTTCCAAAGGGAAAAGAAACTCCTCGAAGCCCGGACGGAGCTTGTCAGAAACACTCTTTAATAAACAGGGATCATCAATGTGGCTCCATCGCGAATCAGTAATGCCCAACAGCTGAGTAAAAACTTGCAGCTATATACCCCTCTGGTCGCGTACTTCTACCTTCATGGGGTATATGTGAACCTTCAGTTAGTCCACCTCTCTCAATTGGTGTAGTTAGAGGATGTCCAAGTCCATCTAAAAACGGGGCTACCAGCACCTCCTTCAAATTGTCGTTATCGAGCTCCACTCTCCTACATCAAACTGGGGTTTGAAGTAGGAGAGTGGCACTCGATAATGACAATTTGAAGGAGGTGCGGGTAGCTACCAGCACCTTCTTCAAATTGTTGTTATCATGGTAATCATGGTGCGACACTCAGACAGGGACTGGCAGCCTGTGCATGTTCTCCACACAGGCTCTTAGATATATATAACTGGGTTTAGAACATGCTAAGTGTGCATGACTGTTTGGCCGGCACAAGAAGGCCGGCCAAAAAGTCATGCGCACTTAGAAAGTGCTCACCACTCCTCCCCCTGCTGTTTTGGCAGGGCAGCCCAGCCCCGCCCCACACATAAAGCCAGGATGGAAAATAAAAGGAAAATAACATTATGTTATTATCATTTTATTTTTCCTGGGAAGTGACGCTCCTCCGCCTTAGCAGACGAGCCGCTGCTGGTCTTTGGGCATGTCTTGTGTACGCTGATAACCATAACTGGTGAATGTTAGTGGTTTTAAACTTTTGAACCCTAGCTCAGTTTTAACTGTGGTGTTTAAATGAGTTTAATTTGTGTTATTGAGATATACCTAATTAACAACGCTTGCTGCACACAATCTTTGCCCAAATGCAGCACGGCTTGGGCACTGTGGTTGGCTCAGTGCCAAAATCGCCTCTGCGCACAGCCCCACTGCAAGCAGCCAACACCTGCTATAGGCAGGCAACACCAGCAATACGACCAGGCAAAAGTGGGTCTAGGCACAGGGCCTAGCCTATTGCTGATTGCAAATGCCGAAGGGTTAAACCAAAGTGCTTGACAGTTAGTCAAGCATTTCTTTAAAAAATATTTTTTTTCCAGATTGCAAATCCTTCCGGAATTTTCAAACCCTGAAGCTTATACTGGAATCACGAGTCTGATTTCTGACTTGCAAATCCCTGAACCCTAAAATGACCCCTAAACATCAGCTAAGGTGAGGGTTCCCCTACTGTGGTGTGCCTATCGTGCCCTCTGTATGCCATTTTTTAATAAACTGCAGGACATGAGGACTGTGTCTCGAGCCCTCTAATGACTGCCATTAAGGGTCATTTTTCTCTTGCGGCACGCAATCAGATCTCTCAGATCCAGGGTACGAACTCTGATACCATGGATCCAAAAGGGACGATGGGAGAAAAGGCCTCCTCATCCAACCACTTTCTTTTTTAATTTTTGTATTCTTGGACTCACAAATTATTTGTAAATCTGAAATAGGAACGTTATACAAAAATGTTAACCTTCGGCTCGGGCCTTTAATGCTGGAGCGGGTCTTTAATGGCCAGTAGAGCCCACTAGGTCAGGCTCTAAGCCTAAGGCAATATGATGTGACAGAAGTAGACTAATTTCTGACAGTGCATTTGACATACTTGCTTGTTCATTGACCACACATATTCTGAAGAATAACATAGATTTTTCCATTTTTTCCTACTAGCATTACGATCTTGGAACGACAACAGCTGCAACCGGGCCTTCCCATTTGTCTGCAAGATTCCATCTCTAGCTGTCAGCTAGCCAATGTCCTGGAAGCCTTAGTAACATTTTGTATGCAATGGAACTAAAATAACCTGACCAGGTGCCCTCTAACTTCTAATCACCATGTAGAGGTCACATACATGATTGTAAGAACATATGAGTATAAGAAGGCTGAGGTTCATGGTTGCTTCAGCAGCTGTAAAGTATTTTCTACTATGTGGTAAACAACTATCATTTTATACTTGCTCAACCGCAACAAATTAAATATTTGAAAAATGCTTCGCTAGGTCCAAATGTTCAACAATCTGTGTCAGGCGTGAATGGCTTCTTCCATGTTCTTTGTCATGGGCACAAATAACCCCAATAAGAAGTAAGATCACCCTTGTCGAAAGCATTGGAGCCATTCTACACATTATTGTATGAAAGTTTGCAAAAGCTCATGTCACAACAACAAATAATAATGACTTGGCATTTCCAATTGGTCCTGGACTAAGGTCATGGTGGGCAGGAAGGATGGTAGAAAGTTTGTGGGTTTTGTGATTATGGGTAGGAACGACCATTTTAGATACTTGTTGTGATAGTGACTGTTGAGTTGCTGGTTTTCGTGGCTTTCCTTCCAAGCGCGAGGACATGCTTAAGGCGTAACATGCGCTTTACAAATTAGATTTTTATTAATATTACTTGTGTTCAATATAACGATTCATAGCACAATACTGCTGCTTCTAAGCACTGTAAACATAATGAAAGGTCTAACCCAATTGCTGGAAAACACTTCTGTCTTATATCAGGTGACTTTTTGGTGGTTGATATTTAAATATTTTTATGACTGCTGCTAAAATTGTTTTCTTCACAATAAAATACAGTGCTGTAAAAATGCAATATTGTGGCTATTTCTCTGGTCCAATATGGCTTACATGTTAAACTTTTTGCAGAGTTTATAATGTTAGGTATCAAAATTCATACAAGTATGTTCCAGCCTTACTGATATGTAGTGAGGCATCATGGTCCAGCCTTCACAAATCCAAAATTGACAGGAAAACAGGTGAAATTAGCTAATTTTCTGTATTCCTTTAGAATGATGTCCCTAGAACCCCATAATTGTTGCTGCCCTTATGATTGCCATGGGCACACCACATATGAACACCTGTCTTAAATATCATTGATATCTAGGGAAAAGGCATATGGTTCAGAGGTAGTGTCGGCATGAACAAAGTTCAGCCCACCATTGGGCCTTGTTTCCCTCCTTGGCCAAGGTGAGGGCTGAAAAGCAGCCCGAGTAACCGCGGTTTCTCCTTCAAAGTGGCTATATATGACCTTGAAAATGTCTACTGGCGGACAAACCTCTGGTAAACGTCCACAAATATAAATCTCTGCTACAGGAATTTCCTCTGGTATGTATGGACACATGAGTTATACCCACAAAATGGAGGAACATTGTGCCCAAAGTTTATGTCTCACTGACATGCAGGGAGGCATGCTTGACACTACTTACACGTCTGTAGAAGTGACCCTTTTCATGGGGGTCTTTCAAGGAGGAACATCACCAGACGGTGGTGATTCCATTACTCTAGGCATTTTTGTCCTCCGCTATGTCTGTCAGTGTTACCTTTAAGCCAGCTGGGCACGCTGACAGAATGTAATCAGTTACTACGAGGGGTGTCGCCATTTGCAAAACTCTGATTGGTAGTTAATGAGCCCATAGAGTTTAACAGTAAATCTGCAGGCTACACATATTTAAATATAGCATCAGAGTACTGAAAACAGCATGTTGTCACTTGGGTATCTCCTGTCGATTAGGAATATATGACATTACAACGCAAATAATTACAACGCATGCTTTTACATTACAGTTTTTACAACGCAGCTACCATTACATCACATGATTTTACAACGCATACCATTACAGCAGTTTTTTAAAACTATCATTACAATGCATGCCATTACAACACATTCCATTACAACGCGTACCATTACAACAAATAATACTTTTAGTGCAACAGTAGGGTAAGTGTTGGATAGTGTAGGGGTAACAATTACTATTCCCACTCCAGTGAGTGCAACAGTAGGGAAAGTGTTGGATAGCGTAGGGGTAACAATTACTATTCCCCCTCCAGTGAGTGCAAAATTAGGGAAAGTGTTGGATAGCGTAGGGGTAAAAAATACTACTCCCCCTCCAGTGGGTGCAACAGTAGGGAAAGTGTTGGATAGCATAGGGTTAAAAATGACTATTCCCACTACAGTGAGTGCAACAGTAGAGAAAGTGTTGGGTAGCGCAGGGGTACTTATTACCATTCCCAACTACCCCAAAACCCATACCCACCCTAGAAATAAAAATTCTCCATTCCTAACATTATAATGCATTGTGATGACATGCGTTGTAATGGCATGCTTTGTAATGACATGCGTTGTAATGGCTTGTTTTGCAATGGCATGCGATGTAAAGGCACTTGCACAGGAAAAGTTGCGTTGTAAAGGCATTGCGATGTAATGCCTGCGTTGTAATTGACGTTTCCCGTCAATTGTCTGCAGAAATAATAACATTGAAAATACATTGTCTTTGGCCTGTTTTTGGTGTGCATTGTTTACTGTAAATACAGATACTGCAACATCCTAGCATGATACAAAGGTGCATGCAACAGTAAGCCTAGTAATGAGAATCAGCAACCCCACACAGCACAAGCATCAATGGCCTTAGCAACGGAGGTCAGTGACCTATGCATTACAAGGAATGCTTCGAAGCTCTGAGAAATAAATTCGTTTTTTATCAACTATAGACTAATAATAAAGTAAAAAGGTATTCAAATGAGATATTGATGTAATGGATTGCATGCAATTACCCTGCAAACCCCATATGATTAATGCATTTTGCTTTAATATTTCCTACTGAGTTAGTGTAACTTGTTGACTCCTTATCACTTTATTTTAAGTCCTTAACTTTCAGCTAACAAATCAGGGCATCCTAGGAGTTGTAGTAGCGATTCAGGTCAATGTAATCCAATAGGGCGAGCACACTTAAAGGCAATGATTTGTAAAAATAAAGTCTGGCATTGAAAGGTTGCGTTCTGGTGTTATGAAGTCAGCTGGTAACCATATAGAAAGGAACCTCAATATAGTGGCAGGTAAAAAATGAGACACCTATTATTTGAAATGCTAATTATGTTGAATACAGTTCCATGGCAACCCATAACCATGCACCCTCCAAAGCCTCCACCCCTTACTCAAGAATAAAGACTCAATTAGGGGGTGTGAGTATGCCAACACAAGCACCAGGTGCCGTTTATCCAAAAGAAAGTTTTGCTCTGAACTTGACTTTTTCAGAGACTGTAAAAAACGATAGATCTGTTTTAATCTATTTGGAGTCATCATAATTTGAGTGCATAGAAACTCAAGGGGTTATATTTTAATATGTGAGTGGGACAGTGGAGGAGGAAGGCTGTGGCACACAAGGCACAGTTCCTCCTCTGCATGTTGCCTACCTGGAAGAGTCACTTCTAGCCAGAAATCTCCGACACCTGGTGGTAAGGGTAAGAGATTAACACATGTGCTGGTCCCAAGTAGTCCTTGGTAAAACCCTTGTTTCACATATCTGGATGGCTTGCATTGAAATGAAAGCTTTTAGGAGCATACAGATGTTCATTATGGGTGGCAGGATGGATAGGTCTGCTTAGGGTCACTAAAGGATTAGGAATTGCATGCAACTACAAGGTCACTGATATCATGGTTTTAGGAACGCTAATGAATGCAGTTATTCCGAAGATCGCCACAAAGGCAAGGGTGTCTTGCGTCAAATAGCTCTGCATGTCGACCTATACCAAAGCCTACAACTGCGATCACTGAAAAAGATTTGGGAAGCAGCTTGCAATATAGCATGGATTGGCCCTGGAGCTGGTAGCTGAAGACACCACTATGTGAGTTACGGCACCAACTCCAAAATGAACCCCCAAAGAGGACATGAAGAAACCCAGGGCATTTCAGGCAGATATCCTCATTTCCAGTAGGGGCTGTACAACAGGGGCTAAGCCCACAAGTGGCATCCTCAGGCATGGAGTGTGAATCTCTTTCGACTAACAAAAGATTGACTACTTTGGGAGCTCCAATGCCCATAGTAATATTAGGGAAATAAACCAGAAGCTAAGGTCCAATGTGCTTCAAGCATTCACCCCGTACTCAGGAGTAAAGTTTTTGTTTAAGTTTTAAGTTTTGAAAAAGTTTATATAGCGCTGGCTAGACCCGGAGGTATCAGATCGCTTTACATGAGGTAGGACATTGTTTCAGAACATTGTTACATAGTTACATCAGTTTCTGTAGCGTCACATAACATAGAAAGGGAAAACAGTATAGCATAGTTACATGAGATCATTAAAGCATAGCATAACTTAAAGTACTTCAGGGGACACAGAAAGGGCAGGCTGGAAAAAGGGGAGGCAGATAAAGAATCACGAAGGGAAGAGGAAGGGGATGGAAAAAGAGACACAATGGGGAGACGAGGAAACAATGTCTGAAGTGCAGCTGGGTAGATGACGGCCGAGGGGTGAACCAGAGGCAAACTCCTCTATAGCTGCACAGTCTGGGAACAGTCCAGGGTCAGGCATCTCAGCCATTACCTTGGGGCTTTTAAGCCCACTCTATAAGTCTTTACTCTGGTGCAGCCAGGTTCAGTGTGAGGTTTTGAGTCACTCACCTCTAGATCTGTACTAAACATTCATACCATTGCAAGCCCCATGCCTTTTGGTAGCAATACCCTGTCATTACCGCCTTCCAGGGTTTTTACCTGGTACATCATCACAGAGGTGAAGAAGAACATTTAAAAGTGGAATTTTATGATGTTTTCGAATTTGTCATTTCAGGGAAGATCTTAGAAAAAGGTAAACAGGCAAGGATGGAGAGTTCTGGCCTAGAAAAGTCTCGTCGGACAGGTCTCTGGAGAATTGGGTGACAGGATTCTCCATATATCCTTTGTAAACAACTGGGGTATTAGCTAAAGGGGGTGAGTGAGCACTTTAAATAATAACCACAATTCTTGTCAGGGTGAACCCCTTAAAGTCACTAAATTAACCTGAGCTCAACCCCCTGGTAGCTATGGCCCAGAGCAGACAGGCCTAATGTAGAGGCAAAGTGTAACTATTTATGCAGTACTCAAACAGTATGAAGTCAAAAAACAACACAAGAAAAATCCCAAACCAATTAAAAAAAATAGATTAGATTTTAAAAGCATTAGGCGCCCAGTGGTTCTTTGGTTGCACTTGATTGAGACAAGGGTACGTTTTAAGGCTGATCACGATGGAGAAGGTTTGTCCCAAACAAAAAGTTACCTTCACACATAAACTCTGGACCAAATAGTCTTCGGAAGGGCAAAGCAGCTAGCTGTAGCAAAGCTGAGGTCGATGAAGATGAGGAGATGAAGTTCAAGGTCTTGGTGAAGCTATCATTGTAGACAGGAAAGCCCAAAATGGGGAAAGTTCAGGTTTTGCACCCTAACAGCCACAATGTCAATGAGCAGCTTGGTTAGGTGAAGTTGTCTACATTCGGACTTAGAGACTTTTGTGGAGCTCAGATTTCCCCAGCGGACAAGGCTGCATGATGTGGTGGAAGTGGGCTCGGCGTCATCAAAGGCCGATGACTATGTTCCTGCTGAATGAGATTTGCTGCTTCAGAGAGGAATGTAGTGGGAGCTGTGTCAAGTTCAATCCCAATGGTGATGCACTCTTGGTGGATCAGCTTGATAGGTTAGTTCTAGTCCCATGTCGGTTCGCAAGGCAAAAGGTTGACAAAATGTTTCTAAGTTCTTGGATTCAGGAAACTGTAGGAGGAGTGCACTTTGACACCAGCCAAGGGTCCAAGATGTTGGAGACCAAACTTGGGGGAAAGACTCACTCCAGCAGTGGTCAGCGGTTTAGTCCCAGGTAGGTAATGTTGGAACTGGTCAGCTGGAAATGCAGGAAAACGACTTCTTGAAGCTTATTGTGTCCCACTAGCCGTAACTGAGGTCAGTCTTATGACCCATGGAGTCCAATTCTTTGTTCTGGGTACAAGAGGCAGAACAGGTCATGTCTTTGGGCCCTTCTCAGGTCACATAGGGTCCAGTCCTGTGCATGGTGGAAACTCCTGCCCACTCCCTAACCAATTGGGTAAATGTTCCCAGGGGTGACCCTACTTACGTTTGCTGAAATTCCTGTGTACTTTACCATATACAGTCATACAGGGTCCCTCTCTGCCCAATAACAACATGGCAGAACCTTTGTTTTCCTGTGCAGAGCACCTGTACCCAAACTTGAGGTGTAGCCAGGAACATGTGTAACCCCTACTCTGTGGTCACTCAAGACTGGTCCTGAGGGCAGCTCCTCTCCTACTGTGTGTGGTGCCTGCCTAAATAGGGGTACAAATAAAAGGGACTGGCCCAGGAATTCACTACATCTGACTGTGACAGGATATGTCTCTTTGAAGTTAATTAAGTTCCTAGGAAGATGATCAGCCTGCCAGAGAAACAGAACCTCCCCACACCCAATGACTTACTCTAAGCTCTGGGAGCAAGTTTGCACTTCATCAAAGGGGTTATTCTGCTCCTGAGTGACATTTGAAAGCTCATGCAAATCAGCTTCTAGTTGGCTTTAGGCAGGTGACAGGCAACATTTTACCTCGAGGAATGATGGAATGCGCTCCTTCTTGAGATGGTGATCTTGTACTACAGTAGAGTACACGCCCAAGAGAGGGACTCACGGTTAGAGTCATCCTCATTGTGGTGGTGTGGAGAGCTGGTACGAGTGACTTGGGCTCCCACATGTCATTTTACAGAACAACACCAGTGTCCCAAGATTGGTGATTGATGACCGTGCCCTGACGAAATTGCCTTTAAGTAGTGTTGGCAATGTAACATGTCGGCTGAGTAACAAAGTGGTCTGTATAAATGCAGCCGGTTTTACATGTTTAATAGGTGCACAAGTGAAGAAATAAGTTGGTGATTGTGCTACTTATTTCAATTTTATTTTCACAGGGTCTTGTTTTTTGTGGTAGTCGTGATACACACATCACAGTGTTATTATAATTTTTGGCACTAATTGTTGGGACACATCTTTATTATTTAAGGTTGAATAGCAACCAATGATGAGATAAGTGAGCATAGCTGGTGAGTACCAATCAGCAAGCTCTACTGGTGGTGCGCACGTGAGGTGCCATCTTGTCCTTTCACATATTTTTTTGGAAGGGTAACACATAGATTGATGTAGCCTTTGTTTGATACACTATCAAAGGTACATCCCTATATGTATAGGGGGTACATGGGTAATGACTGTCATATGCAAACGTTTTTTTTAAAGAAAATTCAGGCAGTAAAGTGGGAGGACACTACCTTTGGTGAAAGTAAGGAGTGTTAGGGAAAAAGAGTGATGGAATCCCTGCCTCCACTTATACAAGTACCCTGTAGATGAGGAGCCTTGGATGAACAGTTCTTTTGTTTTTATATTGAACATTTTAAAAGTACCTGTTCTAAAATAGGCATAACAATGGGGTCTGTAATAAAAAAAAAAATTTAAGTCACAGAATGAACTCTGTAGCTGTTTCTTGAGCAAAGATAGCAAAATTAAATGTAATATTGTATCTCACTGCTTTCCTAAGGAACAGCTAACCCGGCTACTGTGAAAATAGTCTAATAGTCTTTTGGTTCTTTTGATCACAAGGACATGTATACAATTACACTTTTACATGTCCTACTCTTAAATGCCATGCACCCTGCCTTAATAGGCAGTACGTCATACTGAGGGATGACTCAATATTTAAAAGGAGGGTTTAGGCCTTTCAAAGGTGGCTATTTTGACAGGTCAAATTTACAGTTATAATCTGCACCACTGTGCTACACATTGCAGGCCTGCAGCCATGTTACCTGTGTCACTGCATTGGTGGCACAATGTGTGCTGCAGCCAACTGATGACTTTTAACTTACTGGCCCAGGTTACACTTTAGGTACCAAATACTAGGAACTTTTAGGTAAGTTAAATATGCCAGTTAGGGGTGTGCCGATTTTATCATGTTGAAAGAAGGAGGGAGTACTGGCACTTTACCACTCATTAGGAGTGATATCTACACCCAGTAAAAACAGTCAATTCAAAAAATCTGGGATGGTACAACGCAAAAGTTAGTAATTTTCATCACACTGCTATTGTAATGGAAAATATACTTCACTTTACGCCATCAACTTTTCAGATGTATGGCTTTGATCCATAATATTCTTGCTAAAAAACTGGAACAACGTGATTACCCTAAGAGATTAATCAAAATATCTCCTAAGAGAGCCTGGTACAATCACCGTGAGTTCCTGCTCTCTCCTCGCTCTCCAGAAAGAATGGAAAGAATCCCTTGTGTCACAACATTCAGCACACAAAGCAACAGACTAACAAAGATTATACAAAAACACTGGCCCTGCTATTACTGGTATTACTCATGAATCACCTTTATTTTATTTTATTTTAAGAGCGGCAGGAATATTTGTGATCATTTGGTTTGTGCTGCCTTACACAGCATTGTCTCACCAGACCTGACCACCATGTGGGGTCTTAACAGGATTGTGGACCATTACCGCTGTGGTAATTGCTTGATGTGTGACTCCATTTTCAATACAAAGCAGTTCGTACATGATGAACCAATGTATAATCATAGTGAGCATACAAATTGTAACTCACAAAGTGTAGTTTCTGGTGCCCCTGCAAATTCATCTACGTGGGGCAGACTACCCAAAAAATCAAGGTTCGACTTTCCCAGAACAAGAGTTGTACCAACTGTAAGAATGAACACGCTCCATTGGTGTCTCATTTCATTGAATGTAATCACTCTCTACGCTGGCAGGTAATTTAAATGATAAAGAATCCCCCACGGGGAGGTAATATGCAGAATATGTTGAACAAAACTGAATGTCATTGGATTCTAAGATGTGATAGTATTAACAGGGGACTAAATACCCTTGAGGAATGCAACTCTATAATATCTGGTTGAATTCTATGCTTGTTTGCTACTATATTTCTTCTGCCCTGCCATGAATAGCAACAGCATTTTCCCAGTGATAGGTTCACTTTACACAATACATGCTCTTTTGACTGTCATTTTATATTCTATTCTTAATGTGAATCGCGTTTAGAAACTGCATATTTGTATGTGTATGTATATTCTTAATCTTAGGTTCCAAAATTGTGCATAAGATGATGATATACTCGTATGAATTTATCTTCACTGTACACCTCCATTACATAATCATTTATCTGTTTGGTACAAATGGATTCTCCACTGGAAGACTTTTTCTTACTTGAAATATAGTGTATAAATTCAACGTCAGTTTTTGGTATTTCAATATTGAATTACAGTATTGTGTCTAAATTAAATTGATACATTTATGAATAATCCACTGTTCAGCAGGATTGGAACTTAGTTTTGTCTCATCCCTCAAATTATTTCACTGCATTTATTGTTGATATATCACTTAATTGTTTGGTATAGGTGTGATCCTCATTGGAAGTCCCTTTTTTATGCAAAGTATGTTGTATAAACTCAATGTCAGTTTTTGATACTATAACATTGAACCTCAGTATTACGTTTAATTAAATTCATGCATCCATGAATAATAAGAGGGATCAGGACTTAGCCTCGGCCCTTGGATTTGTTTCCATTGTATTTAATTGTTATTATTGTGTAATAGGACATGGTCCGATGGAGTCATACATAGCAAATTATTTTTTTTAATTTTTCTTCATTTTTCTTCATTTTTCTTCATTTTTTGCACTTTTTTTATTATTAATTTCTTCATCTATTCCTTGGCGCACTATGTTCAGACTTAGCTTGCATACACGCGGTATCTTTACATCACCATTTTGTGTTTAAAAGTTTACACACTATTTATCTATATGTAGTCATTTTTCCCTTGGGGCTGATTACGTGCGAGTATTGGCGTACAAGGGCTCCCCTTTACGTAGTCGGCTAAGAACACCATTAGACACCGGAATGTGTGGGACCTAGCAATTTGCTTATTCTAATAACCTTGGCTTGGTTATTAATTTAGCTGATTTTTTCTTAATTATCATTTGCATATATTCGCTTTACTTATTTTTACACATCTCCGAAATTATGATTGTACCATTAGTATAGGTGGACTGAGATGACTTACCAGGATCTTCTCATAGTACTGATAATCCCATCTTTATTTTTATGGTTTTGTCCTGCGTTCGACGCTACTTTAACGTCGCGTCTGACACGCCGTGCACTTTCTGGTTTTCTGCCCGGACAGTTACTCGACCGGCATGGTGCACTTTGTAGAGAAGAGATTGGTTCATAGTTAGAGTAGGTAAATGCTGTTATTCCTCTTTCGCTCTTTAAGATGCCTAAGCATTATCGCTGCTGCACTTCCATACAATTGCGTCTGTTTGTTTGCAGCTTGGCTCGACTTGTGGGACCATTTAATTAATGTTTGGCCCGCCGTGTAGACCTGCGAGCAGGTAAGGTTTTTCTTTGGTTTTGAGATTTTTATGTAATACTCCTATGGCACGTTTTTTCCAACCATGTTTTGTCTGATTCCAGCATTGCTCGACTTGAGGACCAGTTAAATAATACTTGGCCCCTTGTCGCTGATATATGTAACTCCTTTCATGAATCAAGCGGAGTTCTTAATCACTATAAATTTCTGTGGATGTGATTATATACCCACCATATTTAATATAGATCTCTGTCAGTCGTTATAATTGATTAACTCCGGCTTTTTATACTTATAGAGGGTGCTTGGTCACTCGTTTTTGTGCAACTCTGCTTGGAGCAAGGAAAGGGGGGCCACTCGGCCCCACAAACTTATGGCGCCCCCTCGTAACCTCGGTGATGGGGCATGCACGCACCCCAATACGGGTCGCGACGCGATGACGCGGCCTGGGGCGCCCCATCACCGAATGGCGCTGGCCCCCGCCGTTGACCCGGAAGCGGTGTAGTGCTTCCGGGTCAGGGGGGGGTCTGGTGAGTTTAAAAGGCCTGGGGAGCGCGGGAGGCGCCCTCTTTTGCACCCGCGCTCCCCAGGCTTGCTCCTCGCCCCTCAGCTGGGGCTAAATAATTTTTTCTTTTGTCCTTGCAGGTGGATACCCCTGAATTAGCAGCGACGTGGGACAAGGTTGCCGGTGTATCTTTACAGGCGAGCGGAGGAAGCCGCGGCACGTTACACAAGGCGGAGCGGGCGTACAAATCGGAACGCGGTAAGGGGCAGAGGGCAGGTTGGTGGAGCGGGGCCCACGGCCTGGCACTGAAGTCCGGACGGAGGCGTTTCCGGCTCACTTTGTAGAGGGCATTGAATCGTGGCTGCTAGAAGCAGGGCATATTTAAGGGGAACCTGGGATGCAGAGGGCTTGAGGCAGCATCGTGTCCGGGTGTCCGTCGGCGGGGTACTCTGCTCACTAGTGTGAGAGTGGAGGAAGCAGCAGAGAGGCTTTCATTTAAAGGGGGCAGGAACACGAGGCGCACAGCGCATTTCAGGCGAAGTCAGCGCTAGCGGCAGCTCAACGATAACAACGTGCACGCTCGTGGTGGTAGCTGGGCTGCATTTGGGGGGAAAAGAGACAGGGCGAAGCAGGGTCGGTCCCGGTTAATAGCTGGATGGGAGACCGGATCTAAAAGGTATTGCCAGTTCCTTCCAAATAGCAACAGGGTGTTGATATATTGGTATAATTTTACCTCAGTCTTTAGGGCATTTTTGGTGTGAATGTGAAGCCTTTATTTACCAGGCTCAGGGGAATGATTCTATCCTAAAGCATTTATACGCTGATTTTGTTCTTTCTCTTTAGTTAAGTCTGCCACAGGGAGTTGGTTTGTGCATTGCAAATTGCATATTTTGAGGCAGTTTGGTTACCATTACAAGGGGTCACTGTCCTTCAAGCCAGGATTGCATTTAACTTTCCTCTCATCGCAGGTCTGCATTCAGGGTCACAGCGGAACGAACTGCCGGGGCGACTCACGGTGGACATCAAGAACCGAGGACACGGGCAGGCCTGCATTTCACTGCTTCTGGCGGGCCGCCGGGCTAGAGTGCGCTCGCCCAAGCATCCAGGCTAGCTGGTGTGTTGCGGTCAAAGTCGCGTGGTGCATACGGCCAGCCTGTAAGCCTCCAACGTTTGTACAGGTACAAGGCACATAGTGCTCATACGTGGCGTATTGTGCAGTGTAGGTTGTAATCCACTGTGAAAGAATGTCTGGTAGGCGGGGTGCGAGGGGTTCCCGCACAGAGCTCATGTTTCAGACCATGATGCGCAGAATGTCAGCGATGGACAGGAGATTAGGGAAAGTGGATCAGCTGGGGAAGACCGTGGCGGAAATGGGCGAGAGGCTCAGGCAGGGCCGTCAGGAAGACCCAAGCGAGTAGTAGTGCCACCTAACCCAAGGGGTGAATTAGACGCCTTACCTAAGCGTGTGAGGGCTAAGAGGACTTATAGTCGGCATCCCAAGCCATGTGGGGGTGGGGGATTCCCTGGGGCAGTCCCTGATTTGGTACCGACCTCACCGGTAGCTCCCGTGCCAACTTTGCCACCCCCGATAGGTGTACCCAGGGACCTAGCCCCGCCAGTGGTCCCACCAGTAATCCCGGTGGTACTCCCGGTGCCGTCCACGCCAGCACCTCTCCTGGTCAGTGAACCCCCCGGGGCTAGTCAGGTACCCCCTGAATTGGCAGCGCAGATAGCGGCGGTACTCCCCTGGTTGGGGATTGGGGGGGTGTTACCCTCATCGGCTGATCCTTCGGCAGAGGCCCAGAGACTGGTGGCTAAGATCATGTTGGCTAGGGGTGATGGCGGAGTGCCAAGTGCACCAATTTCTCCCCAAACAGTTTCTGCCAGCGATGCGGGGAGAGACAAGACTTTAGAACCCACGCGAGTCGCTAAGAGTGGTAAGGAGGTTGCTTTGCCGGTACTGGGCAAAGGTGCAATACCCTCCCGGGGGAGAACCTGGCTCAACATGTGTCACAAGCAGTGAAAGAGCTGATTTGGGCAGACAAATATGTGAATATATTCTCATTGTTGATTGATAACAGGGAGTTAGAATATGCTAAGTCACAAAAGGATTTGTTGTTTCCTAGCGAATGGCGTTCTCAGTTGTCTAAATTCAGGGTGGAGGAGACCCTGATTAATTGGATCAGAGCCTTTTCTGTATTTGTGGCAGTTACCGCCGAACGTTCACCCAACCTGCAGGCAGAGTAGGCTTGGTATCAAAGTAGAATTGCAATGTTCAGTGAGAAGCATGGGGGGGACGGATGGAAGGAATATTACATTTCTTTCAGGAAAGCTAGGGAATTTGACCGATCGTTAGCCTGGGACCAGGTAGACTCCATTTCCTGGCATGGCCAGTTTTCAGGTGGTCAGTCCGCAGGGGTTGCCACAAGCTGGAAAAGGGATATTCGCCCACGCCCCAGCAGCCCTTTCGACCAGCGCAAGGGGGGGATGGGTTTAGTAAGGCCAGAGGCAATGGAGGTGGAAAGGGCGTGTGTTGGGATTTTAACAGGCGCACATGCACCAGGGCAGTGGGCACTTGCAAATTCAGACATGCATGTTACATATGCGGCCACTCATCCCACCCATAGACAGCATGCTGTTCAAAGGGTAGTACGTCAGGCAACAGGGGGAAGAGGAAACAGGATTAGTGTGGGATACCTGCAAGTCGCACATTCACCCATTGATGTCCTGGCTATGATCCCTTGGTACCCAGATCATGCTTCCGCAAGGATGCTGCAAGAAGGTTTCACAGACGGTTTTCGGATTCCTGCAGGGGGGTACACCGGGACACTGGAGTGTAGGAATCAGTTGTCAGTTAGACACAACCCTGGGGTGGTGGCGTCCAAAATCTTGAAGGAGCTACGCCTAGGTAGGGTAGCGGTTCCTTTCGATGACATCCCGGTACCTGACTTTGTTTGCTCACCCCTGGGGGTGGTCCCGAAGAAAGAGAAGGGCGAATTCAGACTCACCCACAACCCTTCAGCACCTAGGGGAGCATCTTTGAATGATGTAATCGACGAGGGCATCTCAGGGTGAAGTATGCGTCTTTTGACCACGCAGTAGAGATGTTGAGAGTTCTGGGTCCTGGGGCATTGATGGCGAAATCAGATATTGAAACAGCCTTCCGACTACTGCCAGTACATCCTTTGGACCAACACCTGCTGGGTTTTTCGTTTGAAGGCAAATACTATATGGATAGGTGTATGCCCATGGGTTGCTCTGTGTCATGTGCATACTTTGAGACCTTCAGTTCATTCTTAGGATGGGTGATGAGATAGACAACAGGGCACCAACATGTGATGCATTACCTGGACGACTTCCTTTTGCTGGGGGTGGCGGGCTCTCAGGAGTGTGCATGGGCATTGCAGGAATTTTGCGTGCACATGCGGGCTTTTGGGGTCCCGCTGGCGCCAGGAAATACGGTGGGTCCATCAACTTGTTTGGAATTCTTGGGCATCTAACTGGACTCTGTAGAGGGTTGTTTCAGGTTACCCAAGGAAAAGATTGTGAAATTCAGGACAGCATTACAGCAATGTTTAGCGAAGGAGAAGGTCACATTACAACAGCTGCAACAGACCGTTGGTCAGCTGAATTTTGCATTGAGAGTGATATCTATGGCACATCCATTTTCCCACTCAATCGCGCAGGCCATGAAGGGCCTGCGGGACAAGCATCATCGCACCAGACTGTCAGTTGAGGTGCGCCAGGACATGCGAATATGGATAGCATTCCTGGAGAATTTCAATGGCAGAGTGGTATGGTGCGGCCCCCCCACCACGTCGGCGGACTTGGGTCTATGGACCGATGCTGCTGGCAGTGTTGGATTTGGCGCCATACTTGGCAACAAGTGGGTGGCACAAAGGTGGCCAGAGTGGTGGGAAGAAAGCGGTTTGACAGCAAACATTGGTTTTCTAGAGCTCTTCCCAATATGGGTCGCATTAACTGTCTGGCCCGAGCAGTTGTCCAACCAATCAGTGATATTCTGGTCAGACAACATGACTGTAGTCGAATGCATCCACCAACAGGCAGCCCGGTGTAAGTTTATACTCCGCCTCATAAAAGAAATTGTGTTACGATGCTTGAAATTGAATGTGCAATTTAAGGCCAGACATGTCCCAGGGGTCTTGAATAACGCAGCTGATGCCCTTTCTCGCTTTAAAATGCAGCTATTCAGGGAACACTTACCTGCGGCAGAAGCGTCACCAGCACACTTCCCAGGAACACTTTGGCAAATTGGTGCCCCCAACTACAGAATCTTGTGGCAGCCAGCTTAGCACCCAAGACCAGGACAGCTTACGAAGTGGCGTTCATGTCTTATTGCAGGTTTTTGGGACATGCATGGGAAGTAAAGTGGGGGCAGGAAGTGAATTTTAACTCATACATGAACGCACTGCACAGAGAGGGGTGCTCGGCGGCTACAGCTAGCAGACACAAAGCAGCTGTCTCTTTCTTTGCACAGTTAAAAGGTGTCAGACCCACTAACAGTTTTTTAGTGCGGAAGGCATTGAAGGGGTGGCGACGCCTACAGGCAAGCACCGCTGATTACACACGGTTAATAGGTTGTGAACGGTTGTCCTGGGTGTTGGATGCCTTATCGGACACATGTAGCTCCCCAGGGGAAGTACTCCTATTTAGAGCTGCAGTTGCTTTGGCCTTTTATGGGGCATTGCGGGTAAGTGAACTGGCGGCCAACAACAAACTGGACAGATTGGGAGGGCTGCAGCTGCAAGACCTCACGTTAAGTGGTGATTCAATCTGGTTAACCATACGGAAATCAAAAACTGATCAGGAGGCCAGGGGTGATAGCTTGGTACTACACCGAGCACCAACTAATTCGTGCTGCCCGGTGTCACATGTGGAGGCATACCTCAGGCAATGGGTGGACGGGGCAACGGGGTCATTATTAATGCACGCGGATCGGACCCCTTTGACTAGGTTTCAGTTCCAAAGAGTTTTAGCAATGACAATTGCCAAGGCGGGTCTGGATCCCAAGGAATTTGGGACACATTCTTTCCGAATAGGTGCAGCCACTGAGACAACAGCGAGAGGTTTGCATGCCACCAGTGTAAAGAGGATTGGGAGATGGTCTTCCAACGCTTATAAGCGCTATGTGCGGCTGCACATGTTGTAAGTACTGACAAACCAACCTGACACGTGCCTTGTTGTCTGTTTCCTTTCAGTTTCTCGGGCCTGTGACGCAGGGCGGGAACTATTACCTCAACAAATACGATCAACAGCAACGTGGCAACATCAAGACGACAGGAGGAGGACGCATGTAGTATGGGTTTTTGGTCACTCTTATGTGAGACGAGCTAAGCCAATTTTCTTTGCAGGTGATTGTGTACCGCGGGCAGAGAGCAGGGGTTGTCAGGTCTCATTTCATGGTGGGGGGGCTCTGCCTAAATCGACTGAGGAGCTTTGTTTCCGACTTACTCGACAGACACACCCCACCGCCCTCCATTGTCATCTTGCATCTTGGGGGGAATGACTTAGTGACACTGGGCAGAAGGGTCCTATTGGAAGAGATTATCGTGGCGGCGGGTTGGCTGGAGAAGGTGCTCCCGGGTTGCACCATAGTGTGGTCTCAGTTAATACCTAGACTGCAGTGGAGAGGGGCGGAGTCAGTTAGGGCATTGAACCACTCGGTAAAGAGAGCCAACAACAAGATAGAGAAACTGTTCAGGACACCTCACTTACAGAGTATTCCGCATGGGTGCATCTGGGGGGATCACTTTTACTTACGGGATGGGGTCCACTTGACTGAGGCAGGCAATCGCTTATTCACAAGTAACATACTAGCATGGTTAGAAGGTTTCGCGAGGTAGGTTTGACCTTTCAGTGTAGGAGGTTTGGGGGGGCCAGATAGTCGGTCAACTATGCTGGCCTGTGGCGGTAAGGTCATGATCAGTGAGCAGCAATTTAAGGTCCTTAGTGGGCGGCACCATTCTCAAATGGGGTCGCCCAGGGGGAGGGGCCAATGGTCTCTCCTAGAACTTCAGGGGCAGGATATCCGCTTGGTCGGAAGGGTGTGGGGGAGGGAGTAACGCTTTCCTTGGGCTGATAGCCACCCGCACATACACTATTACGTCATAAAGTGGCGCGAGTGAAAGGGCCTTCCTCTTTGGTTTAATGGAGTTCACGGAGCGTACGGGGTAACCAGGAGAGGTACGTATTCTCCCGGTAACCGCGCCCTGTTGCACATGCGCACTCATACGTGAGGGCGTAGCTGTTAATTAGGATCTGACACCGGTCAACGACCTTGCCGTAGGCCCAAAATTATTACGATGCAAAATTCATACGTAGGATGTTAGATTCGGTTAGGAACACGCTGTATTAGACATTTGTTAAGGTTAGCCCTTTCATACCTATCTATGATGATGTATATCTAATGTCAGAATTTTGCATATTAATGATTGTGTAAATAATGTTTATTTTTAACAATTTTAATTTTTTTCATATTTTAATAAATACGGGCGGGGGGTCCCGAGACTCCCCGCCTTCCAAAGAAACTCTTCGCCTGCCTAAGTTACTTAGCATATTGTTTTGGTGGTTGCTTGGCAGGGAGGGGGTGGTCGGTAGTCCCAGACCATATAAGCAAGTGGAGCCCACTTCTTTCTGTGCTGTGGACTCTTCATTAATAGGTGATTGACTCAACAGGTTATTTTCTTAACTGGTTTAGGAAGCACATTTTCTCCTGCCTTTCATTCATAATGTTGGTTTTTACTCGGCATTTAAACTCTCACAGGGTGCTGCTTCATTCTTTAAACATACATTGTTTTCACTCATTTGGCATTTTTGATGAGTGGGTGTAATGCTTGTTATGATCACTAGGTCTTTAAGCTTTATTTCTCTGGATATTTTTTGTGGGTATCTCTCCCAATTGGTGACTGGTATTTCTCAGTTAACTGTCTTTCTTTTCTCGATTCAATCATTATGATTGATCTTATGCCATGGCATGACCCTTGAACAATTTTTTGATACCCCCAAGTGTATACTCATTTATTACCGGAATTTTCAATTGGACCCTCTGGTATTCAATATTGTTTGTCCTGATGATTACCATACAACTTTAGCGTGGTTGAAACGCTGTTGATGCCTACAGGTGGCTTTGATTGAAGAGGACGCATTCTTTGCTATGTTTTACTTTTGTCTTGTTCAAACAATGTATATGTAACTTTCCTCAGCCCCTATTTATGTTTATACAACGTATTGTCTTTATGGTTGTTTATGTAACTTATTGAGTGCCATTGTTGTTCTATTGTTGTCATTCTCATTGTCTTATTAGAAGATTTGGTATGTTTTTGAATTTGTGTAGGGGTATCACCTGTTAGAAAATTTCTTGTATTTTTGCTATATTTTTGTTTGATTTCTTGGTACTGATATTCTGTGTTTTAAGTTACATGGAATATTTAACATGAACCTATTTTAGGATTCCAGTCTTTACTTTGCCCCAGATTCAGGTCTTAGACTTCCCCTTTTGTTGGTAATTATATTTATGATCCATAGCACAGCATCGGATTTAGCGAGCAATGTATGGGTTCATTATGACAACAAATTTAGGCAACTGAAGTTAGGTCACCAGAATATCCCATAGCACCAGAGAGAAATTAATATTTTAAATGCAGAGTTTGACAAGGGTCTCAGCTCAGCCAGATGTCATCAGTCATCATTCCTTTCCTCCCAGCAGAACAGTGGGGATTAGAAATATGCAGGCTTGAAGGACAACAGAAAAGGATGTAGCAAAGGGGGCAGCCCGTAAATTCGAGGATATATGATCCTTCTATGACATTATTTATCACTCAAAGAACAGAGTCCAAATTTACCAACATTTTGCACTGGGTTTGCATCACAAAAGTGAGGTTTGGATCACAAATGTTTAGTCATTGGCTTAATTTATTTTATGCTCGAAAGTTGCCTACACAAACCCCCATCTACTAACATTAGTACACAGGCTTTGGCACCAAATAATAATGCCACTTTGAAGCAGGCATGAAAAAGGAGAATTGCTTTTATTTCTCCTAACTTTCACATGTTACATGTGTGCTGCACTGCACAGCACACATCCGAAATGGGAAACGTTTTAAAGTTTGTGTAGGCATATTATTTTGTACTGGAAAGGTCCCCTTCCAATACAAACTATATGCTTGACTCATGCAAACACCTTTCCACTACGGTGCAACGGTGTGTGCTTGGGGTCCGGCAGCCTGATTGTATGCCAGCGCTAGGGTTAATTCCAGATAGTGCCATATCTTAGTAGATATGGTGCTTTCTTGCTCTCACCCTCTAACTCAACGCAGCCGGCAACTATGGGTGCTGTGCTGCATTGTATGATAGTTTTGTAAATCTGGGTCCACATGTTTTAGAAAGCAGATAAGCCCAAAGAACAGGCAGCCAAAGCATAGTAAACTGCCATTGGCTAAAACTTTGGTCCCAAGTCTCCCAAGGTATCCATCCACCAGCTAGCTTGTTTACAGACTCCTAAGGTATCCCCCTTCAGCTTAAGTTGTTGATTGAACAGCCCAATTTTGCCCTTAGAGTCACATCAATTGGGTATTTTCAAGAAATATTGCTTGGGCAATGGCGGCTCTAAGGGCAAAATACCACCGGAGTTTCTGCAGAGATTAGTAAGAACCTGCGTCTCTGTTTGCAGTTCCTCCAGGACTTCAGTGGCACAGTCTTCTGACCATAACTGGTTGTTTCTAGCACCGAAGTAGCACTTTATATGGATGCAGCAAAGAATGTTGATGTTGGCACCATCCTTGGCAAAAGCTAGTGCATGCAGCATAGGTCTGAAGAATGGGTAGGTTGTTGGGTAAAAGGGACATGACTGTCATGAAGCTTTTTACCATTATTGTGGTTCTTCATTTACGGGACCAGCGGTTGGTGAACAGGAGAATTATGTTGTAGAAACACATGTCAGCATCCCAGCTATAAACAATCAGAGTGAACATTGTCCCTCTGTCCTGCACTTCCTAAAAACATGCTTCATGTTTATCCTAAAACAATGTTCATTTTATTGCTAGACATGCCTTTGGAGTTAGGAACATGGTGGCTGATGCCTAGTTTCAGTCTAATGTGTTAGAAAGGAAGTGCAACCTAGTAACACCTTGCGAGCTTGGGTAACATATTCAACTGAAGTCAATAGGCAACAAGGAGGTACCCCCTGTGGGCCATTGACTTCCAGTGATTTAGAGTCATTCCAAGTCTAATGTTTTCTGAACCCCGCTCCCGAAGCCAGATAAGGTGATGACACCACTCCCTTAGTTATGTAAACTTGCTGCCATATTGTTCCCAACTGATCACAGCTGAGTTGGCTCCAAAATGAAACAGGCCTATGTGATTGCATGGCAACTTTGTCTGGTGGGTTGTCTACTTTGCATTATAAAGTCCTTGTCAGCCCCACAAATTTCTCAAAATTCCTGGAGAGAAAAAAGAGGCAAGCTGGCTGGTGGCACTTGTAAAGGACTCCTTTCGTCAATTGCGTTCTTTGCATTCATGCATAGTATACTCGATCCCACCCAAAAAAATTTGGTCAGGAAAGCAATGAAAGGGTGGTCACACTTTTGCCGCCACCTAATGACACAAGGAAGTCTATTTACTAAGATTTACCGCCTTGTTTGCATCACAAAAGGGATGCAAAATGACAGTAAATCTTTCTTTACTAATTTACTTTCCAGAGTTAAATGTGTTTAGCCCTGGAAAGCACTCAAAAGTAGCTCAAAGCTGCTCATAGCGCTTCTTTGCATTACCTAGCGCCAAGGGGGTGTACCATGGGTGGTGCATGGGCATTCCCATGCAACCCCCCTAGGTCTCTGATGCTAAACCCTTATTACTTGAAAAAGTAGACAGGGTTTAGTATGAGAAAGTAGTGCCCATTTCAAATAGGCGGTTTGACTGAGAAATGTTTTCATTTCTCCTTTCTTTTACGACTCTGTATGCGTGCTGCGCTATATAGCACACATACAAAGTGGGAAAAGGTTTCAAGTTAATCTAAGCTGGTATGTTCTACTGGAAGGGTCCCTTCCAGTACAAAACCTATGCTAGTCTCATAGAGATACCCTTGCACTATACTGCAAAGGTGTATCTGTGGCGCACAGACGCATATTTCTGCGCCAGCACTATGGAGAGGGGAGGAGAGGGCCATATTTCTGTAATTATGGCATTCTCCTCTCAACTTCACATACAATGCAGGGTAGTATTTGCAGCTGCTGCACTGCTCTGCGTGAGAAACTAGTAAAAACTGGTCCGCCCTAGCCTCTTAGTAAACACATGCAGCTCCCCACTCTCTGGGGCACAGTTTACCCTCGTTTTCCAGGAGGCATTGGACCTACTAAGGATACCACAGTCAGACTAGGAGCAGTCACAATAGCAGCAGTGATTGGTTTTACTGCTTTCAGTGGTATGTATGTGTTAGAAATGGGGGTCTCTAGTTGGCAGTGGCTGGCCAAAGTCCAAGTAGGGACCCTTCTTCCTAAGTCAGAGTAAGGGGGCTACATCCTTTGATAACCCCTGCTCAACCCTGTGGCAGCGTAGCACAAGCAGTTAGGCTTATCTCAGAGGCAGTGTGTAAAGCATTTATGATCATACACAGTAACACAGTGAAGGACACTACAAAGGGACACCACACAAGTAATTATAAAAAATAAGCATCTTTATATATAGACTTAACACAAGGCCAATAACGGTAAAAAGCCACAATACTGAAAAAGGGGGTTACTCTTGAAAGGGTGGAAAAAGAGTTCAAAGTGTTCAAAATAGGGTTTCAGTTCAAAGCAGGGGTCTCTGCGACCCTTTTACTTACAAAGTACCTGAATTTCGTAGCAAAACAAACAAAAGGTTGCAAAGGAGCTGTAGCAATGATTTTCCCCACGCTAGGCCGGCGATGCGTTGAATCCTGGGCGCAAGGGAGGATGATGCGCCGAGCTTCGGGTGCGTGCGGGACAAAACCACAGATTTCCTTACGCTAGGCCAGCGATGCGTTAAATCCTTACCGCGAGGGAGGATGATGCGCTGATCCTGTTGCGTGTGCGATCTTGTTGCGATAAAAGAAAATGGCGCTCCCCGAGGAAGTGACGATCCGGGTACGATGCAAGGAAAATGGCAGACGCACAGCGTCCGTGTTGCGATGATCCGGGGTCAGTGAGCCTTCGAAAAGCCCGCAAACGTGCGATGCGATGATCTCTGAGGAAAGCGAGTACTTTGTGGCCCACAAGCCTGCGATGCGATGATCTTGGGTTTGCGAGCGCTCGGCGGCAGTCGCGCGTGGATTTTTCTTACGCTCTTCAGCTGCGGCGGCTGGCAAATGGCGTTAGCGACGATTTTCAGCTCTCTTCTCTCTGTAGTAGAACTAAGGCCCTGGAACTCACAGGGGCCTCACCTGCAGATAGAAATCCTCGCTGGGAGGAATCAGGAGGCTGGTGGGGGAGTCAGGTGTGCCTGTGACTCCAGCAGGAGGCTAGCTCTCTTCTAGCCCTTGGGTGATTGCTTCAGCAAAAATAAAAGTCTCTCAAGTCCCTCTTTTTCCAAGTCCAAGGGGAATTACTGCAGGTCAATCCAAGAAACAGCACTCAAGCACAGGGACAGTCCTCTCCTGCAGATTCCTTCAGTAACACGGACAGAGGTTCCTCTTGACATCCAGGAGCAATACAAAATGTAGGGGTTTGGGCACAGATATTTATACCCCAAAAGTCTTTGTTCTCAGAAGTCTCTAGTCACTGAACCCAGCCAGAACCAGTTCTGCTCAGGCCTAGAGCACTTTGTTTACCAGGCTGCAGTCTTCCTTTCAGAAAGAGGGGGTCTGCCATCAGATGCACAGTAGGAGGTGGAGCCAGCATTCACCTTGCCAGGCACAGATCTATTCAGGACAAGGAGCTATCCCTCCCCAGTACTCAATGCAGATCTCTCTATTCAACCCAGGTCTGACTCAGCCTGCCTTGCCCCTCTATACCCAGACAGCCAATACACATATCAGAAGAGCACACTGGAGGCTTAGGCAAGAAAATAACTACTTTCTAAAAGTGGTATTTTCAAAACACAGAATATTAAAACCAACTTCACTAAAAGATGCATTTTATTATTCTGAGCTCAGGCATACTAAATTCGATTTTCTACCATGTTCCCTGAGTCAGATATGACTATAGGATCTAATAGCCAGTCTGCCCATTCTAGCCTATGGAGAACAGGTAGCCTTGCAGCAGTGAAAAACAAAATGGAGGGGGATTCACTACCAGGACATGCTACACATATCAAGCCATGTCCTACCTTATGCACACAATGCACCTACCATAGGGGTGACTGACATGAGGTAATGGAAGGGTCAGGGGCTTGGAAGTGTGGGCACTTTCAGAGCCAAGATGGCAGTTCGGGGCTGCGTGCAGACACTGCAGTGGTAGGTCTGAGGTACACTTTACAAGCTACTTCTGTGGGTGGCGCAATCCTGCGCTGTAGGCCCACTAGCAGCATTTGGGTTACCAGCCCTGGATACACACAGGCCATGCTACTAGGGACTAACAGGTGAACCAAATAAGCCAATCAGGTATATACCAATTCACAAGCATATTTACACAGGGAGCATTTGCGCTGTGGCACTGAATGGCAGTGGCACAGCACCCAGAGCATCTAATACCAGCAAAAACAGAGGAGACAACAGCAAAAATGGAAGGGAGACTCACGCCAATGGTGCCAGGTCTAACACGTGTCTCCCCCAGCTGAAATGTGGGGAAAACTACCCATCCTCTTGGGGGTTCTCTTCAATAAGTCGGAAAAATCTGGACAGACCATCAGCATTGGCGCGTTCTGTACCAGGGCGGTGTTCCACCGTGAAGTCCATACCCTGTAGGGAAATGGACCACCTCAACAACTTGGGATTCTCACCCCTCATCTGCATCAACCATCTGAGGGGCCTGTGGTCTGTCTGAACCCAGAAGTGAGTCCCAAACAGGTATGGTCTCAGCTTCTTCAGCGCCCAGACCACAGCAAATGCCTCATGCTCAATTGCACTCCACCTCTGTTCCCGGGAAAGTAACCTCCTACTGATGAAGGCTACAGGTTGGTCCCAGCCCTCCTCATTGATCTGTGACAGAACAGCCCCCACCTCATGCTCTGAAGCGTCTGTCTGGACAAGAAATTCCTTAGCAAAATTGGGCGCCTGGAGGACGGGTGCTGTACACGTGGCAGCCTTGAGGGCATCAAAAGCTTTCTGACAGGTGTCAGTCCAATTCACAATCTTTGGCTGCTTCTTGGAAGTCAGCTCAGTCAAGGGGGCAACAATGTTGCTATACCCCTTGACAAACCTCCTGTAATAACCGGTGAGACCTAGGAATGCTCTCACCTGGGTCTGGGTCCTGGGGGCTCCCATGCCAGGATGGTTTCAATCTTAGACTGTAGGGGTGCCACCTGGCCACTCCCAACCTGATGTCCCAAATACACCACAGAACCCTGCCCAATCTGGCACTTACTGGCCTTGATTGTGAGGCCTGCTCTGCGCAGCGCCATCAACACTTCCCAAAGGTGGCGCAGATGGTCCTCCCAGGAGGAACTAAACACTGCAATGTCATCCAGGTAGACGGCACGGAAATCCTCCAGCCCAGCCAACACCTGGTTGACCAACCTCTGAAAGGTGGCAGGGGCATTCTTCATTCCAAAGGGCATCACACGGAACTGGTAGTGCCCATCTGGGGTGGAGAATGCTGACCCCTCCTTGGCCCCATCAGTTAAGGCGATCTGCCAGTACCCAGACGTTAGATCAAACATGCTGAGGTACCGGGCAGCCCCCAACCGATCTATGAGCTCATCAGCTCTGGGGATGGGGTGCGCGTCGGTCTTCGTGACCGAATTGAGACCTCGGTAGTCCACACAGAATCTGAATTCAGGGGTGGCACCAAGCGCGGCAGCTTTTGGTACCAAGACCACGGGGCTGGACCATGGGCTGCTAGAGGACTCAATCACCCCTAGGGCAAACATTTTGGAGACCTCCTCCTTAATGTAGGCCTTGACCTGGTCAGTCACTCGGTAAGCCTTGTGCTTGACAGGAGGACTGTCTCCGGTGTCCACATCATGGACGCACCACTCAGTGACACCTGGCACCAGGGAAAACAAGTCAGGAAATTGCCCCAATAGCTGGTGACAATCTCTTTGCTACTCAGGGGTCAGTGTGGTGGTGAGGACCACACCCTCCACTGACCCATCCTTCTCTCCTGCACACAGGAGGTCTGGAAGAGGCTCACTCTCCTCCTCCATTCCAGCAGCTGTGGCAAGAAGCATGCCCACTTCAGACCTCGCAAAATGGGGCTTCAGGCGGTTCACATGCAGGACCCGCAAGGGGTTCCTGGGAGACTGGAAGTCCACCAAGTAGGTAACTGGACTTTTGCGCTCCACCACCTCAAAGGGACTGGTCCACTTATCTTGGAGCACACCAGGCTCCACTCGGGCCAGTACTCAAACCTTCTGACCAGGTTGAAACTTGACCAGAGTGGTGTTCTGGTCGTGCCAGCGTTTCATTTCCTCCTGGCTGGATTCCAGATTTGCCTCAGCAATTTTTCTGAAACGCTGAGTCCGATTCCTGAAGGCCAAGATGTAGTTGAACAGATCTTGGGGAGGTTTCCTGGGAGATTGCTCCCAGCCTTACTTGACCAGACTCAGAGGCCCTCTTACCGGATGGCCATAGAGCAGTTCAAAGGGGCTGAACCCTAAGGACTTCTGTGGTACCTCACGGTAGGCAAACAACAAGCATGGCAAGAGGACGTCCCACTTACGCCTCAGGAAAAACAGAGGAGACAACAGCAAAAATGGAAGGGAGACTCACGCCAATGGTGCCAGGTCTAACACGTGTCTCCCCCAGCTGAAATGTGGGGAAAACTACCCATCCTCTTGGGGGTTCTCTTCAATAAGTCGGAAAAATCTGGACAGACCATCAGCATTGGCGCGTTCTGTACCAGGGCGGTCGAGGCCCATAATCATGCCTTTCAAGGTCCGGTTGAAACTTTCAACCAGACCATTTCCTCGGGGATGGTAAGGAGTGGTGAACTTATAAGTTACCCCACACTCTTTCCACACGGACTTCATGTACTGGGAGATGAATTTGGGCCCACTGTCAGACACCACCTCTCGGGGGAACCCCACGCGGGAAAAGATCCCCATCAGTGCACGCCCCACCACGGGGATGTCACCGTCCTGAGTGGGATGGCTTCAGGGTACCGGGTGGCATGGTCCACCAGGACCAGGATAAACCTGTTGCCCATGGCTGTCCTGGGATCCAGAGGCCCCACAATGTCAATGCCCACTCGCTCAAATGGGGTGCTAACAACTGGAAAGGGCTGGAGTGGGGCCTTGATCTTCCCCCCCACTCTTCCCACTTGCCTGGCAAGTCTCACATGTCCTGCAATGAGTGTCTGAACTCTTGCGCATCTGGGGCCAATAAAAGTGGGTGACCAGCCTCTCAAAGGTCTTGGTCTGCCCCAGATGTCCTGCCAATGGAATGTCATGAGGCAACCCCAGTAGGAAGGCTCTGAAGCATGCAGGCACCACCAGCACACGGGCTGACCCCAGCTCAGCAGCCTTAGGCTCGCTATACAGGAGACCGTTCTCCCAATAAATCAGATGTGAACCAGGCTGGTCATCTGCTGCCTGGGCTGCGGCCCGTTGCCGCAGACCCTCAAGAGAAGGGCAAACTCTTTGCTGCTCACAAAACTCCTCCCAGGTCAGCTCAGGCAGGTCCCCAAGGTTGGTACTCTGTTCCCCGGTAGGCTCCAGGGCATCCCCCTCGGGGTCTTCTCCCTCCTGGGCCTTGGGAACCAAGGGGGCCGGCTTCCCGTGCCCCCTGCCCTTTCTCTCTGAGGCAGGGACCTGGGCCATATTTTCAGGCTCCAAATCCTTCTCAAAACCCTCCTTAGCTGCCATGGACCTGGTGGTGGCACATGGCCACTCAGGCAGACCCAACATTTGCAAATGAGCTCTCCTCTCCGCCGTAGCCCACGTGGAGTTCTCCAAATCATTGCCCAACAGACAGTCTACAGGCATGGCGGGCCTCACAGCTACCTGAAGAGTTCCTGAGACCCCCCCCCCCCCACTCAAAGGGAACCTGAGCCACCTCACATTGGCTCTCTGAGTTGTCTGTTGACACTACAGGGTAGAATACATGGGGGACAACCTGCTCTTTGGACACCAACCGGGAGCTGACAGCAGTTACACTGGCTCCTGTGTCCCTTAGAGCCTCCACTCTATGGCCATTGATGGTCACCCACTGCCTGTACTTCTTAGTGTTCTCAGGCAGAGAGGGCTTATGGACCATCTCAAAGTCTCCTAATGAAACAAGGGTTAACTCCACGGGATCCCACCCTTCTGGGGCGCCCATCTCTTCCTCTCCCAGGGCTACGATAGCAAGCTGGCAAGGTGGCGCCCAGGGGGGGTGTGGGGTGGTCCTTCATGGGACACTGGGGATCAAAATACCGGTGGCCCACTTGGCCACACTTAAAAAAAGTAGGGGGCCCCCACAGAACAGGCCTACCTGTCGGGGCCCTGACATCTGCTCCTGGGGAGGCTGGGAAACCACTGCTTGGTTCCCTTGGGGATTACTTTGGGGCCCTCTTGGCACTTCCCTTGGTTTACCCCTGTCCCCCCCACTTCTCTGCTGGGGACCCTGCCCACCTCTGACGAAGTCTCCCACTGGACCCTTGCGAACCCTGGTGCTCACCCAGCGGTCCGCCTCCTCGGCAAGCTTCCTAGGGTTAGTTAGCTTGCAATCAATCAGGTGCTGGCATAGCTCAGGAAAACAGTTACTAGATAAATGCTCCCAGGCAATCAAATCATACAGTTGCTCAAAAGTTTCTACTTTGCTACCTTTTATCCAGCGCTCCATTGCTCTGCAAAAAAAAGACACATATTCAACCCACGTGGTACCCTCTAACTTCTTGCAGGTCCTAAACATCTGCCTATACATTTCAGGGGTTAAACCATAGCGGATCATCAAAGCCTCCTTCATGTGGGCATAAACCATTCTACTTTCTTGGGGTAGGTCCAACAGGTATCCCTCCCCTCACTAACAAAGCGTCCCCACAACCCCGCTCCCCAATCCTTCTCAGGGACCCGGTGGGACACCATAGTTAACTCATATGCTGCAAACCATTGTCCAATATCTTCACTTTTGTGGAAATCCTTAATAACCTCTTCGGGGATGTACACTCTACTCTCATTATGTACTACCGGTATGCTGCCACCAGAGGGGGAGATCTCTACACTCTTGGCCTTGATCTCCAAGTCCCTCAATACTCTCTCATGTTCAAACTTCATCTTCATCATCTCAAATTCTAACTTCTTGTTCTCTAGGTCCCTCTGACCTTCCATCTTGAGCCTAGCCATCGCCATATTATGCCTCATATCTCTCTCCCTGTCCTCCATCTCCTCTGGAGACAGACCCCTTGAGGACACACTTGTGCCCGGGCTAGACAACGCTTTTTCACCAACCAAATCTACCACTTCCACCTGCTGCTCTCCCACATTCTCTCCCTCCTCCCCAGGCCCTCCCACATTCTTAGGAGCATCCCTGGCTTCTAGCCAGGCCTTCAGGGCTTTGTAAAACTCCTCTCTCTTAGTGAGGCCTGTGATAGGGACTGTGAACATTTTGCAAAAGAACTTGAGCTGCTTGGCATTGTAGGTATCTATTCTCTCTTCTTCCCAGGAGAGAATCCTCCGAGGCATTGGATCTGGGCTTGCCCATTGTAGAAATAACTAGCGATATCACTCAAAAATAGAATCAAAAATCTCAAAAATGTATGTGGTTGTGTTATGGCCTGCACTCACTAGTAGTGTACACTATAATTACTGTATGTGATCACAAATGCAAGTCCAGATCCCACCGCTGCCACCAATGTTAGAAATGGGGGTCTCCAGTGGGCAGTGGCTGGCCACAGTCCAAGTAGGGACCCTCCTTCCAAAGTCAGAGTAAGGGGGCTACACCCTTTGATAACTCCTGCTTAGCCCTGTGGTAAGGTAGCACAAGCAGTTAGGCTTATCTCGGAGGCAGTGTGTAAAGCATTTAGTAAAACTAGTAAAACTTACCCTAGGTGTACTATTGGCCTATCTAGGTTATTCACTGTATTAGAGGTTTGCCTGTGACCTGTTTCTCTCCCTATGAGGTGCTCCTCTTCAGCTTCGCTTATTCTCTGACTTGCTTCGGGAAGTTCAAGATTTCTGAGCTGGTTGTCAACTCTCTCTGTCAAAGGAGTAAGCTGTAATAAAATGGGTGAACATGATTTTGTGCCTTAGTCCCATTACATGAGTGTAGGCTGTTCCAAGCCAGATATGGAAGTAAAGAAATATGGCAATGGCATTCTGAGTCATCTTTTGCATCTGTTGTCCTGTCTCTTTAGCCAATGATTACAGATTAGTCAAGCCTAAACTGGTCCGCCCTAGCCTCTTAGTAAACACATGCAGCTCCCCACTCTCTGGGGCACAGTTTACCCTCGTTTTCCAGGAGGCATTGGACCTACTAAGGATACCACAGTCAGACTAGGAGCAGTCACAATAGCAGCGGTGATTGGTTTTACTGCTTTCAGTGGTATGTATGTGTTAGAAATGGGGGTCTCTAGTTGGCAGCGGCTGGCCACAGTCCAAGTAGGGACCCTTCTTCCTAAGTCAGAGTAAGGGGTCTACATCCTTTTATAACCCCTGCTAAACCCTGTGGCAACGTAGCACAAGCAGTTAGGCGTATCTCAGAGGCAGTGTGTAAAGCATTTATGATCATACACAGTAACACATTGAAGGACACTACAAAGGGACACCACACAAGTAATTGTAAAAAATAAGTATCTTTATATATAGACTTAACACAAGGCCAATAACGGTAAAAAGCCACAATACTGAAAAAGGGGGTTACTCTTGAAAAGGTGGAAAAAGAGTTAAAAGTGTTCAAAATAGGGGTTCAGTTCAAAGCAGGGGTCTCTGCGACCCTTTTACTCACAAAGTACCTGAATTTCGTAGCAAAACAAACAAAAGGTCGCAAAGGAGCTGTAGCGGTGATTTATCCCACGCTAGGCCGGCGATGCGTTGAATCCTGGCTGCAAGGGAGGATGATGCGCCGGGCTGCGGGTGCGTGCGGGACAAAGCGACAGATTTCCTCACGCTAGGACAGCGATGCGTTGAATCCTTACAGCGAGGGAGGATGATGCGCTGATCCTGTTGTGTGTGCGATCTTGTTGCGATGAAATAAAATGGCGCTCCGCGAGGAAGCGACGCTCCGGGTACGATGTTAGGAAAATGGCAGACGCACGGCGTCTGTGTTGCGATGATCCGGGGTCAACGAGCCTTCGAAAATATGTGCGATGCGATGATCTCTGAGGATAGCGAGCCCTTTGTGGCCTGCAAGCGTGCGATGCGATAATTTTGGGTTTGCGAGCGCTCGGTGGCTGCGGCGCGTGGATTTTTCTTACGCTCTTCAGCTGCGGTGGCTCGCAAACGGCGTTAGTGACGATTTTCAGCTCTCTTTTCTCTGTAGTAGAACTAGAGGCTCTAGAACTCACAGGGGCCTCACCTGCAGATAGAAATCCTCGCTGGGAGGAATCAGGAGTCTGGTGGGGGAGTCAGGTGTGCCTGTGTCTCCAGCAGGAGGCTAGCTCTCTTCTAGCCCTTGGGTGATTGCTTCAGCAAAACTGAAAGTCTCTCAAAAGTCCTTTTCCCTCTTCTTCCAAGTCCAAGGGGAATTACTGGAGGCCAATCCAAGAAACAGCACTCAAGCACAGGGACAGTTCTCTCCTGCAGATTCCTTCAGTAACACGGACAGAGGTTCTTCTTGACTTCCAGGAGCAATACAAAATGTCGAGGTTTGGGCACAGATATTTATACCCCAAAGGTCTTTGTTCTCAGAAGTCTCTAGTCACTGAACCCAGCCAGAACCAGTTCTGCTCAGGCCTGGAGCACTTTGTTTACCAGGCTGCAGTCTTCCTTTCAGAAAGAGGGGGTCTGCCATCAGACGCACAGTAGGAAGTGGAGCCAGCATTCACCTTGCCAGGCACAGCCCTATTCAGGACAAGGAGCTACCCCTCCCCAGTACTCAATGCAGATCTCTCTATTCAACCCAGGTCTGACTCAGCCTGCCTTGCCCCTCTAAACCCAGACAGCCAATACACATAACAGCAGAGCACACTGGAGGCTTAAGCAAGAAAATACCTACTTTCTAAAAGTGGTATTTTCAAACACAGAATATTAAAACCAACTTCGCTAAAAGATCCATTTTATTATTCTGAGCTCAGGTATACTAAATTGGATTTTCTACCATGTTCCCTGAGTCAGATAGGACTATAGGATCTAATAGCCAGTCTGCCCATTCTAGCTTATGGAGAACAGGTAGCCTTGCAGCAGTGAAAAACAAAATGGAGGGAGATTCACTACCAGGACATGCTACACATATCAAGCCATGTCCTACCTTATGCACACAATGGACCTACCATAGGGGTGACTGACATGAGGCTAAGGGAAGGGTCAAGGGCTGGGAAGTGTGGCCACTTTCACAGCCAAGATGGCAGTTCGGGACTGCGCGCAGACACTGCAGTGGTAGGTCTGAGGTACACTTTACAAGCTACTTCTGTGGGTGGCGCAAACCAGCGCTGCAGGCCCACTAGCAGCATTTGGGTTACCAGCCCTGGGCACACACAGGCCACGCTACTAGAGAATAACAGGTAAACCAAATAAGCCAATCAGGGATATACCAATTCACAAGCATATTTACACTGGGAGCATTTGCGCTGTGGCACTGAATGGCAGTGGCACAGCGCCCAGAGCATCTAATACCAGCAAAAACAGAGGAGACAACAGCAAAAATGGAAGGGAGACTCACGCCAATGGTGCCAGGTCTAACAGTATGTAAGACCTCATTTAGCCTAGGGTGATGGCTGCACCATGTTCACCGTCCACTTGCCCTCATCCACAAGCTATCACTCTGCAGCAGTTAATGGAGTATGACAATTTAGGGGCGGCTCATCTGCTACGGCAGAGTCAAAGAAAAAAATTAAATTATCTTAATGCAGATCATTTTATTTTCTTGGGGGCAGGCCACAGTACTGCAGCAGGAGGAGGAGGAGTGGTGGGCCCTGCTGTCAGTGCGCATGATGATTTGGCTGGCCATCTTAGGACGGCCAAACCGTTAAGCGCCCTACATCTCTCCAACCCAGCTGTGTTGCTGGGTGGAGAGATCAGCAGGCACAGGCTCCCAGCTCTCGATGGCGAGCAAAACAAGCCTGCTCCCACCAAATCCTGACACTGATCTCATGGTGAGAGCATCCTCGGGATTGGCTGCAGGGAAAGCTGGGAGCTTCACCTTTTGCCCCGAGGAGAAGACTGATGAAGAGAGCGGGGAGCAGAAGACTGGTAGTTAAGATTTTTTTTAATTGTTTCAGCCCCCTCGCGCTGACCCCCCATGTGGCCCCCACGACATTTCCCTTACACCTGGAACATATACTCATATTTTGCTTCTCTCCCCACAGTTTCTACCGGCAGAGATTTGTTGAAAGTGTGCTGGTGTGAGCCCTCTTTCATCCATAGGGCAATGGTTTTCCGTATTAAGAATATAAACTTCCATTCAGCAGTGGCAGATATTGCCCACTTCTGATTGGGTGTGGAGGGACTTAAGCAGGAACATTTACCAGCCTGAATGGGCAATGCTCTTGAATCCGGAAGGATACTGACTTTGGATACTGTTATTCTCCTTATAAGGGGTAATGACATGGTTAAAAGCACGGAATGGAGATCTGTTATTGGTAATTTAGGAGGGCGATTGCCATGAACGGCAATTTATGTTCCAAGACAATACCTCAGACATTCTGGACCAATGGCTTTTGCCACGTGGTCATGAAAAAGTCTGTTACGAACTTTAACCTTTTGCTAAACAAATCTTAGATTCCTGCTATCAGCAAGGCCGGCTTTAGGGCAGTGCGACCGGTGTAGCCCACTGGGCGCTGACCTCAGGGGGGGCGGCACTATGTTTAGCAATAATGTATGCTTGGAGGGATGATGGGCACTTTTGCCTGGTGGTAGTTCAGAGAATCCGAGGAGGCGGTCATAGGGTGTGGGGGCGTTAAAAATGATTGTTGCACCAGGCACAACCAGCGCTAAAGCCGGCCCTGGCTATCTGACACAGGTAGTTGAATCTGCCCAATTCAGATTTTTTTTTTTTTGCGAAAGGCGTGCAGCTCTTTGATAAAAGAAATGACCTGTTTATTCAGAGGGGGTTTGGGACAATGACTGTAATACTGGAACTTTTGCAAAGTTGAGATGGAATTCTCTTGTGCCCCCCTCATACTGTGGAGGTAATTATGCTTTGCTTTGATACAGAGAAACCATCGTCATGAGTGTATGAGCTGGGTATGGGAGTGGTTGGAGGTGGAATGCGCATTTCTGGGATTTGATAACTTTTTGTCACCTGGGGGCTTATTTACAAGCCCCAAGCGCCACCAGAGTGTCCCCTTTTTTTTACGCTCCGGTGTCGCTGTGTGCTGGCCTATATTTACAAGGCCACGTGAAGCCACTTTGTGTGGCTTTAACGGACTTGCAAATATGGCCCTTGTTTATGCATTATGCCCTAAAGGGCATGTCATGGGTGGTATTGCTGGTGTTCCCACGCATCACCCATAGCTTTCTGACACTGACCTAGATTTACAAGGATTGCAAATCTGAGGCAGCACCAAAAACTAGTGGCTTTCAAGGGAAGCGTCAAAGTTGTGCAACGAGGAGAAATACTTTTATTTCTTATCCAGTATTTGGGTGTCTTTCATAGATTCACATGCCTGAATCATTCCCCGTCGTCGAGACGGGAGCCTCCGGTATATAAAAAGTAATGTCTTAGAGATATACATAAAGAAGAATAGGCCCAAAGGTCTCACCTTAGTAGCCTATCCACGTCCTTTTGCAGGAAGGACCAAACAGAGCAGGCCCCAAGGGTCCCACCTTGGTGGCCTATCTGGGTCCTTTTGTAAAAAAGGACCAAATAAAGTAAAACAGCCAATCAGCTACTACCTCCTTCTAGAACCTTCCTGCCAGGAGCCCAAGTCTCTCAGATTTTCTACCGCACGTTGTGCTAGGGAGTCTCCACCTGAGTTCTCCTCAGGAATTTCTCTTTTTCTCTTTTTTCTTCACGAAAAACAACTTTAATTGATCCTTCGTCATGTCGGATAGTCAGAAGAAGGGTCTTTTCAGGGCTTGTTCCTCCTGCAGCAAGAAAAGACTTCATGTTGAGGATAAACATGAGACATGTTTATATTGCCTCTACCCTCACCACCAGGCGAAGGACTGCAAGATATGTCGCACCTTCTCCAACAAGACCCTAAAGGACCGAGAAGGTCGACTTCTGTTGTGGCTCAACAGGCTCAAGACCAAGACGGACGACTTGGTCTCTGAAGGTGAGAGTGTGTCTGGAGCGTCGCAGTTTTCATTGAAAAGGCCAAGGGTTTCTTCCCCTAGCCCCACAGACACCCCTCCTATGAAGACTTCTAAAAAGTCCTCAGAGGGCAAGCCATCTGTGTCTTCCAAAGACCTGCCTGTCCCCAGGAAGCAGCCGCTATTACTGGCGACGACGACGATGGCGTCGATAGTGCATTCAGCACAGAAAACTGTCTCGACGTCGACGACGACGACGACTGTGTTGACGACGATGGCGTCGTCGGCTTCCTAATCGACAACGAGAACGACACCTTCATCGTCGGCGAGTAGACCTACGCCGTCGACCATCCCGGTCACTTCATCGACGACGACGAGATCATCGTCGAAGACACCGACGTCGACGACCCCGTCGACGAATACAACGCCGTCGACGAAGTCCATCTCGTCGACGAGGCTCATACCGTCGACGGTAGGAAAGCCGTCGACGACGAGTACATCGTCGACGATGGGAACTTTACCGTCGACGAAACTGACGACGACGAAGCCACCGTCGACGACGACAAAATTATCGTCGACGAAAACACCATCCACGACGCTGTCGACTTCTGCGTCGACGTCTACAGGACCCTGGAAGGAGTCTGCACTCCTGTCCCATGCCATGGATGATTTTCCACCGCAAGTGAGCCATGTCACGTTGAAAATTACTAAACGGCCTATTGCGCCACTTCAGACATCGCCCGGTAGGGTTCAGCAAATTCCTCCGGCCTGTCTTCTACAAGGTCAAGAGTCGGACGAGGACTCCTTTACACAGGCTACTAGTCCGTCAGACCTAGTGCTGAAATGCCAAACAACGGACGAGGAGCCGGAAGAAGAGGAAGACCATCTTCAACAACAGGTCCAACCTCCATCCCAGACTCAGATTACTCCTATGGTGTGTCTTCCCGCATCCATCGTCTCGGACCTACAATTCCTCATAAAAGATTACAAGGAAAGGTTCCCGGAGAAACACTCTGCGCCCGCACCTCCAGCAGCTCAGGCGCCAGTTCCTTCATCTCGTCATAGACCCACTCCCCTGGTCCTTGACAGAACGCAGGTGCCAATTCAGGACGCTCCCTCCTCTGATGAAGAGGAGAGGGAACAAGAAGAAGGGGAAGTTGATGACGACCAATCGGACCCGGATGCAGACCAGGACTATGTGGCACATTCTCCGGCCTCTCCGGATCCACAGACCTCGGAATCCCCACCCGCAGATATCGGGGGATTCCACAACATCATTGAGCGGGCTGCCAAGAGGTTCCACATGTCCATGGAAACGCAGGAAACAGAATGTTTCCTTTATGACTTTAAGGAGCCGACGAAGAAAACTTCGAGGTCAATCCCCATTATAGAATATATCTGGAAGCAGGGCAAACAAATCATGCAAGCACCTGCCTCTATACAGGTGATGGTGCCCAGACTTGATAAAAAATACAAGGCCACATCATCGGCACCGGCATGCCTGACAGGTCACCCTAAACCTGATTCAGTGGTGACTCAAGCGGCACAAAAGAACTCACGCAATCCAGCCTCACCTCTGTCGATGCCACCAGACAAGGAGGGCAAAAAACTGGATGCCGTCGGCAAGCGCTTTACTACCACATCGGCCATGACTGTAAAGGTAGCAATTTCTATAGCCTTACTGGGCCGTTACAATCGCCAACTCTGGGCGGACATTGCTCCATATCTTTCAAATCTACCAGAGGATGTCCGAGAGGAGGCACATTCACTTCTTTTGGAAGGACAGACATCTGCCTCAGAGCTCATAGATTGTGCCATTGATGCCGCCATGACTGGTTTCAGGCAACTGGCAGGGGCTGCAGTCCTGAGGAGACAGGGTTGGCTCAAGGCCACCACTTTCCGCCAGGAGGTGCAGACCAGAATATTGGATATGCCTTACGATGGCCAGCATCTGTTTGGGGAACAGATTGATGCAGCCCTTACCACCATCAAAAAAGACACTGATACAGCCAAGGCCCTGGGTACTCTTCAATTTCGGAACCAGTCCTTTCGTGGCAACAGGGGAAGAGGACAAACTACATACAAAGGTTCCTATCAGAATAGGTCTTCGTACTCCTACTCCCAGTCCAAGCCGCAGTTTCAACAGCGACAAACTCAACAGGGACGACAGTCTTCCTACGGCAAATCCAATTACCGAGGAAGGGGACAAAAACGACCTGCTGGCAACAGACAATGACTTGTCTCCCTGGCTAGCCCCTCCACCATCACATTCTTTCAGACTTGGAGGGAAGCTAAAGTTCTTCCATCAAAATTGGCGATCTATAACAACAGATCGGTGGGTACTTCAACTCATTCGATTTGGACATTCCCTAGAATTCACCTCTATCCCCCCAACAACACCACCGTGCCAACGGTCACACAGGCACCTACGATTACTTCTTCAGGAAATAGCTTCTATGCTGCAGAAGGGGGCGATAGAGCGAGTTCCACGAGCCCACGAGAATCAAGGTTTCTATTCTCACTTCTTCCTAATTCACCAAAAAGGAAAGAAATGGCGACCCATCCTGGATCTCAGGGCAGTCAACGTGTTCCTAAAGAAACAATCGTTTCGTATGGTGACTCTGCAAGAAATACTTGGTCTTCTGGAGAAAGGAGACTATATGACGTCCTTAGACCTTCAGGACGCTTATTACCACATACCTATTCTCAAAGGGCACAGGAAGTTCCTCAGGTTTGCGGTGGCAGGACACCATTACCAATTTCGTGTCCTTCCATTTGGCCTCAAATCGGCCCCGAGAATATTCACCAAATGCCTATCTCCAGTGGCAGCATTTCTTCGTCAGCAAGGTCACCAGGTGTTTCCATACCTGGACGACTGGTTGGTGAAGGCGCCGACAGCGGCCGCCGCAGCCTCATCCTCCAGCGCCTGTCTGGATATTTTCCACCGCCTGGGTCTGACCCTCAACACCGCAAAGTCGACTCTGGAACCCACAAAAGTCATTACGTTCCTGGGAGCGACTCTGGACACGGAGCGTGTCAAGGCTTTCCCCTCTCAGGAGAGAAAAATCAAACTCATCTCCTTAGCCAAGGACGTGGCTTCGAGGAAGTCTCTTCCGGTCCGCAAGTTCAAGTCCCTCCTGGGCATGATGTCTTCATGCATACTGCTCATTCCACACTGCCGCCTGAAAATGCGTCCACTTCAAGAGGCACTGACAAAACAATGGACCCAAGCCACATGTTCTTTCGACGACCGCATGAGAGTCACTCGACCCATTATCAACCATTTGCAATGGTGGACATCACTTCGCCATCTGTCAAAAGGTCTGCCGTTCCTGCTCCCCGCAGAGCCGCACGTAATAACTACTGATGCGTAACTGGAAGGCTGGGGGGCAGTCCTCCAGGAACTCCAGATCAACGGCAAATGGACAACACAGGAATCGAAACTCCATATCAATCTGTTGGAGTTACGAGCGGCCTTCCTAGCTCTACAGGCGTTTCTTCCGCGCATTCATCACTCCCCGGTGCTCGTCAGGACAGACAACACCACGACGATGCACTACCTGAACAAACAGGGGGGAACACGTTCCATCTCATTATCGAGAGAATCGCAAAAAATCTGGAACTGGCTTCTGGAACACGAAATAGACTTGAAAGCGGAGTATGTCCCGGGCAAGGACAACGTCTTGGCGGACGCACTGAGCAGGGAGAAGTCTCCTTCCCACGAATGGGAACTGGACATGGAGGTGCTGGACAGTATCTTCAAGGAGTGGGGCACCCCGAACATAGACCTCTTCGCCACCAGAGAGAACGCCAAATGCCCAAGCTTCGCAAGCAGGCATCACCACTCAGGCACCCTCGGGAATGCATTTTCCATTGCATGGCGGAACATCTTCGCGTACGCCTTTCCGCCATTCCCACTGATACCCAGGGTTATCAGAAAGATGAAAGCGGAACCCTGCACTCTGATCCTCATTGCTCCATCCTGGCCGAGGCAGCACTGGTTCAAGGAGCTTCATCGCCTCTCTGCCCGGCCCCCTCTTCGCCTGCAGCAGTTTCCAACCCTGATCACAATGTCTCAAGGGCAGGTTCTCCATCCGAACCTGAGCTCTCTGAAATTGTCGGCCTGGCTCCTGAATACCGTGAATTCAGCCAACTGAACATCCCGCAGGATTGCAGAGATGTCCTTGCGAAAGCCAGAGCTATTAGCACCAACAAAACCTACTCGCTAAAATGGAAACGATTCTGTTCCTGGTGTCTGGATCGTGGCTTGCACCCCTTCAATGCTACTCCACAGCAGCTGCTGCCATACTTGTTACATCTTGCGCAATCAGGCCTTGCGCATTCATCCATCAAAGTGCATTTAGCAGCAATTTCCAGGTTCACAAGGACGGCTACAGGCCCATCTTTGTGGGCGGACAGACTCATCAAACAATTCCTAAAAGGCTTATTCAGATCCTTTCCACGACCGAGACCTATTCCTCCATCGTGGCATCTCAATGTGGTTCTTCACCAACTAATGAAACATCCATTTGAACCCATCCATAAGGCAGAAACCAAGTTCCTCTCTTGGAAAACGGCCCTCCTCCTGGCACTCACCTCTGCCAGAAGGGTCAGCGAATTACAGGCTCTATCCATTCAGGATCCTTTTCTTCAATTCAGAGAGGACAGAGTCATTCTTAGGACTAACCCTCGCTTCATTCCAAAAGTCCCCTCGGACTTTCATCTTAACGAACCAGTGGTGCTTAGATCGTTCTTTCCGAATCCCTCCACGGCAGCAGAAAGAACTTTACATTCTCTAGATCTAATGAGATGTCTTAAATTCTACATCGACAGGACACAACACTTTAGGAAGTCATCCCAGCTCTTTATTGGATTCAGCAGGCCAAGACTGGGCATGCCCTTAACAAAGCAGAGCATTTCACGATGGATCTCTTCTGCGATCACCTTTTGTCATGACAAGGCCGGACGGCCTTTAGACTCACGAGTCAAAGCTCATTCAACTAGAGCCATGTCCACATCTGCGGCGCTGTTCGCTGGAGTGCCGATCTTGGACATCTGCAGAGCGGCGACATGGAAGTCCCCGCACACCTTCACCAGGCACTACTGCCTGGATACTGAGCTGATGAAGGATGCAGCAGTGGGCCGAGCAGTGCTTCGCAATCTATTCCAGTAAGGTGAGCCCTACTACATCCCTCCATCCTTTACGGGTATGCACATTCTCTTGTTGTATTTCTATGACATTGCATTTTGTGATTTAGTCATGAGATATGTATTATCTACATGCTTGTACCTGATGTTCATACAGAATGTGCATAATGTATTGCTCACTACTCTCATTCAGGCATGTGAATCTATGAAAGACACCCAAATACTGGATAAGAAATGCGTTACTTACCTGTAACTGCAGTTATCCAGTATTAGTGTCTTTCATAGATTCACATGCACCCTCCCACCTCCCCTGGCAGGGCTCACCTTTCTCTCTAATGAGTTTACGCCTAACTAGCTTGGTGCGTACGCAAATCTGAGAGACTTGGGCTCCTGGCAGGAAGGTTCTAGAAGGAGGTAGTAGCTGATTGGCTGTTTTACTTTATTTGGTCCTTTTTTACAAAAGGACCCAGATAGGCCACCAAGGTGGGACCCTTGGGGCCTGCTCTGTTTGGTCCTTCCTGCAAAAGGACGTGGATAGGCTACTAAGGTGAGACCTTTGGGCCTATTCTTCTTTATGTATGTCTCTAAGACATTACTTTTTATATACCGGAGGCTCCCGTCTCGACGACGGGGAATGATTCAGGCATGTGAATCTATGAAAGACACTAATACTGGATAACTGCAGTTACAGGTAAGTAACGCATTTCTTCTCCTTTTCTACTCTTTCTATGTGTGCTTCAATTTGCAGCACACGTAGAAGGAGCAAAACTCCATTAATGATTATTTTCACAATCATCCGTGCAACGCAGACACCCTTGCATCATGGTGCAAGGGTGACTACGTTGGAGCACTACTGCTATTTTTAGCACTGGCGCAAGGGAAAACACAGGGGTGCATTGTATTCCTGTAAATAAGGCACATGCCTGCTTTTTGTTAATGATGCAGCTCGGCACAGCAAGATTGCTTGATCCATTTCATTGTAAATATCTCCCCTGATGCCTTGAGTAGGGACAGTACATATAGCGACTCCTCATTATTGGTTCTTTAATTTGACCACTCTGTATTTAGCTGGAGGTCATATTCTAACTTGAATATTTCTGGGATGCAAATAGTTCTTGGCTGTTGAACCAGCCCCAGCTGGGGATGTATATACTGAACATGTCTGAATCTTTTACAAGAATTATCTTCTATTTAATCCATAAGATATGTTTTCCTGTCTCTATATGTTTTGCAAAGTCTATCTATACAATTTATATCTTCCAATGTTCTGTTATTGTATGAAGAAATGTAAGCTACAGCCTATTGCTGAAAACCATAAACTTGCTAAGTCTTCTTCTTTCCTAACATGTTGCTGAATTGTATGGGTCCCCGACATTTCAAGGGTGCACATCCTATGGAGAACTGGTCAACCTGTGTTAAATTCTTCAAACACTGCCTGCATGAATGTTATTTTCTAACTAACTCCACAGTTTCCATTAATATCACCTATTCACCTGTCACAGCAAATGTAATCCACACACCTACAACTAATGTCCCAACACTCTCTTTCTTTCTAAAACTGTATATTTGGATATTTGAGAGGTCTGTATTTTTAAATAGGGCACAACATGGCGCAACGTGGCTCCGTTTTTACGCCGCTGCTGCGACACAAAAAGTGATGCAACAGTGGCGCAAAAGTGACGCAGGGGCTCATAAATAAGCCCCTCAGGTTCTTTTGCATACTCACTGGTCAGTTCCTCACATATCCTCTGCTTGCCTTCTGACAGTTCTTGCAGACAGCTTACTACAATCATTGCTGTCGCTGACGCCAGCCAAGGGCCCAGGACCTGGTGAGGAACTCACTCCAACAGAGACCAGCAGGGCTCAGGCAGGTCCAGTTGTGGGTCCAGGCGGATCCACTACTGAAAGTCAGCTGGGCAGTTGCAGGGAGGACTCTGGAGTTGATTGCATCTCTATAGCGCAGAACAGTTAGCCCTTGAAGTCATTTAGGTAGCCTGAGATGAAGAGAGCAGGTCTAGCCTCTCTTCTCAGACAGCAGGTCAAGCCTCGGGCAGCAGGGAAGTCCTCTGGCAGCAGGGAAGTCCTTCTGTTGTATCCACAGGCCCAGAAGTGTATTGAGGATTAGGTCTGAGGGTCCTATTTATATATCTGGTGCCCACCTTGGAGTGGAAGAAACTTCTAGACTCTCCCCCACATCTAGTTCTGGAATTTCCTTCCTTCACCTGCACTGGCTCCAAGGGATCTGGACTGGCAATAGACTAGTGAAAATTGTTTGTGAATGTGCTGGGGCAGTGGTTCATCCTGTCAACGTCCAGTCGCCCATTTGTTTTATTGTCTGGGAGCAATATACAACGGCCAACTGCCTACTACAGCTAGGTGCTTATACTGATGTCGGGCTGAATCCCTTTTGACCAACACTGACTCGGTCATGGGACCAACCGACACCTGGTCAGCGGTCCTGACAGACTAATTTCAATACGTCTGAACACAGTTCAGTGGCATAGTCCCTTTCCTCAATGAGAGCTCGTGTAGGGCCATAAACTGGCCATAACAGAAGCTCCCATTGAGGAAAGGGAGTTGGAGTTCATCCCTGCACCCCGTGATAGGCACCTCAAGGTGCCTGCCACAAGATGCAGGGATCAACAGGGAGGCACCAAAGGTGCCCCCTCAGCCTCCAGCCGGAGGCCGTGCACCAAAGGGGGCCCAGCTGTGGTCCCCCAAACACGCTTTCCAACATGGTTTCCATGTCAGACAGGCATACATGGAAACCATGTTGGAAACCGTACCTTGTAATCTCAAGGGTAGAAAGCCTTTAGATTACAGGCCGGCCTCCGACTAGCAGACGGGCTCTTCCGTCTGCCTCCAACATAATGAGGCAGTCGGAAAGTAAATCAACCGGCCCATTATGATCTGGCCCTAAATGAATTGTAGTATCGTAATCAGCCCTTCAGTCATTTGTCCCAGAATACAGGCTGCAGACACCAAAAGGTTAGAACAAGAAAAGGCCAACTTTCTAAAAGTGGAATTTTCAGAACCATTAAAGAGGGTTTTAAATTACAATTCCTTAGAGACCAAACTTGACATTTCTAGCTACTCTCAATCAAAAGTTATCACTTGTTAAATGTAATAAGGTAACCCAAAGTTACACTGGAAGAGATAGGCCTTGTGGTAGTGAAAAACTAATTTAAGAGTTTTTCACTTCCAATACCAACTTTTTAAGTACACTGCACCTTGCTTATGAGTTGTGTAGGGCCTACTTTAGAGGAGATTTGTATATATTAAAAAGGATGGCTTAGGCCTCGCAGGTTGAAATGACAGTTTAAAACTGCACACACAAGCTACAATGGCAGACCTGAGACATATTTAAACTACTTAAGTCGGTGGAACAATAACTGCTGCATGCCTACTAGTAGCATTTAATTTACAGGCCCTTGATGCATGTACCACTTGACTATGCAATTAAAAGTAAATTAAATGTGCTAATTGTGTGTAAGCCAATTTCTCCGCCATTCAACGAGAGAGCATAAGCACTTTAGCACTGATTAGCTGTGAGAAAGTGCTCAGAGTCATAAAAGCCAACAAAAAGGGGTTCAGAAAACAGGAAGGTTAAGGTCAAAGGTTTAGGGATGACCCTGTTGAGAGGGCCAAGTCTAACATCAGCATTATGGGTTACTCACACTGTCCAGTGAGCCATGTAACCATAGTTACAAGGCAAAGGAATTATCAGTAATGTGGAAACACCCTAGGTCATGCAATTTTCCCCGGAGGCTCCGGCTACTCAAAGCATCTGAAATCTGTATGTGAAATTCTGGCCAAGAATGAGGAATAACCAGCGGAATAGGATATGTTAAATGTTATCCCCTGGCTATTCCCTAGTCATAAAATAATCCTCAGGTTCTAAATTGTAATGAGTTGGTTTTTCCAACCCCCCCCCCCCCCGTGTAAACCCCCTAGGTAACCGCATTTTAGGGACCTGGAATACTGAACTAATTGACAGGTGACTCATAATGAAGGTCTAACTGTAATTTCTTCCTGGACGTGTGAGAGGTACTGCTTTAAATTAGCGGATGACACAACCTTAGATGAAAATGCATGACAAAATTGAACCTTGGAAATTAGATAGGGCGGCTGCAAATGTTGACACTGATGCCTGGTCATCAACCATCATCATTATTTTAATCATACATTAAAAGCAATGATCATTGCAGGTGTGGGTACTTCGATGAACTCAGTCAGTACCCTCACTTTTTTCTAGCAGCAATGATTCCACTTTTGGAGCTCTTACAGCTCACTGAAGCTGAACTGCTTGTATGTGATTTGGGTGATCTGCTGGCTCACAGGAGTGTCTTCATGTTACATGTGATGTATTCACGAAAGTATGTGATGGAGCTTTATACACGTGGGCCTGCATTTATTCATGGATTTGAACAGAAATGGAGTGAAGTTAATGAGACTCCAGGGATTTAAAATGTCATTGAGTCTCAGCACTGTCATATGTAGCTGCTCGGCTTGACGTCAGCTTGGGGAGCACGTCAGTGTGTGCATGAGAATGAGTAGTGATTGAATATTCATGTTGAAGTTTCCAGAAAGAAACTTAATATAGTGGCTATTAAAAAGAACGACTGAAGTGTAAGAAGGCTACGCCATTTTGGGACAGACATGAGTAATTCCTGTAGAAAGGTGCTGAAATGTGAGAGAGCTGGGCCAAGACTGAGTGGAGAAGAACACGAATTATGCAGCTGTTTCAAAACCAAAGACCTAGACCCTCTTTAGAGTTAGCTGGTAGTTGGTGCATTTTATATTGCACCCAATAACACCCGAGTCCACTGGGTCGGAATGTATCTGATGGGATAATTACCAGCAAATTACCCTATTAGTGCTTACCACAGCCAATTCTCTTTGCCCTGGTATTTTTCCTCTAATAAATATTGACCTGCCGAGATGTATTTGAGCCATGAAATGTTTATGGCATTTCTCAAATTTCGATTTGTGTGGTAACAGTAGTTACTGCACATATGGAAAAGAAACACCCCTCTCGTAATCAGGGCCTTAATCTAATGTATGGTATCTATATAAGGCCTGGGCACATTTTTAATTACGCCGGAGTATTCATAGAAATTTCAGTAATTACACATTACTCTTGTAATGCGAAATTACCGAAGTTATGCGATTATGCCTGCTTAATTAATTAAGAATAATTTGAGGCTAAGGGGCACAAGCATCAAACGAAATTGTATTCGAAACGGTGCGAATCGCAAAATTCGGCCGTTTGCGAATGCAATTTCCATTTTTGGTATGCATTATGCATTTTGATGTTTTCGCAATTTAAGAAATCGCAAAATTGTGATTTCTTAAATTGCGATTGCATTTAAGGAATCTCAAATTGAGATTCCTTAAATGCAATGCATCATACTTTTGAGATTTGCGAATTCGCAAATAAGGGGTGCAAATTACCATGAAGTTGACCTTCATGGTAATTTGCGAAAACTTTGAAAAATGCACAAAAGTGCATTTTTCAAAGTTCCATTTTACACACACACATGCCCTTGGGGCATGTGTGTGTGAAAAATGTACTTAATGGCAAATTTCAGGGGTGCAACAGGGTGTCCTTTGGACCCCCCCCTGCACCCTTGCAATTGCATTCTCATTTTGCGATTCCTTAATTGCGAATTCGAAAATGAGAATGTCTTCCCATTCATTCCTATGGGCCTCTAGGCCCATAGGAATGAATGGGAAGGGATTCCTCAATTGCGATTCTCAAATTGAGAATCGCAATTAAGGAATTTTAAGAAATCGCAATTTATGTAGTGATTTCTTGATGCATTGCAGTTTGCGATTCCTTAATTGCGATTCCTTATTTTTCGCAATTAAGGAATCGCAAACTGCAATGGTGATGCATGAGCCAGTAAATTCCTACCGCAGGAACAATGAGTGGATGCTCGCTACTGCTGTTCATGTCCTGTAGCATTCGGTGCTATTTTCTCTGCGCAAGGGTGCATTCTGCACTAAGGAAATAGTGCTAAATTATGCATTACATTTCTCACGTAATTAAGCACGTAATTTTACTGTAATTGCAATTATTTACGCTAGAGAGAAGTATGCCAGTTACGCCCACCCCATACCTATTGTGCTGTTGCCGTTTTTCATTTGTTAATATAAAACAACTACTGTTTGCCTGTGTGGTGCTGCTAAAACCTTGGTTATACTGTCACGCATGCTAACCCATTGCATTGACAATATTGTGGTAGATTTTATGGAGAAGAGTAGTGAAAGGTAAAACGGTATGAAAGATTAGGTATGAAAAATTTCAAAAATAGATGTGCCTGTGCAAATCAATTTCTTTGCAGTGACAGCCGTGCTCCAACTGAGTGGTTCATTAAGGAGGCACTATACAGACCTATGGTGGTCTGAGAGTTTTTGATGTGTATTGGACAGTGGATCTGTGATTAAAATCTAACTCCACTGTTGCTGTGTACTATATCAGCGCACTGTCACTGTCTGTGACTTAACCCTGTGCAAGTAGTTCTTCACTGCTTGTCGTAAAGCATAGGGATTGCGCCAGTTCATGTGGACCAAGTCTTAGCTCATGGGGAGTGCTAAGCGAGACACTCTGGACCCTTCTATCTCAAGGACCTGGCCTGCTTAGGTTAGATCTACTGAGAGCTGTTTTCCTCTCTTTCAGGACTTAATTTGTCTACAAGTAATATCTGGAAAAGTCTGGATTGTCGTGTGCATTTTTGAGCTAGGTGGTAGCAGGTCTCATTCATCCAGGGAGAAATACTCTAAAGCTGTTATCTGGCATTATGCTATATTTGGACATATAATGTCATGACCAGTGTCATGACACATTTTGCGCTTAAAAATATTGCAAAAACACAAGCAGCGCAAACTCGCCTTCTGGTCATTTGCCTTCTGGTCATTCACATTAATCCTGTGCACTTGCACCCATTTTTTAACGGCAAACGGATAATCTTTGTGTGACGTAGAATAATAGCATAATTTCAAGAATTTGACATAACAAATGGAATGTGAAATTACCAAAATTATGCAAAACTATGCCTGTGTAACAGAAATTTGGACCAGACTTAGATGTGATTTGTGTTTGTTTGAATTGTGGTAGAATGATGAACTTGCTTCTTATGCACACCCTCTTTCATAAATGGTTTCTTGATGTGCTTGTAGAAGATAGATATAATCAACAGCTTAGCCTAAAACCTTCCTGTAGTGTCTTGTGAGTTAGAAATGATGGGACATTTTTGGTTCCTGATAGACTCCGTAGAACTGTGATGTAAGTGTCCGGGTGTTGTTAATAGAATTCATGATTTAGAATGTTGTATCCACTGTTACACGCTGAGGAATGATGACATGTAATACTAAGCTCCATGTGTGGCGTAATCATTTACATGTACCGAGGCTGGAGAAGACGCTACAACTGGTGATGAGATAGGGGATAACAAACCCAAAGAATAAACTGTGTTCTCGCAGTTGCCATGCCAAACGTGCCTCATCGAAGTGAAGATCGACGGTTGGCGTATGTGGAGTTCCACTCCAGCCAATGCAAAGCTTTTAAAGAAAATGAAAGGCTACCAGAGAAGTTTACTCATCGTTAGCCAGAAACCTGCTGGTAATGTCGTGAAAGATGTACTACGCCATAATGCAACACTGACCTGTAAGGCATAAAATACAATAACGCTATAGGGGGAAACAATCAGATACAGAGAAACACTAAAGGCAGTAAAAACCAAGTACAATGCAGAAGGGTGAAGGCAGTGAAGAACAGGTACAAGAAAAAAAATCAGTGCTTACCGTAAAGAAGAAAGAAGGCGCAGCCTACCTGGTGAGTGGGCCAGATGACTTCAATTTGAGTACTGAGCCGGTACTTTTGGATGGTGCAGAGTCAAATACACATCAAACGCTGACTGAACAGCACGTTCTTTCCACGGCCATAGCAAGAGGTTCACAATACACAACCACCACCTTTCTAAAACCACAACCTCCATTCAATACAGCCAAAAAACTGAATATTGGTGACAGATGGACTGCCTGATGGAAACATTTGATGATTTAATCTATGCACTGGAATAAACAAATAAAAAAGGATTATCAAATATCTCAAAACTTTAGCCAGTGAAGTAATAAAGGAGGTAATAAAGAAAGTACCACCTGCTGACGAAGTAGCATACCGTCAGTTCAAAGAGACATTAAATATTAAATTCAATCCAATGCCGAAGGTCGACTATGAAAGATATCCATTCCATTTCATAGCTTTATTCGGATAAAACACATCCATAAAATACATATTATAATCAATAAAACATACAAAATCACAGCAGGTTAAAAAAGTTGCACTTAAAATAGACAGTACTTACAGAATTATTAAAATACAATCATACGGTGTTCATCGAGTTATGAGCTTGGATAGCAGTTTTCAGAAAAGCCCCTACATGGATAGTTAACTCATCATCGCCCAATACAAGAAGAGTCCCATATATACTCTTCTCTTTAATCTACATTAAAACATTTCTTCGGGAGGTAGTAGCTGTTTCCCCTAGCAAAAAGACGGTAAAAGCTGCGAGGAGACCTAAGCGCTGTGGGTCTAAAGAGGTGCGCTCACTTTCTAACCCTACACCATCCCTCAGTTCCTATTTCAGAATAATGGAACAGGTTGCTGTGTCGACGCAGGGAGCAAGGAGTAATGTATCCCGATACTGACACAGGCAGTATCCCTCCCACTGGAAAATTATTTTTCTTTGTTAGCTACTTTGCCCGGAGACGCACAGGATGGGAGCCGGCCAAGCTCAAGTTTGAGCTCAAGTTTAAACCCAAGTGTGAGACCGCCCCATGACAGTAGTCGACTTATGGCAGATCATTCAAACCAAGGCGAAGTTAGTCCTCAGGCTGAAGTAGGAACGGTTAACCAGTTGGAAAAAATGATACTGAAATTGAGGCAGGACATTCTTATGAAATTTGAGATCTCGGAGAGTAACCAAAAAGGTATCCAGGATAAATGTGGGGTACTAGAGGAGAAAATGGATGATATTGCGCAACGCACTGTAATTTTGGAAAGGCAGGTGAAGGTTCTGTCTGCTGCAGTGTCGGAGAACTAAATAGACATAGAGACCTTGGTATCCCAGAATAAATCCCTACAGGAAGACTTATAGAGGCTTGAAACCCAGTCCAGTTGCAATAACTTGAGAGTTTTGAGTAGTCTGGAAGGGTCAGAAAAAGGCGATATCAAAACTTTTATCTGTAATCTATTAAAAGAAGGAATACTTCATGACAGGCCAGACCTTGAGAAAGAGATCTAGAGAGTGCACAGGGATCTCTTTAAGCTAAATACCGCTAGAAAGTAGCCCAGAAAAATTCTGATTAATTTCCTCGCATATGCAGTCAAGGAGTTGGTGTTGGGACATGCTTTGAAGGATGGAACCTTGAAGTATGGGGACTTCAGTTATCAAGTGAGATTGGGCTTGGGCAAGAGAACCGAACAGAGGCAATGGGAATTGGGAACAAGGATGAACGATTTACGGAGTAAAGGAGCCCAGGTCCACATGAAGTTTCCAGCAATGTTGAAAATTATGTGGAAGAATAAGATGCACAATATTAGCAGTCCAGAAGATGTAGACACCTTTTTAGCGCAGATGGAGGGATGAGCCTTTAGTCTCTATATAGATCTTCTAGCAGATGAAATAGTGTAGGTGCTTTATTTAATATTAGTTTACCATGAGTTGTTTGGCTTTCTTTTTCTTTTTCTTATGTACATTTGATTATCGCTCTTTGGGAGGGGGGTCATAAAGGGCGGACTATATAGCCCAAGGATAAGAAAGGGGGTTTCCCTAGGAGGATGGGTGAAGGGGGGCACTGAGTGTCGGGAGCATGGGGAAAAAAAGAAAAAATGGTCCTCATTTTATTATACTACAATATTACTTTAGCTACATATGAGATCTATCAGGCTGGGAAGTCTAATTGAAGGTCTAGGCTGAAGGCGACGGAGGAGTCAAAGGGGGACAGACTCTGGTGTTTCAAGTATGAATAGGTAAACCTATGCCAATATCTGTCTTGGAATGTCAATGGTCTGAGATCAAGTAAGAAGGCGGCCCGGGTGATAGAATACCTCAAGAATAGTGAGGCACAAATTATACTGCTTCAAGAGACCCATTTGGAAAGGAAAGAGTGTGGGGCATGTTTTAGCAAGCTACCTTGGGTCCAGGAGGTAGTGTGCTCGGATCAGAGAGGTTGCGCTAGAGGAGTGGCTTTAATTATCAGAAACAACGCTGGAATAAGGCTTGTAAAATATGAATCTGATATTTCGGGCAGATGGTTAGTGGCTAACCTAGGCCAGTATGATGTGCAACATATTACGGACCTAATAATGATAAACCAGAAGCTTTATTGAAGTTGGAATCCTGTCTGTTGGAGACCATGGCCCCAATTTACTTGGAGGGGATTTTAACTTAGTTCTAAATAAAGAACTAGGGGCAGATGTATCATGTTGTTTTTTTGTCGCAAACGCTGCGAATCGCAATTTCGCAGCATTTGCGACAAAATAAAATGGGCATGTACGAAACAAATCGCATCGCATTTTAAGAATTCGCAATTTGTGCGAATTCTTATTGTGCGAGAAGTGTTTTTCTCAGAATTTCTTGCGATTCCTTATTTTGCATGTTCCTATTTTTGCAAATGTCGCAAAATAGAAATCGCAACGTAAGAAATCGCATCAGGATGTATGTAAAATTCGCAATTGGCGAATTTCCAAAAATCGCTAAATAAGAATTCGCATTTAACACCAAATAGAAGCAGGTGGTAACAGAAAAAATATATAAAAAGGAACCCAGAATGCATTATTTCAAATTCCAAAATGGCGGGACTGTGCCTGATTGCCAGGAGGCTGCGCATACAAGCTCTTGCTCAGAGAAGACAAAGACAGGAGAGAATCTTCAGAATACACATTACGCTGTTTCAGCAGACTCAGGAGGAGATATATGAGAAATATAGACTTCATCCACACACCATTTTGGACCTGATTACTGAATTGGAACCTTTTTTGGAACATCCTACAGGCAGGACACAAGCAATCCCAACACATGTGCAGGTATTGTGCTCACTGCACCTTTTGGCTTCAGGGTCTTTTCAAAGTGTCATTGCAGAGGTTGGTGGAGTGTCAAAAAGTGCCCTATCACGCTTCTTTCATGTGTTCCTGAATGCAATGCTAAGTAGAATCCAATATCATATATATTTTTCAAATACACAACAAGCCTTACAGGAAACAAAGTTAGATTTCTATCAAATAGCACGATTTCCACATGTGATTGGATGCATTGACGGAACCCATATTGCTATCACGCCACCTGCAGCTACAGAATATGTATTTCGGAATAGAAAAAGCTATCACTCTCTCAACATCCAGATTATTTGCAACGCCAAAAACATTATCAATGATATTGTTGCAAAGTATCCAGGGAGTACACATGACTCCTTTATCTTCAGACATAGCGCAATCCATAGACGTCTTAGTGCTGGTCAGTTTGGAGACGGATACCTGCTAGGTGAGTAGCACTGATGCAAACATCCATCCATCCATCCATCCATCTATCCTTCATTTGCTACTGTAACAGTTACTGTTTTCTCTCTTACATGCAGGTGATAGTGCCTATGCAGTGCGTGATTTCATACTAACACCATACTTGAATCCTGCAAATGCAAGTGAAAGACGTTACAACAGGGCACACCGGTCCACACGTGGGGTAATTGAACGTACATTTGGAATTTTAAAAAGCCGTTTCAGATGCATACACAAAAGTGGAGGAGCTTTGCAATACAATCCTGAAACCTGTTGTAAAATTGTTACAACATGTGCAATGCTGCACAACACGGCCATGCTCAAAGGCACAGACATTGAAGTGAGTGAGTCTGACTCATCTGATGATGAAGACATACCTCCACCTAGAATGGCAGTAGCAGGAGTTGGAGCAATGGCTGGCCGACAAAGAAGGACAGAGTTTACACGAAATTATTTTTAGGGAAGAAAAGACAAACTACAGATTCATGTTTTCAATTGTTTTAATTCACAACAGACAAACTGTAGTGCATTGTGTGAAAATCATAAATTCTAATGATGGAAAAAAATAAAAACCATATGTGGAACAGAAAGACAGATTTCACAATGCAGTTATGCTGAAAAAGTTGCTAGTCCAAATTTACTTTTTGCACTGTCGGCTTGAACCATGTTGCTCCTGGGATTGCATGGCTTCTTGTTCAGGTCCTGCACTAGCACGCCTTCCACTTCTGCGTTGGCTTAATTGGTTTGTTGGAGTGGGGTTCCTACTGCTCCTACTGGAGTTGTCCTCACTTTCAGCTGAGCCTAGGAGAGCGCTTGCACCAGAGTTTGATGTTTGCATAGTTTCTAACACAGAGGTCATTTTGTCCAGACTTTTACCCATTTCACGTGTGCAGTCGCTCAATTCACGCTGCATGTTAATGCTGCGCCTGGTAAAATTGCTAGTGACAGCACAAAGCCTGTTAATTGCCGTGGTGTAACTAAGCATCCTGACATGTGCTGTCTGTGCAGCCCTGTTGCAAGCACTTTCTGTTTGTACAAGGGTCAGGCAGAGTTTCTCAATTGATGCAGCCATGCCTTCTTGATTTTTATTGGATTTCAAAAGCTGCCTATTTATTTACCTGAGTGCCTTGTGTTGCAGGCGCTGTACATGAAGCATATTCTGCTCAAGGCCAGCAAAAACAGTGCCTCCTTCACTTGGACCACTGCTGCTCCTACATGTCTCCAAACTGAATGACCGTGCCCTCTTGGTATTTGTGGTTGGTCTTGTGAGTCTTGAGGGAACACTGTGTCACTCTCATTGGGTACTGAACATCCATCTAAATTTTCATCCTCTTCCATTGCTGGCAGAGGAGCAACATGTCTGCGCTTTCTGTGTATGTTTCTATTGATGGCAGTGGCATCAGTGACTCCTTCTTCTGTGTCAGTAGTAACATGTGGAGGAGAATTATCCAAATCACTTTCTGCCCTGGATTCTCTTGACTGTTTTGTGGATGTAGAATGTGAAAAATGATTTTGTGTTTCTTCAAAATAAATTAATTACATTGCTGACAAAAACTTGCACTACACTGTTTTTTTATGCAACATTATTAATTGCCAAAAACTCATGTGTTCCTATGATGAGAAGTGTGACAATCATTGTTGGACTACAACTCCCAAGATGCATTGCTTGCTACAGGTTTCACAGTCTCACTGGACTAATATCTATCTTACAATGAGTATAAGCACAGGACACACACACATTCATTACACTCAATGTTGGAACTATTTTCCATGAATCTTACCTTGTGTAGTTGCTGTAGGGTCAGAGCTATCAATGCTAGCCACTCCACTCACACTCTCTGCTAGCAGGGTTGATTCAATTAACTCCTCATGGGGTGTTGGTTGGTCTGCAGATGAAGTACCTCCACCAGTTTTATTTGCCTCTTTAATTCTGTCTGCAAGTCTCTCTTTAGATATCAGTCGCATGTTGTACCATCTCTTCTTTATTTCATCAATGGAGCGAGTGGTAACTCCAACTGAATTAACTTTTTCCTGGATCTCCTACCAGATTTTCCTTTTCCTTGAATCAGGAACTTTTAGTGCTTTCTTGCCAAAAAGAACCTCATGGTTACAAACCATTTCCTCTATGAGGATTTCTTGCTCCTTTTCTGAAATTTTTTATTTCCCTTTCCTCTTTTCAGCTAACATTTCCTCCTGTGCCTTCTGTTACTCCATTGCTCTCCAAACAGGTCTGCTCTGCCTCACAACACTCTTCCAACTGCCACTGGGTGTGGCTCTGGGATGCAGGTGCAAGCAATCACTGTAACTTACTGGTTCTGATGTCATCTGGCTGTTCCTGCATTGCATGATCCCGTTTTTGCGATTTCTTAATTAGCGAAATTCGCTAATTAAGAAATCGCAAAAACTGCAATATAAATCTGCGAATTTTAAGAAATCGCTAATTAATCGCATTAATGTACATACATCTCCTTTGCGATTCCGAAATTGCGATTCGCAAAAAATCGCAATTAAGGACTCGCAAAATAAAATGTTGATAGATCTGCCCCCTAGACAGAACATCGAAAGTTAATCATGTTAGCCCTCCCAAGTATAAGCTAGGATGAAAAACATGATGGCTGAATTTAATCTGATTGACATTTGGTGCAGCAAGATGGGGACTGCCAGAGATTTTACTTTTTATAGCAAAAAGCATGGGCATCACTCTTGCATTGATTATTTTCTGGTAGACCATGAGTTTTATGCAGAGGTGGAGGTGGTAACTCATGGTACTGCAGTTCTCTCCGATCATTCTTCAGTGGCCCTGTCCTTAAGACACCATAAAAAAATGGGTCAGAGAAGGTGGATGTTGGAAAGGACTATCCTATTGGACGAGAAGGTGGCACTCAATTTAAGAGGAAATGACTGTCAACTTTTTTCTGTCTAATAGAGGCTCTGCAAAAAGGCAAATAGTTTGGATGCTTTTAAAGCATATTTAAGGGTAATATTAAGTTCTATAATGGTCGGTAAGAGGCGTGAGGTGAAGCAGGAAGATGAGAAGCAAATGGAGAGATCAAGGCAAAAAAATTTGATCTCCAGAAGGCCTCGATGAAGGGATCAGGTAGAGTCTCTGTGCTCAGTAGAGAATTGGAGGGGTTGCAGGCAGAAGTTCAAGCACAGCTAGACAAAAGGATACAGGATAAGTGGAAAGTGAGTAAGCTTCAGCATTTTTCGTACGGGGAAAGGTGCAGCTCATTGTTTGCTTGGAAGGCTAAAACGGATAAGGCCAGAAACCCAATACGGAATCTAATGAATACAGAGTCAGGGGAGATGTTGTTCACCAATGCAGACATGAGCGTGGAAGCCCGGAGATACATGAGTAGCCTCTATAGGGAAGATGTAAATCCTAGGAAGGAATGTATAGAGGCATGGCTAAAGAAAACAGAGCTTCCGCAATTGACTAATGAGAAGAGGAAGGTTGTGGAGGGTGAGATTACGGAGGAGATCAGGACACAGTGCAGGAAAATGGCAGGTGGTAAGACAGCTGGACCTGATGGCCTCCCAGTTGAGATCTATACTCAAATCATAGAGAAAGTGGCTCCAGTCTTGAAAGATATATTTAATGGAGTATATATAGACGGGGAAACTGCTCCAAGTTCTTGGTCAGAGGCCACGGTAAGCCTAATACTGAAACCTAATAAAGATCCATTGACAGTTGACTTGTACAGACCGATATGGCTCTTGAACAAGGATTATAAGATCTTTTCAGGGACAGTAGCGTCAAGAGCAGCACAGGTCATTAGGGAGTTATACATTCTGATCAAAAACGTTTCATATCGGGAAGGCAGCTTAATGAGCTTAAGTTGTTGATGTTGGGGGCTATAGACATGGCGGAGGCCGAGAATCTGCCTTTTACCGTAGTGATTGTGGATGCAGCTAAGGCCTTCGACCAAGTGCATTGATCATACTTTTGGGAGGTCTTAAGAAACTTTGAATTTCCCCAGAACATCGTGAGGGCTGTGCAAAATCTATAACATCTCCCCAGGGCTAGGGTTAATGGAGAATTGTCAGATTGGTTCGACATCACCAGGGGAACGAGACTGGGTTGCCCCCGATCGCCGCTCCTCTTTAATCTCTATATAGATCGTTTTGCGAATGTGATCAGAGCTGGCCCTACCATCTCCCCCTTTAAATCTTTCAGGTTAGTGGCAAAACTGGCTCCATATGCGGATGATCTGATTCTCTATATGACTAGCCCTCAGGCTGCTATTCCTAATCTGATGGCAAAGGGGGAGAGCTTTGGTTCGATTTCAGGGTATAAGGTGAATACGGAAAAAACCTGAAATTATGGAATGGAACCAGGATAAGAGTTTTCGGGGAATCAAAACTCAAATGCGTTACCTGGGTGTATTAATTACACAGAAACTTGAAGATATTTCCAAAATAAACTGGGAAAAGTTAACTAAGAGATAGATAGTCTATTTGTTAACCTACCTTTAAACATCTATGGGCGTGTGAATCTCACTAAAATGATTGTCCTCCCAAAAATCACTTTTCTTTTTAATTCTATTCCTCTAACTTTCCAGAAAGAAGATATAGCCAAGCTCCAGAAGAAAACAGGTAGCTTAATTTGGGCCTCAAAGGGACCTAGGATAGCATGGAAAAAGTTGAGGAGATTGGAGGCAGGGGGTTTGGCTTTACCGGACCAGCTCGCATACTGTTACGCCTTTCACTTTAAGAACTTTTGTATGCTTGCTAATAAGACAATTAGGTCACTTATGGGTTTACTTTTTGGGGCATTGTTAGCTGATGTTTGTCAAGGCCGTGTCACATCCTTTTTAGGTCGAGCCTATAGCAGCGCGCATGCGCTGCTTGTTAGGTCGAGCCTATAGCAGCGCGCATGCGCTGGTTGCTCGACTTTTAGTAAGGGGCTTCAGAAAGCGCCCCAAGCTCACCACACGCTCGTGCGTTTGTTTTTTGTCTTCCTCACAGGCTAATGGATTTTGCGTGCGTCTTTCAAATAAAGACAGCACCCAATTGGGCAAAGGCGGGTGCATGTCCTGCCTTTGCTCCGCCCACGGCCTATTGGTGTCAGTTACCCGCACAGGCCACATCTTTTTTCAATTATCATGCCCAGACACAGGCGCGATAATTGAAAACAGATTGCTCGCTGTGGCGTGCGCGTGCACCACTCGCGGACTTGTTTTGGTAGTGCCTGGCCTGCACTCGCGTTCCATTCTCGCCCCCCCCACCCCTGACAACATCTCTCGAGAATTAGAGATAATAACCCTCTTTCATCCTTTTATTTTCATTCCCGTCCCGAGTAAATTGAACCCTCATGACTGCGTGTGAAATATATGGTAGTGGATTTTTTAACTCAATGAAGCATGGTTTTTATTTTAGACGCATAATACTATTTATCATATATTAGCAGCGTTCAGCACACAATGTACTATCTCTCTTAGGTATTGCCCTAAGTGATCCAAGTTTTAAATGCGCCTAGATACAGAGTCGGTCTCTTCGGGATTCGAACCTGCGACCCCACAGGTCACTATAGCAGGTGCAACAAAACCGCATTGCTTGTGTCTCCCTGGGCGCAGCTTAGACTGACACTCGTGTTAACAAGGCTCCCGACTCTTCATTCCTCACTGCTGTGGTGACAGGCTGAGCCCCTCTGCAAATCCCCCCTTTCCCTTTCTCTCTCACATGCCAGGGATTAAAGGCTGTACGTGTTTACAGAGTGTTTACCTGGGGAAAACATGGTGTAGTCCTATTCCCTGTCACGATCAGCAGCAAAATGGAGACGGTATTGGGGGCGCACTGGCTTGTGCTGGAACTCGAAAAGTTACACACAAGGCTGGCCTTCTTCAATTTCATGTAGTAGGGCTGGGTCAGAGTAAGGCTCGTACACAAGGCTAGCTCTTAAGCTGAAAATCAGGCCTTTAGAGGTGGGTCCTTCCAGAAGGAGACCGTCATGCTGTAAAAAAAAATTTTTCTTTACAGGCCCACTTTTTCTGTTTACAGGTGCCCTGAATGCATGACCAGGCCATCGAATGGTGACCGTTGTAGCATCTTGGGGACGTGAAGCATTACTTGGCCATTCACAGGTCTGGTAAACCTCTCCCCGCGGCGTAACGCAAAATCATATCCCCCCTCTCCTGCAGAACATGAGGAGGGGACTCGGCATCTTACAGAAACTAATTGGCCTTGGGGTTAACGTTGGTGGTGGTGGGGTGAGGGGTTTGGGAGGTTGCTGTTCCCCTACCCTGCACCTTAGGGGATGCAGGGGCCTGTGTTACGCTCCTAACTACCATGCAGAACTCAAGTTACTAGCCGGTTGTTTGGCATGCACCACTCTCACACTTCACACATATATCATGCCATTTTGCGACTCCTTTAATGATTGGGTAAAAAACATGAAAAATGTGTGTGTAGCGTGCACAACCAGACCATGGAGATTCTTTTATTTTCTAATATTCTGATCTCAAATTACAGAACTCAAGCATCCCCCATCCAGAGCGGACTGGCGCAGATATTTTTCTGTGGTGGAATTCTTGGAAATTCGTTACGAACGTCTTTAAAAAGTCCGGATGCCAGCATGAGCACCCAGTTTAAAAGATGGCGCGTGCTCAGCAGTCCCTATATGTTTATTTGTTTTGTCAGCCTGTCAAAGACTGTCAATACAATACAACATGTACATAATTGAATTTTTGATTAACTAATGGTCAGCCTCCAGGGGCGAAACTGAGATACTGTGTAGCCTGCCAGAGATCGCACTAAACATGGGGCTAGCGGAAGCTACAACCATTTCAAAGGTTGACGCTTTAGACACTGACGTTAGGATTCAAGCCTAGTGTGATTGGAAGGGTGCCTGGCCTTCATATTAGCAGGAACTGTCGAGGAGAAGCTATATTTAACAAGCATTTGCAATGCAATAGGTCTCGCATTTACGCGAGTTTGAGCTATTGACATTGCAAATGACACTGCCTTTTATTTTTTTTCGTTTTTAAAACATAATTAAAAAGCATTGTCATTTACAATGACAAAGCTTAAACTTGTGTAAATGTGAGTTCTATTGCATTGCAAATGCTTGTTAAATATGGAGACCCGAAATTTTAAAAAAAGGGTTAGACTGAAGATTTTGAAGTCCACCCTAAGAACCTGGATGTATTTACGGAAAAGGTGGGGAGTCCCGTACTATTCATCATGGGCCCAAATTTGGGAATCCCTGGGTACCCCTGATTGCCTGATGGACTAACTCAGTCAGCCCTTAATATCTGGGGGGCTATGTTATTGAGCAGATCTGAAAACAGGATCAAGCTTAGTGAGTTTGGAGTGTTAAGCAACTGTACCAAGGGGCAATTGACTAGGTTCAAAGACTACCAGTTACGTTCTTGGTGGGCCACACAAGAGTGGGCAGGGGAGGAAGATGAACTGAGGCTTGATCAGGTGATAAGAACTGACAGATGGAAAAAGTAAGTTTCATATTTGTATTGGGCCTTTGTGGAAGCGGTGATCAGATCAACTCTGAAATCTTGAATTTATGGGAAGAAGAGCTGGCGGAAGGAGATCTGATACAAGTTTGGTATGATTCATTTTCCATTCTGCAGGCAGTGGTGAAACCTGCTTCGCTAAAGCGTAACCATCTGTTTACTACCCATAGAGTATATTGGTCTCCAGCTAAGATATCAAGGGTCACAGGGAACATATATGTTTTTCCAAGTGTATGCTTACTTCAGCAAACAACCTGCAGCTGTTTATGCAGTGTCAGTAGATTATTCCCTACTGGACTTTGGTGTGCAACTTCCTTGGGAAAGTAACTAGTGAACAGATCAAGGTAAGCCCTTGACTTGTGTTTTTGGGGCTTTATCAAGAAGGGGATGCACAATCAAATACAGTCAATACTAAATGAATCTTTTATGTGACCTTGTTAGCGGGGTGGGAGATATGTAGACTTTGGAAATCTGAAAGTTCCCCATCCTTTGCTGAGTGCCTTAGAAGTACTATCTGTACAAGTTGGTCAGACATGGCCTGTGACCATGGAAGTGTGGATAAGGTTTGGACACTGTTGATGGATTGAAGCGAGAGGCCCAGTAGGTCCGATGATTAAGCCAAACATGATGTTGGTCCTGGTTCTCCGTTGCCCTGGTCCCCTTGCGAAGGAGATGGAAGTGGAAACAGCATTATTCTTGTGTAGAGGTGCTCTTCACTTTTTTCCCTGCCTGGCATCTGAGGGAGAAGAGTGACACCAACAAGAGAGTGGTGCAGAATGAGAACACACAAAAAAAACATTTATTAAAAACGGGGAGTATAAAGAACTTTGTATATTGCTCATAATACCTACTAAAAAATAAAAAATGTAATAGAGAATGGACCCAATGCCCATCACATGGGCAGGGAGAGAAATCAAGGTTAGCGCAAAAGCCCAGAGGAAAGCACGATAAGTATTTAACCGTACCTGTCCTAAGGTAAAAAGAAAGCTACGTTCCCAGCGGCTCATGGGTTTAGTCAAATACCCAGCTAATAAATGATTGGCTCAATGTTTAAGAAATAGGCAACGCTTGGCTTACTAGCCTCTTTGGCCACTCTGTCCTCGTGGCAACACTTGTATAAAGCTGCCCGTACCTCCTATTTACTTACTGTGTCCAAATCCTCGGGTTTGTCAAAGGTGTATTCATAGCCAGCCTTACAAAAACTGGTTCTTGCTCCAGCTAACCAGGGGATATCCATCCCTTTATCACAATTAAGGCAGTCCATTATATTGTCTCTGGTGAGAGACACTGCTTTATTTTTCCATATAGCAAGCCATAACAAGGCAGGGCAGGTTCAACATTGTGTGGATTTAATTCATTATGACACACAAATTGGGATGAGGAAGGTGAGACACTGCTTTATTTTTCCATATAGGAAGCCAGAACAAGGCAGGGCAGGCTCAACATAGTGTAGATTTAGTTCACTATGACACACAAATTGGGGTGAGGAAATCGGGGCCCCTAAGATCTTACCACAGAACTTTTTTCCTCATTCTGAATGTTACGGAAATTGGAGATGCCCCAAACCCCATTCCCATAGATTGCTGTGGGTGTGTACTGAGAACGTAGAAATTTGTAAGATGGCTAAAATACCCCTCCCCCTAGGTTGTGGTAGACTTAGTACTGCATTAATGGACTTAGAAAACATATTCCTGCAATGGGCAGTGTGGTCTGTCCACATGCTGTTAGCAGCAAAAATCAATCCCAGGTAAGGAAAAGATTTTGTATGATTAGTGCGTAAATCTAGGGAGGCCATAAAATTCACAAAGTCTCGTACTAAAAGACGCAAGGCTCTTGGGGTGCAGCCCATTAAGACTGCGTCATCTGCATACAGTAAAGATGGCCAAATAGTCCCTTTAATTCTTGGGGAATCCTGCGTAAGGGTCATTAAAAACAGATGTAAATTATAAACATACAAAATAAAAAGTAGTGGAGCTAAAACACACCCTTGTCTTACCCCCTAAAACACCAATGTTGTTAGAGACCCCGCCATGTGTATTAATTCTTATCCTGGCCTTCATGCCTCTGTGTAAATGGGCTAAAATGTGCACCAGTGTCTCATCCATGCCACTCTCTAGGTGGATTGACCACAGATTTGATTGGTTGACATAGTCAAACACTGAGGTCAACTCCATAAAAGTCAAGTAGATCGATGAACGTTGGGCAATCGTATATTTTGCGATAATTACATTTAGATTTAGACACTGCCCTACTGTGCCCACATTATTTCTAAAATCATTTTGACAAGGGTGCAGAATAGAATTCTCCTCAGCCCAGTCTTTGATCTTATTGTACAGGACCCTGCTCAGTGTTTTCAATGTGGTGTCTCTCAATGGAATGGGTCTGTAACAACCAGGCTGGGAACAATCACCCTTTTAAAAAATTGGTACAATAACAGAAGTTGACCAGGTACATGGTAAGGAGGAACAGGTTAAGCTATTAAAAACGTTGAGCAGCAGCGGGGCACAAAGATCACAGTTATATTTGATAAGATCTATTGGTACCCCTTCAGGTCCCGGGGCCTTGCTGCCTACACTCTGGTTTATGGCCTCCTCTACTTTGGCCAGGGACATCGTTACCCCTTCAGAGATGGACACCAAGGGTATCTCGCTTTCTAATGAAGTAGCCGCATATATCATTGAGAAATGCGCCTCCCAGGCCTCACTAGTTATATTGCAACTGATTGGCATTAACATCTGATCTACTGCTTGCATGTCTTTGACAGCCACCCAGAAAGATTTACTGTTCTTTTTAAATGCCATGTTAGCCAGCAAGTCCCATCTTTGGTCCTATCCCTCTTCCCTCCTCAAGGAGGTGACCACCTTATTTTTTCCTTTAGGAAGTCGCCACTTGTGGATCCCTAGGCTAAGACGCAAGAGCCTGTCACAACTGTTGATTCACTATTGAGCATTCATGTTTAAACCATCTAGGGCTATGGGAGGTTAAGCAGGCAGGTTTCATTAACTGTGTTTTAATATTAGAACAAAGTTGTGAAAAAGTTGTGGTTCAATCTGAGTTAGCTGCATACTCTGTTAAACAAATCTCAAACAGTGCAAGATTCTCCTTGACCACTTTGTGGAATAATTGGGCAGGATCAACACCTCCACACTAATTGCAAATTATCTGTGGAGGGTTCCAAATTCCCAGTACCCCATTTAATTCTAAACTGCAGCTTTGGGGACAACTTAAGTGCTACTTCAATCGGGTTGCGATCCCCATAATGAGTTCCAACAATCTTACCATACAGGAAAAACTCCCCTTAATTAGACAACATATAATTATAATCGATTATGTTGGCACCATCCCTGCCTCTGAACGTGGGTTGTATGGTGTGATTTTCATAGTAGGCCGCGACATGCATAACATTACTCAGATTTTGAGTGTTCCAATAGCTCTCCTTCCCTATGACAGATTTTGGTTGTCCCAAGACTCCCAAATAAAGGATCCTGTGGGGCCAGCTTTGTGTTAAAGTCACCTCCCAAACATATGGCATATGGATTGGCGTTCTCATCATGCACATCTCTTAGGGTTGTGATGTAATCAAAGAGATTTAGGAAATTAGTGTTAGGCCTTGATTGGAAAACGTAGTTATAAAAATGAATCAGGTATTGGGTCATACCGCTTTTATATCGTATAACCTAAAAGATTTCATTAAGGGTAGGTATGGCCTTGACGCAACTCCCTGCCGCAATTCTTACCCATATGAGCAAGCCACCAGATGCACGTCCCATTTTAGATGATGTTGCAAGGATGTTATGGCACTAAACCCCATGAAGACATATGTCACTAGTAGCCCAGGTGTCCTGGAACATTAAAATGCTATATTGGCTGATTAGTTATAGCCAGTCAGTTATTGTTATCCATGATTGTAGACTGGCCACATTTCAACAAAGTATTTTCAGGACCTGGTTGTCACATGCCGGAGCCCCTTCGACACCTAAGTGATCGTCCATCAGGGGCTCACGCGGTGTACTTGAAGGTGACAGATCGGCCTCATCCGCGATTGTTGAACTCAGTCAATCCAGGTCCTCAAGATCGGTCAGCAATGTCAATTTTTTCTGATCAGCAAGGATAAAAGAGCCTGGCGTAACTCCCCCCTAAAGATGGTTTATAGAAATAACAAAGGGGAAGTACCCAAATGTTAGTGTTCCTCCAATGAAAGATCCTTTGCTGTTTCAGTATGGCCCTAACTAGAGATGGTCTATGAAGGTTTATTATAATACAATCCTCTTCGATGTCCTTAAGAGATCCGCCAACCCAACCTACTCTTCGCACCATAATGTTTCTTTCATATTCATAGTGTTAAAACTGTTTATTCTTACATAGCCAGTCAACACATTTGTTGGGTAACAACCATTACAACAAAGTCATTATAACGCACTACCTTTACAACGCAGTCATTACAACGCAACATCCTCTACATTGCATGCCATTACAACGCATGTCACTACAACGCATGCCATTACAATGCATGCCACTACAACGCATGCCATTACAACGAATTTTAAGGTAAGTAATGGCAAATAGTACTTTTTACCCCTACACTATCCAACACTTACCCTACTGTTGCACTCACTTGAGTGGGAATAGTAATTTTTACCCCTACACTATCCAACACTTACCCTACTGTTGCACTCACTGGAGTGGGTATAGTAATTTGTACCCCTACACTATCCAACGCTTACACCACTGTTGCCCTAAAAGTATTATGTGTTGTAATGGTATGTGTTGTAATGGAATGCATTGTAAGTGTAGTTTCTAAAAATGCATTGTAATGGAATGCGTCATAAAATAATGCATGGTAATGGATGGTGTGATGAAAAAACTGCGTTGTAAAGGCATGCGTTGTAAAAGTGTGTGTTGTAAAGTGTCCTGTTCCATTTGTTACGCAACACTCCCCATGATTTATGATGATGTTCCTTAAGTGGGGCACTCCTGCCAACACCAGGATGTTCAGGTAGGCAGCTGGAGGCAAGTTTAGCATGTCCTTATTACTTTTAAAATGGGTACCAGTTACGGAGCAATGAGTAGCACCAGCACTAGCATTAGCACTCTTACAAGAAACTCCAGGTACAGCTCTAGGTACAATGTTAGATTTAGATTTGGGATTAAGGGGTATGGCCAAGCCAGTCCATTCTAGGTCGAGCTAGTCTCAACATCTTACGGAATTGTGTGCCGCCCTGGTGTTTAGCAGCTGCCGATCACTCAGCTTAGTACAACTATTAGAATGTGGTGTGATTCTTTGTGAAGTGAAACACTGCGGTGGACTATGTAGAACTGGAGCACTAGTCAGGTGGTCACTACCCCTACCAGTAGCACAAGCATCCGCGGCCACAACATGATTGTGAATCCTGCCTGTGAGGACCTCCATTTGTTCCATGCGCTCCAACAGGGGTTTAAGTTTCCTGTCTATTATGACACAAACCCTAGAACAAAGAACATTAAAGAGGGGCAGTTCTGCATCTGATATAGCTTCAGTCTGGGAATAAAACGATCGAGTAGCATTAGGTGTTGAGGGTTGGACCAATGGTTGTAATACTCGTTGCAGCAGTATCCACGACGTTAAGTCACTCCGGAGTGTACCAGTGCGTGGGGGATATTTTCACTCCGGGGTGTACCAGTGCATGGGGGATATTTTCTTTTTGCACAAAGGGTCTTTCCCATCAATCATTTCGGTTTCGTGAGCACAGTCATAGCGGGGACAGAGGCGAGAATGGCCTGATGGATCGGGGAAGGACCACACCCAGAACTATTAGTGTTGCCTCTGGGAGATTCGGGTTTAACCACAGTATGCAAAGGGTCACCACCATCTACTGTCAAGACAGGCGTAGGTTGACAACCAGGTAAAGATTCTATCGCCCCACATTCTACGTTCTCTTAATTCAATTTTGTTGGTGACAATGTTACCCACTCTCTCCAGCATACTGTCAATAGTGACAGAAGGATGTGTAGCAGTTATAGGAGCTGTTTGTTTCCCTATGGTTGAACAAATAAAGGGCAAAATAAGTCTCATCTCAGACTACAGCTGCTCTGGTTGAAAGACATGTGGCCCAGCCCAGCCTTGTCCGGACACGGACAGGCGCTGACTGGCCCGGTCTTCGCCCAGGCACGTGCCTAGCCGCGTCCCATGCAGCAGAAGCCCCAGCGATGGAAATAGGCACCTTCTGGTGCATAGCAGGCAGCGTGGGTGGCTACAGCCACAAGAGCTCTTTAGTCCCTGATGGACTCTCTAGTACTGTAATATAAGTGTTTGGGTGTGGTAAATAGAATTCACGATTTAGGGCCAGATGTAGGTGGCTAAAAACCGGTCGGTAACGCTAAAATTCAGTAAATTACGATTCCTTATTTTGCTCTTGCATTTAAGGAATCGGAAATACTGATTCCTTAAATGCAATGTAGGTAGCACTAAAAACAGTGCACCTCAGCCTTAACGAATCGCTATTTACCACCAACTCCAAGTTGGTGGTAAATTGCAATTTCCTTACAAAAAGCACTTTTTGCTTTATTTTGATGTGCCATGTGGCACACATCCATGCCCTTGGGGCATGTATGTCCGTCACATGTGCACACATGCACATTTCAGGGTTGCAACAGGGCACCCTTGAAATACCTCCCGCTATTAATGATTCAGTAATACCGAATCGCTAATAGTGAATGTCTTCCCATTCATCCCTATGGGCCTCCTGGCCCATAGGAATGAATGGCTAGGTATTCCTTAATAACGAATCGGAATTATCGATTCGTTATTAAGGAATGTTAAGGAATCGCTAATATTTTAGCGATTCCTACCTACATTCCATTTAGCGATTCCTTAATAGCTATTAAGGAATCGCTAAATGGTAGTTACCTACATCTGGCCCTTAGAGTGTTGATGGTCATAGTTACACACTGAGGAATAAAGACATGGAATACTAAGCCCTGTGTGTTGCATAATCATTTACATGTACCGAGGCTGGGGAGGATGTTATACTTCTCACAATTTTATTATGTGCAATTCAGTGATTCCCACTCTAGGGAAGTGATTCGTTTTGAGCTCCAACATCTCATAATTAAGCCAGGTCTAGACTAGGCGAATACAATTTTCTTGATTTTTCACTTCATAGTATGATAGAGAGTAAAATTGTTCATAAAGTGCCATCTGGGAGGCTCACAGCTTATTCTGGAACAACACATATATAGAGATAGGCAGTTATAGTCGAGCGAAAGCATGAGCAATCTCATCTATGCTTCTAACATGGGACTTAGAATCTGATTTAGAGTTTGGTGGACAGATTTCTCCATTACATCCGTGAAGGATGTTGCATTCACCTTATTACAAGTGCATTTGTAATTTGCTGGAAGACATCCACCATGTTTGTGACTGAATAACCCATCCGTCATATTCCAAATCAGGCCTTAAATCAGAAACAGGGTTGTAAAGTAAGTTGAGCTTGGCACAGAGATTAAAATCATATAAGATATTTACATAAGTCTGAAGTTTACATAGATTGCAATGCTTAAGGATTTGTATGTGTCAAGAAGCTAATTGCTGTTGTGTTAAGTCTGTCTCTCCTTACGTAATCAAACAGTTGTGAGTATACTGCAGATAGGGTTCCTTTCTTGCCAGGTGGGGTCTGTATTGTAGGAAATGTGAACATGAATAGCACAAAAGTTGCTTTTCAGAGGCAATGGACACCACAGTTCAGGAACGAAAATGGCTGGTAGAGGGATAGGTTCCGTCAGCCTAGCACGTTATCAGTGTACATCAATCTAATCCAACCCATGCTGCCACATACAGTGCATGGATTCATGTGCATTAGACGATGAAGACCTGAAATGATCTTCAGTTATAGTGATTAAGATATGATAATGGCAGAAACTGGAGGGTGCAAAATATATTATGAATATATTTATTAAATTCCATGCTGTTCTCAGTCACATACGTACAGCATTCTTGGGCCTTAATTATATGGCACGCATCGCCTTCCTTGGCTAGTAAGATATCTAAAGCAAGCTATTTCTGAAAAACCATTGCACAAATGACTTTCATTTCATCATTAATTTTAGTTCACGCATCTGCAGCATAAGTGGCAGAGCAACCCTCTAAAGTAGACAACTTTCTAATTTTTACATAATTCAAAGCCTCACCAGGTAGAGGGAATCGACAGACCAAATACATCTATAAGGACTTGACTATATGTTTAAACCTTCATATATTCGTATTTAGATTTTGAACAACTTCATTTAAAACTCAGTTCTTGTTGAGGGTTTATTTTAAGTCCCTACCTCCATTATTTTCTATGGGAGGGTATTGCAGTACCAGTGGTGGGCCATGTGTAGTGCTAGACTTACTGCAAAAGTGTAAGTTACGACAAACGTGTAGGTAATGTGTAAATTGCAACAAAAGTGTAAGTTACATGTGTACGTTACTACTACAAAAAAGCAGTTTGTAAATAGCACTTTGCAGTACTATGGTAGTACAACAATGTGCAGTTTGTGAATCAGGCCCAACATCTCTAAACAAGATTCAACTTTTTTAAAAGTCTTCAAACATTTTAGCAATTTTATGTAAATAATTTCAGTTTTTCAAAATAAGTTGATGCAAGGCATCTAATTCAGCAGTTTAGTTTATAAAGTATGATGCAGGCAGAAAACTATCTTCAGCTGGATACCTAATCAAGCATTACTTCTAATTAATATAAACACCACCATGGTTGTGATAGATGGATTCTTAAAATAGGTGTCAAACAAGTATTCAGTGAAAACCACATTAGGAAGCAAATCTATCACAATACTGATTTCTTTTGAAATGAGACGGGTCTAAACCAGAACTTGTGGCAAAGCAGGGCACACTCAATGACCTACATTTAAAGGGGGGTTCTGTGTCTCTTGTACAAAACTTGGGTGTCCCACAAAGCTTCACTTTGGTTTCAAGGTACTTGCCGCTGAGGGCCAAATTAACTTTATCCTGGAACCCAGCCCATTCCCAATTTTCATGTTGCTTAAAGAGGGAGTCACTTCCAGAGTTTTCTTAGGGAGCCAGAAAGGCCCCACATTGAAGCAGAACAAGTCCCACTAGCTCTCGGGTCAACACTCTTGACTATGCTATAATGCTAAATATTCTCTCAAGCTCAGATTGTTTATTTTATTATTATTAAGTTATTTACTTTGCAGAATCCCAACAAGTCATTTGCAACCATAGTTGGAGTATCTTTTCACATGGATAAATACTGGCTTAGTTAACAGTAGACTACTGCCTTTATTTACATTATTGTAGAAGCAGGAGTTATCCACCTTGCTGTCTTCAAGAAGCAGAAGTGTAGCCTAAGTGATTCCAGCCCAGCTCCTGTATTTCACAGATGATAAAGGGGAATTCCTTCAGAAGTGGTAAGTCTGCTCACTGTAACCTTCTAGATTCATAATGCCTGTCTACAGAACAGTTATGAGAATGTGTCCAACAGCTAGTTTTATTGACTCTCAGTGACTGAATAAGAGCGTCTCAGACTACTGACAGTTCTCCTTGATGAATCTGCCTTCTAACTTGGTCTTTCAGATTGTGAGAGCGCTAATTGGATCATAGTCATCTGCTATGGTATACTTGGCACATTTTGTGGGCATACATGCTACTTGTTCTAGGATGCCTTGTATTGTTTATTTAGTATTTTAGTCTGAGTACCTGCACTTACTGATAATAAGACCCCAAACCAAGAGCCCCATTAGGATGTCGGGCGGATCACCACCGCCCGCATGGCAGTGGCGATCCGCTCGACATCCGTCCCCGCCCGCCACCCATTTCCCCCCTGCCATATTACTATGGCGGGGGGACCATGGCGGACGGAAAGACCGTCCTCCGCTTTTCTGCCCAGTCGATAAGTCGACCGGACGGAAAAGAGTTTAATATGGTGGCCGTGTCTGCTAGACACCGCCATCCATATTATGATGGGGGCGGACACATGCCTTTCTGTGGTGGCATTGCCGCCACGGAAAGGAATATGGGAATCTCTTCTAGGGCCCGTTGCGGGCCCCCAGGGAGTCTGGGGGTGCACATGGGGGGTACCTATGGTTCCCCCTGCATTTCAATGTACAATGTGGCAGGCACCGCGCGGTGCCTGTCACGTTGTGCATTGAAATGCATGACGTGCATTTTTAGCATTGCGGCGGGCGGTGCTTTCAGCACCGCCCGCCGCAATGTTAAAAATGCGGGATGCGCCCACCAGTGTGGTGGGCGCATCCTAATTGCCCCCACGGGACGCCCGCCCTTATGGCGGGCGGTCCCTTTTTACTTTGGGTTGGCTAATGACCACCCAAGTGTCATATTTTTTTGATTTATGAAGTTGAGCTACTTTCTAACTGCCTAGTTTGGTAGTGTGTGTAGTTGGTGTGGTTGTGTTGAGTAGAAGCGCTTTCTATATGAAGGTTAGGTAGTCCCTCCAAACCATAAGGAATTATCTGGTTTCTTCTACTCTCTCCATTGTTTGAATAGGGAGAAATAACTTCATAAGTATGCTCAAAAAGAAACTTATTCCCAAGACTAATGAATTCACAAGTGATGAAAGTAGGAGCCAACAATAAAAAGGCATTCTCAGGATTCTGAAAGTGCATGCTAGTGTAGGAATTTTAGTCAAAGAAAAAGGTGAGGTGATCACATTCACCCGGACTACCAGTGCCCTGGTGTAGGATGCAATATTTATCTAGTCAATGAAAGGAGTCCTGTATTTACTGGGTGCAACAAATACCCCAAATTACAAGATGAGCCCCTCAAAATGGGCCATAACGTGAATTTTGGTGCTTCCTGCACAATATCCGAATGTCTTAGTTTTCTCCGATCATTTCCCTCTCATAGATATCAGTGGGTTTTGATATGCTATCATATACCTACGGAAAGACTTTATCGTACTGGGTGTATGTGTGTTTGTTTGTGGGTGGATGTGTGTGTGCGGGTGTGTGCATGTGTGTAGAACCCACACAATGGAGACTGAACTAGTCCTCATAGTGTTGGTAAGAAATGAGAAAGCCAGATGAACGCCATCAACGTGACGACCAGAGCACTACAAGAACCTCTCCCCATGGTGTGTTTAGCTACTTTCAAGCAAGTACAGTGCTTAATTTGAGCCGGTGGTTGCAGGTGGGGTCCGTCAACACAGATTTTTGGGACAGGTACTTATTTTAACTCATCAAATTTTGAGCGAGAACAAAAGAAAGGAAATACACAAAGGAGTTAAAGGAAAGAATAGAAAGATGGAAAAAACGTGACAAAGCGAGAAAGAAAGGCTGGAAAAGAACATGCAGGAATTAGATAAAGGGATAGAGATTCTCTGTTGGGGCCTTAAAGAACCATTCGGCATTCCTACTTTCAATGAGCTGCCGTCAGCTTCTGTGCTAAACCTTGTGCCACGGCACTTAGGGCCTCATTTATGGGGAACTGGTGTAGGGCAGAGCCGCACGGCTTCTTGCTGCGCTGTACTACACCAATGTGAAAACGCAAGAATGCACCATATTTATGAAATATGGTGCATTCCTGTCCTTTCCCCCTGCACTGGTGCACAATTTAATGCCAGGCGCCAATGCAGGCACATTTGCACCATGGTGTAACGATGCCTCCGTTGCAGGCAGGATTGTTTTTGTGCAGGAAGGGTCACCTTCTTGCACAAAAACAATCCCGAGAGGCGTTTTCCTCTTTCCATGTGTGCTGCAGAGTACAGCACACATGGAAAGAGGAAAAAACAGGAGAAATAAAAATATTTCTCCTTGTTACGCCAGCTCTGACGAGGCATAAGATTTTGGTGCTGCCCCAGGTTAACGTGATTAAGTAAAACAAGGGCAGCGTCAAAATCCATGGGTGTTGAGTGGGAAAACCCACTGGAACTCCATGGAATACCTCCTTGGCGCAGAGTAAGGCAACACAGCGACTTGCGCTGCTTTGTCTTGCTCCATATCTATGAGGCCATGCAAAGTCGTGCAGAGTGGATTTGGGTGGCCTTATAAATATGATTGAGAGGCTTGCACTGCTAGACAGTCAAAAAAAGTGACGCTCCAGCGGCGCAAGCCTCACATAAATAAGACCTTCATTCTTTTACAAACTAGGCACTGAGAAAGTGTATGAAAAAAAGTCAAAGCACAGCCATATTTCCTTTGGACCTCTGTATAACTTACCCAAGCATCAAGACACGCGTAGAGTTGGAATAGTAAACACATTCTTTACGACTATCAATGGCCGGTCCTTAAGAGCCATTCTGTGAATGTGTGTGTGTGTGTGCATGTGTGTATGTGTGTACATGCATGTGTGTGTGTGTGTGCATGTGTGTATGTGTGCACATGCATGTGTGTGTGTGTGTATGTTTGTTTGTAATCCATCGGCAGCATTAAACAACACAAGGAGGTGCAGGAAAAGGTGAAGCTGGCATTGCCTCCAAACCTTCACGCTTCATTTGAATTCCCCCCAGAAGAGGAATGTTTCACATTTGCCCACACGTGTTGGATTCTGGGTAATAATGATGGAACAGGGCCACTGAGGAGGATTCAAGAGCCACCGCCGCGTCCAGAGCATCACTGGAAAGATAATGGTTCATGAGTTGTGATAATAAGCATTTCCTCTTGTGGGAATTCTTTCCACTGACCTTCTCAGCAGGTTAAGGTCAGGTCTCTTCCACTGAACATTCCAGACATTCCAGGGATTACCAAGCTCATGCGAAAAATGTTATTAATAATGGTTGATACCGGGTTTTTTCAACTTTGCACTGGAAAAAACGTTTTCATACAGCTTTATAAAGTTGTGTTTTCACTCCAACACAAACCGTGGTCTTCAAACAGGTCAAGGAATCCTTCCAGCAAAAATGAGGGCTAAACAAAAGCATTCAAGGCAGCCGGTATTAGCCACTTATGCATTCCACTGTCGAGTCACGTCCCCTGAACCGTGCCTGCCATATTTAATCTTGTCAGCAGCAGTGCTGCTCAGATCACCTCCCTATGGATGTGTCAGTGGTATTCGAGTTTGTCTGAAGCAAAAGTCATCAGTTGTATTTGTGTTTGTCGTGGTGAATTGCACGCAGCTTGATGCTCGAGTCATATTGCATTACATAATGTATTTTACATTTCGCCAGCTGTTTCTCAATGAAAAACAATTCTTTGACATACATTCAAATACCGCCCACAGTTTTTACTGCTACCTAATGCAAATACTGCCCCCACACTATGTGATGCAGCTCCCCAGAAGGAAGGTGCATATAGTTTTAAATTCATAAGATTTCCAGGCATAAGTCAGACTTGTGCTAAAAAAAGTTGTAAGATACGCTAGATACACTGCCTCGATACAGTCTACAGGTGTGAGTGCACTCTGCTTGCCTTTAATGTAAAATACCATACCATAAGTGTTTGAAAAACGCACTGCGGAGTTTCTTGCTGAATAACAAATGTTTACTGTTACCCAGTTCAATCGTACTTCTTTTTTATCGACCACAGTAGGAGGAAGAGCTGAGTAGGCTTGCTTTGATTCGGGACTCTGACAACTTGTTAAAACTCGGATACCAGCAGGGGATGCATCACCCAACTGAGCAATCAGCAATTCTGAACACGTAATTTACCAATTTGGGTGCAAATCGCAGAGAGGTTGCCTAGCACATATCATTTTACATTTAGTGCAGACCTACAAATTGGTAACTCTCTGTCTACTCACAAAACTTTCAAAATACACTTATCTAAACATCTAACCTGGAGTTGGCTTAATGTGTGTCCAAAGGCTAGTGAAATTCCCTAGTAAGTGGAGGCTTTTCAATGGGAGGGTAGGTGACGTGAACTGCCAGAGCTGCTGACTTTAGAGCTTGGGAATCATGTGGGGCATATTTATAAGCCCCTATCACCACCACAGCGTCACTTTTTCAGATGTTGTGGCGATAGGGGCTTCGCCTTATTTACAAGGCAGCGTTAAGCCACTTAAACTGTGGCATAGCGCTGCCTTGCAAATAAGGCACCCTTTCACGCTATACTTAGCATGAAAGGGGAGGGCAATGGGTGTTGCAGTGGGAATTCCACTGTAACACCCATTGATTTTGACGCTGCCCCATATTTACAAGGGTGGCGTAAATAGGAGGCAGCGCTAAACAAATTAAGGCCAGGGAAAACCTGGGGGCATATTCACAAGAAAGGTGGCAGAGTGAGGCATAGGCCTTTCTGGCTGGATGTCTCACTCCGCCACTTCAGAAACGCAGGGCTGCACCATATTTACAAGAATATGGTGCAGCCCTGCATTTTCCCCTGTTCTGACATCACACATAGCAGGCTAGTGCCAATGCAGGCACCCTTGCCCATAGTGCAAGGGTGTCTGCGTGCAGGGGAAGATTGTTTATGTGCAGGAAGGTCCCCGTTCCTGCACATAAACAATCTTGAAATGCTGTTTTGTAACCTCTTTGTGTGCTGCTTAATGCAGCAGACATAGAAGTTGCAAAATGGCATTTTTAGAAAATGATTGTTTACATGCAGGAAGGGGGACCTTCCTGTACATAAACAATCATTGGCATTTTGCTGTTTTCATGTGTGCTGCACAACGCAGCACACATGAAAAACAACAAAAACTAGGAGAATTTAAACATTTCTCCTCATTGTGCCAGGGTAACACCAGGTTTTCCCAGGTCTTAATTCTGACACTGCTTCCTATTTAGGCCTCCCTTGTAAATAGGGGGCAGCATCTGAATCAATGGGTGTTGCGGTGGAATACCTACTGCAACACCGACTGCCCTACCCTTTCAGGTTAAGCATAGTGTGAAAGGGTGCCTTATTTACACGGCAGCGTTGGCTTATCGATGCCTTATAAATAAGGCGAAGCCCTATCGCCACAGGAACGTCGTAAAAAGTGAAGTTCCCATTGCAATAGGGTCTTGTAACTATGGCCCCTGGTCTTAAACAGGCAAAATGGGGATAAATGCTTTATTTCTCCTCGTTTTAGCAGTTTTCATGAGTGCTACGTTGTTCAGCACACCTAGAAACAGCAAAACGCTATTGATTGTATAGGTGTCCCTTCCTGCATATAAAAAATCATTGAAAAAAATTTACGTTTTGCAGCTTCTAGGTGTGCTGCATTAAGCAGCACACACAGAAGTTACAAAGCGGCATTACTGATTGTTTATGTGCAGGAAGGGACACCTTCCTGCACATAAACATTCATTCCCCTGCAACGCAGACACCCTTGCACTATGGAGCAAAGGTGCCTGCGTTAGCGCTAGCCAGCTAAATTAGCGCCCGTGCAGGGGAAAACGCAGGGCTGCACCTTGTTCTTGTAAATACAGTGCAGCTTTGCGTTTCAGAAGTGGCAGAGTGTGGCGCTGCCACTGCTCTAGTAAACATGCCCCTGCGATCACTAGCGAAATATAACTTGAGGGTCCCCCTGCAAACTACATGCAGCCCCCTCTGGACTCAGTCAGGATCTGTCATGCCAGGGTACTGTGCTGAGGATGCCCCCTGGGGCTGCGGGGGTCTTTCTTATGCCAACGACCACCTTCCCGACTCGGCGTCTGCTGAAGAACCTGTGATTCCAGCAAATTACTTGGGGCCAGATGTAGATAATCCCAATTTACCTATTCTTATATACCGAATTTTGCAGATTCAGTATTTAAGAATAGGTAAATGGTATGTAGATACATTTTCGGTAAACATTACCGAATCGGTAAGATTCGGTAATTAAGAATCAGTATTTAGCGATTCGGTAATTCCTATTCATTCCTATGGGCCTGGAGGCCCATAGGAATGAATGGGAAGCCATTCAATATTACCGATTCGGTAAATACCGAATCGGTAATAGGGGGAACTCATGCAAGGGTGGCAGGGTGTCACATTGACACCCTGTTGCACCCATGAATAGTGCATGGGTGCACATGTGGCACACATACATGCCCTTAGGGCATGTATGTCTGCCACATGGCACAGTAAAAAAAGCACAAAATTGTTTTTGGTTTTCGATATTTACCACCAACCTTTATTTGGTGGTAAATAGTGAATCCTTAACTATGCAATGCACTCATTTGAGTGCTCCCTACATTTCAGATTCGGGAATTTACCGATTCGGTATTTTAAGGAATCGTTAATTTACCAATTCCTTAAATTACCGATTCGGTAATCTGAAATGTAGCCACCTACATCCCAAATGCCCAATACCGGTCAGTATTTCGGCCGTTACTGACCGGAATTGGGCCACCTACATCTGGCCCTTAATCTCCTCGTGCTACAAAACATGAATGTACCTTGTGTAATGTAAGTTGTGCCCCTGTAATGCGCTCCAATACCTTCGGGTCGAGTTCGCGCAATAGAAAACTGAAAAAAAAATGTAGATTGGAAGGTGGGACAAATAATGACAAATGGATTCTCCAATGTATAGTGATGGCATATGGGCACGTACATAAATTATGTAATGCAGGCATTTTTACAGGAGCACCCCATAAAAGTTCGTGAATTATCAAAAATTCACAATTTAAGCATACCCATGAGCATAGTTCATGATGGGTCTAAACCACGACGTGTGTTCCACAGAGCTGTGTGAACTACCACCAAAGTTGGGTGGGGGGAGGTTAATAAGAGCCATATCAAAGAGGAGTCGAGGGCGTTAATAAGAGCCATTGGCGAAGGAGAGGCTTACTTTTTCCACGGAATTTAAATTAAATATCTCACATATGGAGTTATAACTTCACACACCGTCAGAGGCGGGTGGATTTTAATCGCTTTGTTGACTCGCTTTAATTTACGTCGCTTTCTAAACATGAACATAAATAAAAACAGCTGCCTGCAATTACTTCCTCCACATTACCACAGCCAGTCAGCTATTTTGAAGCAGAAAAGCTATCTCATGCAGCAATTTGTGTCGAGGCGGGTTTCGTCTGACCGAGACTGCGAGGTGTCCTCGAGAGACTGCCATCTGCAGATGCCTTTCCAGAGGGAGGTGGGCGCGAGCTCCGTCGTCTCTGTGATGCATCTGTTGTGCAGAAATGAACGACCCAGTACACGTACATCTTGACATTAAACAAAAAGTTAACTACTGAGCAGGGAATTGAAGTTTCTTCCAGTCTAAATGTTCCGCCTGTAACCATGGAAACAAGTCAGACTCCTAGTTCCTGTTGGAAAGCCTGCAGATGCGGCCTTCTGTGTTAAGGCACCTGATTGGAAGTGTTTTTAAAGATTCTGCTCCCACAAAATACCGAGATGAGACATTTACCGTGTACAGATCTGCAATTAACCAAGACTTTTTGATATTACGAAAATGATTTATACAGTATACTTACTCATGGGGGCTTTTAGCAAGCCCTCTCCATCCATTGATCTGTTGTTGTGTCATTAACATTTGTCTTCCGTACATTACAGCAGACAGCACGGTGTAATGGGTCAGCCACATCAATCATCGCCTAACTTCGCAGTGAGTGGCAGCATTAAGTTTTTTTTAATAAAAGCGCATCGGTACAAAATGTAGTCCCTTCAGTGCCTGGAACTACTGTGGCAGTGTGTGCTTTTTGAGCCCTGAAAATGTTTGAGCCCTGAAAATATTCTCGTATATATATATATATATATATATATATATATATATATATATATATATATATTTTTTTTTTTCCAAAGTGCCCGTGAGCATTGGAAGGCACTCAACACCATCTTATTCATTTCGATGCAAAGCCGCATTGACTCCGCCAGCATGTGTCGCCGACGCGTTTCGAGGCATTCGCCTCTTCTTCATGGGCTTCCGCTGACAAGAACGGCATCACAGGCTCGCATTGTTTTCACCACGGGCATCTTTTATTTCAGCTCGTACCCTTGACTCGATTATAGTGCCTTCTGGGACCTGTGGTACAACAATACAAGTTCATTAGTTCCTTTGGTAAGGGCGATGCAGTTTTGTATATTTAGCGCTTTAAAATTCCTTAGTAGGATGCGGTGTCAATTGCAGCTTTTCTTTAGCATTTGGGATGATGTGCCAAGCGGAATTTGAATAGTTCTAACCGCAGCCTCTTTTGGTTCAAGACGGTGCTCTTCCTACGGCAAGGGCTGCCGCGATAATGTTTTTTCCAAAGTGCCCGTGAGCATTGGAAGGCACTCAACACCATCTTATTCATTTCGATGCAAAGCCGCATTGACTCCGCCAGCATGTGTCGCCGACGCGTTTCGAGGCATTCGCCTCTTCTTCATGGGCTTCCGCTGACAAGAACGGCATCACAGGCTCGCATTGTTTTCACCATGGGCATCTTTTATTTCAGCTCTTACCCTTGACTCGATTATAGTGCCTTCTGGGACCTGTGGTACAGCAATACAAGTTCATTAGTTCCTTTGGTAAGGGCAATGCAGTTTTGTATATTTAGCGCTTTAAAATTCCTTAGTAGGATGCGGTGTCAATTGCAGCTTATCTTTAGCATTTGGGATGATGTGCCAAGCGGAATTTGAATAGTTCTAACCGCAGCCTCTTTTGGTTCAAGACGGTGCTCTTCCTACGGCAAGGGCTGCCGCGATAATGTTTTTTCCAAAGTGCCCGTGAGCATTGGAAGGCACTCAACACCATCTTATTCATTTCGATGCAAAGCCGCATTGACTCCGCCAGCATGTGTCGCCGACGCGTTTCGAGGCATTCGCCTCTTCTTCATGGGCTTCCGCTGACAAGAACGGCATCACAGGCTCGCATTGTTTTCACCACGGGCATCTTTTATTTCAGCTCTTACCCTTGACTCGATTATAGTGCCTTCTGGGACCTGTGGTACAACAATACAAGTTCATTAGTTCCTTTGGTAAGGGCGATGCAGTTCTGTATATTTAGCGCTTTAAAATTCCTTAGTAGGATGCGGTGTCAATTGCAGCTTTTCTTTAGCATTTGGGATGATGTGCCAAGCGGAATTTGAATAGTTCTAACCGCAGCCTCTTTTGGTTCAAGACGGTGCTCTTCCTACGGCAAGGGCTGCCGTGATAATCTTTTTTCCAAAGTGCCCGTGAGCATTGGAAGGCACTCAACACCATCTTATTCATTTCGATGCAAAGCCGCATTGACTCCGCCAGCATGTGTCGCCGACGCGTTTCGAGGCATTCGCCTCTTCTTCATGGGCTTCCGCTGACAAGAACGGCATCACAGGCTCGCATTGTTTTCACCACGGGCATCTTTTATTTCAGTTCTTACCCTTGACTCGATTATAGTGCCTTACTATTCACATGTTAAGTCTTAGTCTGTGTTGTCACAGTTTCTTTTACTGTGTTTGTGTGTGGGTGTATCGCCCACACACAAAGTAACACCGGTATACCGTATCCAATGGGCTCATTGGAGAGAACGAAAGGATATCAAACAAACTCACCAAAGAGTTAAAAAAACTGTATGCATATTAAGAAATGCACTCCCCCTCCCCTTTTTTTTCTTGAAGTTATAAACTGTATATGGACATAAAATGGTGCAAACTGGTGATGAAAATGTAGTGGACACTGCATTAACCAGCATGCATCCACTCATAACACAGGAAGTCACATGACCTGGTGTTTAAAAGGAGGACTCAGAAACTGGCTCAACATCCCGTGAGCAAGCTTTGTAAGAAGCGAAACGCGTTGGGTACTGGTTGTTGATTAAACCGCTGTCACTGAATTGAGACGAGAGAGTGCGTTTTCATTTCCCTGCTGGGAACTTTGAGCAATATTGAAACGACGAACCCAGTCGTAGAAAACTGCACCACGCTATCAAAAGAGCGCCAACACCAACTTGGGTTAAAACTGCTTCTCATATATATATATATATATATATATATATATATATATATATGCGAGAATATTTTCAGGGCTCAAAAAGCACACACTGCCACAGTGGTATCATGTGATCAAGCCTCGTGTCGGAGGCGAAACGCGTCATGCGGTCTTGCTGGGTTTTATTTAAAATAAAACACTAAATTTGCACCAGAAAACTTGGGTCTGTCTTGTTCGCTTTTCCTTGCGAGCTGTCTGGATGGAACGGACAGGGATGTGGCGGCGGTCACATCAGGTGGAGTATGAGAGATATATATATATATATATATATATATATATATATATATATATATATATATATATATATATATATATATATATATATATGTATATATGTTTATATATATATGTATATATATATATATATATATATATATATATATATATATATATGTATATATGTTTATATATATATGTATATATATATATATATATATATATATATATATATATATATATATATATACGAGAATATTTTCAGGGCTCAAAAAGCACACACTGCCACCACAGTGGTTCCTGGCACTGAATATATATATATATATATATATATATATATATATAAACAAATTAAGCGTGAGACGTCAAAATGGTGGGAGAGTAAATCTTTGACTCGCTAGTTAGAAGTAGGACGTGTTCCAAGAGGATTTAGAATCCTCATTGCCCCCACGTGTGAAAACGCAAACCCAGGTATGTTAAGGGAGTGGGCGGAGAATAACGCTGAATCATCCATGTTGGCAATTCTGATCAAATATGCAGACATTGATCAACAAGCATTACTGAAAGAGATTGACATTGGGAGCAACGAATTGAGTAAGCAACCAGAGCAAGACGCAGTTAAAAAATTGCAGGCTGAGATGCAAGAAAGGGTAAAGAAATGCGAACAAGTGATAAAAGACAGAAAAGTTGTCAAGTTTAGACGCGATAAACTTGACTATCAGAGGGGTCAGATCTTCACCTTTTCCAAACGCTTCAACAGCATTCGTCGTTAAAAGTTATCACTAAGCCTGACACCAAGTTCAATACAGAGAAGAGACGAGTCTGGCTCCAAAATGAGCTCAGAAGTGGACACCGTTAATGAAGAGGTGAGGCCAACGACTGCAATACCATCTGTGGAAGAGGAGCTCCGTTTTTTACGCTCGGACAGAAACACCAGCTTAAGACCATTGAGAGGTTAAGAAACAACATTTAAGGGTGGGAGAAGAGGTGGAGGAAAAACAGGTGGTCAAGGCGATCAATCCACCAACAAAGGAGCCCACAAGAAAAACAAGTAGCCAACAATAATGCTGACATAAACGTAGTGAATTTAACAAAACTCGAATTAAATGCAGCAGAAATTAAGAAACTTTCTCTTGGTTTGTCTTATTGCGCCACAGAAAACATGGACTATGTCCAGACACAAATAGACTGTTTTAAATTGACTCATAAATTAAGGTTTGCGAAATATTTTGAAAACAGTAAAAGTTCAGGGCAACAACAATGTAATTTGACAGTGGGCAATGACGAATTGTTGGTTTCGGATTTTAAAGTTTTACGTGATTTGGACAGCCTCTCGAGAGGAGATATGAGCAACACAACTGATTACACACTGATTCGAGAATGCAATCTGAATGTTTATAAGAGACCTGATACACCTTTTAAACCCAAGTCAACCTTTTCACCTATGGTCCCGAGGGATTCTAGAGACCTATTTTCAGATCAGGTAGTGGAAGATATTAAAGAACTATACAGCAAATTAGAACATAATTCGGCAGGTGATCCATCTACAATAAGTTACAAGAGCTTGGTGTCCAAACTACGTCTCCGTCCTGATATAGTGGTCAGACAGGCCGATAATGGTGGCAATATTGTGGTGGAGTTCCTATATTCCCATTAGGCTCTGCGCATTGGAATAGTATATCCTATAGATTAGACGTAGGACCGAGGTCGACTAGGTCTCTATCGAATATACTAGACTTAATTGTGTGTGCCAGCTAGCTCAGAGGTCACTAGAAACTTTCTCGAATTCACAAGAAGGGATTAGTCTCTGACAACCGTATAAACATGACAACTTTGTTTCCCCAAGATAAAACTTATCTTCAGAGTTGTGGAAACAATAGATAGATATTTCACTCAGTCATTCGTGCATGCTTTGTTTCACTAGATGTGCAGAGAAAGTAGAAAGACAGGCGTTTTCAATAAAAGGTTTTATTGAACAGTCTTCTTTCTCAAGCATAAGAAATGAACTGCTACAATCGTAACACTGTTTGTAAAGTATAATGCGTACAGTATAAAAAGTAGAACAAAATAATACTGTAAGAGCATTGTATGGTTCCTAAACCATATATAAATACATACATAAATAACAGAGGCTAAAAGTACTCAACTGGTGCTTCTAAAATAAACCTACCCTGGTGTACCTAACCTAAGCTTAGTACGAGGGAGGAAGTAAGTGAGGTGTAGCATAAAGGTAGTATTCTTTTGCCAAGAATCTGCTCAAGATTTCTCTAAGGGTCTAATCAGCTCCGTACCTTAGTTTAGAATGGAGAAGGTCGGTCTCGGGACTTGATTTCCCAACAACCCGCAAGGGTAGCTTGGAAACACTGGAGCTGGATTTCTCAGCAGGAGAAAAGACAGCGTCTCTCTCAGTGGGTCTGCTGGAGGGTCGGCTTACTTCGGCACTTGCTGTAGCAGGGCGCGTCGGGCAAGTAGATAGTCTAACTGCTCCAAACCACCGTGTGTTTGCTTGGGCGAGTGTGGGCATATTTATACCTTGAAGGTACCGACTTTGACGTACAGTTGGACATAATAACTTCATCAAAGAGTCTCAGTTCTTTGAAAACTCCATGAGTTCTTGGATAAATCAATATTCAAGCAAGGGGAAGTCCCCGGCAATTCTTGATTTTTTAAAGTTGAATTTATACCCTTCTGAGGCGAATCCAAGTCCAAATCATCATCTGTAAGGTAGAAGTCATCGAGATAAGATAATGCCTCATCATCATACGTTTGTAGTCACTCTGTTACTCTGGCTAAAAATAATCCAGGACGGTTCTTGAATCCCTCGGGGAGACGACAGAAGTGTCACTGTGTCCCCATTATTGAGAAAGTGGTCAAATACCTGCTTTCTAGTGCAATGTTTTGACAGAAGAAACCGTTTGAAATAGCTCAAGTAGTTTTATATTGCTTCCGAACTATATTATTCATCAGTGCTGCACTGAGTGAATTTTGTACTGTAAAAGTTTTGCAACAAGAGTTTAAATGTCTGTAATCCAAACCTAGACGATATGTTTCGTATGGTTTGGAGACAGGAAACAAAGGATTGTTCATTGACGAGGTGCATGTTTCCAACACCCCTTGGTATTCAAGTTGATCTAAGATCTCCCTGACTTGTTTTTTAGCTTCCTGCTTTACTGGATACTGCCTCTGAGCAGTAGGTTGATTTTTTAACTGGATTTTATGGTGAGGAGAATCCTCATCCCATCCCACACGATTTTTATATAATGCTGGAGCCTGGGCAAAAGCCCATTTTCTGGCATAGGTGTATTTTTTATGAATAGGAACATAATTAGAGAAGGCTGGCATAATGATCTCTTCGCCATGTGGGCACTCCTTGACAAATTCAGGTGGCCAGTCTTTTTCAGCTAGAAGGATGTCATAATCTTTAGATAATTTTTCCCAAAAGAGTGCTTTTGTTTTTCTAGTTATGTCCCCTTCTATTCGGAGTGTTACTTCATATAACTTATGGGGTACACTAACCCTGGTGTCGGCAGTTTCAACCTGAATGCATTCATTCAGATCCACTGTCTCCAGATGATCTTTCAGGATCCTGCGAGCTATGGTGACCTCTGATGCGCTGTCCAGCATTATCTGGGCCAACTCCCTGTTGTTGAGTTGTGTCTTCAAGATCCTCGGCATGTCTGTTTTAATACTTGCTACCTTCTTTTTTGAGAATTGAGTTTTCTTATTTTTTGGAACGTGTTGGTCGTCTTTGGACTTCACACGTTCTTCTTTTTGTTCTGATCGTCCTCTTCTTTCGGATTTCTGCGAGGAAGTCTGAAAGGTACGAGAGGATTGTGTATCAGTATCTTGATATCTATCAGGTTTTCTCAAATTATCCCTATTTCTAAGGTTATATCTCTTTTCAGAGTGCTCCTTTTGAGGAGATCTACCTCTGGACTGAGAGTGCTTCTCTTTAGGAAGTGACTGTCTACTATTTTCCCATTTCTTTTTAGGAGTAGTTAGATTGTTTTTGATAAAAACTTTATCAGGATTTTCTGTTAGTTCAGGTTTTACAGGTTTCCCTCCCAAACTATCTCTTCCAAGTTCTTCCTAGGATTTTTCAATAATTCTGGCAAGTTCATATGGTTGCTCAGTAATATAAAGTTTTTTTAATTTTTGGCGGATTGCCACTGATGCTGCTTCACCTTTGATGTTAGCTAATAAGAAAGCTGAGACCTGTTTGAAATCTTTCAGTAATTTCATACCTAGATTCAAGGCCGGTTCTGGACCGTATTCATTTTGAATCTGTCTCAGAACGTCTGGTATTACCGCCATAGACGGACACCATGTTTTTAGTGTAGATTGAAGCAAAGTCTGTACCCCAAGTGTCACAGTCCTCTACGTGTGGTGCAATCCCCATTGATAAACAGATTGTTAGAATCCTGTGTTTCTCATGAGGTGTACTATCGGGAAATACTGTCTCTATTTGAGTAATTTCCTGGGCTAACCAGAATGGAATTTGTTCCCTTTTTGCGGGCAACTTACTGATTACTGACTGTATAGTCTGTGGTGTGAATTTGTTTTGTTCCCCTGATGAGGGGGTCTGCTGTGGAATTCTAATAGCAGGTTGGACTGTTACGGTCTGCATGACATATAGTACCAATTGTCTATGTATTTTAATTAATTGTTTTAGCTGAGCTAACAGTTCTACATCTGACATTCTTTCAATGTTAGGATGTGGTGTATAGCTGGCTAGTACCGGCCATGTAGCTCCTGGTCTACCTAGTGGACCAAGCCTGTTAATGTGATTTTGATGTTGTAGGGCACCATTAATCCAGAGCTGATGCTCTTGGTAAGTTAGTGGAATTTCAACATCCTCGAAAGGAACGTATTCCGCTGGATGTTCCTCCATCTTGTAGAAGTGGAACTCATGTGTTATTGAATTTGCTTGTGAAAAGACAATCCATGAATAGAATACCTCTGTCTGTCGATATTCGTGTGCCTCTATTACAAATATTACCTTACCACCTCTCGATGATACTCCATTATTTATGAGTTTGTAAGTTATAATTTTTCTTACATTTACCGGGATGTGTATAACATCCGGGTAATTTTCATTAAAACCTGTAGTATCTAGGTTTTGTGCAAGTGTTGCTCCTGCAGCTCTAGTCAACTCTTCGTCACTCTCCGTCATTTTTTATGAGGGTTTGCAGAGCAAGTTTCAAGGAAAATAAAGATAAGGTGCACAATATTTTGGAACACTGTATCCTTCAACGTTAAACAAAAACTAATACATAGGATTTTTCGTCCTACTCAGATTAAGGCAGATATTTTATCCTTTAACCCACTCCAGACGTCTATTGGAGTTTTTACGGGATAAAGGGGTCTCTGTGAAAAGCTCGACTGAGTTACTCTAGTATCTAGCGTTAAATTAGTTCCTTACCAAACGTTGGGCGCCAAGTAGTGTCGTTCCTATATTCCCAGTAGTTTCTACGCATTGGAATAGTATATCCTATAGATTAGATGTAGGACTGAGGTCTACTAGGTCTCTATCGAATATACTAGACTTAATTGTGTGTGCCAGCTAGCTCAGAGTTCACTAGAAACTTTTTGGAATTCACAAGAAGGGATTAGTCTCTGACAACCGTATAAACATGACAACTTTGTTTCCCGAAGATAAAACGTATCTTCAGAGTCGTGGAAACAATAGATAGATATTGCAGTCAATCGTGCATGCTTCATTTCACTAGCGGTGCGGAGAAAGTAGAAAGACGGGCGTTTTCAATAAAAGGTTTTATTGAACAGTCTTCTTTCTCAAGCATAAGAAATTAACTGCTACAATTGTAACACTGTTTGTAAAATATATTGCGTACAGTATAATTAGTAGAATAAAATAATACTGTAAGAGCATTGTATGGTTCCTAAACCATATATAAATACATACATAAATAACAGAGGCTAAAAGTACTCAACTGGTGCTTCTAAAATACGCCTACCCCGGTGTACCTAACCTAAGCTTAGTATGAGGGAGAAAGTAAGTGAGGTATAGCATAAAGGTAGTATTCTTTTGCCAAGAATCTGCTCAAGATTTCTCTAAGGATCTAATCAGCTCCGTACCTTTGTTTAGAATGGAGAAGGTCGGTCTCGGGACTCGATTTCCCAACAACCCGCAAGGGTACCTTGGAAACACTGGAGCAGAACATGGCGCTCACACACTGGAGGGAGGAGTCAAGATGGCGTGATGATGCCGCCAGGTGAAGGATGCAACACGGAGTAGCTCCCCTACCCAGTACGAAGTTACGAGGAAAGCGGTTTTGCAGTAATTAATCCCGAAACTATTGGGACTCAAAAGTTGGAACGGAAAGAAAAGAAAAGAAAATAACAAAGAATGCAAACGTAAAACCTGTGCCACGTGAAGCCGGTGGGAGAAGTGTTTTAATGCGCTCTTCGAGAATAGGATGAAAAGGCTTCCGCAGAATTTTCAAAACTCTTAAAATAAAAGACGCTACAAAGCTACAATTAGCTAAAGCTGCATACTCATCATTGCCGACGCAGATGCTACAGACTCTTAGCAGACTAGGCGGTAGAGCTCTGCCGGTGTGGAGGCTCCTACGGATTTGCCTGCAGCGGGCTCGCGGCGTTAGCTGGGCGGGTCTTGGCTTGATAGCAGAACAGGTGCGGGCTAGCTCGGCTGATGATCAGACGCAGAGTGTGAAGTTCGGGCTAAAGCCTGGGATCGGCATGATGGCACCAAAATTGAATACCCGCTCCACTCGGACGGGAAAGACGGCGAAACTGGATGCTCCCAGCACGGTCCCTGCAACCGACCCGAAGGTAATGACGGGGGAATCTGTTATTAACTGTGCAGCCAAGAATCTCTCGGGTGTGGTTGTGGGAGCTAAAGGAACAAATGCTCATTCAAGGACCTTGGGGGCTCCCAAACAGGTGCTTCGCCCATCAATGTTCGACAATGGGAAAGTTGTAACAGTAAGACATCAGCTAATTGCGTGGAGGAATTGGATAATGGCAAAGCTAATAAACAACAAGGCGAGCTAACAGAGATAGTTAGCAGGGCACAAGAGGCAGCTACCTCTAAAGTAGTTATGGCAGCGCCAGAAATCCAGCATAATAAGGGTATTAATTTAAACACACCTAACTCATTTAATCCATCGAAGATCTCTGAGGAAACAATAGAGATTATTGATACAGCAACGCTCAATAAGGAGAATGCCTCGGTCCCTATTAGCGAATGTGGAATTGGGATCGGAAATTTAAATGGACATGAAAACGAAAAAGGGACAAACAGGGAAAGCGAGGAAGCGAGTGTCAATGAAGATGACATTGTTCCGACTTTACTTTTAGATACTCGCAGCCTCGTTAATACCAGCGGCATTGCTATTGAGCCTGCAGATGCAGCAAAAACTACTCAGGCACTAACTGATTCTGTTATAATCGGACCTGGCGCAGAGAAACAAGTTTGTAGCCTTTCAGTAGAAAATAGTGGCACAGAGTGCACCCTGACTGAAAAACTAGACGCGGCAGAAGAAAGTCTAAATGGCGAATATGAAGAGCTGCTGGAAGAGGATGAGAATGAGATGGAAAGTGCATATGATAGATCAAATACTACCAAATCTCTTGGAGCAAGAAAAGTTAAAATGAAAGCTAAATTCAGAATGAAGAAAATTGTTAGCAACTCTATGATTAAAGACCCCTCTACAATCAGAGCTGGGCGAAAGGTGAATATAGATGATAGTCCTCTAGGAAAATGGATCCAAGCAAAGGGGGGTGTTAAGAGTATGGCTTTGAGGCTATCAGGAGCCAGCCCTGAAGAGGACTCGAATCCAAGGGATAAAACATCGACCTTTAGATCAGAGAAACTGAAAACACCAATTTTAGAGAGGGTAGATGTAACAACCCTGTCTATCAATAATGGATCTACGGTGTTAGACTCAGCGGCGGCTGCAAAAACCAACACTCTAGTTTTAATAGATCCTGTGGATTTAACCAGAGACCAAATAAACAGCATTTCTACTAGCTTACAAATGAACACATTAAACTTAAGCGCTGTGTCAGTAGAAACAATATCAGATACTAGAGTACTGGGTACACCAAATATGGATAATGTGAATGCGAGTATAGATTGCAGGTCCCCTCCAGTTGTTACTCTTGTCTTGGGCTCTGACCAATCTGTTCACAGCGAACTATTATGTGCGGCACATGCGCAAACCAAATTTCAGGAACCAGATAGAGGAGAGCATTTAAATACCTCCTCCATGGATTTGATCATGCAGACTCTTATCGCTCAAAGACAAGAAGGCCAACAACATTTTTTGCAATTAAGAGAGGATAATACCAAATTGCAGGCGTTTATGGGCGAAGTGTGCAAAAAATTAGGCGGGGTAACGCAGGAGATGGAAGAATTATAACAGAGAGTTGTGGAAGTTGAAGAAGTTGCAACTAGATCCGAATCGCTCACCAACTCTCATTCAATACGAATATCCAAACTGGAAGCTAAGGTGGAGGATATGGAGAATAGGGCACGCAGGCATAACCTTAGACTTTTTGGGATCCCGGAGGGGGCAGAAGGGGCCGACCCCAGGTCTTATGTGGTTAATTTATTTCAAAAAGCATTTGGCGATCTATCAGATTGGTACTGGGACTCCCAATTACAGCGAGTTCACAGACTACCCCTTTTTCAAAAGAACAAAGATAATAAATTTCCTAGACCTCTCCTGATTTATTTTTGAATTTTTTTGCTGAGGCAAGCAGTGTCTCTCAAAGCCAAGCCTAATAACCCTGTGACAATGGATAATATTACATTTTTTGTACGCTCAGATTTGAGCAAAGGAACTATGGACAGACGCTGGGAGCTTCGCAAATTGATCGACTCTTTTAAGGCCATAGGATGCGTGGTCTATTTACAAGAGCCAGCTCGCCTTAAGGTGATTAGAAATGGTCGGCCATATTTTTTTACAGATCAAGAGGAGGCGGTTCAGGCCTTAGAAAAATTTACACTTGAAAGGGGAAAATGAAGTAGAAACTGTCGTTAGAATGTTTAACTCTATTTTTTTCAGGCAATATAAAATGTCCTAAATCAACACTAAAAACCTGCATCAGTAAATGCAATTATATAAAGGGTTGTAATAAGATGATATCTGTTCCAACTTGCTGTCTTTTGAATTAATTTTTCTTATCAATTATCTTTTTGCTTTACCTTATTAATAAAATGAAGATTTGATGTTAGAGGCGGGTAGGAGATGCCTCCTTGCTTGTTACTTCACTTTGCTGCCTATCCAGCGGCAGCAGAGTATAGAGGGGTGCCCCCCCTTCAGGGATTCGAGGGAGGGAGGGGTGGGAGGGGGTGGGATAAAAGGGGGAAAAATCTTATTGCAAGAAAGAAAGATTGTCAATTATAGAGTGAAATCTCTCTCATTTTTTGGTTTTGAGCAGTGTGGAATGCAGAGGAGAGTGAAATGTCTAGTTATAAGATATGTATTTCTTTAGATGTTTGATATGGAATGTCACTGGTCTCAACAGTAAATATAAGAGGAGACTTGTACAAGAGGAAATGAATCTTTATAAACCGCATATGGTATTTATTTCGGAAACTCACATTGGGTTTCAAGATCGCAAACTATTATCTCAAATGGGATATGATCTTGTAGTGTGTTGAACGTTAGGGGCATCAATTCGGGGTGTAGCTATTTTGAAACAAAAGCATTTGAGGATGGAAATCATTAAAACTTTAGCTGACGTAAAGGGGAGGTGGGCAATCGCACAGATGCAATTTGGTCATAAGTGCTATGTATTTTGTCTGGTTTATGGGCCTAATATCGATGAGCCTAAGCTGTATGAACAATTGAATATAGAGTTACTTGAGTGGGAGGGTGAATTGCTGATAATGGGGGATTTTAACTATGTCATGAATTACAAGATAGACTCTACAAGTAAAGGAACTACAACTAGGATGCGTAAAGTTAGGGCAGCAATTGTGGAACTAGGTAGGTTACACAATATGAAGGATGTTTGACGTACTAAATACCCTACCTTATCAGGATTTACCTACTATTCGGCTCCCCACAAAGTCTGCTCTCGAATTGATATGGTGTGGGCAACGGATAATGTTCTAGAGAATTGTAAAATAGAACTCTGCCCTAGGGTCTCGTCTGACCATAATCCCATATTGTTAGAATTCAAAATTCTTGATAAAGAAAAAACTCCCCGACAGTTCACATTCCCTAGATATTTATGTACAGATGTTTTATTTATCTCGGGTATTAAAGAACATATAAGAGAATTTATAGCAATTAATATCAATTCTAGTACAGTTAATTTTGTATGGGATGCCTGTAAGTGCGATTAAATCAAAAAGAGACTAGCTCAAGTTACTTTAGGGGAGGGGGAAGACTCTGGTATGTTTTGTCACGGAGTGTGAACACCCGGCAGGTGTGTTCAAAAAGCCCTCACCCACCAACCTAGTTGGTGGCATGCTTCATCATCGGGCCCACCCAGTGGCCCCTAGCGTGCCCCGGGTGTGCTTCAACGCCTGACTACAGCGGAGCTGGTATATTGCTGAGTGTGCGGTGAAGATAGTTAAGAAAGTGATGTTAAAACGGCTGGACGGTGGTCCCAGTACCCGAGGGTAAAATTAGACTTTAATACCTGGGCCTCCGTCAGCGGTTAAAAATAAGGCAAGGGGATGTAAGGGGCGAGTTACGACCTCTCACATCCAATGGGTCAACATGTTTCAGCCAGTGCCTTATGACTAAACTGGCTTTCTTCAGGACCTAAAATAAAAGGTGAGTGCAAATAAACTAATGGGGGTGTAGGAGAGACTATGTGTCTACACGCCCTAAAGTGTATCTATGTGTGAGAGGGGGATTCCCTTCTCAAGACCACGCAAGTTTTTGCTCAGTCTGACCTCAAGGTTGGGAGGTGGCAAAGGCTTGACCAGCAATTCTGGGTTGAGCCTGCTCTGGACCTGTAGTGCCTCCTTCGCATACCGGTGCCTGTAAGTGCAGCATAAGAGGCTTTGCTCAGCAATATATTCTTAAGAAGAATGCTGAAAGCCGGAGGGTAGATAGCGCAACTACATCTAGTATTTTAACAGTTGAACAACAGCTGGTAGAAGCCCTCATACAGGGTAAATCAAATGTTGAAGAGTTAAGAATGGAACTAGTCTCATTGCGGTCGGCATTAAAAAGGATTCTCAGGGAGAAGTATAGTTCAAAAAAACATAAATATAACTTGGCACAATATGAAGGGGGTGATCGAATTGGCAAAGTCTTGGCATACAAGGTGGCAGATAAGAAAGCCAAAACAATTATTAAATCAATAAAAGGGACAGATGTTACAAAGTATAGTAGACCGGATCAAATTCTAGACCAGTTTGCTAAATATTATTGTAATCTGTATACCCCAGAGAACATACCTATTCAAGAGAATATTATGCACTATTTGGAGAAATATCTACCCAGGCGACCAAGTAATGAAGCTATTAAACATCTTGGCTCTAAAATTATAACTACTGAAATAGAAATAGATATACAAGCACTACCTTCAGGCAAAGCTGCTGGTGAAGACTGTTTACCGAAAGAGCTCTATAAGATTTGTGATAAGGAACTTCTTCCGCTCTTTCAACTTGTAATAGACTCTATGGGGGAAACAGGAAGTAATCCTCCTTCCTGGAAAACGGCAAAAATAGTGTTTTTTTTTAAAAAAAAAGGAAAACCTCCAGAAGATTGTGGGTCATACATGCCCATTTCATTAATTAATACAGATGCGAACGTTTTTGCTAAAATCTTGGCCAACCGATTGTCACCTCTTATGCCGGAATTAGTAAATGTCCAACAACATGGGTTTGTGGTGGGGAGAGACACCACTACCCATGTTAATACGGCCATCACTGCATTCGATGTGGCCTCGACTGCTCTCACCCCGCTCGGAATGGTTATGCTGGATGCGGAAAAAGCGTTCGACTGAGTGGGGTGGGAGTATTTGTGGGCGACATTGAGTGCATTTGGCATACAGGGTCAATACCTTGGATGGGTCCGATCTTTATATGACTACCATACGGCAATAATAAGCTATTTAGTAGCTAATTCGGCAAACTTTCCAATAAAGAGGGGAACCAGGCAGGGGTGCCCGTTATCTCCCCTGCTTTTTGCATTATCTTTGGAGCCATTTTTAAATGCACTAATGGCCCAAAACTGTATTATTCCACCAGTGCAACATGGAGGAAAGAGCTTAAAAATAACTGCTTTTGCAGACGACATTGCTATATTCACCACCGATTTAGCTATGGCTATTCCTGCGATATTCGATGAAGCAATTAAATTTGGAGAGATAGCAGGATACAAATTAAATGTGAGTAAAACTCAAGTTATTGCTAATTACAAACCTGCTCAATCGATACCAGGACTTTGCCCCAATGCTGTTTATTTAGGAATCAGGCTCGCGCCCGAGGGTAGAGAAAATAATATCACTGAACTATGACCCATTGCTTAAGGAGATAACTACATCTTTTAAAAATTGGCACAAGATACCACTTAGTTTGGTAGGACGAATCAACCTAATAAAAATGAAGATCGTACCAAAATTTTTGTACTTATATAGATCTATCCCATTACAACTTAACAATTCTTTTTTTTAAAAATTGGAGGGCATATGTAGTAGTTTCATCTGGGGCTATAAAAAGGCCCGCAGATCCATTGCGATTTTGAAACTACCAATAGAAAAAGGAGGTTTAAACTTCCCGGATTTTAAATTATACTTCTTCGCAACCTTTTTCCGGCGCTTACGTAGTCTTTTGATAAATGAAAACTCCCTATTTTTTCATCAATTTATGTTGGGATCAGATAGCAACCACTTTTTGTTTTGTGTGCATGATCCACATTATTTTAAAAGAGTCAAATTTAAGACCGCTAGACACATTAAAAGAATTTGGGATCAAATCATGATCTTAGATAAGATATCCTTTTTCAATGCTGAACTTCAAATATAGGATAACCCAGGAATACCCGGTATTTTTTCTGATGGAGCGGGGGCTCTGTGGATAGGGCATGGCATAATTACTCTAGGAGATCTATATGGACCGACGGTTTCCTAAACTTCACCGTATTAAAACTGATGTATAAAGTTAATGATGGTATGTATTACAAATACATCCAGATAAAGGATTTTTTGGTTAATAAAATGAAAATTGATAGAGTCGAATATTCAGATACTTTAAAATGTCTTTACTCGGGTCGAACTAAATCGCTCATAAGTGAGAGTTATGGGCATTTAAATTGTGGTAGGATAGGAGACTGTGAGAAAATGGCAGATAAATGGTCCAATAGATTAGGAATCAACATCAATTCGAATCAGATTGCAGGATCACTTCGGCAAATAAACCAAGTAGTTCAATCTTCTAACTTATGGTTGCAATTCTACAGAACCGTGAGTCAAATCTATTATACACCACAAAGAATTGCTCGATGGGCACTTAGAAATGCCGCTAGCGAGCGAACTAAATGTCCTTAATGCAATTTGGAAGCGGCTGGCATTGAACACATGCTCTACCAATGCCCGGAACTTGGTATGTTTTGGTAAGGTATAATAACGGTCCTAAATAATAAACAAATAATATTCCCACCACTCTCTGCGCACTTAATACTGCTCGATATCCAGGATTTTACTAGCAGCCAGAAGGATTTGATAACAATAGTTTTTGCCTGTGCCAGGCTAGCTATAGCAAGGACCTGGATATCTAAGGAACCTCCCTGTGTAATGGAGTGGTGGAGTCTCATCAATGAAATCTATACAATGGAAATAGCATTGGCAAAACTAAGGGGTCCCAAGGCATTGAAAGGGAGTGAAAAAATGTGGGGTTCATTTATTTGATATGTTTATATTTCTGTATCTTTTTTAAGAGATCAATCGACCTTGTACTTGCTTTGGGGTTATGATTTAAAGATTTAAACATTTTTGAATTTATGTATTGTATTCCACTGTTTGAACTTTAATGCAAATACTTATGTCTGGATGTTCTTTTTCTTTTTTCTTTCGCATATGTATGTAAAGAATTGTTTCTTTTCTTGCAATAAACAAAATAAAAAATAAAAAAAGGAAACACTGGAGCTGGATTTCTCGGCAGGAGAAATGACAGTGTCTCTCTCAGTACGTCTGCTGGAGGGTCGGCTTCCTTCGGCACTTGCTGTAGCAGGGCGCGTCGGGCAAGTAGATAGTCGAACTGCTCCAAACCACCATGTGTTTGCTTGGGCCAGTGTGGGCATATTTATACCTTGAAGGTGCCGACTTTGACGTACAGTTGGACATAATAACGTCATCAAAGAGTCTCAGTTCTTTGAAAACTCCATGAGTTCTTGGATAAATCAATATTCAAGCAAGGGGAAGTCCCCGGCTGCTGAAGCTGAGTTTTCCAGGAAATCATTGTGGATTTTCGGAATTAGCGGAAGTAGCCCTGCCATATTAGGACTGCATGAGCGATGCCTAAATATGGTTATGATTCCTATGCCTATATAAGGATATGGTGATTTATACCTATATAAGGGCATGAATCTGGAAACTTACAATAGGGTCCTAAAATGATACATAACAATATAGTTCTTTGGCCACTAACCAAGTATCAGGAAGAAGTTATGAGCCAGTTTAATGCTAGCCAATGCTGCTCTAAGATTGACAGAGGTATTCTCTTAGATGTAACAATGAGATTTCATGCAGATCTATTACAGTGGAGAGCAGCAGGGCTCATATCGCAAACATAATTCACATTTCTCAAAGTAAACTCACCCATCATTCCCATCCTGTATCTTATACCCAAGATTCATTAAAACATCAATGTCCCACCAGGCCGTCCAAATATTTCGGCCATGAGGAGTCTATTTGAGATTACATCTAAATATCTTGACTACTTTCTCCAAGACCCGGTCAGAAACTTAAGCTTGTATACCAAAAATACCGGAGATTTCCTGAAGAAAATCTATGATGTACAGTGGGAGCAGGATTATATAATGATCACTTTAGATATCTCCTCCCTATACCCGAGCATTTCCCACTCTTATGGTATCAGGGCAGTTCAACACTTCTTGAGTTCTTGACCCTTGTCGTTGTATGAACACACTAAAATGCTCATGTGCATGCTTGGATGGTGCTTACGTAATAACTTCGTTCTTTTTGGTCCGGATTTGTACCAGCAACTGGGAGGTACTGCGATGGGCACCTGCTTCGCTCCCAGCTATGCAAATCTGCATATGGGCTGGTATGAGGAGCAGGTGTTGGCCATTGAGTACGCCAAAGAAATGTCTGAAATGTGATACTTTGGTCACATTGTATATTGACAGTCTTTTTGTCTTATGGCAGGGCAGCAAATCGGCAGCAGATATTTTTGTGAACAAACTGAACAACAACAATTTGAATCTACAGTTCACTGCACAACGCAGTGACCAGGAAGTACAGTTTCTAGATTTAACAATTTATGTGGCAGATGGCAAAATAAAAACAAAAACATTCAGAAAGTGTACTAACTAAATGAATAACAGAAGTACCCTATGCACACACAAGAAATCAATTAAAAGTTGTGTAACAATAAGTATACAATTTAAAAAGAAACAAAGTAACAGAATGTTGGAAAAATCTCCTGTTAGAGTCAGGTAAGATTTTGTTACCTGAGCTGGAACCTGTGTTTGCTTTGGCCGATTAGGCTGATCTTTTACTTTCTGAGCCATAGATATGACAGCACCCTGTCTTTATTGCTCACAGAATTTTCGTTGACTGTCGGCTATTTGTACCGAGTTCGCACACGACTCTTGGATACAACACGTCTCTACACTGTCTTGAGGTAAGATGGTGGGCTAGCGTCCATGGTCATTCTTATTGTGATCCCTGTGTTACATTTTGTTCTACTCCACAAACGTGTTCCCGCATGGTCTAGGGGTACCGATCCCTATGTATTTTTATTTTTATGTTTAGAGTCGCACAATTTGCGCAGTTCTGCTACGTGTTGCCGATACACAATTCTGGGAGTCCACACAGAGATATCCCACTCCTGGACACAGGGGTAAGCAGTGTTTGCCAATACTTGACAATGCTTGATACGGTTTAGATTTTCTCTTAGATTGTTAATTCTTTAAACTCACCCCCGATGTACGTGTGGATTACCTTATGCATACTCAGCATATCCTTTGTGTTATTATTGTAGAACACTAAGGCTATACCCTTATGACGGGTACAACTCAGTGCCTTCATGTTCCGGGGCCCTTAACCTCAGATAGGCACGGGCTTTCCAAATCAGCTATAGAACTACATAGGCATCTCTTTGCGATTGAACTTATTGAGATTCTGGCTGGTTAACCACATATTGTTTCATTACCCATATTGTTTGATCCCCATACAGTGTGGACCTCTATTCCCTGAGACATTCACTCAAGGTCACGGGCCCTGCTGGGTCAGAAATATCACCAGCAGAGCGGTGAGCCACTTCCTCTATTTCTGATTTTTAGCATATATGCCCCAGCTCTCAGATATTCCTGTTTCTTTCTTTTTACTCATGATTTTTTCCTCCCCTTTCCTTTTCTTTTTTTATATTTCTTTCTTATGTCCATATACACAGACCTCCCGGTTTGACACAGCCATATATAGGTATGTGTTTGTTTCATGATTAAGCCGCGCCCTCACGTCACCCCGATCTTTTGTTAACTGACACTAATAGTATGAATAAATCGATCACAATTAGCTGCACTCGTTTGCATAAATAACCTACACAGGACTTTTTTTACCAAACTTCTATACTCCAATAGCAAAATATGACTACGCCGTGGTGGCATTAAGGATTCTTTGCCTAGACTTTCCTTACCCAGATCCCTTTCACTATTTCACAATTTACACTACCAGCACTGACCATGAATCGCGCTTTATTTGCACAATCGCCACGTATACGTTTGGGTGCACTTATTTGCTGATACTTTGTTTTTCTCATACTAGTGGAAGCCACGATATGTTTTCATACACTATGATATGTTGTAATTATTACGTAATAGTTGCTCCATTGTTACCAATTTGTTATTTCAGCCCTGAGGATTTGCATAGGCGATGAAACACGTGTCGGCTGGCTGTCTAACATAATAAAGGAGTTCATCTGACTACTCTCTAACAGGAGATTTTTCCAACATTCTGTCACTTTGTTTCTTTTTAAATTGTATACTTATTGTTACACAACTTTTAATTGATTTCTTGTGTGTGCATAGGGTACTTCTGTTATTCATTTAGTTAGTAGATTTATTTACTAACCTGAGTGGTTCCAAGGGTTTCCCACTCACCCAGTTGCACCATCTTTACACAGCACGCTATTAGTAGATGCGCCCACGGATGGCAGTGCACCCTTTGCTTTTTTGACATCTAAAACCTTTTAGGATTTTTCTCCATTCACAAAGTGTACAGCAGGTAACACAGTGCTGCATGCTCAGAGTTTCCATCCCAAAAAGTTAAAAAACAGTATTCCCTACGCAGAAAATTTGCGTATGAGAAGGTACTGTAGCAGTCCGAGCAGCTTCAAAGAGCTCAGTTTGACTTCATAGAGAGGGATGAAGCAAGAGGCTACAATAAAGCCATTGTAGATTAAGCAAAATGCAAAGCTAACTTAAAACCTAGGGAGCAACTAATTTTCACTGATGCAATAAAAACCAGTACTCCAGATAAAACTGAACAAAGATTTTGCTTTATCACTGGCTACAGCATGCAACATCAGAGAATTCGAGCCATCTTTCGGCAGCATTGGCACCTACTATGCAAAGATCCAACATTGGGATCCGGACTACATAAAAAACACTCATCACATTCCGTAAAGCCAGATTAATGAGGCAGGCTCTAATGGTCCACAGCCTAGGGAATAGACCACATGAAGCCTGGTTGAGTGGGGCTTTAGACAATGCCATAAATGTAAAGCCTGTAGTTATGCTATCAACACTACTGATGTGCCCTTACCTTTTGTAGATAGACTATGGCAGATCTTAAAGCCTCTCACATGTAGGAGTAAATATGATATATGTGTTGAGGTGCAGCAGTCAGAAGCTGTACATTGGCAGCACCATTCGACGTGCACATCAGCATGTGTTGCAGCATATTAGAGCCATCGAAAGCAAAAACCAGACATACCCAGTGGCGAGACATTTTGAATTGATACTTGATAGTAACATCAAAGATTTAGAGTATTTCGTGCTGGATCAGGTACCAGTAAGGTCGAGAGGTGGCAATAGAGAAAGATATCTGAGACAGCCAGAATCAAGGTACATCATTCAGTCCAATTAAAAGATTCCAAAGGGTCTCAACACCGAAGAGGACATGCATGTTAATTTATGAATTATTCGGGCCAGGTCAATCTCTGGTATTGATACAGTAAATCAAGAAGACATGTTCCTAGGATCTGTATGTTTAAAATAATTTCTCTCCAGATCCATTTTGTAATGGTTTTAAGTTCCTGACGTTTTTGCACAGTCCATTGCACACACACTTTATCAGCAATGTTGTTTTATTTAATCTAGCGAAATTTTGTACAGTTAGTAATGACAATGATGATGTTGTTATTATGGTCCTTGATACATTTAGGGGCGGATTATTCAGGGAAAAGGTAAAAGGGCACTTGCCTTTGATTCTCAGTGTGCCGCTATCTGGTGTAGACTAACCCCATGTTTGTGTATTCTTACAAAAATGTACAGTCATTACATGTCATCAGTGTGTTGTGTGCTGCGCATAGGCAATTCAGTGTTGTATATTAAGGCACTTGTCACTTTATTTTTCCAAAGAAAAGTAGCACTGGAGAGGAATATTTGCACGTATCACTTTAATAGCAAGAATTGCACTGTCACTTAATTTTTTTGAACGCCGGGAATATGTATAAATAATTCACTAGAGGCAAGTAGACGGTTTGACAAACACCGCGGCTGCTGGGAGCCACAATAAAGCAGTTTTGAAAAGCGAACCAGAGCGTTCTGGTGCTTCTTTTGTATACGGAAGCAGGCGTGTTGAGGATATATATATATATATATATATATATATTCACTGAAAAAACCATAGGTTATAGACCATATATAGTTAGGAATTAGCATTTAAAAAACCTTATTTTACTCACACAAAACCATTGAAATTCCATATATAGTTAGTTGCACTAACTATATATCGCGCACCCGCAATTCACTGCTGATGATGTCACATATTACATCATTCATGACATGGTCAGTGACATCACTGATGACATCACTGATGACATCTCAAATGACATCACTGATGACATCACTGATGACAACATCCAGTGACTGTATGTTTCTGTAAAGTTAAAATATGTCTTACATATTGAAGAATGAGTAGATGTATAAGTGTCTGGACGAAGGATTTAGTAGGTGCATGACTGAATGTATGAGTGAGTGATTAAATGTGTCTCACTGAGTGCATAGGTTAGTGACTAAACTGTCTTAATTTGTGCATCATTATGTCTTTTGTTCTGTAAACTGCTGCATGTGTTGATCAGTAGCTATATGAGTAACTATATGGGTTATTGATTGATTGCCCAAGTATTTGTATGGGAGACTGAGTGTGTGTGTGGCTGGCTGGGAGATGTGTGACTCTGTGCAGATCAATGTGTACTTGTATCAATGATTGTATAAGAGAGTAAGTATGTGTTAGTATATGTTTGAAAATGTAAGGTGCTCTATGTTTAACTGTATAGATTAGAAAATGGAAGTGTGATTGATTCTTTACAGGACTGACTAGGTGTGTGAGTAACTCCATGGATGAGTGGCAGAGTGTGAGTGTCTGTATAGGTGTATGAGTGCATATGATAGTGTTGTAAAGATGAGTGATTGTATGTATGAATGATTGTATGGGTGAATGAGTGAGTGTTTGTGTAAACATAGGAATCAGTGAGTGCGTATGTAGTAACTAGTATTGGTGTGTCAATGGTTTAAAAAATTATACTCTGTATTTAACACTGGGTGTAACAGAGGTTATATGAAAGTGTGAGGAGATGCATTGTATTGTCACATGAATGATATCATCAGTGATGTGACCAATGATGTCAAATGAGATGTCATCAGTGATGTCATCAGTGATGTCATTTGAGATGTCATCAGTGATGTCATTTGAGATGTTATCAGTGATGTCATTTGAGATGTCATCAGTGATGTAATCAGTGATGTCATTTGAGATGTCATCAGTGATGTCATCAGTGATGTCATTTGAGATGTCATCAGTGATGTCATCAGTGATGTCACTGACCATGTCATGAATGATGTAATATGTGACATCATCAGCAGTGAATTGCGGGTGCGCGATATATAGTTAGTGCAACTAACTATATATGGAATTTCAATGGTTTTGTGTGAGTAAAATAAGGTTTTTTAAATGCTAATTCCTAACTATATATGGTCTATAACCTATGGTTTTTTCAGTGAATTTTCAAGGTTTTTTAAATGCTAATTCCTAACTATATATGGTCTCTAACCTGTGGTTTTTTCAGTGAATTTCAATGGTTTTTTAATAGCAAATATCATAAGCTGTCGAATGTCAAGTACATGGTAAGTAAAAACATTTTCCTGTTTATGCACACTGATCTGCTTTGAATGCTGCCCCCCCTCCCCCTCATTTCTATTAGGAGTACTCTCTCTTTGCAGATAGTGAAGGGTAGTTAACGCAGGCCTTTGCCCCCGTTGTAATCCGTCGTGCCTGCTTCTCTCTCCATTTGATTGATAGTTATCCAAGCATTTACTGTTTTAGAATTGGTTCTCTTTGGTTCATTCTCTATTTACAAACAAGCACAGAGTCGCAATACTCTGTTTAGTCTTTGCAGATAGTGAAAAATCGTGTAAAAAAACAAAAGGAATCGAGCAAAATCAGTAGGCCACTAATGGGATCTCTTTTTGACCTCGCTAAAATAGAAACATTAGGAACAACCCCTCATGAGAAATACGAAACTAGTGAGATGAACTGAGCTCCACACCATGATGGCTGCAAGACAGCTCGGC